>NW_026000026.1:71049302-71066588 GCF_001458135.2 Marmota marmota marmota
CTTTCTTTCATTTTTTTTTTTTTTTGTGGTACTGGGGATTGAATCCAGGGCCTTAGGCATGCGAGGCAAGCACTCTACCAACTGAGCTATATCCCCAACCCAAGAACCCATAGGTGCTCTACCACATACATGTTCATGGTCATGCTATGTGACTGTGTGGATAGGTACTACCCTTCTGTGTTTGTGACTGTGCATGTATGTTCTGCAATGCAGATGTTTATGAGCTCATGTACTTTGACACACACATTGAGTCGTGTATGTGTGTTTGTGCCTTCAGCCTGGTGATGTATATTTGCATACAAGTTTTGTGTATCTTTCTGGGGTGTGTCACTGTGACAGGCGGGTGTTTCTGTGTGATGGTTTGTCAGTATGTATCTTGGCCCAGCCCCAGGGGGCAGCTGGCTGAGGGGTGGGGGTAGGGACTGTGCTGGGGTAGGGGCCCACAGCCAGGAGGTTTGACTGGGAATAGATATATCCTTACCTGCCCACAAAGCATCCCAAGCTCTCAAAGAGCCCCTGTCCAGTGTTACCACTCCTGGTCAGTAAGGGTGGTTGGCTGGGGAAGGGGGTCTGAAGGAACCCAAACAACCGTAGCCCAATTCCTTCATCCTGTTGGCACCTGAACCTAATAGTGGGGCCCAGGTCCCTGTGCCTGCCCCCTACTGCTGCAAGCACTTTGGGTTATGAGGCTTGGGCAGGGGCCAGAAAAACTTGGTTTAGCTCTGTGACTAGCTTCAGCTCTTGAGCCACTGAGGCAGAGATGGCCCTGAGCCTTGTTAGGGCTGGGCTGCAGGGAAGACCAGCTCTACTGAGCCAGGCATGATGTTAATCTCATTACATGAATCATTCATTCATCAAATATTAGTTAATGAATTTTTGTTTTGTTTTTGTTTTTTGATGATGCTGGGGATTAAATCCAGCATCTCACAGTCACAGAACTACACCTTCAGCCAACAAATATTTATGGAGCATACCCTATGTTCTGGACCCTGCTTTGGGTGGTGGGAACCCAGCAGTCTTCTCAGCGAATTAGGGGTGAGCAGTACTAGGGTTTGAACCCATAGGTGCTCTACCACTGAGCTCCATTTCCAGAATTTTTAAAAATTTTTATTTTGAGACAAAATCTGGCTAAATTGCCAGAGTCTGGCCTCAAACTTGGGATCTTCCTGACTCAGCCTCCCAAGTAGCTGGGATGACAGGCATACACCACCATACCTGGATGCTATTGTCCTTTTTACAGATGATGAAACAGATCCAAAGTCATCACATTGAAGTTGAGATTTGAAACCAGGCCTGCCTCCTGCCAGAACCCTACCCCCTGCCTCACACATATGCAGTCTGCCCTCGATGTTCACATTTTCAGCCCATGGAGTTAGGACCAACCAGCAGGGCTAGAGGGTGAGTGGATAGGGCTAGACCAGCCTTGGGCCCCCAGCTATTGGCTGATGCAGGAGGGTGAGGACAGCAACTAAATAGAGCTCCTAGGAGTCCTATAGGAAAGGTGGGTTGCTTGGGGTAGGCACAGAGGTGGCAAGGTGAAGATGGAGGTGTGGGGAGCGGATGCCTCGTGTCTCCTCACCTGCTTTGTGATCTCTTGGGCCCCCACTTTTCTCTGACCCTTAGCTTCATCATCTGTAAAGTGGGTACAATAACTGCCCCCTCCCAGTGGTGCAAAGATCATGGCATGGTGCCTAGCACACAGTAGGGCATTTGGGGGTTGGGGCAGAGCTGGAAGTAGGCAGGGCCTCTTTAGGGCTCTCTGCTGAGCCCCAGGAAATGGGCAGAGGGTAGGGAGGAGGAGGCGCAGATGTGCGCTTGTCTCACACGAGCAGCCACATTTAGCCACTGAGTCGGGACTGAAATATTCCTGAGGGAGAAGAACCCTGAGGCTTCAGGGCGGCAACGGCTCGTCAGTGGGGAGCGGGGAAGGGATGTTGTCACCATCTGCCTCGTGTCTGTCTGTGACTAAAATAATACTGGGGTGAGACTCGCCGCAGGCACGGGCCCAGCCGCAAGGTTCCCCAGAAGAGGGAGGGGCTAGGGGTGCTGGAAACCTTGTGGGGAGCAGTGGCAGAGAGGGGCCCCAGGGGGCAGCTCTTGGCTAGCCAGAGCCCTGATCCTGCTTTCCTCCTGAGGGGCCACAGGAACCCTTGGGGGATGTACAGGCAGGGACACTTTCCTGGGGGAATAAGCCTCATGAGTACAGGACCATGGGACCCCCAGACCTGGCTGGAGTCTGTGGCAGAGGGGAGACCAGGCATGTGCTGAGATCCCACGAAGCAGGGGCAACAACAGAACAAAGCAGGAGAGACAGACCAGTTTCCTGATTCAGCTTCTAGGGGCTTCTCCATAATACTGAAACCAGAAAACATAGCAAGAAGCTATTTTAATTTCAGCCGACGTGTAAGTTTTGGGTCTATGGTTTACTGTGGTTTTTATTTTGAATCAAATATGGAGGATGTTCCATAATCTCCTCAGGGCTCAGGGCTCTGGAGACAGAGTGCTGGTCTTTCACCACTGGCATAGAAGTCAACCGCCAATTGCCTGTGTTAGTACCCTTGGGCCCGGGCAGGTGACCTTCAGGTTAGGACATATCTGGGAGACTGATGCCTGGCCTTTGGGTGAAGCAGCCATGTTCTGATCTCTTGCGTAAGCAGACACAACCAGTTGGGCATTTTTGTTTTGGCAGCAAGAACTGGCCCATGACCTCAATGGTTGATTTTAACTACAGATGCATGCCAACTGCCATGCTGCCAAGACCCAGGACTGCCAGTTCAGCAGGCTGCACCTGAGCACCTACTGTGTGCAGGCCCTAAGCTGGGGCAGGCTTGGTCCATTCTCAGCATACAAGGTAAGGAAGTGTGTAAGACATCTGGGTGCCAAAAGGTTGGTGGGGTCAACAAGGGTCGCTGCGTTTGGCAGGAGACCATGGCTGTTGTCCTGAAGGTGGTGGCAGTTGCAGTGATCCTTGAAGAGGAGACAGCAGCAAAGGAGAGAAGGGAGGACACCCAGGCAGAGAGAGAAACACTGACCACTGCTGTGAGGCCGTCTCTCTTTGTGGCAAGAGGGTCCACATCACACTTTTAGCAGCAATGAGCACTTCCTGAAGGCCAGACTGCATACTAACTGATTGATTTTATTATTATTATTATTATTATTATTATTATTATTAGGATTGAACTCAGGGGCACTTGACCACTGAGCCATCTCCCCAGCCTTTTCTCTATTATCATCTTCTTTTTTATTTAGAGACAGGGTCTCATTGAGTTGCTTGGGGCCTTGCTAAGTTGCTGGGGCTGGCTTTGAACTCATGATCTTCCTGCCTCAACCTCCTGAGCTGCTGGGATTAAAAGTGTGCACCACCGTGCCCAGCTTATTTACTTATTTTTGGTACTGGGGATTGAACCCAGGGGAACTTTACCACTGAGCTACACCCCCAGTCATTTTTTGGGGGGGGTACCAGGGCTTGAGTTCAGGGGCACTCAACCACTGAGCCACATCCTCAGCCCAATTTTGTATTTTATTAGAGACAGGGTTGCTTGGAGCCTCGCTTTTTGCTGAGACTGGCTTTTAACTTGCGATCTTCCTGTCTCAGCCTCCTGAGCTGCTAGGGTTACAGGCATGTGCCTCTGCACCCGGCTATCCCCAGTCATTTTTATTTCTTAATTTGAAATAGGGTCTTGCTAAGTTGCCTAGGCTGGCCTTGAACTTGTGATCCTCCTGTCTCAGCCTCTCTGAATCACTGGGATTATAGTCATGTGCCACCATGCCTGGTCCACTATCTGCTTTATGTGTGTTTTCCTAGGCAGTCCTTACCCTTATACTGACTTATAAAGTCAGTATTTTCTGAGCCCAGTGAACACTGATGATGACACTGAGGGTCAGAGAGTTCTGGAAACTTGTGTAAGAGGAAGAGGCCTAGCCTCCAGTTACTCTGGGCTGCCCTTGCACAATGCCTATTCATCAGGCTGCAACTAAGAACCTACTAGGTACAGGTGCTGAGTGAGGGAACTTAATGGGTTCAAGCCCCAGCATACCCAGCATCCTCAAATGGCTGACACCTCTTATCTCCATCTGGGCACAGTGACCAAAGGGACCTCTCTTTCTGAGTATATTTATAGTGGGGACAGGGGTGCGGGTGGGAGTCTAAAGGTTCCTGTTTTGCAAGCTTGACCAAGCATCCTCCTTCTCAGCCTGTTTCCTCCTCTGTGAAGGCTGCATGATTCCTGTGGTAGAGGCCCAGGTGAAGACTGAAAGAGAAAGCATACAAGATAGATCCTCTGTGAGTTCCACCAGCCTCCAAACTGGGTGGACTCACCTTGCAGCACTGGGAGGGATCTTCCCAGAATAATCCAGTCACCAATCTTTCCCTGCAGCTGACAGGCCGCAGCCACCACAGCCGCCACTGCCCTGAATTATTCAGGAGCCTCCAGGCCTCCATGGCAGCTCTTCCCCTCTCCCTGCACACCAGGCTGTCAACGAGGCCTCTGAGTCTCTGTCAGGAGCTGCTGACCTCAGGGCCCTAGAATTGCAGCCTGTTCAGGTGCAGCCATGACTGTGATAGGGTGAGGGTGGGTGTGAGTGGAGCTGAGTGTGAAGGAGTGACATTGAGTGTGTGAGAGCATCAGGGTATGAGCGTGTAAGCGTGTATGTGAAGCATGATTGTGTATGACTATGTGAGAGCAACCGAGTGTGTGAAAGTATGTGGATGATAGTGTAAATGAGCGTGTGACTGTGCGTACAAGAGTGATCGTGTGTGAATGTGAGGACTGTGTACTTGAGTGTGAGTGAGCATGGGTGCAAATGGGCTTTTCTGTGTGTGAGTGTGTGAGTGTTTTGGAGTCTATGCTCTCCAGGGCCAGGGGAGTCAGGCTAGAGAGGGGTCCTTCTAGCTCAGGAGTACACTGCGATCTGGGCACCAAGTTCAAGCCTGGAGAGGGAGGGGGACTTGCCTTAGCTTCCAGTGTTGGGCAGAAAAGTAGGCAGTGGCTAGGTCATGGGCAGGACCTGGAATCCGTGGCTCTGTGGGGTCTCATTTCCTGATGAATTGAGACCCTCAGAAGAGAGATAATCCCCTGCCATTTGTGCCTTTCCTCCTCCTGGGCCTGGGAGAGCTGAGAGCCCCTGTGGCTCTGCCTCAAGGTTCCTGTGTCTGTGAAGATGGTTGGAGAATGGCAGGGTGGAATTTCGGAACAAGGAGTCCAAGTGTGGGGAAGCTGGGGGAGGGCTGTGTTTGCTGTGTGTTGAGGTCTGTGAGTTGGTGTGAGGATGGGGGAGGCTGTTGTGTTTGTGTTTGTGACATTGTGTGTTTACAAGCTCTATGTGCATCATCATTGGTGTGTGTGTTTGCTTGACCACACAGACATGTGTGATCTGTGTGTGTGAGAGTGCATGTGTGTATAAGTGTGCTGTTTGTGTGAGAGAAAAGAAAATGACTGACAGGGAAAAGGGAGGTAGGGCACATTCAACCACAGAGCTTCGTCCTTCCTCAGACTCCGCTTGGCACAGCCTGCTATCCCTCTGATGGCACTGGGATCACGCTGCGGGGAGTCTGATTACATGGCTTTGGCTGACAGAACTTCAGAGCCCCATGAGGGGCACAGCCAGTTTGTGGGTGAATGAGGCTGGGGGAGAGACTTGATTATTTGGAGGTGTGCTCAGAGCTAGGGCTGCTGCAGAAAAATGCCTGGGTCCAAGTCGAGCACTTCTACTCACTGGAGTGAAGTGGGCCAAATCTCTTTCCTCTCTGAGCCTCAACTTCCTCATGAGAACATTGGTCTGCACACTAAGTAACAGTCACCAAATATCCTACGAACCTACCTTCTTCTCCCGGTTCTGGAAAGCTGGCCACTAGAGGCTGGGGAAGGTTAAACGACTCCTTCCTAAAGCCCTAATTTGTCCTACTCTTCCCCTCCCATCAGAGGGATGTGCATGCACACAAATGTGTAGGGCACATGGGAATGTAAGCTAGCAGGTCATTCTGTCCATCTCCCCAGCCCTTGTGGGGGGTCAGCCCCCAGCCCAGGGAGTGTTCTCCATTTTTCTACTCCTTCCTATGGTCAGAAGGAAAAATGGGGGAAGTCCTGCTTGTCCCCCCTCCAGTTTTACTTTCCCTCTCTGGGGTGAGGGGACCTAGTGTCCCTGCTGCCTAGTCCTGGGAGCTGGCTAGCTCCTGCAGTGCCCCTCACTCCCATGCACCCGTCCTCCTGCAGAGCTGTGGCCTGGGCAGCTGTCCGGCTGAACGGGTTAGCAACACAAGACAGATGGCGAGGGATTATCTCAGCTTCTCAGAGCACCATGGCGGCTGCAGCCGGGTGGGGGAAAGGCTCTCACACTCTCCCCGTGTGTACACACACACACACACACACACGCATGCACACATGCATATAGCTCCCCACTTCTGTCCCAGCCTCCTGCTATTTATGAGGTAGGCAGGGGGAGAGATGGGATTATGTGGATTTGTGAGAACCGTGGGACTTGGCAATCTTGTCCCTGCCCCACTCAGCTCCCAGACCACAGGCTAAACCAGCTGGGCCTTTGAGAAGGCTCTCCCTGGCCCTTCTTAGATCCTTTCTTTGCCTCTAGGATTTCTTTGCAGCTGCCTCCTCTGGGATGATAGGTTCAGAAGGTCATGACTTACAGGGAAGTCTAGGGTTCAGAGATGTGAGAGCTGTGCCCAGAGTCACACAGCAGATTGGGTCATTTGCAGGTTGAGTTCTGGTGGGTGGCAGGTGGTGGAATCTCCTAGATATCTGTAGAGTCTCTGAGTCTCTGCCAACAAGGTGTGTTTACTGCAGCAGCAAGGAGTCACAGGGCAGCTGCCTGCACACAAGGACTCACAGGCACAGCCTCTGCTTCACACACACTGTCAGGCCATGGGTGAGGCGATTTGGAGTTTCCCCTACCAGAGCCAGGAAAGAGTAGGGTGGGGTCAGAGTGCTGCTAAAGTGAATTTTACCACCTGTGTCCCAATTTACCACAGGCAGTCAGTGGAGGGGCCTTCTCTTTAGTCTCAACCACAGACTGGGGGTTGGGGGGATCCACCCTTTGACAGCCCCCCACCCCCACAGTTCTGAGTCATCTATGCTGGGCCCCCCACAGGAGGGCTGTGGGTCAGGAAGCTGTGGCAGGATTTGAGAAGGGCAACCCCAGGATGGGGTAGGCGGGGCTGACAGTGAGAGAGAGAGAGAAAGGCCTAGGCCTCATGACAGAAAGTGGCCAAATCCAGATCTCTTCCCCTCCCCAAGAGTGACTCAGGGTCTGCTGGACTCAGGAATGTGCACCTAGGGGAGAGAGGGAAGATTGGGGTGGCCTGGCTCCACTCCCTGCACACTGGTAACCCACTCATCTAGGACCTTGAGGCTTCTGTGTGTCATAGGGCTCCCACGTGTTCACGTGTGCCTGTCCAGGTTGTCAGGGGAAACATGATCTCAATGTTAGGCTGGCCTGGGGGTCAGCAGAGTAACCAGTTGGGCCTACCTCTAAAGCTGCATTATTTGCAGCCTTGTAGGACTTGGTGACACCACCCACTCATAATATTCCTGCAACAGACAAGATTGCATGCTGTGACATTGCCAACCCCCCTCTCCCAGCCATCCACCAAGTCATGGGATCGGCCCCTTTCATGCCATCAGATGGCTTTTTACAGCCTGTCAGAACCAAAGCCCCTTTTCCCAACCTACAGTCTGAAATGACCCCTGACCACACACATCTGGGTATCCGGAGGTGGGCATATTAACCCACCATCTGGGTTCTGGCCAAGCTCCACCCCCTTTGCTCCAGCTTCAAGTTGGTCATTTGTATTCCGGAATTTGGGTAAATTTGTCTAAACTCCCCACTTCCCATCAGAGCTTGGCCTGGGAAGGGGAGCCCTACATGAAAATCGTCGGGCGTGTATCTGAGCCTCCCTCCCTCCCTCCCTCCCTCATTTATGGGACTTTTGGTTTTCTTAAGATTTCAAAGTAACAGTCTAAAGAGGCACCGTGAGAGCCAATCAGAGAGCCCATGTAAATAACGGCCCTCTGATTGGCTGTCTCCTTCACGCCCTTTACAAAACTTCAACTTCATCAACTCAGAGATTTTCCCCTCTGGCCTCCAGCGCCCCGCAGGAGGAGGGGCCGGGGGTCACCCGGGCCATCCCCCTGCCGAAGGCTGTCTGGTCTGCCAAGTGGGGGTTTCACTGGAACAGGAGAGGGTTAGTGCTCCGCTCTGACCCTGACCCTCGGGGGTTGATTCTGGCACAAAATGCCCGCGGGGGCGGCCTGGAGAGTGAGTCCTCCCTTTGTAGGATTGCGGCAGAGCCGGCTGCAGGCCGCGGGTATCGAGCTTGGCTGGGCCGAATCGATATTTGCCCGCTGGACTGATGCGCGGGGGAGGCGGCTCGACAGGGCCAGCTCTGCAGCAGAGTGATGGCCTTGCATCCGCGACCCCCCGCAATTCCTTTCATCCTACACTCCCGGGAAACCGAGGTGGGGAAATGGCGTGGGGGATCTAGGGAGCGGCCAGGGGCAGTGACATTCCCTCTCTCTGGACCGCAGCCCTCGTGGTGGGGTGGGGGTAGCTCAGGGTCTTGCTCTGCACCCCAACCTCCACTCGTCCTCCCAACCTCCACTCGTCCCCCCAGCTCCACTGCCGTCCGAACCTCGAGGCCATTCCGGGATTTGTATCTCAGCCAGTATTTCGTCCCTAAGCCCTATCCTTAGCCTTCCTCCCACTTTCATTATGTGTCTCCTCTCCTCTCTATCTGGGGGTGTCTCTGTGCCTATCTATCTCCATCTTCATTTCTTTCTCTGCCTGTCTCTGTCTCTGTTCCTCACACAATCAGCCCAACCCCCTGACCTATAAGACATCCTGCTGTCTCAAGCCTGTCTGCCCCCTAGAATCCCCTCTCCTGGACACTCTGGTTTGTGCGACTCTCCCACTGTCTGAAGTTCAGCTTCAGACTGCTTCCTCTGGGAACTTTTCCTGACTGTTCACCCCTCCAAGATCCTCCCCTCCAAATGTTCCAGTGTCTGGTTCCACATTACCTGACTGGTTTGGATGTATTCACCTGGTCTCCTGAACTGAATGGCAGCTTTGGTAGTGAAGCAGTTATGTTTTAAGCATCATAATGATAATGACAACAATAGTAACAGCTACTGCCCATCCTGAGAGTTATTGACTTGCTGGGATGTGTTGGCCTTGTGTTATCCTCTCACTATGGATCTTCCCCAGTTTAGCAATGGAGAAACTGAGGCTTGACAAGGGAAAGCATGGATTCCTTTCCTCCAGCATTGCAATGCTGGTCATCTATTGCATCCTTTCTGCAGTTGCCCCTGATCTCACAGTTTGGGAGCCCTGCTCCTTCTCCAGAGCTGGGCCCCCTGACACAAGTACCTCTATACCATCCTGCTTTACCCAATCCTGTCTATTCCTGTTCCTCCCACTCCTAATCCCCTCCTTGCCTTTTCCTAGCCTCAGGAGGGGTGCGATCCATGCATTGTGACCTCCAGTCTCCTGAAGGGCATGACCTTCCCTATAGCCTTAGCATCAAAGGAGGGGCTCAGCTATATGTTTCTCCTGCCTGAAATGGTTCCAGATGTGAGGCCTACAGGGGCCTGCAGAAGAGCAGGGTGAAGACTGAGCACAAAGCTAGTTTTCCTCTTGGAGGCTGCCCTGACCCCTGCACCTAGTCAATATATGAGAGCAGAACGTGGCCACTGATGGCCTTGGTTCAAGGAGAGGGTCTCCCAAGAGGCTGAGGGGGGACAGGGCATGGGACATTGTGCATGGTGTCTGGGGAAGGAGAGAGGCTTAAACCCATTTAGCATCTCCATTCCACCCTCTGTAGGGGGCAGGCTGCTGGATCTGGGGCCTTGGAGCTACATCCAGAGCTGAGTTGTTCAGGCTGACCAAGGAGGCCCAGGTCTGAGTGGTTCAGATCCCCCCAATTCCTTCTGAAAGGAATGTCCTTACAACTTGGGAGGCTGAAGCAGGAGGATCACAAGTTTGAGGCTAGCCTGGGCAACTCAGCAAGACCTTTTTTTTTTTTTTTTTTNGGCCTCACGCCGTCAGACCCAATTTATCTCGCCGCCAAAGTTTCACAGCCATCTGCTCGAGTGGAACGGCTTCCAGCGCTGGCCCCACCGGGCCCCCCAGCCAGCGCGGGGATGTTTTCCAATACGACAGCATAGCGGCTCCCCCACCACCACCCCAAAGCAAGGAGGGGGTGTGGGGGAAGGCGGCAGAGCGCGGTGCGCGGGGCTGGCAGGCAGCCCTCTTCCGCGAGCGAGCCGACCCTGAATTTTAAGCGATTGATCGGGAAGCGCAGGCCGTTCCCATCACTTAGAGCAGCCAAATGCGAAGGCGCAGGGATTTCAAGGGGCCTTTGCGGAGGCGATAATGAGGTCACCGTCACAGCGCCAGCCCGCGAGCAGGAGGGGGCGAAGGTCTGCGGACACATATATGTACACACGACTGTGAACACAGCTGCACCTATATCCACGTGACTCCTGGGCCCCAGCTCTGACTCAGAACTCAACATTTGGGCATGAGCTGAGTTGATTATCCCCTTCTTACCCGCCACACGCGACGAGAGGCCAAGCTAGAACTTTGCCCTTGCCTCATCTCTGAACGCCTCAGACAGCTTCAGCGCAGGAGCCCAAAGCCTTGTCCCCTCCCCGTTATGTGCCTAAAATACATACATTTGGGCACCTGCGCATTGCACTTCTGAACAAGCCTGCGGAAACAGATGTACCCCAGACCCTCGGTAATCACACAGGTGCACACACCCTGATTGCACACCTTATCGCAATGCTCATGTATGGGTACTCTCCCAACCGCCACCGTCTCCCCTCCTCACGCAAACATGCACACAGGTACTCCATCATTCTCAGCCTAACACCCAGGAAAACATGAACCCCCCACTCCCCTCCCCGGGATGCACACGTGTGCACACTTAATCCCAAGCCCCCAAGCGTGCTGCTGTGTCCGCGCGGGTGGGCGCTCCACTGCCCGCCAGCAGCGCGGGTGCAGACCTGGAAGAGAACAAAGGCCGGGCGGGTGCGACGGTGGGGGCTGAGCCCCCGGCCTCGTCCTCCTTGCTGATGCTCGTCTGTCTCCGCTCCGTGGCCACCGCATCGAGCGACTCTGATTGCCGAGTAAATCACCGCGATGATCTGAATAATTATCGTCTCCTGAAAAGCGCGGGGGTGGGGGGGGACAGAGGAATAAATGAAGAGAGCAGCCACCTGATTTCTTAGAGCCCTGGGTAGGGGGAATGCGTGGGCGTGGGTGTCAGTGGCCTCCCGCAGATTCTAAGGGTTGGGATGCGGGTGGGAGTGGGATGGGCCTGAGGGCACAGTCCTTACCTAGAGGTGACAGTTAGGTTCCTGTCTCCCTCTTCATTCATCTCCCCAGAATAAGTCAGGCCCACTGGACCCCCCCCCCCCCCCCCCCCCCCCCCCCCCCCCCCCCCCCCCCCCCCCCCCCCCCCCCCCCCCCCCCCCCCCCCCCCCCCCCCCCCCCCCCCCCCCCCCCCCCCCCCCCCCCCCCCCCCCCCCCCCCCCCCCCCCCCCCCCCCCCCCCCCCCCCCCCCCCCCCCCCCCCCCCCCCCCCCCCCCCCCCCCCCCCCCCCCCCCCCCCCCCCCCCCCCCCCCCCCCCCCCCCCCCCCCCCCCCCCCCCCCCCCCCCCCCCCCCCCCCCCCCCCCCCCCCCCCCCCCCCCCCCCCCCCCCCCCCCCCCCCCCCCCCCCCCCCCCCCCCCCCCCCCCCCCCCCCCCCCCCCCCCCCCCCCCCCCCCCCCCCCCCCCCCCCCCCCCCCCCCCCCCCCCCCCCCCCCCCCCCCCCCCCCCCCCCCCCCCCCCCCCCCCCCCCCCCCCCCCCCCCCCCCCCCCCCCCCCCCCCCCCCCCCCCCCCCCCCCCCCCCCCCCCCCCCCCCCCCCCCCCCCCCCCCCCCCCCCCCCCCCCCCCCCCCCCCCCCCCCCCCCCCCCCCCCCCCCCCCCCCCCCCCCCCCCCCCCCCCCCCCCCCCCCCCCCCCCCCCCCCCCCCCCCCCCCCCCCCCCCCCCCCCCCCCCCCCCCCCCCCCCCCCCCCCCCCCCCCCCCCCCCCCCCCCCCCCCCCCCCCCCCCCCCCCCCCCCCCCCCCCCCCCCCCCCCCCCCCCCCCCCCCCCCCCCCCCCCCCCCCCCCCCCCCCCCCCCCCCCCCCCCCCCCCCCCCCCCCCCCCCCCCCCCCCCCCCCCCCCCCCCCCCCCCCCCCCCCCCCCCCCCCCCCCCCCCCCCCCCCCCCCCCCCCCCCCCCCCCCCCCCCCCCCCCCCCCCCCCCCCCCCCCCCCCCCCCCCCCCCCCCCCCCCCCCCCCCCCCCCCCCCCCCCCCCCCCCCCCCCCCCCCCCCCCCCCCCCCCCCCCCCCCCCCCCCCCCCCCCCCCCCCCCCCCCCCCCCCCCCCCCCCCCCCCCCCCCCCCCCCCCCCCCCCCCCCCCCCCCCCCCCCCCCCCCCCCCCCCCCCCCCCCCCCCCCCCCCCCCCCCCCCCCCCCCCCCCCCCCCCCCCCCCCCCCCCCCCCCCCCCCCCCCCCCCCCCCCCCCCCCCCCCCCCCCCCCCCCCCCCCCCCCCCCCCCCCCCCCCCCCCCCCCCCCCCCCCCCCCCCCCCCCCCCCCCCCCCCCCCCCCCCCCCCCCCCCCCCCCCCCCCCCCCCCCCCCCCCCCCCCCCCCCCCCCCCCCCCCCCCCCCCCCCCCCCCCCCCCCCCCCCCCCCCCCCCCCCCCCCCCCCCCCCCCCCCCCCCCCCCCCCCCCCCCCCCCCCCCCCCCCCCCCCCCCCCCCCCCCCCCCCCCCCCCCCCCCCCCCCCCCCCCCCCCCCCCCCCCCCCCCCCCCCCCCCCCCCCCCCCCCCCCCCCCCCCCCCCCCCCCCCCCCCCCCCCCCCCCCCCCCCCCCCCCCCCCCCCCCCCCCCCCCCCCCCCCCCCCCCCCCCCCCCCCCCCCCCCCCCCCCCCCCCCCCCCCCCCCCCCCCCCCCCCCCCCCCCCCCCCCCCCCCCCCCCCCCCCCCCCCCCCCCCCCCCCCCCCCCCCCCCCCCCCCCCCCCCCCCCCCCCCCCCCCCCCCCCCCCCCCCCCCCCCCCCCCCCCCCCCCCCCCCCCCCCCCCCCCCCCCCCCCCCCCCCCCCCCCCCCCCCCCCCCCCCCCCCCCCCCCCCCCCCCCCCCCCCCCCCCCCCCCCCCCCCCCCCCCCCCCCCCCCCCCCCCCCCCCCCCCCCCCCCCCCCCCCCCCCCCCCCCCCCCCCCCCCCCCCCCCCCCCCCCCCCCCCCCCCCCCCCNTTTTTTTTTTTTTTTTTTGGTGCTGGGGATTGAACCCAGGGTCTTGTGTATGCTAGGCAGATGCTCTACCACTGAGCCATATCCCCAGCCTAGCAAGATCCTCTCTCAAAAGAAAAAATAAAAAAGGGCTGGGGATGTAGTTCAATGGTAGAGCACCCCTGGATTCAATCCCCAGTACTGCAACTGCAACAATAACAACATCAATAAAACAAAAGAAAAAAGACAGACAAACAAATGCCATTGTAGAATTGTAGAGGAGAAAACTAAGTCAGGGGCCCATAACTGGCTTTTCCCATAGGGATCCCAATTCAGGCTCCCAAGTGTTCCTGGGAGAATGGGAGGACCTGAAAGTCTTCATCTGTGGGTTGGGGAGAGGATGTTGGTCCAGGGATGTACCCAAGTGGTCCCACTTATGGGTGTGGGTGAAGACAAGACAATGTCTAGCCTGGCTCTGGCTGTCAAGTTCTAGCTGTTACTGCCCAGTCCTCCCTGCAGAAGCAGAAGTGGCCAGTATCAATGGAATGGTTCACAGGCACCTCACCCCACTCCCATGCCCCGGCCAGCTGTTCTTGGTTCCCTACTTCTTCAAACAAGTAGATATTTCCTTGGCATCTATGATATGCTGGGCATAGCAGCCTGGGTTCAGAGTGCTCAGGCAGAGGGGAAGGTATGCTCACCCCCCTACACACACTTATACCTCCTCCCACACCTTCCCCCTGAGCATCACCCTCCCCCCAACTCTAGGGAAAAGTGAATGAATGTGGCAAGAACTTTGGAAGAGGCAGACCCAGGTTCAGACTTTGGTTCTACTAATTATTAGCTGTGAGCAGGTCAATGAACCTGTTTCCATATCTTGCAAAGTGGAATTATAATAGGACATATTTCCTAGTGTGCCTGTGAAGGTGCAAAGAGATAATCCAGATGGAGATGCTCCTCATTCTTAGGCAGGGAAGCAAGGATGAACTCCAAGGTTGCTGCTGGGCTGCTCTAGGGCAACTTCTCCATGACACTACGATGTCTAGCCTCTTAACTCAGGAAGGGGAGTGGTCAGTCTTGGCAGATCTTCTGAACCTTCCAATCTCTGACCCCCCACCCCCAAAAGTGTGGTTCCCCTACCTGTTACAGTCTGGCCCTGTTAGCCTTCCCTGGCTTTCACTTTCTGTGCCAATAATTCCATCTATCCATGTCTTTTTTTTGGTACTGGGATTGAACCCAGGGCCGATTAACCACTCATTGAGCCACATCCCCAGCCCCCCTTTTTTTTTGTATTTTATTTAGAGACAGGGTCTCCTTGAGTTGCTTAGGGCCTTGCTAAATTACAGAGTCTGGCTTTGAACTTATGATCCTCCTGCCTCAGCCTCCCAAGCTGCTGGGATTCATCCATGACTCTTTCTGTTTTTGCCTCTTCCTAAATTCCCAGAGCTTCCCTCACACAAGAACACCCTTCTACCCCTACCCACACATCCATCTCAACTCATTATGCTGGCACAGGCAGAGGCAGGCACACATACACAACAGTCACAAACACACTCACACCTGGGTGCACACAGGGAAGGAGCCATGTACAGAGGCAAATGGAGAGAACCATTATGCACATGCTCACATTTGAGTTTACAGAGGCACCAGGACAATCAACCAACACACACACGTACATGCACAGAACAAACAGGTACAAACAGGTACCTACAGACACACCCATGGATATGCAAGTATATTGCACATACAGGAATCCAGACATATATACTCACCTGCCCCATGCATACATAGAACAGTCAGGCACAAACAGGTACATACACACACTCCAACACACACACAAGGACACATAAGCACATTCGCATAGTCAGGCACACACATATGCACACGCCAGAGCTCGCCCCCGCCCCCTGGGGAGCTGGCTGCCCGCCAAGCCCGGCGCTTTCTGCTGGGTGTGCACAACCTTTCACAGGCTCTAATTGAGTCGAGGGTGATTTATAACGCAGCAGCGCCCCTGCCCGCATGGGCTGCCCCCTCCTGCTGCAGCCCTGGCCAGAGCCCTCCCCCTTCTCCCCACACAGGGTCACACACATAAGCCCTTTCGAGGGAGAAGGGGGCCTTTTCATCTTTGCCATCAGTCCCTTTCTTCATTCTTGTCTTTCTCCTGGGGCAGACACTGGGTGTCAACACCTGCCTTCCCCATCACACCCAGCATTACACAGTGGAGCCATTTGGAGACCCAATCACAGCCTTTCCAACTTGCCTGGCTAGGGGCAGGCAGGACCCTGACTGCAGATCCCACGTGCTTCTTTAGCCTGCAGCAGGAGAAACTGGATTTAGACATGAGAACGGACTTCCTCAGTAAGCTGGGAATGGAAAATGGGTTTTGATTAGTAGGAAATGGGAAAGCCTGTGTTTAGCTCTGGGACATGGGAAAGGGGAAAGCTACCCTAAACCTCATTTCCTGTCCTATCCTTTGGAGTAACTGAGCTGACTGTGACCTCCCCTCCCAGCTGTCCTCATGGCTAGTGTGATGTGGCTGGGTCTGAGATCAACCCTATTAACTAGGCCTTGAAGTTTGTCTCATAAAAACCCTTGTCCACCTAAGGAGTTGCAGGGATAGGGCTAAGTATGCACCCTGACTCCTTACCTCTGACCCCAATGTGGACTAACGGCTCTAGTAATGGCTCAAAACCTCAGCCAGGGAGCTGTTTCACCCTCCCAGTAGCCTCTGGTGTTGGGTGCTGATGCTGTTAACCCCTCTAAGAGAAGGCAACTCTAACCCTGAGGGCCTAAGTCCTTTCCCAAGGATGCTGGGTGTGCACAGCACAAGGTGGAGTTGAGGTTTGAATTCGGGCATCAGAGCAAAGCACTTCAAACCAGGCCCAGAGCCTGACCCCACAACAAAACCCCACCCTGGTCTTAGGACTCCAGGTGCTCAGCAGCCAGCATTTCAGACAAAGAGTCTCCTTGAAGGGGCTAGCCCTCCCTTTTCCCAGAATTAGGGTTAGAGTACAGCAAGGGGGACTCAGATTAGATTTACAAGGGGCATCCCTCTCCCCAAGAGACTGGGAGCCAAGCACAGCATGTGTGGGCACATGTAGGCACAGTGGAGAGCGTGGGTGTGCCTAAGGGAGTCCACATGATACTGTCAGCCAACATTCACTATTTGCCTATTGAGTCTCAGACAATCCCCAGGGGGAAGAGTCACACCCCATTTTACAGATGATTAAAACTGAGATTCTGACAGTTTAAGCCTCTGCCCCAGCTTTATGGATTCAAGGTAGCTCCACCCACACCCCTTCCCACTGCCATGTGCTGGGTGGGCTCTGTGGCCCAGTGACACCATCTCATCTCTGCTGTACATCAATCCAACCAATGGCCCTCTTGAGAACTCACTAGAATGCGCTTAAACATGTATGAGTGAAGGTACAAAATGAGAGGCTTTGAGTGTGTCCCAGAGACTCTGGTGGTGGGTTTGTGCTTGGATCTGGGTGTGTCACTGTGTGACCCAGGCCTGGGTGTTTGTGTGTGTGTCCTTGGGGTACCATGTGGGTATGTGTTTTTCCCTATATATTTCTGCATGTTTGTGTTTGTCTACAGATCTTAGTGTATCAGTCTCTGTGTTGATGTGTGATGTGTGTCTCTGAGTTTCCACCTCTTTTTATGTGAGTGGGCTTGACAGGTCCACTTCTGGGTGTGATTCTGGGAGTATCTCTGCAATTCATTTGGGAGTGTGTGCCTATCTCCCAAAGTGCCTTTAGGTGTGGCCACGTGTGACTGTGTGTGTGGCTGTGTTCGATACTGTGCAACTTTGTGTGTGTATGTGACACACTGTGCGTGTGACTAAATGGTGCTGCGTGTGAACGTATTTGATTGGGACTAGGGTGGGCACAGAATGTAAGGGGTGGACACAAAATTCAAGGGGCCTCCGAAACACAAAACAACAAAAAAGCTCACTAATCAGGAGAAAAAATAAGCTCTTCGTGCACTGTTTTTTTTTTTTTTTTTTTTTTTTTTTTTTTT
>NW_026000026.1:71067359-71099596 GCF_001458135.2 Marmota marmota marmota
GTTTTTTTTTTTTTTTTTTTTTCTTTTCTTTTCCTGAGGTGCTGGGAATCGATCCCGAGGCTTCATGCATGCTGGGCATGCGCTCCATAGTGTACTATTTTTTAAAACATCACAATTAATGAAAGAAATTTCACCATTAAAAAAAGACATTAACACGATCAGGGTGTGTGCATGCGTGTGCGGCTGTGCCCGCTGGCCGCGAGTGTCCCCGTGACTGCCGCTCTCCCTCCCGCGCCCTGCCAGGTGAGCCCACCCCCGCTCCAGTCACGCTGCGCTGGGCTGAGCCGCGGTAATTTCCGAGTCGGCGGCGGCTTTGTGTGCACCGGCCGCTGTCTTGGGGGCGGGGATGGAAGGGAGGGTTATTTCTCCCCCCTCTTCCTTTTATTGGGTCATTAACAACGGCCCGGACTGCCGCTGCGCCCCCCCTTTCATGTCTGCCGCGCCTCCCGCCATTATCTCCCTCCGCCGCGCGGCGTAATTCGATGCCAATCAGGTTCGGAGCGCGGAGGCAGCCGGATCAAAGCCGGGCCGCGGCGCTGCGGGGAGTTGTGGCGCGGGGGGGAGCTGGCTGTGCTTCCCTGGGTCGAGGCACCCACCGTGTGTCCCGCGGGCTCAGGCACCTTAGGGTCACATGGGGAAGGCCTCGCCCAACCCGCTCAGAGAGCAGCATGGGCGACCAGGTGGTGGGTGTCGGTTGGACTGCACGGTCCAGTGGAGCACCAGGGCCCCTTGAGGGCCGGAGATCCTGGAGGCGTGTACTTAGGTGGAGCTTGGAAACGTTTTGGCAACGAATGTGCCCAGAGCCAAGGAATGGCCTCTGGCCTGAGGGCCAGCTTGGTCAAAGTCTGGGAGGCAGGGACCGGCAGAGGGTACTTCAGGAATAGGGAAGCACTGGCCTGGTTTAGGCATTTGTGCTGTATTCCACGGGCAGGGATGGTTCTTGGAGCTGGTGGTTGTGGTGTGTGAGGGACAGAATCTTAGTTGGCCTTCAGGATGTCTTATCTGATAAGGTCCTCCACCTGGGGAAGCTATGCCCTGACTCAGTTTCCTCTACCGGAAGATGGTGAAGTTGCCAGACACCCCCTTCCTGCCACAGGTTAACCAGATGATGAGCAAATGTAACTACCGAAAACAGCACAAGGCACACTTCTGAGCTTTCTGTTTGCCAGGCCAGACCCCAGTCTCATTCATCCACTGAACAGCCCTACCAGTTTGGAGCTCATTCTACAGATGACAAAACAAACACAGAGAGGGAAAGTGACCTGCCCAGGGTTCCAGGGCTGGTGAGGGGGCCCGGCTTGTAATTGGAACCAGACCCAGGGTTCACAGGAAACAGGTTCTGTCCTTGGAGTTTCCCTGCTCATGCCATCTGCCTTCCTCCCATCCCATCTGGATCTGGGGAATGATGGGAATAAAGGTTTAAGAGCCACCTGTGTGGTGAGCCCATGGCTCCCCAGAGTGGACTGAGAGGGGAGCAGGACAGGAATCACCTCTGCAGCCTCACAGACATCTCCACTGCTTCCAGCCCTTGGCGAGCCAACCTCCCCAATTCTGTTTCCTTATCTGTAAAATGGGATGAACAAGTTTCTTCAGCTTGTCCCTGAAGAGGCAGCATGTGAATGCAGCAAAGGGTGTCTTGAACGTCAGATGCAGAATAAATGAGAGTGTTTATCACCATCAGCCATACTGCGCCGGAGGGGGGTGGGCAGTATCTGCCAGGCAGTCCGGAAAAGGATGGAAAGCCCTCCCCCCAAAGAAAATGCCAGTGTCTAGTACCAGTGATTTTGGAGAGAATTCTTCCCTAACCCCTACTGTTGAGAGGGAAAGAAATAGATTTTTCTCTCCCAAATAGTGCTGGGTCTTCACAACTCTAAATATCTCAGACTGAGAATGTTCAGAGCAAACCACGGTATACATAATACATGCTTCTATTCTCAACTAAAAACAAGTCCCAGACCCTCAGGGGGCCAGCCAGCAAGGGCCCCCTCTGTGTTCCACTCCCACTCCTCAGTTCTGGACTCTGGCAAGTTGGGAGTTGGGGTGGAGGAGTGTGGAATGGAGGCATTTCCCCCAAGCCCCTGCTATCTTACAAGTGGTTTCTGGAGAACCTATTTGGGCTGGGCCAGACTGCACTGATAGATGGGCAGATAGATGTAGGAGGTTTCACAGAGGGTATTCTGTGGGGAGGCCAGGAGAGTATGGTTCCTGCGCTCGGTGATCCATGGGCCTGGGAGCAAGCACCCTCTCTTCCTGAGGGGCCAAATGAGCTGGAAGAAGACGGATGAATAGAAGTTCACAGATTGATCAATGGAAGCTTGGAGACAGGAAGCACATTTCAGGGATGTTAGAAGACTAGATAAGAGGCCTGAAGGAATAGTGCTCAGGGAATGTTTCTAAAGGTGTGGGGAAAGAACTGGTGGTGCTGGGCTGGAAAAGGGAATCTGGACCCCAAAAGGAAAGAGCTTCAAAGGATCATAGAGGTAAACCTGAGAGTGCTGGAGAGCCAGGGCAGCTTCAGAGTGGGAAGTTACCCCGCTTTCATGTCCTCATCTACAGCATGGCCGAAGACATACCCCTGCAGGGCCCATGGGAGGTAAATGAGGTAGGGGAAAGGGAGGTACTTAGGCCTCTCAGGGAACTAAGGGATGGATAGAGGCTGGAGTGAGGAGGTGGGAGGGGGGCTCTGTATCATCCACAGTTCTCCAGTTCAGGGAGCCCGAGCTTCCTCCCAGGTCTGGTCTGAGCTGCGAGGCAGAGGTGACCATGATTAGTAGCCCCATGTGACACGGTCATGGGCTTTGGCAGTGTTTCCCTCTGGGGAAATGGGATCTTGATTCTGGCTTTCTGATCAGGAAAGCTGCTCTTGCCCTAGGGCCCCTTCTTGCTGCTGGGCTCTCTGCAGTACCCAGCCTCAGGCCTGGTCAGGTTCTGCCTGCCCACTGGCCAGGCCTCCAGGGGCCAAGTCCCCACCTGCTGGCATTTTTATCCTCTGGATGGTACTGAAGGGGCACCTGAGTGCTCCAGGCCACAGTGGGCTGAATTCTCTGCCCTGCTCAGGGCTGGTTCTACATTTACTATCTTCCTGAAAGAGGTCTGTCCCCCAATCCTCCCCTCTCCCGGGGAGCCCCTGCCTGTCCGGGGCTGGGTGCCTGCGTGTTGGAAGGGAGGGTGTCTGCTGCACCGCACACGGAAGCTCCCAGCTGCCTCTGGACGCTGAAAAATCCAATTTTCTTCCTAATTGCCACCGCCCGCGCTCTCCCCTCACAGCCTACTTCTGCTTGGCGGCGCCTCGTTTCCCCCCACGTCCTCCCCACTCCTGCCTCCCGCTGCCCACCCCACGGGCGGACGCTGCCCCCCCTCGCGGTCACCCGTGTCGGGACGCACCATATATCATGTCTGCAGCCGGGAGGGGCCCAGGAGCCGGCCGGCCCCCGCCCCGGGCTCCCTGACGAAATCGTCCTTTTCCGTGGCGGATGACAGGTTGTGGGAACAACAGCTTGAATTACGGAAAGAAGTTTCCCCACTGAGTTAATCTGCAGTGGCTGGAGGTGACCTTCTGGAGACGGCGATTAATCACGGGCCGTGGCGGGCGCCGCGCCACGCCGGGCCCTTTGGGGGAATACTAATTCCACTACAAGATAAATCATAATTTGACAATAATCATCTGCCCTAATCACTCCAATTCTTCCGTTTAATTATTTGTATACACCGTGTTTCTTCAGTGAGGACCCTGTGTACCCATGGGTGGGAAGGGGATGGCCCCCCTGGGCACAGACCCCCTCTCTGGCCCTTTAGCCTGTGGGCCCTGCTGGTGTTCCTGGGGAGGCCTGACTCAGAGTTGATAGAGGGAATGGTGGCACTCAGAGTTCCCTTAGCAAAAACTGGGGAAACTGAGGCTCAGAGAGAGGCCCGGCCTTGCCCAAGGTCACATAGCAAGCTTGAGATGAGTCCGGCTGAAGAATAAAGGTCTCCCGTGTTCAGTCCTAGGCTATATTTCATTGTCTCACTTCCACAGTTCTATTCTCTGACCTTCTTTTCTCGACCTCTTACAATGCCTGGACTTTCCTTCTGTCTGTCAGTGTGGACAGGGTTGCTTCCATGTGCCCTACCCAAGTCTGGATGCTCAGGACAAGTGGATCAGGAACTGTGGGCATCTGAGCAGGCAGTGCCTGACTCCACTTACTGGGTGCTGTGTGACTTCTAACATTTGATGGAACCTTTCTGAGTTTGTATCCTTCACCTGTAAATTGGGCTGGGCTTCCTCTCTCCCAGGGTGATGAAGACCTAGCCTGGTGGGTGGCAGATCTACAGAGGCAATCACAGCTGCCTGTCCCTGCCCTGGCCTCTTACTGTTCTATCAGGGACCAGCCACCAGAGCTCTTGCATTTCCTACTTCCACTTCAGCTCCCAATCTGCCTCCTGGTGGGCCATGCTTAGCTCCATGCTCAGCTAGGATAGTCCCAGAGTCCTGACTCTGCTCCTGACATAACCCTAGGAGGGGCTGGCTGAGCAGCCACTGAATCTGGATCCCCAAAGTAGCAAAAGAAAAATTCAGTCTTTTTTCCAGGATGGCTTCTGGCACCCCACGGTGGAGGTAGTAGCAAGGGCAGGTGCATTGGGGCTGCCGGATCCAGGATGGCCCTCCAAATGGGGTTCATGTGAGGGAGAATGGTTCCCCCAAACAAGATCTCAAAGGCTGGCTAAGTGTGTGCTGATGGGGGTGCAGCCACAGAGAACTGAGATATTGACAACAGTGAAAATAATAACTGTGGTGAATTCTCATTCTCTTTAGCAGCCTGCCCCAGGAGCTCCGGGTCCCAAGGAGACTGGGTGTCAGGCTGATGGTGGAACACAGCCCTTATCCTCAGGATGCCCTTGTCTCAGGGAAGTGCTGTGACCCCTTGCCCAGATCTGAGAGAGAAAAAGAGCAAGGAAAAATACAAACCACAGTATTACCTGCCAACATTTATGGAGCCCCTTCCATATGCCAGGCATGGCGCTTAGTTTTTTTCTCTTGCTTCATATTCCTGTGTCTTCAAAACTCCTTGCAAGGGGCTGGTGTTGTAGCTCAGTGCTGGAGCACTTGCCTAGCATGTGTGGGCACTGGGTTCCATCCTCAGCACCACATAAAAATGAATAAAATAAATGTATTGTGCCCACCTACAACTTAAAACAAACAAAAAAGCCACTTGTAAGTAACGTGTGATGTCAGCCCATTTTACAGATGGGGAAATCAAGTCTCAGAGAGGTAAAGTTCCTTTCTCAGCATTACCAAGCTTGTGAGGATAGGTTGGGATTTGAACTCAGGCTTCTCCTTTATTCCCTCCTTTCTTCCAGAAATCCTTGTGAAGTTACTTCATCAGTACTGTGGAATTTCTGATCAAAGGAACTGGGCAAAGCTGAGCCAGTGTGTTCACCTCTCAGGGTCTTGGTCTCCAGAGTATATAAAGGGATCTCTCAGCCCTATATACCTTAAGTCTTTCATGGAGTCTAACTTCTGTCCTTTCGGCCATAGTTTCCCATCACTCATCTCTGTGTACCCAGGGCTCCTTTCTTCTCTGTCCTTGGCTAGACCTATGACCCACCTCTATCCTTCAGTGACCCTGCCTACAGTGGTGCCATGTTGTCATAGGCAGTGTCTATCTATCTGATGCCATTTCCTGACAACATTTGAGCGGATCATCCATGGCTGGTGGCCAAGAGACCCTGCTGCCTTTGAGAGATGTTTTGGTCAGGTACCTCCTGCTACCCCAGGATCCTCACCCCACTAAATGGGTTGTCCAGGCAGGGCTCTGGAAGGAGTACCAAATCCCAGCTCTAAGGACCTGAGCAGTCTCATTTGGCTTTTCTGAGTTTCAGTTTCCATATCTGCAAACCAGGGATAATAATAATATTGGCACAGCTGGGCAAGTTGGCACAGGTCTGTAATCCCAGAAATTTGGGAGGCTGAGGCAGGAGGATCACAAATTTGAGGCCAGTCTCAGCAACTTTGTGAGGCTCTGTCTCAAAATAAAAAGGGTTGGAGATGTACTTTGGTAGAGCACCCCAGGAAAATCTCCAGTACCACAAAAACGAATGAACAAACAAAAGCCTGGCATACAATATTAGCCCTCAGTAATTGTTACCTATTGTTAGTATAAGTATCAGATGGCACTGTGAGGTCATAGGCCAGCCAATGGTGGTCCACCTCTGGCTTGGCCCCTAGATGCCTTTCGGGTGCTCTGGAGGGAAGGGGCAACCTCCCCGAAGACAGCCCTACCCTTAGAAAGCCTGGAGGCCCCTCCCAGCCAGAGCCACCCTCCCTTCCTATCAGGGGGATTGAGGAGTGGGAGGGCTGGTGAGAGGTTGAGGACCTGAGGTTGAAGAGAAGGGAGGCAAAGGTTGGCCAAGTGGGGAGAGATGGCGGGGGTAGGGGGGGGTGGGGGAGCAGCTGAGTTGCAGGGGAGGGAGGGAGAGAGGCAGTGGCGCTATAAATACCTCCCAGGTAACAGGACCCGTAAATGAAGGGAGGGAATTAGTCACATTCCGCAGCGCCTCGGAGAGAGGACAGGGAGCAATGACCTGAATCCATGGAAGGGAAAAAATTAGGCTAACCTTGGGAGGGGGGAGGTTAGGGGCTGGATGCTGTGTTGCCTCGGAGGGGTGCCCTGGACAGGCTCTTCTGGGCAGGGACCTGGAACCACCATGGCAGGAGGGGTCTGGAAGGGACATTTTGTCTCTCCCCATGTCCAGATGTGTGAGGTTTGTGAGAAGCACTTTAATTCCTCAAACCCATTCCTCTTTGGAAGTCCCCCCGGGGGTCTAGCCCATTACTTTCCTCTTGTCAGTCTGAAGCATATTTCCATTTGCTGCCTTCACCCTCTTTGAGCCCCGGCTCTACCTGGGATCCACATCTTGTTGTGCACCTAGCTCTGGGGTCATTCCCTGGATTACTGGTTTAGATGAAATGATTTTTGCTTGGGAGGGCAAGAAGGACATGTCCTGCTTTCTTCCTCTCTGGACTCAAGCTGGCTGGGGCCACTTGTCCCTCACAGGAATGATGGCCATGACCTGCTCTCTAGTCTACCAGTCCCAGCTGCACCCCCTCGGGCCAGCCTCCTCCCTCATGGTTGCCAGAGCAACAGTTAGAGCATGCTCCCTCTCACACTTCCCTGCTCTCCCAGGAACCCAGTCCAGTCCCCCTGGCCTGGCATAACAGGCTCCAGGACTGGCCTCCAAGAGGCTTTCTAACCTCCCTCTCCCTCACATTCAGCTTGCTTCTCACCAGGCCTGTCTTGCAGCCTAGGATGCCCACCTCTTGCTTTGCCTGAAAGATTTGCATTTTCTCCCAAGTTTGAGTCTGAAATGATCCCTGTTGCCTCCCAGCTGAGTTGGATCCTCCCTCATTTATGCTCTGGAAACACTTTGGCAGTGGTAGTGTAAGAAAGTGGTTAAGATGCAAGTTAGAAGGCCAGCTCTGCCTCATCGTAACGTTGTGACCTCCGATGAACAAGCAAGCTCTCCAGGGTCCTCAGTTTTCTCATCTGGAAAAAGGGGGTTCTCACAGTGCTCCCCAAAGGTTGCACAATTTAGGAGAGGCGCTGTGTAAGGAGGGCTTAACACATAGTAAGAGGTTGGCTGTTGTTGGGGTCACAGTATTGATCACGCTGTTTCTGTGTCTGCCTCCCCTGCGGGCTGTGAGATGGGGGCGGGGGCGGTGCTGCGTCCCCGTGTGACTCGTCGCCGCAGCCGCAGTGGCCAGCTCGCGCCTGGCACTGAGACGGTCGGCAAATGTTTGCTGAATTAATGAGTGGGGGCTGCAGGGAGGGCTTGGGCTGCAGTTCCGCCCGGGCTGCTGCAGCTGGGGCGCCTGTGTACGTGTGTGCCCCTGGGAGTGGGAGTGAGGGGTGTCTGTAGGTGGGGGAGCCGTATCCGTGTCCCGGGGGTCTGGCGGCGCCGTGGGCAGCCTGGCGCGCCCGCTCCCTGGGGTCCCCGCCGAGCGCCTGCCTGGCTGCGGGACCCCGTTGCCAGGAGCAGTCAGGATGCGGCAGCGTCTCCATGGCAACGCGGCATCTCGAGCCGCGCGCCGCCCTCCCCCGGCGCCCCGCAGTGGGCAGGAGGCCGAGCCTGGCAGCCCCTCCCGGCCCAGCAGCCAGCAAGCTGGGCCAGGAGGCCGAAACCCGGTGGGAGGGGCCGAGGAGGGGGCTACTTATTTTCCTAGGAATGAGGGGCTGACTTGCCCCTACGTCCCTCTCCGTCTGGGGGAGGGAGATAATGGGAGGGCTCTGTCGTCCTCTGTCCATACGCGGAGCCCCTTCCCCCTCTCCCCAACAGGCCTGGAAATCATGCACAGGTTCTGGTCTGGGAGAGACCTTCACTGGCCAAGGGACATCTCTGATCTAAGTCCTGGCTGTGAAAATGACACAATGATCCAGCTTGGAGGGGCTGTTGAGAGGGGCACTGTGGCCCTGTTGGGAACGTGTCATCCTATTCCAGGGTATGAGTGCAAGTCCAGTGACTTCATTAGTCACCCAATATCCACCAGCATCCCTTCTTCTCGTAGATAATGCCTATGTCCCCAGAACCTGTTATGACCCTCCCAGTCATGCCATATCCCCAAACCCACTCAGTGCTTTCTGCTGCGGACTCTGACCCCCCAGGTCCAATACAGTGCCCCTGGTACTTACCCAGTGCATGTTTTTTTTTCTTCTTTCTTTTATATTTATTTTTTAGTTATAGTTGGACATAATACTTAGTGATTTATTTTTATGTGTTGCTGAAGATTGAACCTAGGACCTCCCGCATGCTGGGTGAGTGCTTTAATGCTGACCCACAACCCCAGCCCTCTTTTCTTTTTTAAATATTTATTTTTTAGTTTTAGGTGGACACAATATCTTTATTTTACATTTATGTGGTTCTGAGGATCCAACCCAGTACCTCATGCATGCTAGGTGAGCGCTCTATCACTGAGCCACAACCCCAGCCCCTTACCCAGAGTTTCCCCAGTGCATTTCAGTACTTCCCAACATCTACATAGGTTTAGTGATCTAGTATACCTCTGGCGCCTACTCAGCACCTTCAAATATCCACTCGGGGACCCCCAGTTACTATCAAATAACCACTTGGTGCCCTCCTTCCAGTTTAGGTTTAGTGCTGTTTAATATTCCCCAGGAATCACCTACTGTTTTTGGTGGTCCCCAGTGTTCTGCTAATCCACCCTGTACCCTGCACATCCAGTGCATAGTCCCACTATGCAGCCCCTGCCCAGGGAAATCCCGTTTGACCTCCTGGCCCCTTTCCACCCTCCCAAGTCCGAGCTCCAACAGGCTGTAGTGCAAGAAATGACCACAAGGGGACGCGCGAGTAGTCACCCGGAGGCCAAAGCGCACGGCGCGGCAAGGGTGGAGGTCGAGGGGCCGAATCTGAGGCTCGTGTCACATGCAGTGTGAATCCGAAGCCAGGGTGGGGCTGCGTTCCGAGGCGTATCTTTCCGAAGTGACTGCACCCCAACCCGGCATCGTCTGCAAGCCGCGCAGGGGCAGCCACAACCGCCGTCGTGGCTTTGGCTTTGAGAGGATGCGCGCGCCCTCTGGTGGCGACGACGAAGAGCAGCTCTCTGTGCTGCTGGGGAAGGGGCATAGAGGGGACACATCTTCGCTAGCTTGAACCTGTTTTCCAACCTTTGACAGTCCTGGAGGTGGGGTGGGCACCTCTCTTCCTCCCCCAATATGGAAATTCCCGTCTTCTATTTTTGGGTAAATGAATAGAGCTACAGCAGGAGGGATCCATTAGATTCCTGCAGTCTACCCTTGACCTATATGACCCTCCAGGGTTAGATCTCTAATTCTGTGCCCATCTCTGCTCAGGCATGATGAGATGGACGGAACTCAGCAACTCTTTGTTCAATGAATTAGTGACTGAGTTCCCTGAGATTCACAGGTTTTTAGAGATGCCTCCTTCATCTATCCTCATCGCATGGCTAGAGGAACTGAGACACCCAGCAGGTAAAGAATTGTCCCAGGATAATCAAGAGTAGATGAAGAGGGTCTTGGGTTGAGCTTGACTAAGTCCCTTCCTTCTTTCTAAGCCTTGGTTTCCTGCAGGGTGTGGTGGCACACTCCTGTAATCTCAGCAATTTGGGAGTTTGAGATAGGAGGATCCAAGTTCAAGGTCAGCTGCAGGAACTTAGACTCTCAGCAACTTAGCTAGACCCTGTCTCGAAACAAAAAAATGTAAAAAGTGGGATGTATCTCAGTGGTTAGCATCCCTAGGTTAAATCCTCAGTTTAAAACACACACACACGCACACACACACAAAACGAACCCACAAAAAAGCACCTACTTCCCAGTGTAGTTGTAAAGGTTAAGTTGGATGATGATGATGTTGGGAATAATAATAACAATGGTCATAGTTATTAGTTATGTGAACCGAGTGCTCACTCTGAGCCAGCTGCTGTGCAAGGAGACTCAGCATTTGAGATTCTAGAGGTTATTTTGCCAGTGGACAGAGGGCTCTGTATGATGAGGCTCAGTCATGACTGGCTCACAGGCAGGATGACAAAGCCCCTCCTAGGCTTGGTGCCTGATGCCATGCCTCCAGGTTGAGCTCCAGGGTCCTCTGTTCCAGCTAGGATCAGAGGCAGAGGAAGGAACGAGAGGACCTTGAGTTGTCCCCTGTGCAGTGCTCCAGTGGTCCGATGGCCTGTGTCAGATGTCTGATCCCTTGGGAAGGTACAGGGGGCTGGTTGATGGAGGAAGCGTGTGTCCTGGCCTGGACAGCTGAACCTTGGGCCTTTCCTGCAGAAGGAATATCCAAGAGTAGGAAGGAAGGAAGTGGGGAGGGGGAGGAAGAGAAGGGAGGGAGGAAGGATGGGACAGGCCCCAGCTGGGAGCCAGTTCTCTCTGGCCAAGAAAAGAGGATATCTGGGTTGGCCTGGCTGGGAAGCCATTGGGCCATTCACCCTGGCTGGGTTGGGATGTGTGTGTGTGTGTGTGTGTGTGTTTGTGTGTATGTGTTGGCAGGGTCGGGGCAAGGAAAACGGATATGAAGCCTGGAGGTACATGCCTGTAATCCCAGTGAATCAGGAGGCTGAGGCAGAAGGTGGCAAATTCAAGGCCAGCCTCAGCCACTTTGTGAGGCCCTGTCTCAAAAGATAAAAGAAGGGCTGGGCATGTAGCTCAGTGGTAAAGCACCTAGCATGTGTGAAACCCCAGGTTCAATCCCCGGTTCCACAAAATAAATAAATAAATAAAATAAAAAAATAAAAAAAAATAAAAAGAAAAAGAGAAAGAGAAAAGCAGATATGAGTTTCCTCCTGTGTTAACAGGTATAAGAATCCCTCCTTCGGGGCTGGACAGGAATAAAAATGAGGTCAGGAATATCAAGTGCCAAGCAGGTCTGGAACATAGCCACATAGCCACACGTGCCACATACCTGAGAGTCCCTCCGTCCTTGGTGGACTTCCTGATCTGTGCGACAACAGCTCATACATAATCTGGAGTGGTTCATCTCTCCTGCCTTGGACTCCTGCCTTCATTCAGTCACCACTATTGAGCACCTACTATGTGTTGGAGTGCAGGGCTATCGCCCTAATGGGAACCAATCCCTGTCCTCACAGAGTTTGTCCGTAGCGAGGCAGGAAGGTGTCACCTGAGAGGGTGGAGATACATAGGGCCTGTGACAGCCCAGAACAGTCACCTGTACAGACTGGGAGGACTTCCTGGAGAAGATGATATTCATGGCAGGAGGCAAAGGAGGCGTATGCTTTAGTCAGAAGAAAGGGGAGGACAAGAGGAAGGGTCAAGGTAGAGGGCAGGGCAGGCCCAAAGCCCAGGGAGGCGGGCTGGGCTGTGGCTGCAGCAGAGCATGTGGCAGTGAGCAGGGGTGGGACAGGATACTGGGTCTTTGAGGATGAAGGTTAGGGCTGTGGATTTTTTCTCCCTGAGTATAACAGGAAAGCAGAGAAGGTTCTAGATAGGGGTAGCATGGTCATAATGGGATAAGGCCTAATGGAGGGCACTCAGCAGGGCACTGTGGATGTGACCTCTATGTCCTCATCTCCCAGCTCTTCTATGGGCAGCCAGATTGGAGTACTCCTAGCTGCTCTGGAACTCCTCAGGTGTCCCAGCCCTGTCTTTACAAAGGCTCCTCCCCACCTGATCTGCCCTCACTGCACTGAACCTCATTCATAGGCAGAGGACGGTGGTTCTCTCCTGTCCAGTACTTTCCCAGGCCTTTATGGATAAGCCTTGTCCTCCAGCTGTCAATCAAGGTGCCCTGCCCCTTCCTTGGCCTGGGTGGGCTTGTGACCCAGTCCACTGATGCACTTCTATCTCAAGGCACTGATGAGTCAGGGCAGGGCATGCTGCCAGTTGAGTCAGTCAGAATCCTGACTTAGGATGAGGATGGAAGCAGGGCTCTAAAGAGCCTGCTCTGCTGTGTCTGTCTTGAAATTTTAAATAAACTTATCTTTGAACTTGCATTTTGTTAAGTGGAGTCCTGTGAGACAGTGGAGCATGTGGAGCCAAGATGTGTACAACCATGGTGTCACTTTGCCTACCAGGGTCCTTGTGGCCACAGGTGTACATAGTGCTTCGATGCCAATGAGCACAGAATTCTGGGGGACCCACTATGTGTGGGAGCTCAGAGAGTCTCAAGTGGGTACAAGGTGAGCTGCTGTGTCTGCAATTGTGCAGGCCCTGCGGGCCCGAGGCCCCTCCTTCCTTCCAAGCAGAAGTTGCCAAGTGCAAGAAGGCAGAAACCCACGACCCGGGACCCTTTTGGAGCTTTCCTTACTTGAGCTATTCCCTGGATAGGCCAACCACTTGTGGGCGAGACAGGACAGAAAAGATGGGGCAAGGCGGCCGGGGTTGTGGCTCAGTGGTAAAGCACTTGCCTAGCATGTGTGAGGCATTATGTTTGATGCCCGGCACCACATATAAATAAATAAAAATAAAGGTATTGTGTCCATCTACAACTAAAGAAATATTAAAAAAAAAAAAACAAAACAGTGGGGCTGGGGTTGTGGCTTAGTGGTAGAGCACTTGCCTAGCATGTGTGAGGCCCTGGGTTCGATCTTCAGCACCACATAAAGATAAACAAATAAAGGTATTGTGTCCATCTACAACTAAAGAAAAAAAAAAAAAAGATGGGGCAATCTTAAGTTCCTTTCCCTTTCAACCCTTCTTTACTCAGTAAGTAGAAAGCAGAGCCACTGGGGACATGGGCACATCAGGAAGGGAAAGAACAGCCCCTGAGTTATTTTGCACAGATTTTTTTGACCATTCAGGTGAGAATGAAATACACATGCCAGGTAGGGTGTGCACGCCTGTAATTGTAGCAGCTGGGGAAACCGAGGCAGGAGGATCATGAGTTCAAAGCCAGACTCAGCAATTTAGTGAGGCCCTAAGCAACTCAGATCCTGTCTCTAAATAAAATATAAAAGGGCTGGGAATGGGGCTCAGTGGTTAAGTGCCCCTGGGTTCAATCCCTGGTACCAAAAAAAAAAAAAAAAATATATATATATATATATATATATATGCTACAAAATACAAGCTATATGATTTTGATAATTCTGTTTATAAGTTAAATGCCCTTATATTTGCATTTAATACTGACACTGCAAAACATAAAAATAAACAGGAAAATTATGTTAGCATTCAAATATATAATTTTTCCTTACTGAGAATGACATTAAATAACAAAAAATAACTCAAGTTGAAAGATAGACCACGTAGGAAAGAAAAAAGCTTTATGTGTCTATAGATGTAGATATAATACTAGGCATTTCTCTCTTGCTTTTTGAACAAAGGCTCTGTAGTTTTTCATCTTGCTCTGGGTCCCACAATGCCACTTGCCCTGACCCTCTCTTTGGGGACTGTCCCCCACCTTCACCCCCTGTGGTGCAGCTGCTGTGTGGTGAGCATGAGCCCCCTGAGCCCCCTGGTCAGGCAGGGGCAGAGCTGCCTCCTTTCCAACAACACCCCTCCTAGCTGGTGAAGGGGGCTCCTCAGCCCTGCTGGGTCCTGCTGTCTCCTGGGTGTGCCACAGCCCAGGGTCTGGTGCAGTATGGGGCACCTGGAGGAAGCCAGTCCCCTCAGGCCTGAAGGTGCTGCAGTCCGTGGCCATGGGTCATCTTCATCAGGCTACCATCCAGCCCAACAAACCCCGAAGTATTCCTGCTTCTTCCCCTTAAGATGAGGCTCCTCTGGGGCGGGCCTGCCGAGGGGGCGGGGACCAGGTGGTGCCTAGCTGGACATGGGCTTTCTCCCCTCCCCAGCGTCCATCCTCAGCCAGGCCAGGAAAAGGCTGAGGTTTCTCTTGTAGCTTGTCCCTAGGGGACAGTGAGAGGAGGGAGGAAGGGAGCCCTTGGCAGTGATCAGTCCTCAGTCAGATGAGGCCCTTGAACTTGAGGCAGAGGGCATGGGGTGGCAGGGCAGCTAGGTGGGAGGAAAGAGCTGCTTTCCACTGGGTCACCACACAGGGACAGTTCAGACCCCTCCTCCCACTGCTCTACTTTGATTCTAGTCCCAGGCACACCAACTCAACCTGTCCTTTCAACCATGGGCCTGTCCTTTCAACCATGGATGATTTTTGCCCCTGCCCCAAGGACCACTGTGAGCATCTCTAAGTGAGTCCACAAAAAGCATTCAGTGTGGAGCTGGGTGCTTCGAGGTCTCCACTGATGGCTGTTCCCCTATTGTAAAGAGAAACTTAGTGACTCAGTAAGGCTTACCCCCTAGTCATCAAGAGTGCCTTCTTCCATGCTCCCTTGCCCAAGTTCTTCTGTCTTCTCTCCCCCACTTTTCTTTTTCCTCTCTCTGTTGATCCTCCAGCATACCAGGAGTATACTCACCTCAGGGCCTTTGCACTTGCCATTCCTTCTGTCTACAGCTCTTCTCTACCAGATGTTCCATGACGGACTCTTTGTTGTTCCTTGGGCCTCAGCATAAATGTCACTCCAGGATAGTGTGCCTGACTGCTCCAGTGGATGTGTCTCCTCCTGCAGCTACTCTGTTACATTTCACTTATTTTGGGAGGGTGGGTACCAGGGATTGAACTCAGGGACACTTGACCACTGAGCCACATCCCTATCCCTATTTTTTTTTTTAATAAATGGACATAATAACTTTATTTTATTTTTTATGTGGTGCTGGGGATGGAACCCAATGCCTCACATGTGCTCTACCACTGAGTCACAACCCCAACCCCAGCCCTATTTTGTATTTTATTTAGAGACAGGGTCTCACTGAGTTGCTCTGGGTCTTGCTTTTGCTGAGGCTGGCTTTGAACTCATGATCCCCCTGCCTCAGCCTCCCGAGCTGGGATTACAGACACGTGTCACCATGCCTGGCTACATTTCACTTTTTATTTATGTATTTTTTGGCCTAGCATGCACCAGGTGGTAATGTTTCTGTTTACTTGTTTGTTCAGTGTCTTTGTGTCCTCTGCCAGGCTCTGAGCTCCAGGTGGGTGGGCCCCTTGTCTGTCTTATTTCCAAGTCTTCAGTGACTGGTAGCATATAGTATGTGCCTGATACAGACACAGCCCTATTGTTATGGAGTTCACAGTTTAAAGAGTATAGCAGTATACTGTTAAAATTTATTATCATTATCATTATTATTTATTTATATTTGATACTGGGGATTGAACTCAGGGGCACTCAACCACTGAACCACATTCCCAGCCCTATTTTGTATTTTATTTAGAGACAGGGTCTCACTGAGTTGCTTAGTGCCTCGTTTTTGCTGAGGATGGCTTTGAACTTGTGATCCTCCTGCCTCAGCCTCCTGAGCTACTGGGATTACAGGAGTGCACTACTGTGCCTGGCAAAATTTATTATTTTTAATTGTGGCAAAATATACCTAATATAGAATTTGTCATAACTACTTTTTTTGGAGGGGAGTACTTGGGATTGAACTTGGGGGCACTCAACTATTGAGCCACATCTCCAGCCCTTTCTTGTATTTTATTATAGACAGGGTCTCATTGAGTTGCTTAGGGCCTTGCTAAGTTGCTGAGGCTGGTTTTGAACTCGTGATCTTTCTGTTCAGCCTTCTCAGCCAGTGGGTGCTGCGACCCTCACATCTGTTTTCGAGCCACTGCTATTAATTAAAGAGATACTGGAGAAAGGGTGAATGGGGGATAAAGAAAAGGCAAACAGACATACATAGGTAGAAAAAGCTGGGGCCAGGTGGGTGTTCAAGCCCTGGTAAGGCTTGACTGACTCCACAGCTAGCTCAGCCAGTTTATTATATCGGTTTTTATCATCAAAAGGTTAATTGTGGAAAAGTTTCAGCAAAGCAGGCAATCTGAAGGACACAGGGCTGGGGAGACATTAGGGTCATCATGTTTTGCTCAGAATCCTCTATCCCTTGGAGAAGGTGCTGAATTCAAGGCCTGGACTGATAGAGCCATGGTTTTAGCACATAACCACCCCTGGCTGGTGTTACCATAGCAATTGGGGCATCTTGACCTGTACCTTCCCACAGGTAGCTCCCATGTGCAAACACAGCCACAAGAATCAGACAGGCCATGATTTAGATCACCGCTCTCCACAGCTGGAATTATAGGCATGTGCCACCATGCCCGGCATCTTAACTATTTTTAAGTGTACAGTTTGATGACATTAAATACATTCATATCATTGGGTAACCACCCCATCCATCTCAGGAACTCTTATCTTTGCAAAACTGAAATTCTAGACCCATTATAAAATCTCTCCATTCTCTCTGTTCTTCTTTCTGTCTCTATGATTTTGACTGCTCTAAGTATATCATATAGGTGGAATTGTGCAGTATCTGTCCTTTTGTGACTGGCTTTTTTCAGTTAACATGATATCCTTAAGATTCATCCATATTATACTCTGTTTCTTCCTTTTTTTTTTTTTGCAACAGGGATTGAACCCCAAGGTGCTTAACAACTGAGTCACATTCCCAGCCCTTTTTATTTTTTTTATTTTGAGACAGAATCTCACTAAGTTACTGAGGCCGGCCTCAAACTTGTGATCCTCCTGCCTCAGTCCTACAAGTGGCTGGGATTACAGACATGAAGACATGAGACATCATGTCCATTTTATCTTTAGTCTTTTGAGTAATAACCAAAAATAGTGGCTCCACCATTTTACATTCCTACTAATATAACACAAAGATCCTGATTTCTTCATATGGCATTGTAGGCAGGAACAGTGCAGAAATAAATGCACATTTTTTTTTCTTTGTTTTGATAGTAAATATCCTCATGGGTTTGAAGTGGTACCTCATTTGCTATAATTAGGATGTGATTTGAGTGTGTCCCCCAAGGGTTCATGTATGGGGAGCTTTGTCCCCAGTGTGGTGGCATTAAGAGGTGATGGAACCCTTAAGAGGTGGGACTTACTGCAAGGTAATTAAACCCCTGGGGGCGTGGCCCTGGAGGGAGTAATGTAGTTCTCCTGGGACCCCAGTTAGTTCCCACCAGAGGGCTGTTATAAAAGAGCAAGATGGCCCCTTTCTGCTCTCTGGCTCCCTGTCTTACCATGTGATCCTTCTTGTACATTCCCCTGCAACAATGCTGTCCCTGTGATGCCATGATGTGACATAGCCAAGGGGGTCCTGACTGGAGGCTCAATTGAATTAATGGGGCCTCCCAATCTTGGACTTTGGGCCTCCAAAATTGTGAGCTAAATAAATCCATTGTCTTAAAAAAGTGCCCAGCTCCAGGTATTCTGTTATAGCAATGGCAAACAGACTAGTACTCCACTGTGGCTCTCATTTGCATTTCCCAATTGATTAGGTTACACATTTTGGAGGAAACATGTTTTCTGGGAATGGAGGGAGGGGAAGCTCTTAGCTCCACTGGTCTCAAAGTACTCTTTTGAGACTGAAGCTTAAAAGAAGAGAAGGAGACAGCCAGTGGGAGATCTGGAAAAAGAACGTTTCAGAGAGAGGGTGCAAGGCTGAGGGTGTAGCTCAGTGGTAGAGCATCTGCCCAGCGGTGCAGGGCCCTGGGTTCCATCCCCACCACCACAAAAAATAAATACAATAAATCAAAGAGAGGAAACAAAGTGCACAGGCCCTGAAGTGTGAGTCAGGGCTGCATATTTTGCTAGGGGAATATGAATAAGCAAAGGGGGATGACAGTGGGGTGGTTTGATAGGAAAAGGCATTTGTATTTGTAATTTCTAGTAAGCACTGGTTTTCTCAGGTCTGAAGGGGACAGAGGAACCAATGGTCCAAAAGACAGGGACTGATGGGTAGTGATAGGATGTCTCTGTGGCAGGGAGGGTGGTGTTTTTTCCTTAAAAAAATTTTTTTTAGTTGTTGATAGACCTTTATTTTACTGATTTATGTCTATGGTGCTGAGACTCGAACCCAGTGCCTCACACATGTCAGGCAAGCCCCAGCCCCAGCCCCAGGGAGGGTGGTGTTCGTGGAGGAGGTGTGCAGTGTGCTCTGGAGAACCCCAGCGCCCCAGGATCACCATGTGATCTCTCCCCCTCCTTTTTTAAAAAAATTTTAAACCAGAAGTTCATTTAAACAAAATTCTTGAGTTGAAGGGAAAATGCTCTAGGAATCTTATTTATTTAATTTTTTAAAAGAGAAATTTATCCCATACTTAAAGACAGATTGCCCTGCATGTAACAGCTACACACAAAAAAGTCATAAAATTGCCAGGTGCAGTGGCACAGGCCTGTAATCCCAGTGGCTCAGGAGGCTGAGCCAGGAGGATCATGAGTTCAAAGACAGGCTCAGCAACTTAGCAAGACCCTGTCTCTAAATAAAATATAAAAAAAACGGGCTTGGGATGTGGCTCAGTGATTAAGTGTCCAAGCGTTCAATTCCCCATACCCCCCCACAAAAAAAAAATTGTCCTTGGTCTTACATTGATAAATTAAAAATATTAAAATTTTCCAATCATGCTGGGATCTCTAAGAACACATTGTGCCCCATCCTCCTGGCTACAATGCCATTGGCTATCCCAGCCATTGTTCCCTGCCTTCTACCCCCAGCCTGGGACCAGAAAAAGGGATCTGGAACCTATACCTAGGGGCTGAGACAGGATGCTGATAATGATTACCAAAGCCTTGGAAGATCTGGAGACAAGGGCTTGCAGGTTGAGGCCCCAGAGGACTCTACGCCCCACCTGTACCAGGCTGCAGGGGATGCTGGGCCCTGGCTGAGCAGGGCACTGTTGGAGTACCAAAAAAGGCCACACGGGGGCAGGAGGGGACACCGAGCTGTGTGTTGGAGGAGGGAGTGGAGAGCAGAGAGGAAAGGAGGGGTGGACAGAGCCTGGGAAGGTCTGGGGGAGTTATCTGTGGGACTCTGTGATTTGGTTGTTTCTGCCTCCAAGTGGCTGTGTGAGAGAAGAAAATGAAATCACGAGCTCATTGCTATCCCAATGGCATCTTATTTCATCCTCACAACAGCCCCACAGGCCCAGAGAAGTAGAGCCATAAAATGTCCAACGTCACTCAGCAGGGGGATTCAGACTAGGTGTGCCCATCTCTCAACCTGTGATCCAATTTTAATTGGCTGCATAACACTCTAGTGTATCAAGATAACACGATTTCTGACCAGACATAGCGGAACACCCTGGAATCCCAGTTACTCAGGAGCCTGTGCTCTAACCACTGCCCCATCCTAACATCATGACAATAGACCCCTTTTATAACCTAATTATATCTAGCAGGCTGGCAGGACCCTTGCCTCCTTCTGGGGTCCCTGCTGAATCTTCTCTGAGCATTAGGCCCTAATCCCAAAGACTGTGACCTAGGATAGAACAAGGTCCCCCTAAAAAGCCCAACTCCTGGTTCTCCCAAGAGTGTGACTGTGATCAGCTCTGGAGGACAAAATATGGTTGAGACCTTTGAACAGAGGCCCTGAGAGGAGCAGGAGTCACCTAGTGTCATGCAATGAGGTGGGACTGAGGCCCTATTTACTTTTATCCAGAAAGGACTGGATAACCCCAGAAAAGGTAATCAGTAATATATATTCCCTCAGGTTGGAGATTTAGGGGTTCAGAGGGCAGTCATTTGGCCTCCTGTTTCAGAATGTCCTCTCTGACCATCCACTCTGCCTCCAAAGTCAGAAATGGCCTCAAGCTCCCTTGATGCTCTCTGTCTGGTCATAGAGGCTTAAAGTTCATTCTAAGCTTCCTTTTAGGACCTCAGGAACCTTCAGTCCATTTTGCTGTCCAGCCTAGAAACCCTTCTCAAATTCTCCTGGCAGTGGGCTTCCCATCTTGCTTGAAAGCCTCCTGTTATGGGGAGCTCACTGCCTTAGAAGGCAGCCTGTTCATTGGAGAGCAGCTTCTAGAGCCTTCTTGTGCTGCCCAACTGTGGGAACTAGCTCACCCGCTGGAACACAGAGCAAGTGGCTGCCCTCGGCTGCATCCAGGCCCCAGATGGCTGCAGAGGCCTGCATGTCCCCACACCTACGCCAGACTTCTTTGCTTGTCCCTGTTCTGCATAGATAACTTGTCTAGTTCTTCATCTCCTGGGCAGTTTACCCCTGGGCCCCTGGGTATTCTGTTTGTTGGGGTTGGTCTCTTCTGGGGTGACTGTTTTATTCAATACATTAAAAAAATGTATTTGTTACAGGGAAAGGTGACCACCACCTAAAGACACTCCTTGGGCCTCTTCTTCTAAACTGACACCAAAGTGTGTGTTAGAGTGAGAGGCAAAAGCAAGGTGAACCAGAAGCTGGTGGTAGGTGGACCTGGCCTCACCCTGCCCTCCCTCCTTGTCTCACTGAAGTATCTCCCCAGGGGGATGGTACCTGGGATTTGAGACCCTTTCCTGCGGCCTGTGTGGAGGAGGGGTTCCAGGCAATTTGAAGGGTCATTTGGTTATAAGACAGGCCTTCTCCAGAAGGCTGAGGATTGGGACAAAGAGGATGTCACACTTCTGATGATAAAGAATTCCTTCCCAAGGGCCATGCTGGAGATAGGGCTACCTTCCCCAAGCACTACCTTCCACAGGCTCCCAGCATCCCCTGGCTCTCACCCTCTTCCGTCTTCCTCCTCCTAGAGCCTGGGCCAGGCACCCAGGAGCAAGGCAAGCCCGGGTCCCCAGGCAGGGGAATCAGAGCAAGTGAAGGCTGTAGCCCTGATCATCCCAAGACCCCACGCAAGATCCAGGTATGCCCCATACACTCCCCTGTCCTCATGTGTCAGTCATATGGGATTGCTGATAGAGGGAAATTTAACCCCAGAGACTCGCTTTTTTCTTCTCAACTGTATATATTTTTTCATTTTTAGCAAATGTTCGTGATACACATTTTCGTTTCTGTTCCGGGGGTTGAACCCAGGGCCTCATTCACTGAGCTGTATTCCTAATCCTTTTAATTTTATTATTTTATTTTATTTTGATACAGGGTGTCCCCAGGCTGCTGAGGCTGTCCTTGAATTTGTGATCCACCTGCCTCAGCCTGAGATTACAGGTATATGCCACCATGCCCAGCTCATATAATTTTGGATGTATATCAAAGCAAGTTACAGATATCAATATACTTCACCTCCCAAACATTTCAATCTGTATATGATCAACTAAAGTTCAATCATTTTGAATGATTATTTTTTGAGGCAGAATTATATATGGTGAAATGCACAAATTTAAGTATACCATTTGTTGAATATTTTGGGGGGAGGTACCAGGGATTGAACCTCAGAGGAGCTTTATTACTGAGTTACATACCAAGTCCTTTTAAAAAATTCGAGATAGAGTCTCACTATGTCACCCAGGCTCCCTTAAACGTGAGATCCTCCTGCCTTGGCCTAACGAGTTGCTGGGATTATAGGCATTTAATCTGAATTTTGACAAAGGCATGTATTCATATACTCCAGCCCCTGCCAAAATGTAGAATAATTCCATCATTCCAGAATGTTTCCTAGTTGCCCTCTCACCCCTGAGTGGTCCCAAGCACTGCCTACTGTTCTGTTTGCTTTCTAAAATACCTTGGTTTTGCCCATTCTAGAATGTTGTAAAAATGAAATCAAACACCATCTACTCTTTTGTGTCTGGTTTATTTATTTTTATTTTATTATTATTTTTTGTACCAGGGATTGAACCCAAAGGTGCTTAATAAAAAAGCCACACCCCCAGCCCTTTTTTATTTTTTAATTTGAGACAAGATCTTGCTAAGTTGCTTAAGTCCTCACTAAGTTGCTGAGGCTGGCTTTGAACTCGCGATCCTCCTGCTTCAGTCTCTTGAGCGGCTGGGATTTAAGGTGTGCGCCACCATGCTTATTTTATTCAGCACATTTTGGAGAATCACCCGTTACTACACATATGTTTGTAGTTCATTGCTTTTTAATCACTGAGTGTGTAATCATACGTTCATCCATTTGCCCCTTGATGGACACCTGTGCTGTTTCTATTTTGGGGCCATTATACATAAAGATGCTATGAACATTCTGGTACAAGTCTTTGTGTGAACATGTGTTTTCATTTTTCTTCAGTACTTACAGATGGAATCGCTGGGTCAGAGGGCAGGGGTATGCTTAGTTTTACAAGACATTATCTGACCTCTTTACAAAGAGGTTGTAGCATTTTATACCACCACCAACAAAGGAGGATCTCTGCTACTGAATTTCCAGCTCAGAACACAATGGGGTTGTCACCTCCACCGTTCAGGATGCCACACCTTGCTGAAGGTCATAATAACAGGGTTGGCTGCAGTTGCCCTGGCAATCAACTGGATACCGCAGGCTATTTCTCATGGACAGATGAATGGATGGATGCCCAGCCAGATCTCCTTGACCCTGAACTTGTATAATTGCTTTGTTGGAACCTGAATGTCAGCTTTTGCATTTGCCCTCATTAAATCCCATCTTGTTGGTTTTGAGTTAACCCTACAGCTGAGAATCATGAGGATACTCCCAGACATGTCCCCTGTGCCAGACACCAGGGTGACTCATTCATACTTCACCACCTATGGAGCAGCACCCATTTCAGAGAGGAGGAAATTGAGGCACAGAGAGGTTAAGTAACTTGTCCAAGTTAAACTTGTCCAGTAGTAAAGGGCAGAGGCAGACTTAGAACCTAGGTAGTTTGGCTCCAGACATTGTGGTCTTAACCATTCACCCTTTGTCTCTGTTTTCTGATGTCATCTCCCTCCATCTTCCAGTTTATGAAAACACACTGAGTGTCACTATATTTTCATCCAGATTATTGGTTAAAAAGCAACAAAACCAGCTGGGTGTGGTGGTGCACGCCTGTAATCCCAGTGGCTTGGGAGGCTGAGGCAGAAGGATCAAGAGTTCAAAACCAGCCTCAGCAAATTAGTAGGGCCCTAAGCAACTCAGCAAGACCTTTGTATGTAAATAACAAATTTAAAAAAGGGATGGGGGTGCTGGGGTTGTGGCTCAGTGGTAGCGTGCTTGCCTGGCATGCATGAGGCACTGGGTTCGATTCTCGGCGCCACATACAAATAAATAAAATAAAGGTCCATCAACAACTTAAAAATATTTTAAAAATGTGTTTTTTTAATAAAAGGGCTGGGGATGTGGCTCATTGGTTAAGCACTCCTGGGTTCAATCCTTTCTACCAAAAACAAAACAAAAAATCACCTATGCACTGCACAGTCCAGGGCCAAGGACAGAGTCTGATGGCATTCTGCAAGAGACTGCCCTTTGCACCGGACTTGTTCTAGTTTGTCCATGACTTTTTTTTTTTTTTGGTACTAGAGATTGAACCCAGGGGCTGTCAACCACTGAGCCAAATTCCCAGCCCTTTTAAAAATATTTTATTTAGAGACAGGTTCTTGCTGAGTTGCTTAGGGCTTCACTAATTTGCTGAGTTGGTCTTTAAACTTACGATCCTCCTGCCTCAGCCTCCCAAGCCACTGGGATTGCAGGTGTTTGCCACCATGCCTGGTTTTCTCTACCGCTGGATATTCCTTCTCAGTCTCCCTTGTGTTTCTCCACTTGCCATCTCTTCATATGGGGGCCTCAGGGACCCACTCACCAGTGGGTGAGTGGGTGGTCCTCTGATACTCCCCCATTCATTGGTGACCTCACTCTCTCGTCTTAGCTCTAGCTCAGGCTTTCCTGCCTGCCTCCCTGACCCTTCTGCCTGCACAGCCAATTGACACCTCACTTGGCTCCTGCCTGGTCTCCAGGTTTCAGCCCTGAGCCCTCCAGTCTCTCCCCAACCGAGCAGCCAGAAAGACCCCTTTAAAAACAGGAGTCAGATCAGGTCAACTGTTTGTTCCAAACATTCTGTGGCTCCCTATATCACCAAGAGTCAAAGCCAAAGTCCTCACAATGGTCCACAGGGCCCTCCATCATCTGGCCTCTGCTACCTCTCTGTCCTCATCTCCTACATCCTTCCCCTTGCTCCATGCTATTCCATGAACTTGTCCAGCACATTTGTGCCTCAGGGCCTTTGTACTGGCTCTTCTTGACTGAAACGCTCCTCCATCAGATGTGTGCATGACAAAATCTCTTACCTCTTTGTCATCTTTGCTCAAAGTTTAGGGTTTCAAAGTGTCTCCCAGTAGCCCTCTATTTAAAGTGGCAACATCTCACCTGTGTATCTCCTGACTTCTTGTTGCTGCTCTATTTTCCCTTTAGTACTTACCACAGTGTATAATATCATAAATGTCACTTATTTATCATGCTTATTGTTTGCTCTCTCCCCCCACTTCTACTGGAAACATCATTCAGAAGGGCAAGAATTTCATCTGTTTTGTTTCCTGATATGATTCACCTAGAATTGCGCTTGGCACACGTGAGGGTTCAATATATTTTTGTTAATGAGTGAAGGAAAAAGGGAAGTATTATAATTATGGAAATGGATATCCAATCTAAAAAGGAATTAGAGGCTGGGGACATGGCTCAGTGATACTGCATTTGCCTGGCATGCATGAGGCTCTGGGTTCAATCTTCAGCACCACACACACACACACACAAATTAGAACCCATAAAATATGGTGCCTGGCATGGCCAGTGTCTTGGACATCAGAGCCGTTGGCTGTTCAGTGGCCAGTCCCCTTTCCTGGTGACTTTTCCTTGCAGGTGCCTCCCCCCACCATCAATTCATGTGGATGGCCTGAGGTTCACTGCAGTCCTCACTGCAAGGTGGCAGTGACCCTTCAGGTCACCAAGATGGGTGAAGGACTGGGCACATTTCCCTGGACTGGTGAGAGTGAGTCCTGAGACTTGCTCGTGTGTTGGGATGGGTAGGGCATCTTCCCTCAGAGCTGGAGGTAAACTCAGCTACCTGGATGCTGTGTTGGAAGAACCTGCTTGGAAAGGAAGCCGGGGAACTGGAACAAAGGGCTATAGATCCGAGGACAGAAGCTGCCTCTCCTCCCAGGCTTGACTTTTCATTTACTTGAGCCCCTCTTCAAGGAAGGCAGTTTGACTTGGGTTTCTGTCTCTTGCAGCCCTTTATACTGTAGCCCCTGATCCTGAGCTCCTGAATCAGGGAATGAGCCAGGGGTGGGAAAGGTCTGTCGGGTGTGTGGGCTGGATGGCTGTGGTAGCTCCAAGGGAGGGGGACTGAGGGCACTCACTTATCCATCTGGGATGGAGGCTGGCATGGAAACAGACCTGCCTCCTTGAGGGCTCCCAAGTTATCAGGGGAGGATGTGGAAACTAAAGGGGCCAAGACAGATGGAAAGATCCTGCTACTCCAAAGCAGCAAGGGAAGCTAAGATGGATTCTGCCCAAGCTTGGGGTGGGAGGTAGGATCAGGAAATGTCTCCCCATCCCTCAGTGCAGGGCAAGAGCCCAGTTAAAGTGGAGTGTGGGCTCTGCCACATGCTAGAAGAGAGTTCTGGGGTAAGTCACTTAAGTTTTAGCAAACAACAGTGTCCTTAAACATAAAACAGGATGAATAATGTCCACCTCAAAGGATTATTTTGAGGACAGAATGGGATAATGCGGCTCGAGAATTGAGAATGAGCCGGCCCACAGGCTTAATAAGTCAGTTCCTATTACCTTGCGCAGGTGTTCCCGCCTGGCCAGGGATTCTGTTGGTACAGGTGCAGTTACTATTGTCACCAGGAGGTGGCGCCCCGACCCCAAAAGAGCCTTATTTGCTCGACTTTTTGCGGGGCTCTGTGAAGGTTTGGGCGGGGTCGCCTCTTGGATCTCAGCCCGTTAGACCCCTACCTTCCCGGCCGTGATGGGGCGAAGTGCTTGTACTCCCCTCAATTATCTATTGTCGCTGGCTCCTGGAAGGGGAGACCTCGGTCACCATGGGACAGTCAGAGGAGCCTTCGTTTTCCATCCGTGTTATGTAAGAGCACAACCTTCAGGGAGCGCCGGGGCAAAGTTGAGGGTGCTTTGCTCAGGGTGGACGAGAAGAAGGACTTCCTGAAGGAGCGAGCATCACAACACGGAGGCTGGAGCGCGGGAGCGTCTGGGCCTGGTGCTGAGGCAGGGGGATGACCCATCTGACCTTTCTCAGTGCAAGGGAGCCTGGCTGCCCCTCGCGGTGGACCTCCGGCAGTGGATGGCCCCTTGATGCGGTCACTGGTAATTCTAAATTTTGCCAGCAGAGGGACACAGAGAGACGCCCGCACCGATCCGCTCCCCTCCCCGCCTGAGCTAGCCCTCCGGGGAAACTTCCCTGCTTGGCAGAGCCTGTCTGGGCGAGACCCAACGTGTCAGGTGTCCTTAAGCTCTGGAAAAAGACTTGCCCTTCTCCCTCCTGCTGGGCTTCTTGGGGAGAGCATTTTAGGTGAGGGGAGGGTCAGCTCCCATCCTAACTCAGCCCTGGCCCAGCTGAGCTCCACCCTAAGTAGGACTTGCTGGCCGTTCCAGTCTAGAAACTCGGAAATCCTAGGACAGGTGGGGCTACCTCCCAGAGGCAGGGGTTTGGGAGGGGGTCCCCTGCCACCCTGGCCTGGATGGCCAGCTGGACCTCAGGAAGTAGGGAGTGCCCACCCCATACCACCTTGGCTAGTTCCCGGAATTCTCCTGGACAGGCTCCCAGAGGCCCACAAAGGCCCTCAGATGAAGTTCTGAGCCTTGCATTGCTGTGCCCTGGGCCAGCGTCCTGCTGGCTCTAGGCACCGCAAGTCCCTGGCACTCCCTGTAGAGCTTTGTCCACCAGCCCTGAACCAGTGCTGGTGGGGCCATGTTTGCTGGGGGAGGAGTAGTCAGGCATCCCTCAGAGCTGGGGCAGTCTCCCTTCTGTCCTGCCTGTGGTTTTGCTGTCTTCCAGATGACCGGCCCCTCACTTCTCACTTGCTGGCCCTCACCACCAGGGTGATCTGGAGGAAATGGTCTTTCCTCCTCACATGCCCTCCTAGCTGACACAGGAGTCAGTGGTGGGTAATGTCCTCATTTGTAGACAATACCATGAGGCTCCAAGGACTCCCTGTGGCCTGTGGCTCCCTGCAGAAGTTCCTGACAGCGCGACTTCCTTACTGCAGCCCTGGTGCCTACTGTATGCTGCCCTGGGCTCCAGTGGATCTGGACACTCAGGAGTGAGAAGGGCTCCTGCCCTCATGAAGCATCCGTGTGGTGTTATATGGGCTTTGGAGGGGAAGCCACTGCACTGCATGGCCCTGCAGGGCTGCCCGCCCAGCTAGGGACACTTCCTCAGAGAGGTCTTCCTTGACCAGCTATCAAACAGCCCCTCTGACTAGGTGCTGTCACACCTTCATGTTTTGTTTCTTTCAAAACCCTTTTGGGATCTGTATTGATCTTCTTTCCTTACCTGTAGATGATTCATTATCTAAGTGCCTTCTGCATACCAGGCACAGCTGTAGCCCCTGGGTGATACGGAAGTGAAAGAACAAATTTCTTATCCTTGAGGGCTGGGGCTGTAGCTCAGTGGTAGAGCACTTGCCTGGCACCTGTGAGACACTGGGTTCGATCCTCAGCACCACATAAAAATAAATAAATAAAACAAAGGTATTATGTCTAATTACAACTAAAAAATATTAAGAAAATATTTTAAAAATTTCTTATCCTTGAGAAACTTACAGTCTAGTGAAGGGCATGGTGGTGGGGAGGCAGCCAGCCAGAGAAAGCAAGGAAACATTCAATATCTGAACATGTGTTATGGAGGAATAGAGGGCAGGGAAATGGGAGATTTGGGGGAGGGAGGGAGTGGTCTTTTAGGGACAGTAGTCAGGGAAGGTGACATTTGAGCAGAGAACTGACAAGAGGGAGGGGTGAGCCATTCAGACACACAGAAAGAGTGTTCCTGACAGAGGAGAAGCAAGTTCAAAGGCCCTGAGGTAGGAGTGTGCCTGGTGCAGGAGAGGATCAGTGAGGACATGCGTGGCTAGAGAAGAGCGAGGTCAGAGAGGAGCCGGCTAGTTGTGTAAGTCTTTGTATCTGGTGTGAAGTGTGAAGACTTGGTGTGAATCTGAGTGATGTGGGAACCATTTAAGCATTTATTTATTTATTTATTTTGGTACCGGAGATTGAACTCAGGGGCACTCAACCACTGAGCCACATTCCCAGCACTTTTTTTTTGTATTTTATTTAGAGACAGGGTCTCACTGAGTTGCTTGGCTCCTTGCTTTTGCTGAGGCTGGCTTTGAATTTGTGATCCTCCTGCCTCAGCCTCCTGAGCTGCTGGGATTACAGGTGTGCATCACCATGCCTGGCCATTGGAGCATTTTGAGCAGGGGATTTCAAGGCTCTGTTTCCATTGCTGGACACCTTGGCTCCTGTGTGGGGAATGCTGGTAGCAGGGCTGGGTAGGAGCAGGGACCAGGTAGGAGGCTTCATCTCTAATGTCAACCTCTCAGGATCTGACCAGAGTTTGGTGTGGGAGGAAGGATTTTGGGATGAGTCAATGGAAGGGTGGTGGTGACATTTATGAGGAAGAGGAGGGCCAGGGCAGTTGAGTTGGGGTCTAAGTCAGGGACTTCATTAGCACTTGGGAATCTGGATCTGACCTTGGTGTGGGGGTCAAGGCTGGAAAGTCATGTGCTGAGACTCAGCAGGACTCAGCTGGGCTCCGAAGCCAGGGTGGCCTCAGCCTGGGGAGAGTGGGCTGGAGAAGACCAAGGTCTGAGCCTCCAGGTGCTCTGGCCCTTGGAGGTCATGGTGCGGAGGAGGCATAGCCAGGGAGGCCGAGGGAAGCATGATGGCGAGAAGTCCAGAAATCAGAGCAAGAAAGTGTTCCGAGGAGGAGGGGGCTGCCTGTGTCAGACAGTGCGGGAAACTTAGCACGAGGTCTGCAGGTTGAGTTTTGGATTTGGCATCGTGGCCCACCAAGCACACCACACCTAGCACTTTTGCCAAAGATCCAAGTGTATCTTTCTCTATAGACACCCAGACGGCAGATACCTTGGTGTAAAGAAAGAGGCATCCCTGCTTGGTAGATAGAGCTTTGCACCAGGGCATGCGGCCTGGCGAGAAGATGGCAGGCTGGGGCGCAGCTCCCTCTCCTCCTCCCTGCAGCCTAGGCACCCCGGGGCAGCTGTGTTGGCGGTTGTGATACATGGTGTTGGGGAGTGTGCATGGGTAGGGGGATCGGATCAGTTCCTTCAAGAGAGAGGAACTGGAGTCAGTGGGCATGGACAACTTTATCAGGGAGCTTTGCCATAATGAAGAAAGAGAAGCAGGACAGTAGCTGGAGAGTCGGGAGGAAGTAGGCAAGGGAGGGTGGGCGAAGGGAGGGCATCCCAGGCAGGGAACTGTGCAAGCAAAGTGAGGTCCTTAGAAATGGCTGGAGGGACAAAGGTGGGAAAGTCCTAGACATCAAGGCTGAAGTGTCAGGAGAGGGCATTGGAAAGGTGAGTTGGAGCCCTTATCTGGGGGTGCTGAGGGTGGGGCAGGTCTGCACACATTGTGGGTGCTCACGGAACACTCCCAGGGTTGGCTTTGTTTGATGGAAGACTGGAGCACTGGGTGTTTTAGGGGCCTCTGAGACAAGACTCCCCTGGGCCCAGGGATGGACCGAAGATGAAGTCCTTTAGGTGGGCCTCAGGTTCTGGCCTCCTCTCCTCCCTGAATGTCCCACCCTGCTCAAGCTGAGGATGAGCAGGAGGCCCAGCCTGGGCCTGGGGAGCAGGAGGTCAGATAGAAGGCTATGGTGGGTTGGAGCTATGCCTCAGCCTCTGCCCAGGGGTGCTGGCTGCTCCCAATGCAGCCAGGGCCCTCCATACCTCTCTGTGCTCTCCCCAGGGACCACAGGCCAAGCAGTGAACCATGGAGAAGGTGAGAGTGTGTGGTTTTTACTTCACCTCCAGCACCTGCTTCCTGAGACCCCCTCAGATGAAGAGGTGAGGTGGGGCAGAAAGGGAAGTCACTTGGAGGAATGGGCCACCTGCTGACTCCTCTTTCCCTGGAGGGCGCTGAGGAATAGGGTGCACTTGGGTAGGGGACACTGACCCCACTCTCTTTCAAGTAATTGCAAGGAATGAGAGCAAGGTTCTTCCCTCCTGTGCCTGTGGCACCCAGGGAGCTCCCCTACAGAGCCCACTGTGGCCCCTAGACAGTCCTTTGAGTCGGTTCCACTGGAAAGAGGGGTAAGTGAGGTTCAGGGAGGGCCACAGCTGCCCACGGCCACACCGCCAGGAAGTACAGAGGCCATACTCTAACCTGAGCTGTTTTGTCCCCACCCAATCCCATAAGAGAGGGCCCATTACCATCCTTAGAGGGCAGATGAGCAAAGAGAAACCCAGAAAGGTGGTGCAGTTATGACTTGAGGTCATGGGTCCTGCGGGGATGAGTGTGGAATCAGAGCAGGATCACCTCTACTTCCTGCCACAGCCAATCCTCCTTGCCCTCCTTGCCTGCAGGGAACAACAGGGAAGCCATGACACTCTGTGCCCTTCAAGAAGACCCTGGGCACCTGAACAAAGAGTGCCCCTGTTGTTTCAGGGCTCTGGAGAATGTCTAAGGGTTTGCTGGGCAATGCAGGGGTGTGGTCAGGGTGCTTTCTCAGCTGCCCTGCAGTGTCCTTAGGTTCACCTCCTGGGATCTTGAGCCAATGATTTATGCTCTTGGAGCCTCAGTTTTCTTATCTGTAGACTGGGTGTAGGAGTGTTTTGAACTCTGGCATGTGGCAGATGCACAGTTAATAGCTGAGGTGACCGTGGTTGATGAAACTCCAGCTCCAGCTCTCTCCAGGGGGAGATTAATCACAGTTTAGACACTTCCTGAATATGACAGACATGCCTCATAGGCTAGCAAATCCTCTCTCATTCTCTAAGAAGAAAATCCTGAAATGCCTGTGTGTCCCTATATGAGGGATCAGAGAAGGCTTCCTGGAGGAAGGGGCCTTTAAGCAGGCATTTGAAGTTCAGTTCACTGACCACAGCAGGATCAAGGCCCCCCAGGCAGGGAATGGAATGTTTGCAAAGGTCTGGAGAAAGGAAGGACCTGGGTGTGGTGAATAGCCTCTGGAGGCTGAAGTAGGGAGAGTTGGGAATTGGGTTCCTTGTGGACAGGGCCTGACTCCAACCTGATTTCCCTTCTCCTAGGGTCTGGGCTGGCTTAGCCTCCCCTCCTACCTGCCAGCCCCTAGGCTCCTTAGATTCCCATGGTTGGGGGCACTTTAGTATTTCTCTGAGAGGTGGGATCTTGCTCTGTCAGAGCTTCACAGTCAGAAAGTTCTTTCTAGTGTCTAGTCGAAGTACATTCTGGCCAACCTTCTTTGGAGCTGGAGGCCTGGGGTGAGGGGGAGTGCTTCAAGGTCATGACTAGCCATGGGATAGAGTCCCTAGGGCAGGTGCCTTGGTTTGTGGTGTCCACAGCCCAGAGCACTCTCTCCATATCACCTTCTATCTGCCTAGTTTAGTGTCCCCTGATCTGGCACCGGACTTGCATACTAGGTTGGCCATTCCTCACCCCCCACTTCCCTCAGGGTCTCTCTCCTTTGTCTCTCTTCTGCCCCTCCCCTCCAGCTCTGTCCCCAACTCCCCTTGTCACCCCATGCTCCAGGTCTGTTTCTAGCTCCGTGTGTTCTGGCAGGTCTCAAGGGCTCAATTTTCCTTTCTGAGATCCTCCACCTTACCCCCACACTCCTCACTCCTCCCTTGTGAGTTCCAGGGTGGAAGGATGGGGGGAAGGATGGAGGGCAGGAGTCAGTCGATGAACGGACCCCCGGGGGAGGGCAATGGCCTGTCCCCTCCTTCACCTGGAGAGGGGCAGGACAGGCCACACTGTCTCAGGGTCTGAGGCTGGAGGGCCTGTCGAGGGGGTGGTGGTTAGGTCTGCTCCGGGGGTTGGGGACAGCGGGGCCCCGCGGGGCTAGGAGGGGGCGGAACCTCGCTGCGGTCCCCTCCCCCTCTTTCTTAAAGGGCCCAGCGCGGCGCTGTGCGGGACTGGGTTGGTCGCGCCCTCCCCAGCTCTGC
>NW_026000026.1:71099621-71119282 GCF_001458135.2 Marmota marmota marmota
GGGAGAGGCACGCATGCTGGGTGGCGGGAGCCGCCCTCCGCCCTCTGTGCCTGCTAGGGTCTGCTAACAAAGCTACATTTCGAGATCAATTCCGTGGCGGCTGGAGCATCCGAAGGATACGGTTGTCATGGAGATGGGGCCGAGAGAGGAAGCCCGAGATGGCCGGGACTGGGCCAGGGAGTGGGGGCGCTGCTAAGAGCCCCAGCCCAGGCTGCAGGGAGGGTTGGCCAGCCCGATTGTCTCCCGGGTTCTGCCTCCTGATCCCCCTCCCCCTTTTGTATAATCTGAGTGTAAATGTGTGCATTGATGGGGTGCCAGTGGCAGTTTGGTGGCCCATGATCCGGGTGTTGGGTGACGGGGCCTGCCAGCAGCCACCTTCCCAACCGAGCAGCTTTGAGGATTTATTTCTGTTTCCAGTTTCCTAACTTTGACAGCCGAGCTTGGCCGCCAGGCCTCCCCAGCTCTGCCGCTAGAGCAGGGGCTAGCGTGGGGGCGTGGCAGGCAGCAGGGAAGACCGAGGAGGCCCACAATGGCTGTGGCAGCAGCAGTGAGGGAGGGGTCCTTGGAGCCGGCTGCTAGGTCTGGGTGGGGCAGGCAGTCCAGATGTGGGGACCACCCTGCCCAGTTGGCTCTCTCCTAGGAGGAGGAATTCAGATTCCTTCTGTTCCTGAAGGATCTGGGAGCTCCTGGGAATGAGAACCCGGGGTATTGTTTCTGCACAGATGGACCCCCCCTATGCCCACCCCTTTGTCTTAGGGCCATTTTGTGGGGCCCAGGAAGAGAACTGGGGGTAGATGCAGCAGTCACAATGGAAGAGGGTTCAAGTCTCTTGGGCTCAGGATAAACCAGGCTGAGCTTGATGGGGACTCCGGAGAGGGCCAGGGTTTGGCCAGCACAGATGGGCAGCTTGGGTCTTGTAGGAAGAGGCATTTGAATTTTCCTGGGTTCTCCAGCTCCTTCCTTTAGACCCAGGAGCTCCAGACAAGAGCTACTTAATGGGGACTATTCAGGCAGCTCAAGGGATAGTGAGTAAGGGGCATTGGGACCACCTCCAAGTCCAACTGCTGACCCTGGTCAGATACAGTTCTTCTTTCAGTCCCTCCCCTGGGAAGTTAGGAACTCTGTACCAGGGAAGCTACAGGTTCTATGGCCCAGAGTTCTCTGAATCAGTAAAATGGGCCAATTCTCTCCCTGCTTCTTCATGTCTCTGGAGGAGAGACCTGCCCTCACCAAAGTCCCTTCCTCTCAATATACAGTGGGGGACAGTGGCTTTTGAGTGGGGCTACCTACTACAAAGTTTGGTCCTTTTGGAACATGGCAGGCCCATCCGGTGTGGTTAGAACCCTCAGAGGGTTCCCACACATAGGGGTGAGTCTGTGGGTGTGGGCCCAGGTAAAGGTAGAAGGATGGCGGGGGTGTCTTTGGAAAGCCTCCCCAACTGCTGCCTCTTGCAGTGCTGAAGTCTCTGTGCTTAGGTGATTTGTACCTTGTAGTGCCAGGGATTTCCTGTGGTAGACTGAGAGGTGTCCCTCCTGCTGCATGCCCTGATCTGGCAGCTATGTGGTGGGTGCAGACTCCTTGGGCAGAACCCTTGGTGCCTCCCAGGGTCTTCTCTGAAAGGAGGGTGCAAAGCTAGCTGAAAAGAATGACATCTTGCTGTGTACAGGACTGAAAGAGAGGGCCCAAGGAAGCCACACTGTCCAGCTTCCACCTATTAAGCGCCACCACTGTGCTAGGTGCTGTCCAACACACAGCAGCCTGTAGAGGGGGGCACTGCCACTACTCCCATTTTGTGGGAAAGGATGTTGGAGCTCTGGAGAAGTTGCCTGTTCAAAGTTGCCTGGTTAATAAGTGGCAGAGGCCAGATTTGCCCCTCGGAAGAACTTTCTAATGCTCAAACTTGTGCCCCTTCTCTTCTTCCTTGGAGATACAACTTAGGAGGGAGGTGGGTCTGAGTGCCTCATCAACTGGGAAAGGGGGTGACCTTGGGGGAATTTGAGGCACCAAATTGGGGTCTCCTAGGGAGGTGGGGTGAAGGCACTCCCATTCCGGATGTCAAATTTCAGGAGATTGCTGCTGCCTCTTGTGACAGATGACGCTCTAGACCTCCTTTGCCAGATGGTCTTTTCCAGGAAAATCTGTTTTGAGCGGCATCTTATGTCTGGGGCTCCATATTTAGCCTGGCTTCTCACATGGGAGGATACACTCAGGCTGTCGCCCCTAGAGGGGTGTTTAAGGGTGGGTGTTTGGGGGAGGGGTGGGCCTGAGGCTAGACCTGGCTCCATGCCACAGCTTGGCATAGGTGGGGAGGGGTCCATGTCCCTGCCCCAGCTGAGGGCTGCCTTGCTGGTCTCCCTCATGACTGACTGTTTCCTTAGAGCCCTTGTCACTCATGTGGGTTCCCTCATAGGGGCATCTGCTTCCTGGAGTCTAGTCCCCTTTAGGTAGTGAGCTGCTCTAGGGGTGTGCCTACCTGACCTGGGTGACTCCAGTGTCCAGCTGAGGCAGGTCCATGGCCCAGCTTACCAGAAGTCTGTGGCCTGCTCAGCGGGGTGAATATCCTCTGCCTCGCCTCATACCCCTGCCATCAGCATCTCTCTTTGGAGTGTCTCCCTGCACCTCCTTCCTTTTCCCACCTTACTTTTTATCTTGTCACACCTGATAGTACAATGAATACCCACCTACACCCTTCACCTAGAGACCTAGATTTGCCAGTCACTAACATTTGCCATATTCTCCCTCCCTCTCTCTCTTTTACTCTCTCAAGATTAAGTTGCAGGGCTGGGGTTGTGGCTCAGTGGCAGAGCCCTTGCCTAGCATGTGTGAGGCACTGGGTTTGATTCTCAGCACCACATACAAAGAAATGAATAAAATAAAGGTTCATCAACATCTAAAAAATATTTAAAAAAAGAGTAAGTTGCAGACATCGTAACACTTTACCCAAAATACTTCAGCATGAACTTCCTGAGATGAAAGCATTTATCTACCAAAATGGTTATACTATTTTGTTTTTTTGGTACTGGGATTGAACTCAGGGGCACTCGACCACTGAGCCACATCCCCAGCCCCACCCCCTTTTTTTAGTCCAATTTTTTTTTTTTACATTTATTTTATTTGCTTATTTTTATGTGGTGCTGGGGATTGAACCCAGTGCCTCATGCATGCTAGGAAAGCACTCTACCACTGAGCCACAACCCCGGCTCCACCCCAGCCATTTTTTGTATTTTATTTGGAGACAGGGTCTCACTGAGTTGCTTAGGGCCTTACTAAGTTGCTGAGGCTGGCTTTGAACTCAAGATCCTCCTGCCTCACTCTCCCAAGCTGCTGGGATTACAGGCAAAATGACTGTAATATGCTATTATCAGACGTAATAAATTTAGTAAGGATTCAGTTTGACTAATATGTAATCCATATTCAACTTTCTCTATTTGTCCCAGTAATGTCTTTTATAGCTCTCTCTCTCTCTCTCTCTTTTTAAATTATCAATTAAGGAGCATACATTGCATTTAGTTATCATGTCTGTTTTGATCTGGAATAATAACCTGATTTTTAAAAATTTTTTTATGACATTGTTAATTTTGAAGTTTTATGAAATAGCCCACATTCTGGATTTGTCTTCATGCTTGATCTTGATTAGATTCAGGTTGAACATTTTGGGCAAGCACATCCCCTACGTGATATGTGTCTTTGCAATACCTCACGGCAGGAGGTATTGTTTTTAGGTTGTCCTATAAGGGTTTGTGTTCAATTAGGCTACTTGACTGAGGAGTCTCTTTGTTTCAATTCCTCCCCCTTCTCTAATTCCAGAAGCTCTACCCACCTGCTCATTCAAACCCCCCAAACTGACTGAAGCCCTACTTCAGACCAGGCATTGGAGAATGGAGATTCCAGACACCGATGGGCCCTTACGCAGCTCATAACCTCGGGTTGGGGTGGGTGAGCCTCAGCCCACGCAGGTGCTATTGATTAGGGAGAGGGGCGGCACAGAAAAAAGGAGTGATGGGTGGTGAAGGGAGAGGGCATGGGGTGCAAGACAGGAAGGGGGTGCAGCCAGAGATGGCCTGGAATGTGGGCAGCAGTTGACCTTTCCCCCAAGGGCACTGGGAGCCACTGCAGGGTTTTACAGAGCCGAGTGGAGGGCCTTTTTGAGTACTCAAGAAGAGGTAGAGTGGAATTGGTGGGAAAGAAACCAGCATGCTGTCAACACAGGATGCCTGGGCCCAGAAGAGCCGCTGTGTGTGTGGCTGAGGGAGGGAGTTGTGTGCTTGGGTGGCCCTGGTGGGATGGGGTGGAGTAAGGAGGGGTTGGGAGGTGGGTAGATGGCCCTAGTGTCCAGCTAGAGGACAGGGAGCAGACAGGAAGAGCCGCGGTGCAGTGGCTTGGGAAGGCTGATGGAGGAAGCAGTTTGGGGCATGTGAGGTCTGAGGTGTCTTCCAGGTCAGAGAAACTGTGAGGGAGGCTCTTTTCCCTGGTGTTAGTGGCGCCTGTGGCCAGAAGTTCTCAGAAGTTCAATTTTGAGATGAGGGCAGAGGAAGGCCACTCCCTCCCACAGCAGGAGCAGATGGTAGGCTTCCAGGTGCCATCAGGGGCAAGACTTGTGCAGGCCTCAGGGCCAGCTAGAGGCAACTGCCTGTCAGTCAGGAAAAGTCCCTCCCCTGTAGATTCCAACTCCCTTCCTTCATTTTGCTTCTTCATACAGGCTTGGCAAAACCCAACCTGGTTAGACCAGCACTTGGCCTACTCCACCCCTGGCCTACTCCACCCCCGGCTTACACCACACCTGGCCTACTCCAGCCCAAGGTGTGCAACTGGATGGGGCTGAGGAAATCCATCACCCCAACTTTAAGCCCAACCCTGTGGATTCAGATGGGCCATTGGTGCCATCCAGCACTCATGCCACAGGTCCCGAGTTCATCACCTCTTCTGATGCTAATGGCTATTTCATATTTTCTCTTCTTTTAAAAACATTTTTATTGGTGCATTATAATTACACATAAACGTAGGATTCATTGTGATATGGTTGTGCATGCACATAATGTAATTGGTCAATTTAATTCCCCAGTACCTCCCCTTTCCCCTCCCTGATCCCTAGCCTTTACTGGTCTCCCATCTATCTTCACAAGATTCCCTTTTTCTCTCCAGCTTCCACATAGGAGAGAGAACATACAACCTTTGACTTTATTTCACTTACTGTGATGTCCTTTGGTTTTATCCATTTTCTTGCAGATGATACATTTTCCTTCTTGTTTATGGCTAAAACTATTTTTTTTTTGTGTGTGTGCGCGTGTGTGTGTGTATGTATGCCATATTTTCTTTTTTAAAAATATTTTTAGTTGTAGATGGACACAATGCCTTTATTTTATTTATTTATTTTTATGTGGTGCTGAGGATCCAACCCAGGGCCTCACACGTGCTAGGCAAGCGCTCTGAGCCCCAGCCCCAGCCCCTGCTATATTTTCTGCCCTTTTGACTCTTGGCAGGAACCTAGGCTGGTTCCATCACTTGGCTATTATCACACTTTCTCTCCTGCCCTCCACCCAACCTCTCCTTTCTGATCCTCCCTTTTAGCTGACACTTTTGAGAAAGTAGAAGCAATTAGAACTTCTCCAGACCCCAGTGCTATGTGCACTCACCTACCTACTTCTGCACTTGCTGTCCTACCCTCCTCCTGCCCCTGTGGTGCAGCGTCCCTGCTCCTGGCTAAGGTCATCCCTCTCTACTTGTTCACTAGATTTCGCCTGTCCTCTTGTCTCCTTGGGCATGTTGTTTCAGCAAGTGTCCCTTCTGGCCTCGTCAGTCCCCCTCCCCAATCCCTACTAGATCATTCCATTAGCAGGTATCCTGTTGTTTTTTCTCTTGGCTTAAGACCTTGTTCCCCTGTCTTCTCCACAGCACCACCGCATCTCTCTTTCCTTTCCAGTGAAGCTCCTTGGAAGGGTTGTCTAGACTCCTGTCTCCACGTCCTCTCTGTCCACTCCCCCTGACTGTGCTTTGGTTGGCTTTGCCCCTGCACTCCACTCCATGACCTCCATGTAGTGGCACAGAGGCCAGTTCTCAGTGCTCTTCTCCAGCATTTGACACCTTCGGTCTCTCTCTTCTTTGATACACTCTCCTAGACATCCAGGACCTCATTCTCCTGTTCTCTTCCCACCTGACAGGTTGTTCCTTCTCAGCTTCCATTGTTGGTTCCTCTCTTCCTCCCCGGGTGATCCAGGAGTGTCCCAGGACTCAGCCTTGCACAGCTGTCTTCCCCATCATGTGGATCTCATCCAGTCCTGCCGCTTTAAGTGCCACCTATATGCTGCCAGCCCCCTCATTCATATCCCAAGACTCCACCTCTTCCCTGGGCTTCAGGAGGCGGTTCCACCTCTCAGCCTTGGAATCCACCAGACACCTCCAGCTCAACTTGTCCAAAGCTGATCTCCCCATCCTCCTCCCCAGACCTGTCCCACCAGACTCTTTTTTTTTTTATCTTTTAAAAATGTTTTTGTACAGAACGCCTCCATCTTATTTGTTTATTTTTATGCGGTGCTAAGGATCGAACCCAGTGCCTCACACATGCTAGGCAAGTGCTCTGCCACTGAGCTACAGCCCAGCTCTCCACCCAGCCTTTCCCTTTTCTCATGTCATTCTAGTTGTTCCAGGCTCTTGATTTCTCCTTTCTACTGCCCTATACATTGCCCATCAAAGGGTGAGGCTTTACTAGTGCCTCATTGTCCCCTCAGAGGGCTTTGGTGAGTGAGGAGGCCCAGTTTCCTGGCTCTCGCCCAACACCTGGTCCAGCTCAGCCCCTGCACACATACTGTGCCACATACTGTGAAAATTTTTTTCCTTTTGGTACTGCAGATTGAACCCAGGGGGGCTCTACCACTGAGCTACATCCCCAGCCTCTTTAATTTTATTTTTAAAATTTTGAAACAGGGTTTTGCTGAGGCTGTCCCTGAGCCTGTGCTCCTCCTGCCTTGGCCTCCCAAGTTGCCAAGATCACAGGTGTGTGCCACTGTGCTCCGCAGTGCTGTGATATTTCCATCCAAGAGGGTACAACTTGTGAGAGCCTGAAGTGAAATCCTAAAGCATAGATAGGAGAAGACAGGGAAGCAGAGGGAAGGAGGGAGGGGACCAGAAGGACTGGCCAGGGAAGGTTAAGAGAAGCTACACAATGAAGAGCAAGAGGAGGGCTGGGGAGGAAGGTGAGAGGGAGGAGGCCTGGAGGGAGAGGGCTTCCTTTGGGGGCTGTGGGCAGACCACATGAAGATCTGAGGAACTGGTTTTAAGGGTGCACGTCAAGTGCCTGGCTCCTTCGTGGGAGGATCTGGAAAGTGAGGAATGTGAACACTGGGCAGAGGGAGGGGAGGAGGGGCTTCTTGGTTCATTTCTCTTGGCTATTGAAGCTGACTGAGTGGAGGTGGCCCAGAGACTGAGGCCCCTGGGCTCCCAGAGACTGACCCCTGCTTGGTTGGCAGGACTTGCACCTGGTCAGTCCACTGTAGTTCTTGGAGCTGACTCTCAGCCCACAGGCCCTGGGTCACCTGTGGGCTCTAGAAGCAAGGCAAGTTCCAGACACCCCCAGAAGTTCACGGGAGGTAGAGCAGTGGTCAGTCTGGTGTGGACTCCCTTAATCAGGGCAGCCTTTGAATGATTCCAGATAGCTGGGGTTCACCCTGGAGGGAGGTCAGCAGGGAGCGGAGTCGCCAACTATAGACGTGATGTGATTTGGGTTTTGACAGCGTACACTGTGGATTTCATTAGTGTGAAGGGCTCTCCAAACCAGCATGCAGATGTATGCAAATGCTAAGCAAATGAGGGTGCCAATTGGCTGAGAGGTCGGGAGAGAAGCAAACTAGATGTCAAGGAATGACCTTTGCAGAGCGAGCCTCTAGAGTCCCAGCAGGCTGGAAGGCACAGGAAGATGCAAAAGTGCACCCAGCCCAGGGGACCTCTGCCTGCCCAACCATGAGAGCGGAGAGCTCTTCTCTGCCCTCACATCCCAAGCAAAGTCTGCTTCCCTGGTGGCCAAACCAAGAGAAAGAAAGGTGCTGGGCTCATTAATAATTCCTAATGGGCACCACCTGAAGGGGATGGGCACTTTTAAGGGAGGCCCAGTTTTCTGGCTCTTTCCTGACACATGGTATGGTTCCCGTGCCTTAAGATGGAGAGATTGACATTTAAGTGGGAATGTCAGTGGATTCAGGACTGTAGGGTCCTCCTCTGCCTCAGGAAAGGGTGGGATCCTCTGTATATCCCTCCCCATGACCCCACAATAGTCTTTCTGTGCCTCTACCTTCAGGCTGAGCCTCTGAAATTCTTGCTTCAGAACCCACTCTGACGACCATCAGGGGACAAATGACTGTGAGGCTGAATGGCCTGTGTTCTGTGTTGCTCTTCTGGGCATCCCAGCCGGGGGATAAGGCAGCCAGCTAGTTCCTCTGAAGCTCTGAGAGGGTTCTGGAAGGTATACCTGTCCCTGAGCACCACACATACACCCTCTCATTTTGTCCTCATAGCAGCCCTGCAAGGCATGTACTGTTTGTATGTCCCATTTTATGGAGGAGGACACTGAGGCTCAGAGATTTGAGCAACTTTCCTGAGGTCAAATAGCTTGTGGGTAGCAAAGCTGGGATTCGAAGCAGTTCTTTCTGAGTGTGCAGTTTGTGTCCTGACCCACTTTCCTGGACTGTCTCAGTCTGAGGCACTTGTTGTCATACAAGGTGATTCAATCTGGGAAAGACCAAATGGGTTAGGAGGGTTAGGGCCACTTTGGCCTGCAGAAACAGAGAAGTTCCTGAGACTTCTGGGTGGACATCCCCTCCAGTTATTTTGAGCTCCTTCCTCCCTGGGGAGCTGGGATGTTGAAGAGGTACACGTTCAGACTGACCTGGGCCTGGGGGCATGCCTGGAGCTCTGGGATGATAGGAAGAATTGGTTAGCAGAGGCTGCCGGGGAGCATGATGAGCTGTGTGATCCGGGGAATTGACCCAGGGATCTTCCCGGCAGTTTTTCGCTGCACATGCTCAGTGATCCAGCAGCTTTTGATGGAGCCGGAGTGCTCGGGCCTGGGCCAGCTCAAGCCCCAGGCTCACGGGTATGGCTGGCCAGGGTCTGTCCTGAGCATTTCCTATAGGCCAGCTGTTTGCATTGATTGGCTTGTGTGAGTGTCCCAGTGTGTGCCCTTGTGAGTTCATGAGTGTGTGAGGATCCCAGCTAATTGCTAAAATCTAGATGAGTTAGGGAGCCAGTTAGTTCAGGAAGAATTTGGGGGAAAGGCAGCAGGGTCAGGGGGGTGGTAAGGGTAGGTTCCCAGGGGCAGAGAATGATTCAGAAGTGAAAGGTTTCTTACTTTTCTTTTTCTTCCTTTGTTTCTTTTTCTTTTTTTGGTCAGGGAACCCTTGTGAAGCTCTCTGCACCTCCAGTGTCAGAGATGGAAGGTTCTTGGGGATTGTCCAGGTTGGGGCTCATGCCCAGAGCCTATAAATGGGCTTTCGAGATCTATGAGCCTCTCAAACAGTCTCAGAATGCTGTGCATATATGTGAGAGTCCATCTGGGGCAGGGTCCTCATCTCTATCAGATGCTGAGAGAGACCCCGGATGTGGGAATGGTTCAGAATCTCTGACACAGGTGGGGAAAATGAGATCAAAGAAGGTCTCATTTTCATTTTTCTGAGCTCCTTTAGCAAATTAGAGGCTAAACCAGTAGTCTGTCTCCCTGGGACATCAGTGGTCTCGGCCTTACCTCCACACCGATGTTCCAGAGCAGTGCTCTCTGACCCCAGCCTCTTCTACATGCTCTTCCCAGGCTAAGCAGCCCTGGACTCCTGCAAGCTTAGGTTTTGCCTGTTGGGAAAAGTGCTCAGCTCCAGAGCCCCCGTCCCAGCTCTGCCCTGGTGTCCCCATTTCCACCAAGTGGTCTGCACCCCCAGCCTCAATTCTGTGCTGCCACTGTGTATGGGGATGGTCAGTGTGGGTCCTGTTTTCCCCAATGCCACCCCAGCCTGACTCTCTGGGTTATCCCTTCCCTGGCCCCAGATTCTCCCAAAGCAGAAGGATTTTTGACCCAGTGATGTTGGTCTAGCTGCCTTAACTTTGCCTGTAGGCCTGGAGGCTGCTTATCCCCACTTTGTCACCCAGAGGATTGTCCTATGTGTCCGTCTACCTCCCTCCATGTGTTAGTGTGTGTGCGCATGTGTGTAAGAGCACACGAATGTCCACATTGCTCAGAGACAAGCGCACGGGCACCTGTGCACATACGCTTGCCTCTGTGTCTTGCAGTGCCACCTGGAGCCTTCCTGCTAGGACCTACCTCCACTTGGGCTTCCCAGTGTCCCTGGCTTAGACCATGGAAGGGACCATAAGATTATCCCTATAATAGTCTAGTGTTCCAAGCAGACTCTCAGCCTTGTCATTTTCCAACTTTGTGACTCTGAGCATGCTCCTGAACCTCTGTCAAAGATGGGGGTGATGATAATTCCAGGGTATCCATTCAACAAATATTTATAAGGTGCCTACTGTATGTCACACATGGTATGAGGCTATGGAGAGACAGCTATGAACATGATAGGTCCCCACTCTCATGAACTTGCTTCTCAGTGTCAGGGAGATGAGCAGGACATAAGCAGACAGCAAAGGGAGTTCAGTTCTGCTTGGTGCTCTGATGCCTCAGGGTGGAGTGTGAGAGTGTGCTAGGTGGTCAGAGATGGCCTCTTTGAGGAGGCAGCATTGGAGTTGAGCCTGGGATGGTAGAAAAAGCAGTCATTTAAAGATATAAGGAAAGAACCTTCTAGGTCAAGGGTATAGTTGGTGCAAAGGCCCTGTGGTGGGAATGAGCTCAAGGAGAGAAAGAAGGCCAGGGTGGCTGAAGGGAATGAGGAGAGACAGCAGACAGCTCAGGCAGGGCCTTTTTAGGCCATGCTGGGGGGGACTGGATTCTAATCTTAGGGTGATGGGAAGCATGAGAGGGTTATGAAGGAGGCGGGCATGTGATGTCATTTGTGTTTTCATAGAGCACTCCAGCTGCTGTGGGGAGAGTGGCGAGGGCCACAGGGTTGTCTTAGGAGCAACTGAGACCCAGAAAGTGCTTGGCTCAGCTGTCAGGCCTAGCCCAGCCAGGGTTCCTCTATCATCATGGTCCTTATCTTGCCTGGTGCTGAAAAAGAGGCTGCTGAACCCCAGGTCATCCCAAGGACTGTGGGTAGTAGGAGCTCCTGCCTGGAAAGGGCCCTGGATCAGGCTGAGAGAAGCTGCAGGGATCTTGGCCACTGGCAGCCTGTCATTTGCAGTCATCTCCTTGGGATGAATGCCCAGGGCCCAGCAGTACCCTCTCCTTTACTCTTGCCAGTGGGGCTGGAGGTGGGCAGGGTCAGTGCTTCAGGCCTTCTCTCTGGGTTGAGAATATGGGCCCTTGATTTCATGAGAGGGCCTGATAGGGGGCCTGGAAATGATGGCTCATCCTGCACCTCCAACCTCGGGCAGCAGAGGGAGGCTACAGGTTCTGGAGGCAGCTACTCACCGTGTGCTCTCCTGAAGCCTTCCTGGATCCTGTGCCTCAGTCTCCCCATTTGTTAAATGTGGTGGTGGAAAGAGTAGAGCCTGGTTGCCTTTCATCCTTGACCTCAGATCCTTAAACCTCAGATCGCTCAGCGTTTGTCACCTTAGGTTCCTTCACCAACTCTGGGGGAGGAGGGGCAAATGGTCCCATTCTGCAGATGGCTTCACAAAGGCCAGATGGGGCAATGATGAATGGGGTACATAGCTGTTCCAAGTGAGGCTTTGGGGCGTTGTTTTATACCTCTACTCTGAATCTTACCACTTATGCACCCTTCCTGAGGCTCAGTAAGAAAGGGGGTCCTGGCTCAGCTCTTCTGGACTCAGCTGGCCTTCTGCCCTGGCAGGGACTCTGGGCCCCCCGCCCAGAATAGAGCTCAATGCTGCCCCTTGTCTGCCCACCCAGAAACCAAGCATGCGGCCCAGTGCCAGGTGCTGGCAGAACCTCCATCCTGCTCCCAGCTGTAGGAGGACATGGCAGGGCAGGTAGGGATGCAGCTAGCTTGAGGAAGCTGCTGAAAGTTGGGGGGTAGCACAGGGGTTTCCCAAGGGGTCCTTGATTTATCTACAGCCCTGACTTTTGGGCTGGTGGAGATTGAGCATCAAGCGAAGCCACTTATACTCTCAAGCCTTGGGTGGGATCAGGCTCCAACCTCATGCCTCAGACCAGCGCTCACCTGGCCCGGGGCTGGAAAGCAGGCCAGAGGGCTAGACTAAGATTCAGGCAGCAGGCCAACAGGCCCCCCTCTCTCTTCATTTCTTTTTAAATGCCACCCCCCACCCCCTGGAGACTCAGTTGAGGAGGTGACCTCCCGTCCTCCTGTTCTCCCTCCTCTGGGTACACAACCAGAGGGAACAGATCGAAATAGCAACAGCAGTGGCGGGGATGTAGGGCAGACCAGAAAGACAGTGCTGAGCCCCCAGGGTCCCTGGTGTCCTAGGATCAAGGCTCAGATAGTTTGGAACCTGAGCCTTGCTTTCAGATTTTTTTTTAAAAATATGTGGACTTTAAAAAAAATCTTATTCTCATGCAGTGGTCTAAACTCTAGAGGTGATGATCAGGGTGGGTGGGCTGGGGCCGCAGGTCTGTCTGACCTGTCCTCTTTTTCTCCATGTTTGCAAACCCAGGATTAAATTAATTTTGTCATAGCTGATCTTTCTTCAAGGACCTAGAAGTCCCCCGAGAAGTAGATCCACCTTCCTCTCTGGGCTCATCTTCTTTAAGAGGGAAGTCCTCCTGGAGTTTAACCCATGGAGTTTAACCCTCCTGGAGTTTAACCACACTTGCCTCATTGTAGAATAACAGTTTGCCATCTCTGTCCTGTAGAGTCTGTTCAGAGTCTGGGGTAGACTCTGTATTTTAATGTCGTCCTCAGGTGAGAATTCTGAAGAAGCAGGTACAGGAAGTTTGGGTCTCATGTCCTTGTAGCTGCCCGGCAGCTTGTTCTGTTGCAGCCCAGAAAGAGGACCCACTCCTCTCCTCCTGAAGCCTCTCCTGGACCCAGCAGCCCTTCTCAGAGGAGAGTGGGGGTAACCAAGGCCTATGGAGGGGAGGAAGAAGGTGGCCCAGCCAGAAACAGGAACAATGCCCTGGATTCCTGGTTTTTGCAGCTCTCAGGGCATTTGGAGTCACTGGTTTCCCCCCTCCCCACACCAAGCAGAGGTGACTGTGGGTGGCTACCTAGACTAGGTGGGGCCTGGGGCAGAGAGTGGAAGGGGGGTGAGCTGGACCACAGCTCTTTGCATACAACCTCTGCCCTTCCCAGCGGTTGGGTAGGAAGCGACTGGGAAACCTGGGTTGGCTCCTAGCCATTGTAAATGGGGGAGGGATAGAGATGGAGCACAAAAGGGGTCTCCTCATTTCACAAAAGAGAAACAGACCCAATACAAGGCAGAGGGGAGTGGGGCTGGCCTGGCCAGTGCAGTCAGGAGGCCTGGCCTAGACTGACACAAGGCCACACAGAAAGTTGGGCAGAGTGGGGCCTGACCCGCCTCGCCATGCTCTCTCCACAGTGCTCCCCAGGGGCTTCCTCTGAGTCCCTCCTCAAGCCTGGCGAGCTGTGGTGGGGATCTGGATGTGGAGGGGAACCCCAAATCTTTTCCTCCTCCCTCCTGGCACAGCCAGAGTGCTGGGCACTACAGAGGCAGCCTGGTCTCCCTAAGGCTCTCAGGTGGCGCTGCACTCGCCCAGCACCCTGGACAGCGCCTCACTCTGGGCCTCCTATGGCTGATGTCTCTAAGATCCGCTTTGGCTTCCCTGGGGTGGACCCACCTCTGACTGAGCTGACTGAACTGCACTTCTGTTGACTTCCTTGCTTCCTCTCCTAATGCCCCATAAGGGTAGCCTCCAGCCCAGTTCTCTCCTCTAACTCTAAAGATTCCCTCATCTCTGGCCCCTGGAACAAGCGCCGGGGACCTGTCAGCCAGCAGGAATGGAGGGGCCTGCAGGAGGTGCTGCCAGGGCCCAGCTCCTCCCTACCTGGATCTTCACTGGGGGACTTTGGTGAATTCTGGAGGGCACCACAGACAGAGGAGGTAACAGGGAAGACAGGAACTGAGGCACAAGGGATTGACACAGGGGTCAGGGGACAGTGAGAGGGCCTGGCCTAGGCAGGGCAGTGAGGGGGCCCTGACCTGAGCCCAGACTCCAGCTGGAAGGGTCCTGAGATCATCATGACCACCCTCCTGCCCCCAGGCAGGCTGTACCGGTACTGGTTCTGCAGGGCTTTGGATCCCCTGATCCCTGCCTGTCTGACAGACTCTGACCTCATCTCTCTGTCTTCTGCCAGGTCTACTGGAGTCCCAGGAGCAGCTGGGACAGGATGGAAGCAGTGGCTGCCATGGAGGAGGATAAGCTCCCATCCTCACTGCCTGAGGAAGGCGGTGCCACTTGGGACCCCAGCCTGGCACCTGAGGAGGAACCTGGGGTCCAGAATGGAATGGCAGCCAGTGAGGAACTGAGCAGCCGCCTCAGCAGCCCAGTGCACGAGGAGAGGGGAACCCTGGAGGATACTGAGGAGCCCACAGAGGACCCAGATGAGACTCTGTCTGCCATCAGCCTGGGCCTCTCCCTCACCAATGGCCTAACCCTGGGGCCAGATACGAACATTCTAGAAGATTCAACAGAGTCCAGGCCCTGGAGGGTTGGTGAGCTGGTGGAGGGGGAGGACATCCCCAGGAGCCTCTGTGCAGACACTGAGGACCCTCAGCTGGGGTAAGTGGGTGTCTTGGGTTGGAGCCTTACCATGTTTGGCAGCTCCAGTCCTATGTGGCCTGTGCCTAGCCCCTTATTTTTCTGGTCCCTGTTTTTATCATACATAAGATGGGACTCTCATATCCCTATTTTGTCCACCTTCTGGATGTTTGGGGAGGATAGGGTCATGAGTGGGAATTCAAAGGCTAGCAGGTTTATTGTACCCCCAGCCCTTAGCCCTGCAAGTCATCACGAGCTGATTTTGTCAGGTGCAAGGATTTTACTCCCTCCATCCTAGGCTGGCATTTGAGTTCCAATTCCTTTCAAAATGCTTTGATGGGCTGGGGTTGTGACTCAGCGGTAGAGCGCTTGCCTAGCATGTGTGAGGCACTGGGTTCAATTCTCAGCACCACATAGAAATAAATTTAATAAAATGCTTTGTTGTGCCAGGTGCAGTGGCACACACCTGTAATCCCAGTGGCTTGGGAGGCTGATACAGGAAGATCATAAGTTCAAAGCCAGCCTCAGCAAGGGCGAGGTGCTTAACAACTCAGTGAGACCCTCTTTCTAAATAAAATACAAAATGGGGCTGGGGATGTGGCTCAGCGGTTGAGTACCCCTGAGATCAAAAAACAAGCTTTGATGTGAAGGTCATCTGGGCCATGCCTCGACTTTCTGCAGATGAGAATCTACCAGTCCTGCAGCTGGCCCCAGAAAAGCAGGCTTTGTGAGGTAGCCTTCTCAGTCACCCTCATCTGAGGTTGCCATCAGAAAGTTCTACCAGGATTCCACTTCAGTCCTGCTTCCTGGAGTTGTAGCCTCATTTCCATTATCCTCAATAGGAGGTGGCAAGACTTGCAGTCTTGGGGTGCCATTGGGAGGAGGGTGGGGATTGGGCATAGGAAAGTCTAGAAGGCACCAACGAGGGCTGAGAAGAGAGCTGAGAAGAGAAGGCTTGGTGAGCACAGCTGTAGTCTCTGTCCAGAAGAGGCAAGTGTGCAGGTGTGTGTGTGCCTGGCCTACACAGGGGTGTATGCATGGGCATGTGTGAGTATGTTGACATGCATGGGCTGTGTGGTTGTGAGTGGGGGTGTTGGTGTCTGGCCTGTGCACTTGTGGGTGTGTGTTTGGGCCTGTAGTGGACGTCGGGGAGAAGTGTCTTTAGGTCTGGGTTGGCATGTGAGTACAGTACGTGGGTCTGCGAGCCCCTGTGAACTAGGTGTGCATAGCTGCAGGTTGCATCCACAGAGGGCCTAGGACAGCCACTGAAGCTAGCAGGGGTTGGCAGGAGCCTGGGGCTTCTTGGAGCACACTGTTCATATTCAGGTGACTTACTAATTTGGGGTGACTAAGGGTGGGTGCAGATGGAGGTTTGGAAATTTGCTGATGGTTTTCAAGCCTCCATCAGGGCCATTCCTCAGGTCTGCTCTGTTACATGAGCAGGTGGGAGATGGGGGGGGGTACCATTTGTGGCTCTGACAATGGCTGAGAGTCTCTCAAGGGCACGGCTCTCTCTCTCTCTCTTTTTGTATGGGGGATTGAACTCAGGGGTGCTCTACCACTAAGCCACATCCCCAGCCCTATTTTTGTATTTTATTTAGAGACAGGGTCTCACTGAGGTGCTTAGAGCCTTGCTAAGTTGCTGAGGCTGGCTTTGAACTCGATCCTCCTGCCTCAGCCTCCCAAGCTGCTGGGATGACAGGCATGGGCCACCATTCCTGGCATGGCTGTGTCTTATTTGGATGTAACTAGTACTCAGCACACTCCTGACAGAGGTGTCCTTTCTAGGCAGACCAAAGTCTAGGACGCTTTGGTTTGGGGAGTGTGGAGCTGAGGGAACATACAGTAAGCTGGAAAACAAACACAATACTACATACTGATAAGGGCTAGGGTGACAGCAGGGATCCCTGAGGATAGGGAATGGAGAGAAGGGGCCAGCATGGTGTGGGCCTGTTCCCCTCTGTATTACCCAGGGAGCGACATAAAGGCAAGCCCTGAGAGTAGAGTGGTTGGCTGAGCTAAGAACCTCCTAGGCTGTGAGAACAGCAAAATGATGACCTAGTATGACACTAGTTGTGACAGGGAGCTGTCCACATTGATCTGGGAACTCAGAGGAGCAGCCACCCAGGCCAGGCTGGGGGAAGAGACCTCATAGTCACTTATTTAGAGAAATATCGGAGGCCTACTGTGATCCAGGCTGCTGGTCAGGCCCTGAGGGTCAGGACCACATCTGTCCCTTATGCTCCTGTATTCCCAATCCCCATCCCAGCCTTGAGCCCCTAGTGCTCAGTAAGTTTTGGCTGAAAGAAAAATCAGCAGAACACAACCCATGCCTGCCCTGCTCCCAGGGAGCTCCCAGCCACCAACCCCTGTGTGGTGTACCCCTGGGCAGGATGGTGACTGGGTCCTTGCATCCCACAGGCTGGATGGCACTGGGGAGCCAGATGTGCGGGATGGCTTCAGTGCCACCTTTGAGAAGATTCTGGAGTCAGAGCTGCTGCGGGGCACCCAGTACAGCAGCCTTGACTCCCTGGACGTCCTGAGCCTCACAGATGAGAGTGACAGCTGCGTCAGCTTCGAGGCCCCCCTCACCCCCCTCATCCAGCAGAGGGCCCGTGACAGCCCCGAGCCAGGGGCTGGGATGGGTGTGGGGGACATGGGGCCTGAGGGGGACATGGGGGCAGCCGGTGGTGATGGGGAGCTGGGCAGCCCCCTGCGGCGCTCCATCTCTAGCAGCCGCTCAGAGAACGTCCTGAGCCGCCTGTCTCTCACAACGGTGCCCAATGGATTCCATGAAGACGGGCCCCAGGGTCCAGGCGGGGATGAGGAGGAAGATGAGGAGGACACAGACAAGTTGCTGAACTCAGCCAGGTGAGGCAGGCCTGGGGCTGGGGCTGGGGCTCCATCTTTGAATAGACGGAGATACTGAAACCTGGAGGGGACAAAGCATATTTGGGTGAACCAGTGTCCAAAGTCAACGAGTCCTCTCCAAGGCTGGCTTGTCCATCCTCTGCATCCAGAATTCTCACCCTGAGTTTCCATTCTGCCCTTCAGGTTTTCTCAGCTTGTAGGAGATCAGGGAGCTGTGTCATGGGCATGTGCAGTAGCTAATGATTTCTTTTGAAGGGTTGGTTCTTCTGAAAATCTAACTTGATTCTTTCCTGCTGCAGTGGAGCTTCTTCCTCTGCTCTGGCCCCTGCGTGGGTTTTTAGAGACCTGGGATTCCTTCTAGCCTTGCATCAGACCTCTGCCCCGGGGCCTCTGATCTCCCTCCTCCATCTACAGTGATCCTAGCCTGAAAGATGGCCTGTCAGACTCGGACTCAGAGCTGAGCAGCTCGGAGGGGCTGGAGCCTGGCAGCACAGACCCACTGGCCAACGGGTGCCAGGGGGTCAGCGAAGCTGCTCGCCGGCTGGCCCGCCGCCTCTACCACCTTGAGGGCTTCCAGCGCTGTGATGTGGCCCGGCAGCTGGGCAAGAAGTGAGTGGGCCTCCCACCCCTCCTACCCCATGTAAACCCGTCACCTTCTCCAGCCAGTGACTGTTTTCAGGAGTAGCTGGTATCAAGGAGCTCCCAACACCCTCAAGGACACCTCCTCCTGCCACTGTCCTCATTCCTGGCCGCGCCCTAAATCTGTTTCCTTTCTGGGCTGCTTGGGCCAGGGCTGTTGCTCTCAGCTCCCTTGGGGCTGGGGTGCAGTATATGGGATGTGGTTATGGGGTCATCATGAATGGTAGTGAGGACAGAGCAGCTGGTCAGGAGCTAGTGGCCAACCTAATGGGGCCAGGGAGAGAGGAGCACCTGGGAGAGGAATGGCAGGGGACATATCCAGACACCTGGGCTCAGGAGGGAGTTCCCAAGCCTCATGAAGCCCTACTGTCTATTGGGACCAGCTGAAGGGGCTGGAACCCCCAAGTTCAAGCCTTGGCCTTCAGCCTGGGGTGCAAAGGGAAGAGCTTGGGGCACAGTAAGGGCTATGACTGAGGAAGTCGGCTGGCACAGCCCCACGCATGTCTCACCAGTGTGGTCCCGGCTTTTTAATTCATTTTTTTGGTACCAGAGATTAAAGCCAGGGTCACTCAACCACTGAGCCACATCCCCTATTTTGTATTTTATTTAGAGACAGGGTCTCACTGAGTTGCTTAGTGTCCCACTTTTTGCTGAGGCTGGTTTTGAACTCACGATCCTCCTGCCTCCGCCTCCAGAGCCATTGGAATTACAGACGTGCGCCACCTTACCCCACTGGCCCCAGCTTTTGACCCTTCTGTCCAGAAGGCCTCCCAGCCCACTGGAAGGCTCTGAGGTGGGCAGAACAGACCTGGCTTCCGCTTGCTGCTCGAAAGGCTAAGGAAGACAGTCAGACCCTCGGCCACCAGTCAGAGCTCGCCCTTGGGGTGGCTTAGGCCCCAGGTCCTTCCCCCTCCCTCTTGCTCCTTCCCCCTCCCTCTTGCTCCTTCCGCTTCCACTCAGCCTACACTGGGCCCCCAACAACCCCAGCCTAGAAATCACAACTCAGATGCCCCCATCTTCCCTTCTGGGTTGTAGGCCCCACTCCCCTGAATGCATGGCAGCCTTTCAGTTGCCTTTCTGTGATGAGTCCCTCTCCTGTCTTTTCTGCCACTCCCTCTTTAGGCATCTGCTTACCTGCACTTAAGGGCATTTGTCTCCCAAAAGCAAAGCAAAGCTCTTCCTCCAACTTCACAGCCCACATTCTCAGGTTTTCTCCCTTAGGTGCATCTAACCTTCCCCTTCTTCTCCTCCTCACTCATCTCCTATAAATTGGTTCACCACCCCCATCTTCGGAATCTTCTCTTTTCAAGGTCACTGGTGACCTGGTGTCTTTGAATCTGGTGACCACTCCCCAGTCCACCTTCAGCAGCTTCGACACCATGGATCACTCTTTTTTCTTTCTTTCTTCCTTCTTAAAAAA
>NW_026000026.1:71119291-71148610 GCF_001458135.2 Marmota marmota marmota
ATATATATATATATATATATATATATATATATATATATATATTTAGTTATAGATGGACACAATGCCTTTATTTTATTATTTTTATGCGGTGATGAGGATCCAACCCAGTGTCTCACATGTGCTAGGCAAGCGCTCTGCCGCTGAGCCCCAGACCCAGCCCTCCTTTTTATTTCTTTAAAGTATTATTTTTAGTGTGTAAATTTCAAACATACACAAAAGCAGAGAAAGTAATATATTAAATCTTCACATACTCATTTTACTCAGCTTTAAAGTTATCAATATTTTAAAATTCTCATTTCATCTACTACCCTGCAGCTTTTTCCCTCCATTTGCTGGAATATTTTAAAATATATTTCAGACACTCCATTATTTGATCCTTAAGCACTTTAATGTATATCTCTAACTGATCAGAGTCTTTCTATGTAATTATAATTCCATTATAATTGCAAAAAAATAGCAAAAATTCCTTATTATCTCTAAATTCGATTTATGTTTAATTTTGTCTGAGTGTCTTAAAAATGTTGGTTTGTCCAAATTAGGACCCAAAGGAGGTCTGCCACATTGCATCTGGCCCTGTGATTTCTAAATGTTGTTTAATCTACAGCGGTCAAGAGTCTCTTCCTTTTTCTTTTTCCTTTTTTTTTTTTTTTAATGGTACCTGGGAGTGAACTCTGGGGCACTCGACCACTGAGCCCCATCCCCAGCCCTATTTTGCATTTTATTTAGACACGGGGTCTCACTGAGTTGCTCTAGGCCTCACTAAATTGCTGAGGCTGGCTTTGAACTCAAGATCCTCCTGCCTCAGTCTCACTAGCCGCTGGGATTGCAAGTGTGCACTACCGAGCCTGGCTTCTCCTTCCTTTTCCATGTGCTATATATTTGTAGAAGAAAGTGAGCCAGTGGTTCTGGAAAAATTTCCACCTTTTGGACGCGGTATCCTCATGGTGTTATTTCATAGGTTCCTCTGTTTCCTGCGGGTCCTGTTAACAGGAGGGAGAGCTTGAGGCTTGATTAGAATCAGGTGGCAAGAGTTCCTTCATTCCAGTCTTGGGACACGTTCTTCAGTGGTCTCCCGAACAACGCTTCCCTCTTCTCTGCCTGTGTTCCTCCGTCTCCTTCACTGCTTCTCTCTTTGTTCTATACCTTTAACTGAGGCTTTCATCAGAGCTCTGCCTTGGGCTGGCTGCCCTGACTCTGCACCTTTTTCTCCTGTGGGCTCAGCTCCCACTGCAAATCATTATTAACTACCATGGAGTAGTGACTCTCCCAGGGATCCTTTCAGCGCTGTCCCTGTCCTGAGCTCTGACATCTTCACTGTTTTAGTCATGCCACACCCCCATTCTATCTCCCTTTTTGGTGGATTCTGCCTCCATAATTTTTTTTTTTTTTTGTACCAGGGATTGAACCCAGGGGCACTTTATCACCAAGCCACATCCCCAGCCCTTTTAAATATTTTATTTAGAGGCAGGGTCTTGAGTTGATTAGGGCTGGCTTTGAACTTGTGATCCTCCTGCCTCAGCCTCCTGAGCTGCTGGGATTACAGGTGTGCACCACACACACTCAGCCTCTGCCTCCTCAGTCTTCTCCCCGTCTCTCCCATCTCTTTCTTGGACTACTAGAAAGTTGTCCAAGACCAGGGGTCTCCACTCAGCAGGTAGTGTTCCAAAATACGAATCTGACTGCCCTGCTTCAGACCCCCAGAATCACATCCTTTCCCTTGAGCTGCAGCCCTGTTCCCTGTCTCATCTCTTACCTCCCCCATTCCTGCTCTCCAGGCTCTGGCCATACATCCCTGTCGTAGCATCTTGGACGTGTTTTGCAGTTTCCTCCGTTGGGAACACTTGGCATCATCCCATCCCCCACTCCTTGCCCCAGGTAGCACTTTTCAGTGTTGGCTGAGACATCACCTCCTCCAGGAAGCCCTCCTGATCTCCCAGCCCAAGGTTGAACAACAAGCCTACTGGCCACTAGGGGAGGCAGCCTAGGGGTAGGGAGATGTGGGTGGGTGGGTCAGGTACTCTGAAGCCAAGTCCCCCTGTAGTTCTGTCATCCTTGGGATGGACCCCGCTTCTAATTGACTTCTCATACTCTCCCTGCAGCAACGAGTTCAGCAGGCTGGTGGCTGGGGAGTACCTCAGTTTCTTCGACTTCTCAGGCCTCACTTTGGACCGAGCACTCAGGTCAGTGGGGCTGGGATGGGACAGTGCCCACAGGTGGTATGGGCAGCACATCTGGATTCACATCTCAGCTGTATCAGAAACTGCTGTGCAACTTTGCACAAGTCTCTCGAACTCTCTATGAGGCTGTAAGGGCAGCAGCAGAGCAGCACCTCAGGTTGGGCTGAGGATACAGAGGTGGGAACACAGTCATGACTCTAGGAGAGGGAGGCAAAGGGCTGCCTCTGTGAGAACTTCCTGCCTGTCACGTGCCACACTTGGTCCTCAGCAGCTCTGCAAGGTGGGCGTGATCAGCCCCCTTTCTCCAATGAGGAAACTAGGAGCAGAGAGGTGAAGAGGCTTCCCCACCATCATTGAGGAGATGATGAAAGGGGATTTGACCTCAGCTCTTACTGGTGTTTGGACCCAGGGAGTAGGTCTCAGGAGGGCCAGGTGCAGGCCCAGGGAACAGGAGGGGTGGGATGGGTGGATATAGCCCAGGGTCAGCAAGCTCTGGTAGGGACCAGCTGGGGGATATAGACCAGGCCTTAGGAAGGATGGAGAGCAGTCTCTAAGCTAAGAGTGGATGGTCCATGTATGCTAGGCCTTTTTACTGTGTCTCTTATACTTTTTTTGTGTGTGTGTGTGGTGCTGAGGATTGATCCAGGGTCTTGTGTATTTGAGGGAAGCACTCTACCAATTGAGCTATGTCCCCAGCCCTGTCTTATATTTTTACAAAATGTAACTTCTATTATTTTTTCTCTGTTTTGGTTGGGGTATTCTTCCAGTTCACTTACCCTTTCCCTGTATTCAATATGCCATTAAGCCTATTTGTTTTTAGTTTGTTTTCATATTTTTCAGTTCTAGAATTTTTCATCTTATTGAAACTTTTAAAAAGAAATTCTAATTCTCTGGTGAATTTCCCATCTTTTCATTCATTTTTTTTTTCCATTTTTCCCTCTGATCTTGAGCATGCTAGTATAAATTTGCTATCTATTGTCTCTAATATCTGCATCATTTGAATCACTTGTCCCTGTTTCTATTGTCTGTTTTTTCTCTTGGTTTTCTATCATCTATACTGTCTCTTTGCATGCTTAGTAATTAAAAAAATTAGATTCTGCATATTTTGAATAGAACTATGGTGACTCAAGATTAATCTGTATTATTCCAAAGAGGGTTCACCAAGTCCTTTGCTAGGGAGTTAGAGGAGGGAAGCATGGTGACGTGGTCCTACTCTAGCCAGAGCTGGACTGAGGAGAGGCAGTGCCAAAGCCTGGTATGGCTCAGGGTCTGTGTAGATCACGGGGTGAAGATCCCAGGAGGAAACCTTGGTGGTTTCTTCATTTTGTCTCAGTGCAGCAAGATTGCCAAAAGCAAAAACATAGAAACAAAAGCAGCAACCTCCCCACCTTAGAGACTGTCTGTTGAGCTTTTTAACCTCCTACTTTCAAATCTTCAAAATTTGGCAAATGTCTTGCTATAATGTTTATAGTCCCCCAAGTCTCCAGGTTTCTCTCTCCAGTCCCATGAAGCCACCCAGTGTCTTGCCCCTTGTCTGTGCCCTTAGTCAGCAGTGCCCCTAGGGAAGAGCAGCAGCAGCTGGTCAATCTACATACCCCCAGTCCTCTTCTCTCGGGACCTTGGCCTTTGTGGTCTTGATGGTCTCAGCAGCCTCCTGAAGCTTAAGAAAATGCATTGCTTCCACTGAGAACAGTGAACAGCTGCTCTATCCTGAGCTGAGTCTTGAAGATTGCACACAGTGAGGAGGATGGGAGGGAAAGTGTTCAGTGGCACCAGCTCCTGATCAGAGGCACGGCAGCAGGATTGGAGGGCCTCAGACGCCAGCCTGGTAGAGTGAGGCATTACTGCACAGGCACTGGGGAGCCCTGAAGATGCTGAATGTAAAGTGATGCTGGCAGCCTTTGATCCAGTCATGTGCAGGCTTCTGAAGAGCGCCAGGTGGAGGACAAGAGGACAAGGCCTGTGGGCGGGCCCTAGGGCTAGCGGGGAAAGTGTATGAGGCTGCTCAGAGGACAGGGTAGAGGGCTGCAGGTCCTGAGGTGGGGAGAGGTGGGCAGTGGTGGGGCCGAGCCTAGGGATAGCTGGAGAATTGGTGGTGTGGTGTTGGGCTGGGGTTTAGTGAAGAGCCCTCAACGGGGACTGTGGTCCGGGAAATAGGTGGTATGGATGCCTCTTAGGTAACACAGGCTCAGGCTGGGAGGCACTGGATTTTAGAAAATCCTAATGGAGTATGAGAAGAAGAGGGAGAGGAACAAATCAGGGCAGAGGACAGGGAGCAGGAGGGACAGGGAGAAGAGGAGATGGGTATAGGATAGGAGAGTAGACTTGCATGGCAGTTGATGGCCTGGAATTAAATTTCAAGAGTGGTCCGCAGTTTGGGATGCCTTGGAAAACCTTGGATGGTCAAGGTGTGGCTCAGATCTCAGGGGACTTTTGGAGGCAGCATAAGAGTATAGCCACCCACCCTGCCCATGCCAGGCCTGGCCTTCTCCCACCCAGATTTACCTGCCACTTTCTCCTGCTGCCAGGCCCAGCATAAAGAGTATAGCCAAGTGGGTATTATAGGTGCTTTGGGCTAGAAATCAAATGAACCACAGAAAAATTAGGAGCAATCCATAAAATCGCAACCCAGACAGAGGTCCAAACTGGGTTAGCCTGCACTGGCGTGCCCAGGCCCTGGACAAGAAACCCTAGCCCCATCTCCCAGCCCCTTTGGGATCAGCTTCCCAAAAGGTGCCTCTAAGAGGTGGGTGACCTTGGAATTGAACTTGAGGGAGATTAAGAGCTTCTCAGCAAAGGTGGGAAGGATGCTCCAGGTGGACCCCAGCCTGATCAGAGGCATCAAGCAGTGGAAATGCCTGTCCTATCTAGGGTGTGGGGACAATTTGGAGAGGCAGCAGGTGGGTATGGGTTGGAGAGACAGGAGGGGAACTGGGGCAATCACAAGACCATGGTGTGGAGGACTTGGGTGTTACCCTGAGGGTTCTGGGGAGCCAGTGGCAGGTTTTAAGTCAGGCAGGTCTTGACTGCCTTGTGTTTAGATGGCTTAGTGTCTTCAGGGACTGGGAGGTGCAGGGGGCCTATAGGGAGGATGTTGCGCGTGGTCTGGGCATGTGATGAGGTGGGGGAGGAGGAGGAATTGAGATTGAATGTGAAGAATGAATCCCTGGGACTTGGTGGCAGCTTAGACTTGGGATGGGGGAAGAGTGAGGGGGTGAGGGAGCCTGGGGCTCAGCCCAGTGGCATACAGAGGAGCAGGAATGACGGAGGAAGATTATTCTGAATGGCAGGTGTGGATAGCCTGGGCCCCACCATGGAGGAGGAGTGAGGAGTGGGTCTCAGGCACGCATCTGTTTATTATTCACAACCTGCCCCAGGTTGTAGGTGTGTATGTCATGTTGGGGCTTTTACCCAGGGTGAGTACCCAGACTGAGGTGGGGGTTCTGAGAGACCCTCAGCAGCTTTGAATTATCTTCTAGAACCTTCCTGAAGGCATTCCCACTGATGGGGGAAACACAGGAGCGTGAGCGGGTCCTGACACACTTCTCCCGCCGGTACTGCCAGTGCAACCCTGATGACAGTACCTCGGAAGGTACGGCAGGTGTCTCCTCTGCCCCACCCACCCACCCTGCCCATGCCAGGCCTGGCCTTCTCCCTCCCAGATTTCCTGCCACTCTCCCCTGCTGCCAGGCCCAGATGGTCTGTCTGCTCTGGTATACAGTAGGTGCTCAATTAATGTTGCATAGATAATTGATGGCACATGGAGTGGGCTCTGCCTGCTGGGAAGAGAGCTCCAGATATCTTGCCCATTGTCTTTCCCAGCACCTCAAAACTCTCCATCCTACAGGGTTAGTCCTTCGGGTCTTCATGTTTCCGGACTCTGTCACAATGGTGATTCTTGGTGTGGTGGGGGTCCTGATACATGAAGTTCTGCATGGGGACCATCTTAGGTATAGGACTTGTCCTTTGGATGGACCTGAGTCCTAGAAACTGAGGAACAAGGGGAAGAGACACAGGTCAAGTCAAGTACATGGCCCAGGACCCAGAGCCATTGCTGGGTCTGAGGTTCAAGGTGAATTTGGAGATAGCAGGCAGGTGTCTGGGCTGGAGCAGAACCAGGGCAGTCAGGTTTCCTCTGAGGGAGGTGACGGTCCTGACAGGAGGCAGGCAAATGACTATGACGCTGCAATGTGATGGTCAGGGAGCATCACGAAGCCCCTGGCCCTGAGTGTCTCGGGCGGGTGGCTGGCCTCTTCCTGTCTTCAGGGCCTCCAGGAGGGCGCTATCAGGAGACAGATGGGAAGCTGGGGTGGGAATGACCTGGATCATCACACTGAGTATGCCACTGTCTGTGATTTAGATGGGATCCACACGCTCACCTGTGCTCTGATGCTGCTCAACACGGACCTGCACGGACACGTGAGTTGGGGGACGTCCTTGCGCTGACTGACTCTGAGTCATCAGAGCCTGACCCTTCACCGAGTTCCCTCCCTGAGGCTTCTTTCTCAGTGACTGTGTTTCTTTTAGCAAGTCCTGGGAGTTTGGCAACTAGGCTTCTAGATTTGTCTCTGCCCTAGTTTTTTTCCTGGGTCCTGGCCCCTAAACAGGATGGTGAGAACAGTTGAGTCATAAGGGAGTTGAGGGTATGCCAGGTAAGATGTGTGCCCCTAGCTGGGCCCATGCCACTTGCTGCTAAAAGCAGTGTATTCCCCCCCACCCTCATCAGCAAGGCCAATGCCACCTCACTGAAATGCCATGCCCAGGAAGCCCTTGCCGTCAAATGGTAGGTTACTCTCAAGAGGCATTCTTGTCCCTTCCTTCACTCCACCAGGCCAATGAGTGAAGTGACAGGTGTGGGGTACCTGGCTGTGAGGCTGGGTTGGGCCCAGCCCCAGGTGGCCTCAATGTTTATCATGGCTCACTAATTCCTTCTTCTTTCCTTGGTCTGCTGCGGGGACCCTCTTTGGGCTCTCCTGCCCTTCCTCAGGTGGTAAGTGTAGCTAGTGGCGTGCATGCCCTGTGTGCCTAGACCCCCATCACCATGCCACCCTTCTGTGTCCCCATCACATCAATCTGGTCCCATCTGATCCCTTCCCTGTCATTGCTGACCCAGGGATGGTTAGAGCACCCTGTTGGTTTGGGGGATATTTTAGTGACTCGGGAACAATAGGCCAGCATGTCTGGTTCTAGAGTTAACTAGGGAAGTTCAGGCAATATGGGGTGGAAGAAAGCTGGGACAGGCCCATCTTCACATCCTACTCTTGCTTCAATGTGGCAGCTGTTTGACCCCGGGCAAGTCACCAGACCTGTCAGAATCTCAGGTTCTGCATCTGGTGGTGTGGGTCACAGTATCCTAGGAAGTCCTGAGAAGAGAAATAGACACAACACCAAGTGTCAGGATGATAGTATTCATTATTAATATTAAAACTTAAATGATGGTGACCTACAGACCCTTGGAGGGCCACACTGTGCAGGCTGCAGCCTGATGGCAATTGAGCATGGGGAAGGGAGGAGCAATCTGGGCTGTGCTCTGCTGGGGCACTGGCTTGGGAAGGGTGAGGGCCTCGGGGTGCCCTCATCGGGAAGAGCTAATGTGTGACAACTTGGGGGAAGTTAGCCTGGGCCTTGGCCTGAGTGTGGAACAAGAGAGAAGGTGAGTGTATTCTATGTGATGGTCACCAGGGCTGATGCCCAGGAACCAGCACTGTTCCTGAGACTGCCCCCTGTTGGTGGAGAGTGGGTATTGCTAGTTACTCTAAAAGTAGTAGTGAACGCACTGCTTGCTCCATTCCTGTCTCCACTCTTGGCCTGCCTGAGGGCGTACCCTGGGCCCAGACTTGGATGCCCCTCCCCATGGCTGAGCTGCTCATGAGGGCAGCAGCTGCTGCTCAGTGAGCCCTGGGGTAGAGCACATCTGGAGTGTGGTGGGCCTTAGCTGGCCATGGACCCCCATTAACCCTCCGTTGAGGAGAAAGTAGGTGTGACAGATCAGAAGTGGGTGGGGTAGGACCCTCATTCTTGCTGTGGGAAGACACCGAGGATCATATTTCTCTTGAGGCAGTGTTGCCCAATGACTAGAAGCCAGGTTCCAGGTCAGGTTCTCTCTATCTCTCCACGTGACAGCTGGGTGGCCTGGAGCAAGCTACTGACCTCACTTAGCCTCTGTCTCCCACTGAGGAGGAACAGAGATAGCACATGTGGAGTGCTTGGCCCAGGGCCTGAGGGTTGCAGGGGCTGTGAGTCTTAGCCTCTCCTCTCCCTCTGCTGCTCATCAGAATGGAACGGAGTGCCTCATGGGATGGGGGAATCTCAGGAATGTGGTGTTGAGAGCCACAGGCGAAGGGGCCCCAGCAAACTTCCAGCTGCCGGCTGATGATTGGCTCACAGCGGCCCCAGCAACATCTAGCTGATTGGCTCCTCTGCGGTGATGCTCATTGGGCTGTTTCCCTGCCCTTTCAGACCACGGAGCTGCTCATTGGGGGACTTTTTTGGCTCCGCCCACGTGACCCAGCCAATCGGCCTCAAGAGCAGGAGGATTGTGGGAGGTGGAGAGAAGCTGGTGTGGGAGAGAGAGGCTTGTGGAAAGCCGGTGGTGGCAGTTGAGGCTCTGAGGGTTTTTCCTGAGAGGCTGTTTTGTTTGGCGTGTGTGGTTCTAAAAATAAAGTTAGTTTCTTTTGACAAGTGGCTCCTGATTGTGCCCAGCCAGACTGCGGCAATGTGGACCCTGATGGTGCCCCCGGCAAGAGTTCTGGTCAGAGAAGAAGGCAGAACGGGCTGCCAGAGCGTGTAGGTGCACTTTTTTTGGATGGGCATAGCCTGGGCGAGGGCTCAGGAAGGCTTCCTGTAGGAGGGGCGTGCGGACTGGAGGTTGGAGACTCAATGGCAGTCCTGGCTGCTGAGTGCCTTCTGTGTTCTGTGAAGAAGCGGGAAGGAAACCCTCCCTCAGGTCACCTGCCTTCTAGTTAGAAGATGTGGGCAATGCCCAGGGGAACAAATGATTGCAAGTAGTGGTAGGTCTGGGATGGGAATAAACTTGTGTGGTGGGGGTGGACTAGGGCCAGGGAAGCTTGACCTGAGACCTGGAGGACCAGAAGGAGCTAGATACAGAAAGATTTGGGACAAAGTGGTCCAGGCAAAGGGGTCAGGAAGGATGTTTTTCACCTCTTGCCTATTGTGAATAGCTGCTATCAACATTCGTGTGCAAGTTTATGTTTGAACAACTGCTTTCAGTTCTTTTGGGCCTACCCCTAGGAATGGACTTGCTGGATTCTATGATGTGGTCATTTTGTTTAACTTTTTGAGGATCCACAAAACTGTGACTGTTAGTTTGTGTCCAGTTGGGAGATGGACAATGGTGCCCTGGGTGAACAGGGTAGTAGATGTGGAAAGAAGGGGCTGCAGAGGAAACTTCTTGAGGGTGAGTCTGACAGGACTTGCTCTTGGTGTTGGTCAGGGAAAGAGAAATAAGGATGGCTTTGGCTGACTTGTGGTGCCATTTCTAGAGTCTCCTGTATTTGTGGTGGAGGTGATGGGAGAAGTGAATTCAAGTCCCTTATTTTATTTTTTGGTACTGAGGATTGAACCCAGGGATGCTTAACCACTGAGCCACATCCCCAGCCCCTTTTTAATATTTTATTTAGAGACAGGGTCTCACTGCGTTGCTTAGGGCCTCACTAAGTTGCTGAGGCTGGCTTTGAACTCCAGATCTTCTTGCTTCAGCCTCCTGAGCTGCTGGAATTATAGGTGTGCCCCACTGCACTCGGCTCCAGTCCCGTTTCTGACATGCTGTGTTGGAGATGCCTGTTGGTCATCAACATGGGGACACCACAGGGGTGGTGAGATCAATGAATCCAGGGCCCAATAGAGTTGAGTGGGATATAGAGATGAAGGGAGTGGTGGTCACTGTCATCCTAATAGAACTTAAAGCCAGAAGCCTGGCTCAGTGCCCTGGGGAGAGAAGCAGGCTGATGGCCATGTTCTGAGGCCTGATGTGATTTAGAGGTAAGCAGAGGACCAGACAGGACTGTGAGGCAGCTGAAGAAGTCCAAGGAAAACCAGTTAGTGTGTGGCATCTCAGAAGCTGAGAAAAGAAAGTGTGTCAGTGGAGGAGCAAGGTCGAAGAGAGAACCATAATATCTGCTATGAGGGTGTTGAGGCTTAAGGAAAAAGATGTGTGTGGTCATATTGGAGAATATTGGAGAATGGAGATCAAATATTCTAGGAAAGTATGGTATGTTGTCGTGAGGGGTTGGTGCCTATAGGATTGGGTAGTGGATATAAAATGGGACCAGTTAGCATGACTCTGTACTCCTCTCCAAGCTTATCCATTCTACTGGGCTGAGATCCACAGTGTAGGAAACTAGTTGGATTTTATCAGGGCTGTTTTTTTTTTCTAGGCAAATAGGACAGAAGCAGAAAGGGGCAACAGAGCTAGAAGTGTTGGTGGAAGAGTCGGGTCTAGAATCTAAAGGGGTTAAAAAGAAAGTGGGGATGTTTGGATCTCAGCAGAGTGTCAAAACATTGCTGGAATAAGCCTTCCAGAGAAGAGTGATCTGGAAGGAGAGCAGATGGGTCAGGAGTGTACCCTTTCAGGAGTGAAATGGGGTGTTGGAGGTGGTTGATCCTGGGATAAGCTGGAAAGTGAGGATGTCAGAGAATGGTGATTTTCAACCTCCAAGCTAGAGAAGATGGCAGCCCTGGTTGAGCTGGAGATGGAGATGAAGAGAGAAGTTCGGGGGGCATTTTGGATGTCCATCCTCCAGCACTGGTTAATGGGCTGAATAGCAGGGTCAAAGGGGAGAACCATCAAGGAGGAGGCAGAGAAAGGGGACCTGGGTGGAGAGCCACTCCAGGAGAGTCCCAGCTGAAGCCAAGGTGAGTTGTTTTCAGGAGCAGCTTGGTTTCCCCCAGACCTCGGGTTTCTTGAAGAGTGGAGTTGATGGTGATGTGGGTTGGAGCAGGATGTTGGTGAACTCCAGGGATAGTCCAGGGATTTGGCTGCTTTCCTGAAGATCAGCAGTTGGGGTGTTTGTAACTCAGGTGGTGACAGAACTTCACACCAGGGAAGAGCCAGTATAATTAAGGGTTAGTGAGAATTTGCAAGTCTGCCCAGAGGTCTTTGCTCAGTTCCTTCCTTCCCCCTTCAGGGAGGTGACATCTGCCTTCTTTCAGCTTGGTCTGCCTCATCCTGCTTCTAGGGTGAGATTTAAAGATAGGATAGGCTTGTTCTAACCCTGCTGCTCAGGGAGGTCATGCCAGACCTATGGGGAAAGGTCTGGCTTCTGTGGGGTTAAAGTATGACCAAATTTCAGTACTTGGATGATGGCTTTGGTGGCTCCCCAGCCCTATCCAGCTTCCACTCTGGGAAAGGAAGTGAACGTAGTGAACTGGCCATCCTGGCCTGAGAGGGCTTGGGCTGGGGCTTGGGCTGGGGCTTGTCATCAGATGGGCTGTGACCTATTTCTGCTGGGAGACAGAGTCTGTGGAAGGAGGTCAAAGTTCAAGGGCAGCCTGAGAGGCCCTATATTTTGAAGCTCTGCAATTGGGTATATACCAGTTTAGGATGATTATGTTTTCTGGTGGATTGACCTTTTTTTCATTGTGAAAATGTCACTCTTTACCTCTAGTAATGCTTCCTGACTTCAAATTTTGAAGATTTAAAAAAAAATATTTATTTCTTAGTTTTAGGTGGACACAATATCTTTATTTTATTTTTAATGTGGTGCTGAGGATCGAACCCAGTGCCTCATGCGTGCTAGGTGAGCATCCTACTACTAAGCCACAATCCCAGCCCCTATTTTGAAGATGTTAGTGTAGCCATATTGCTGCTCTTGTGTTAGTTGCAGGGTTATATCCTTTTCTATCTTTTTGTTCCTGTGATGTCTGTTCCTTTATGGTTAAGGTATGTCTCTTGTATCATAGACTTTTTAAAAGAGTAAGTCTGATAATTATCTTTTAACTTGATCATTTAATGAATTATGACATATTTGAGTTTAAATATACCAGGTTACTATTGTTTTCTATTCAGTTCATCAGTTCTGTGTTCTTTTTTCCTTTCCTTTCTCACCTACTTTTGGATTATTTAAGTATTTTTTCCTAATTCCATTTCCCCCCTTTTAGTTTGGTAGTTGTGCATTCTTTCAAAATTCTTTTTTTTAAAGAAAGAGAGAGAAGAGAGAATTTTTTTTTAATATTTATTTTTCAGTTTTTCGGTGGACACAACATCTTTATTTTATTTTTATGTGGTGCTGAGGATTGAACCCAGCGCCCTGCGCATGCCAGGCGAGCGTGTTACCACTTGAGCCACATCCCCAGCTCTGAAAATTCTTTTTGTAGCTTGTGATATAGCTCTGACTTGTCAAAGTACCTTTACCACTTCCTGCTCAATGTGATATCATTAATTCTATTGATTTTTCTTTCAAACCTTTTTTCTTTGTGGCCCTGGAGATGGAACCCAGGGCTTCACATATTTAAGACAAGTGCTCTACCACTGAGCCCTCTCCGAATTTATAAATTGCTATTATCATGCTTTTAACTATTATATCTCCTTATATTTTATTCCCCAGAAAACTGTATTGTTGTTCTACACCATTAATAGTCAGCTGCCCACTCTTTCCGCTGATCTTCATCCCTTTCTGCTTCTCTCTGCTTCCATCCGGGATGATCCTCCTTCTGACGCAAGAATTCCCTTCAGTATTTCCTTTCTTCATTTCTATTTTTTTGTTAAAGTATGACTGGGGAGTTTCCCAGGGCCTCTTGTCCTTGGAGCTCTGAGTCCCGGATTTTGTTCTCCAGTCCTATAAAACCACTGTGTCACTCGGCCTCGGGGTTGCTTGTGCTTGAGGGAGGAAAGCTGCTCCTCCTTGGTCTCTCCTCTCCATACTCCCTTCTTGGAAGGTTCTTCAGCCTTGAAGTCCTCATGGCTTTTATGTTTCTCCAGTGCCCGCACACAGATGTTTTATTAATATTTTTGACCACAATTGTTTCTATTGGGAAGATTCCTCTGGAACAAGATAGTCTGTGTTTTTTTTAATAGAAATCTTGCCTAGTTCTTTTCAATTTTGCACACCTGACTAATGGTTAAAGAATATTCATAGTGTGTGGAATTCAGACGCAAGTACTATCGGTGTGGCCCTTGTGTTCTTCTACTACAGACGAACGTATACGTGGCTATATGCTTGTGTATGGACACACAGATATGTATGTGTAAAATATATGTAGAAACATATGAAACAAACATATATCAAGGCACACTGGGTCTTCTCTTTGAATCCTTGGAAAAGATGTGGAAAATTCTTGCTTGTCAGCTTATTAAGTCTTACAGCACTGTTTTCCTAATTATTTCTGTGGTGTGTAAATGTTCCCTATTATGTTAATAGATTCTACTTGCTAAAATGTTGCCATGGTCAATCAGTTTGGGAAAGTGTATGTGGAATCCCCTCTTGGGAGAATTTCAACACACATAAGCATTAAAGACTCTGAAACACATAAATAAACTTATTTAATAATGAACTCCTTTTCTGAGAGAATAGCTATTTCGATCTCATGGGATACCAGGGTTCTATAGGTAAATCTGATGAGACACTGTTTTAGAGCAAACCCAAGTCCACAGACCCTCACAAAGAAGCGTGCGTCCAGTGCTTCTTCAAATGTGGCCACACCAAGGAGAGTCTGACAGTGTGAACATCAGGTGTTGGGTTTGGAGGGTTCCAGTCCCTCAGTGGTTAAAGAGGAGGCAAACCTCGTGGATACAGTCATTCCCAGCTCTCTATTTGTATCTCCAGGAGTGAAACCATCTGCACAGGTTCTCTTTGTATCAGCCAAACTCAGCATGGGGCACCCATGTGTATTGGTGGAAATTGATTTTTGACTCTCATAAAACCAAATTCTCCCTTACTTCACCTACCTTTTGGAGGTCTTGCTGCCCCTCTGTGCAGGTGAGAGGGTGAGGCGGTTGTGGCGGAATACACAGAGCTTCTGCTCAGGAGCCAAGAGGCCTGGGTTCAAGTCCTGGTGCTGAGTGACCTTGGGAGAGTTAACCATGGAGGAGCGGGTGAGAGCATGGGCTTTGATGTCAGACACACTTGGCCCTTCCACTTCCTCGCTGTGTGATCATGGGCATGTCACTTCACTTTCCTGCACCTCAGTTTCCTTGCCATGTGGTGAGAAGAAAATAAAATAATGCATGTCAAGTATAGTACCTGGAACATAATAGGCACCTGACAAATGCCAACTATTATAATATTTCATCTAAACCTGATTCCTTCATCTGGGTTTGAAAAGAACCCCGACCTTTCATTATGCTTGAGGATCAAATAGAATCTTGAATGTGAAACAGTTTCGTAAACTCTTGGAGACAAAGGAAAATCCAGGCAGAATTATTTTCATGACTGCCTTTGATGATGCCTCATCTCTTCTGGTGGGGCAGGGTAGGGTGTGGGGACCGCACCAGTTTCCTTCCTTACCCTCAGAAAGAACTGTTTCTCCATTACAGAACATTGGCAAGAAGATGTCCTGCCAGCAATTCATTGCCAACTTGGACCAACTGAATGACGGCCAAGATTTTGCCAAAGACCTGCTGAAGGTATTACCTGATGGGGCTTCCCATGCCCCTAGCTATGCCCTGGGAGGGTGGAGACTAGTCTCTGTTCAACTAAATCCTGACATTCCAGGCCCTTAATACTAGAGTCAGGGACACCATGACTTTGGGACAGAGTTAGAGAACATCTGGCTCAACAGGTGGCTGTTCCATATTCCCTGAGTTAGGCAGAAGGGTTGACTTTGTGAGGTGTGTTGTTTTGCTTCAACTATCATTATTGCTGCCACAGTAAAATCATCACTACCATTAATGGTCACAGCTGCCACCCATCACCACTTCCTTTACCACCGCTACCTCCATTATCTTCATATCACCCCCAGAGAACAGCCCACTCATTCTTCCAACATCACGGAAGTTAAGGGAATCAGTTTTCTTTTGAGATTGAACCCTAGAATCCCAGGGCGGAGCTCTGGCTTTTCTAGCTTGGTCAGTTTTCTACCTTGAAGAAAGAAAAACAGTTTTTTTTTGGGGGGAGGGGGGATAGATAATGAGTTCATTTCTTTAAACACTTTTTTTATTTGTAGATGGACACAATACCTTTATTTTATTTATTTTTATGTGGTGCTGAGAATCAAACATGCTAGGCAAGTGTTCTTACCATTGAGCCACAACCCCAGCCCATGACATCATTTTTAGATAGTGAATTTTTATGTCTGGTGGTACCAGGAAGGTAGTTGAATTGTGAGTCTGTTGGTAAATGTGTACAATTATTATGTGTTAGTTAAAAATTAAACTAAAAAAGAGAACATCATCTTCATCTCTCTTCTTAACACAATCGTCTTCTTCATTATCATGAAGCACTTATAAAACATATCTGTGAAATCAAACTGCATTCTACCTATCCACTTCTCCCCATCTACTCATCCATACTTGTACCTACTTCTCCATTCACCCATTCATTTTCCCATGCATCTCTCCATCTATACAACCATTCAGTTACTCAACTACTCATATACCCACCCATTCATTCATCACCCACACACACATCCCCAAACACTCAACCATATACTAACCACTCACTTGTACACCAATCTCATGTCTCTCCATTCCTCCATTCGTTCATCTACTCATTCATTCTCCCATCAACCATCATCTTATTGAGAATATACTGTGTGACAACATTCAGAGGTGAACAAGATAGACAGCTCCTGACCTAGGAAGCTTACAGTTTCCTGGGGATACAACAGTAAATGATCACAGAACTAAATAACACCCATCCGTACATTTACCCATGCTCTCATTTATCCACCCAACAAATAAGTTTGAATCAAACATTCACTTTGCCCCATTAACTGAAAAGGTGTTCCCTTGCTGGACACTCATTGTTGGAGGTAGATGGAAATTTCTTTGGCTCTTCTTCTGAACTTCCCTCTCTCTCTCCCCCCATCCCAGACACTTTACAACTCCATCAAGAATGAAAAGCTGGAATGGGCCATGTGAGTAGTGCCCACAGGCACAAGTATGGGAAGATGGCTTCACTGGGACAGGGAGTGGCTAGGAGTGCAGTTGGGCACACTGGCCACTCTCCATGGTGCTGATTTCTCCCAACCAAGGGCCCTGACAGCCCCTGTCCAACTGGCCAACATCCATTGTTGAGTTTCCTTTTGGGCTCATTTTCTGTCTCAATTAGAGTATGTGATGTTTACAGTGCTATGGAATAGACTGAACTATGAACTTAATTCGATGATGTCCGCAACTACTTTTCTCTACTGAGGATATTTCCAAATTTCCAACAATGACAGCTCTTTCCCCTTTGGGAAATAGGCAGGTAGGAAGCACAGACCCCCTAGCACTCCAAGAATATTACCATGTTCAGGGGGTAACTGCTTTTGGCAGTGTGGAGGAGTAACTGCCCCCTGTCTTCTTCCCCTATGAGACCTGGAGGTGCCCAGACATCTGGAAAGAGGGGTGGCAACCTTGCTATGAATGACTTCGGGGGGAGCCCATTCGGCTGTGCTCCCTAGAGAAGCCTGTGCCTTTGGGTCTGTATGGAGGTCCCAGGCTCAGATATCCTAACCCCATTGGGAATAGCAGGCACTCCTCCACCAGGGCTCTCATGGTGGCCTGAACTTTAGGGGCCTGTCCTGAGGCCTGCCCTTTGCCTGTGTGCTGCATGGTTGGTGCAGCAGCTTTAGTCTGCCTCTGGGTGAGTGCTCCCAGGTTAGGCTCTCAGGGTTGGAAGCAGGATAAGGAAGACTGGAAAGGAGACCTGAAGACAATAACGTCTCTAACTTTGTCATCAGGGTAGAGGATTAGTTTAGAGGCCCCAAATCAAAGATCAGAGGTCAGCAGTCAGAACTGAAGAGCGAGGTCATAGATCTGGATCTGGGATCTGGACCCTCCTCATCTCTATCTCTGGCGGCTGCCCTTTCCCTCTGGCTTCCTCTGGCTCTTAGAGTGGGTAGTTGATGGGAGAGGCCATGGCAATGTGGGGCAGAGGCTTCCATGGATGTGATGCTCAGCCTGGTACCTTCCTAGTGACGAAGATGAGCTGAGGAAATCCCTGTCTGAGCTGGTGGATGACAAGTTTGGGACAGGAACAAAGAAGGTTACCCGGATCCTGGATGGTGGCAACCCCTTCCTGGATATCCCACAGGCTCTCAACGCCACCACCTACAAGCATGGTGTGCTGACCCGGAAGACTCACGCCGACATGGATGGCAAGAGGAGTGGGTGTCAGGCTGGATGAAGGGGCACGGGGAGGGATACTGGCAGAAGGGGGTCCCATCAGGTTGTAGCCACTTCTTTGGGGATGCACATTCAGTTAGATGCGCAGGAGGAGGTAGGTAGGACATGTTAGAGTGGGTGATTGTGGACACACTGTGCTTCCATCCCCAGCACCCCGTGGGAGGCGTGGCTGGAAGAAATTCTATGCGGTGCTCAAAGGGACCATCCTGTACCTGCAGAAGGTGAGAGTCTGCTTTAGAATCCTTACCTAGGAAGGGTCAGCTCAGTCCCATCTAGCCCCTGCCTTGTGGTGGCCAGGGGCTCCTGGACAGGACCTGGGGCTTAGGGAGGTGTCAGGTCCTTCCCCCCCAAAAGGGCTTGAGCTTACTCAGGACTTTGGAGATTTGGGGGAGGGGTGTTTGAAATGCCCAGTAGCTCAGTAGCTACCCAGTGTCATGCCTCTGGGACAAATTGGGGCTTCTTGGGGGTTAAGGAGATAGAGGGACAGAGAAGGAGATCAAGATGGAGGGAGGTGAGAATGGAACACTTGCAGCAGTGAGCCAGAGCCTGGCCATGACAGCACATTCCCTACCCACCCTGCCAGGATGAGTACCGGCCTGACAAGGCTCTGTCAGAGGGCGACTTGAAGAATGCCATTCGTGTGCATCACGCGCTGGCCACCAAGGCCTCTGACTACAGCAAGAAGTCCAATGTGCTCAAACTGAAGACAGCAGACTGGAGGGTCTTCCTTTTCCAGGCTCCGTAAGTATGAGCTGGAGCCCCTCATTCCCACCTGGACTCAAGGCCTACAGCACCAACCCTGCACACATCCCTTTCCTGATACCCTGGGGTGTAGACATCTTAGCTTCTCATGCATGTGAGTCCCAGAATGAGTGTGTTCACTTGGCACAGATCAACAGCTGGGTTCTCAAAGTGGGTTTCCCTCAGCATCTCTTGGAAACTAGTTAGAAATACTTAACTGGTTAGGTGCTGGCCCCGCCTTAGACCATTCAATTGGAAACTTGAGGTCGGCCCCAGCCACTGTGCTTTAATAAGTCCTGCAGGGGCTGCTGATGCATATGGAGGTCCCTGAAGGGTGAGCTGATGGAATCTTGACTTTAAATTCAGGTGGCAAAGACTCCCCCTTACCTTTGACCTGCAAGGCCTTCCTTCCACTGTGATGCTAGCTATCCTTCTGTGATTTGAGATTGGGGTTTTCATGTGCTAGATGAGCTAAAAAGGGGGTTGACTGGTAAGTAAGGCTTGGGGATCAGAGTAAGTGCTGGGCAGGTGGCAGGGACAGGACAGGAGGGCAGTGGAGGGGCCACCATTTGCTTCCTACCACTGTTGACCTCCTGAGCTCATGGGCTCCAGGGCAGGAGTTCTAGACTTGGACAGGTTTATTTTCATGTAAAAATCCAGGTGCCTGGAAGCTGGGACAGAAAGGGAATTCCCTACATGGTTCCCACCAAGCCCACCAGCCCCTGCCCCATCCTCCCACCTCCCTCCCTCCTGTCCCTGCCTATAAAAAGAATCAGTGCCCTCTCTGTGCCAGGCCTAAAGCTGGATATTGGGTGCTGGGTGGAAAGATAGGGACTCCTATTGTGAGAAGCCGGTGCCCTCTCCCATCTCCTCCTGTCCCCAGGAGCAAGGAGGAAATGCTGTCCTGGATCCTGAGGATCAACCTGGTGGCGGCCATCTTCTCAGCCCCGGCTTTCCCAGCAGCCGTCAGCTCCATGAAGAAGTTCTGTCGGCCCCTGCTGCCCTCCTGCACCACTCGCCTCTGCCAGGTTCAAGCTCCTGGGATCATGACGCCACCTCCCCAGGGCAGCCCCAGGCCCAGGCCTCCCGTTCCACAGCAAATCCCAGCTCAGGGCTCCTGGTCCTGGGCTCCAGGGAAGGGCAGATATTCTCCCCCTACTCCCACTTCCAGAAGGGAAGACTAAGGCTGCTCGCCACATGCCCCACAGGCCTGGCTGTGCTGTGGTGGGTGGCAGGGTCACATTTCCTTGCCCTATGATGGGTGTGATGTAGTGTGAATACAAGAGGATATCTGTGTCATGGGGAGGCAGGAACAGGTGACACTGGCAGGCCCTTTCACCAGTGCGTTTTAATTTTTACTTTAAATATTAGCATTATTAACACATTAATTCTACAGATTCATTGTATTCACCATGATATTTCCATATTGCACTGAGCATGGCCATCCACCCTCTGCTTTCACCACACCCCTTCCTGACACCCTTCCCATGCCTAGAGACTAATCCCTCTTCTACTTTCAAGTCAACTTTTTTCTTTTAGTTTCCACATATGAGAGGGAACATGTGATACTTGTTTGTCTGTGTTTAACATAATGTCCTCCAGTTCCACTCATTTTTGGGCAAATAGCAGTATTCCATTATTCTTTATGGCTGAATACTACATATATATATTCCATATAATATAATTATGTGAGTATATAAATGTATGTGTATGTATGTGTGTGTGTGTGTGTGTGTGTATATATATATCTTTAATCCCGTTAATCTGTTGATGGGTATCTAGGCTGATTCCATTATCTTGGCTATTTTGAATAGTGCTGCAGTAATCATGGTCAAACAGGTATCTCTTTTTGTATGCTGACTTATTTCCTTTGGATCTACACCCAGGAGTGGGGCACTGATTGAATGGTAATTCTATGTTTAGTTTTTTGAGGAGCCATCATACTGTTTTCCATAGAGGCTATACTAATTTACATTCCTGCCAACAGTGTACAGGATTCCTTTTTCTCCACATCTTCTCCTGAATTTGTTATGATTTTTTTTTTTTATAATATGCTCTGTTGATGTCTTCACTTATCCTTAGATGTTTCATTTGTCATTCCACAAAAAGCTTATCTGATCAGTACTTCAGGTTTTCAGGTTACTTTTGGAGAGGAAAGGATAAATGGGCCAGAACTTGAGAGGTAGAGGGTTGGGGAAGCTCTAAACTTTCTGACCTTGTCAACTATTGTCCCCTTTCCTATTGGGCCTTAGTCTCTCCACCGAGCTCTGGGGCTTCTGCATCTTCCCAGAGCTCCTCTGTATGCATACACAGTGAATGCACCACGTACACACATGTACCACACAGGCATACACATGCTCGTGTATACACATAGTGCACTCATACATACGCATGCCCCACATGTGTGTCCACAGTCATGCACTTGCATGTGCACACTCTACAAGGGACCTGGCTATTTTGTGATGGGTGGGATGTGTGTGCCCTTGTCTGTCAGTGACAGTGTCTCTCTCAGTCTATCTTTGAGTGTGGTCCAGGATCTGTGACTATAATGCATTTCTGAGAATGAATATAAGAGAATGTATGGGTCATATGGAGCCACAGATAACTGGGGTCAGGCTCACCCTTGGCTCAGTGTGTTGGTGTATGCATGTGAGAGTTCCAATGAGTCACAAGTGTGTCTAGGTTGTGTCTGTATCATGGAAGATGCATGGGCATATATGAGTGTGAGGGGGCTCATCTCCTGAGCCTGCAGGGACATTATAAAAAGTTGGTGCCCCTGGGAGCAAGGAGAGGAAGGAGGAAGATGGAAGCCGCTCTCTCTTGGGTCCAGAGCCTGGCTGTACTGCCTTGGACTTGGGAACTCCAGCTAGTCTATTTCCCTTTGATGACCCACTCCGGTAACATCTGAGAGTTGGGCCTCACAATCTAGGGCTTATCTTTGCAGGAGGAGCAGCTGCGGTCTCATGAGAACAAGTTGAGGCAGGTGACTGCAGAGTTGGCAGAGCACAGGTACCACCCAGTGGAGAGGGGCCTCAAGTCCAAGGAGGCCGAAGAATACCGGCTGAAAGAGCACTATCTCACGTTCGAGGTGGGCCTCTAATGGAGGGATAGGGAGGGTCTGGACCAGGGCCAGAGGAAGAGGCCAGCTCTTGCCCTCCACCACCCACCACCCACCACCACTATCCTTCTACAGCTAGGGGCTTCTAATTTGGGAGTTCCCCACTTTGGGGTCTCACCTGAGGCAGGTGTAATCTATTTATGGATCATGGTTCCTGTGAGCCAGTCTTGCACAGTCCAGCTGCCAAATGGTCATCAAACTATTGCATTTCCCTTGGGTCTCTCCAAGAGCACTCAGAAGACCCCAATAGAAATGCCACCACCTTTCCAGGATCCTTTCTCACCTATGCCTCCAAGATAGGCCCAGTTTCTCTGGGAGCTTTTATAACCAGCCATAAATCACTCAACTCCTATCCACCTGATTCTCCCACCCACCCTTTTGGCCCCATTTTCCTTCAGCACATATGTTTATACAGCAGAACAACTTCATCTCTTCTTCTTCACTTCCTTCTTTCACCTTGTCTCTCTCTACTACCTTGATTCACCTCATAATGTTCTACAGGTGGGCCTGACCATGCGTCACCTTGGTTGGGTAAAGGAGGTGGTGTTAGGCGGAGGAAGGAAGGCAGGAAGCACTTGTCCATTTTGGACTGAGTAGCAGATGGAGGTGTTCAGACAGACGAAAAGCCTGAGGCTGATCCAGGAAGTTCCCAGAGCACAAATGGCAAGACCTCACCAATCTCAGTCTCTGTATTTCCATATTGACTTTCTGTTGAGGTGTAGGGGAAAGAGGAGATTCTCAGGATAGACCCTGATTTTTTTTTTTTTTTTGCAGTGCTGGGTATTGAATCTAGGGCCTTGTGCATGCTGGGCAAACACTCTGCTACTGAGCCACATCCCCAGCCTTAGGCACTGACACCCCCAGCCCCTCAAATGCTCTACCATGGAGCCACCTTCCCAGCAGACCCTGACCTTTTGAAAAACAGAAAACTTGATAGCTTTTGAAAGCCTCACATTGACTCTCTGCAGTGTAAAAATAGTGATGGCAAAAGCTAGATTGATCTCTTGCTAAGTATTAGGCCTGTTTCTTCTTGCTTCCATTGAATTGGCTGATAATCATCATACCAACTCTGTGAAAAGGTTCTGTTGTTATCCCCATTTACAGATGGGGAAATGGAGGTTTTCATGGGGAAATAGAGCACTTTCCTGAGGTAACATAGTTAAGAAGTGTAGGAACCAGGATCCTAACCTATGTGCAGTTCCAGTACCCTGGTCTACTGTCTGTCTCTATAATTTTAATTGTTCTAGATATCTCAAATAAGTCGAATCATACAGAATGTGTCTTTTTGAGACTAGCTTATGTCACTTAGCATAATGTTAAGATTTATCCATGTAAGCTGGGTGTGGTGCACACGCCTGTAATCTCAGAGGCTTGGGAGGCTGAGGCGGAAGTTCAAAACTAGCTTCAGCAATTTAGTGAGGCCCTAAATAACTTAGTGAGACCCTGTCTCAAAATAAAAACACAAAAAGGGCTGGGGATGTAGCTCAGTGGTTAAGTGCCCCTAGGTTCAATCCATGTACTTCCCCCCCACCAAGAAAGGATTTATCCATGTTGCATATTTCAGAATGGCCTTTCTTTTTAAGGCTGAGTAATATTCTATTGTTTGCATACAATGTGTTTTTTTTATCCATTCATCTCTTTTTTATATATATTTTATTTTATTTTTTTATTAATTTTTAAAATTTATATATGACAGCAGTCCTTTCATCTCCCGATGGACACCTGAATTAGCCATGAAGAACTTTTGAATGTGCTTGTTGGCCATTTGTATATCTTTTTCAGAGGAATACCTATTCATGTCATTTATTAATTTTAAAATTGTCTTGTTTGTTATTTTTTGGTGTTGAGTTGAAGGAGTTCTCTATATATCTGAAATATTAACTCCTTATCACATATATGATTTTCAAATATTTTCTGTCATTCTGTAGATTGCCTTTTTACTTGTTGGTTGTATTCTTTTTTTTTTTTTTGTAGTTGTAGATGGACAGAATGCCTTTATTTTATTTGTTTATTTTTATGTGATGCCTTACGCATGCTAGGCAAGCGCTCTGTCACTGAGCTACAGCCCCAGCCCTGTTTGTATTCTTTGATGTGCAGAAATTTTAAGTTTCGGTGCAGTCACATTTGTCTGTTTTTACTTTCATTTCTTGTGCTTTTGGTATCGTACACAAGAAACCATTGGCGATTTTTTTTTGATTCTTAAAAGTATTAGTAAAATTTATGTGCATGTTTCTTGTCTGTTTTTATTGGACAGTTTATTTCTTTTTATTGATTGTGAGAGGTCTCTGAATATTAAGGATAAGTTTTCGGTTATATAATATATAAATTTTTTTCTCATTTTATTGTATGAACTTTGATCTCGTTTTTGGCTTTTCTCTGCTCTTTTTTCCCCCAGAAAAGTCGTTATGAAACCTATATTCACCTCCTGGCTGTGAAAATCAAGGTGGGCTCAGATGATCTGGAGCGAATTGAGGCTCGGCTGGCCATGCTGGAAGGGGATGATCCTTCTCTACGGAAGACACACTCTAGCCCTGCCCTTAGCCAGGGTCATGGGCCTCTGACTGGCAACAAAGCCACACAGGATGCTACTGGGTCTGATACTTAGCTGGTGTGGACATGCTGCAAATGGCCCAGAGGGGTCAATGAGCACAATTCCAGCCTGGGGCCACCGGGACCAAGCGCCAGGCAATTGACAGGCACCCAGAGGGGCATGGAGAGCCCCGTGGACCAAGGAGTTGGAGATGCCATTCGTGGCATTGGTCTTCTTACATCCTGGGCCATCTCTGACCTTGATCTTCTCCACAGCCCTCATTGCCCTTTCCACACAGGGTCTCACTTTTTAGGCCAGGGTGTACCTGCTCTAGCACCTCCTCACTGGAGAAGCAGAGAGGGCCATTGCTTCCCCTGGCCACCATCTTCTCATCAAGCTCCTCCCTCATCTCCCATGTGTGAGGGTAGGTCTGGACTCTGGGTCTCAGCTTGGACCCCTCTCCTCCCTTTTTCTTCCTCCTTCCTTTGAGTTGACCAGCAGCAGGTCTGTGGACCACCAGCACCATCCACTCCTCCTCCCAGCGACCTCTGCAACCAGGCCCAATTATGCCTCACATCGCAATAATCTGGGACCCGGGCCTGCCACCGCTTAGTACCAAGTTGTCTCCACGTTCACATCTCCTTTCATCATGGAGGCCACTACTGTCTCCTTTTTATACAAACATAAATGTACATATATATATATATGTATTATATATATATATATATATATATATATGAAATCCCTTTAAAGATGGGGTTGGAATGGCTGTCAGAGGATGAAATCAGATGAAGAAAAGCCTGTTTTGGAGTTCCGCCTGTTATCAAGTTGGGCTCCATAGCCTTGACAGTCTGGGAGGGAAGATGGAGATAGTGCTGAAATCCCCTCACCTGCCTTTTCCTCTTCCGGCTGACCTGTGACTCACAACTGATCTTCCAGTTGATGTTTTTGGACTAAATAGACAGGATCTGTGTGTGCCACCCCTTCTGTCCCAAGGCCGTCCTGGGGGGTAAGTGGGATGGGGCCATTGCCTTGTTTGTACTTGGCTATTTATGTTGGTGCTGCCAGGTCTCTGAGCTCAGAGGTGGCCTCTTGTACAGACCTACTGCCTAGGAATAAAAGACACTCCACCTCTCTCTCCAGAGAGCCACTTGTCAATAAGCCCAAAGATGTCTGGTGGAGGAAGGTTATGGAAGCCAGTAATTCTTGGTCTTGGGAAAAGGTGGAATGACAAGTTGCTGATTGTTGATATTTCTTTTATTTTTCTCATGAATCAGAAAGGCTTTGCTAAGGACAGATCTGGGAAGAATAGAGATATTTTCCATATGCCCATCACAGATTAGCATCCTTCAAACCCTGTATTCCTCAGGCCCACAAGTGAGTGGGGGTGAAGGTGCCCTCAAGGTGGCTATGGTGAGCCAATCTTCCCTATTGTTTAAATACATTACTGTAGTTTGGCCAGCAATTTGACCTCTGTGGTAACATATTTAATTAATAAGATAAGCCAGCCTCACAACTAAGTACCTAACATTTCCAAGCCCACTCACATTTGATGCAGGGACATGTGAGTATGCGGAGAGAAGTAGTGATTTAAATCCAGATTATTTAAGTTGGATCAACTGAAGTGTTTTATAACCAAACCATCTGGCCCCTTGGTTTTGCTCAGGGGAAGTAAATGTTCATTTAAATGAAATTGAAAAGGCAATGTGGCAACATAAAAGAGCTCTCTGTACTTTTTCCACGCTGCCTCAAAGGTCCTTTGATTTTCAGGCCAGCGTCCCACTCTCTGTTGAGGGTGGGTGACGACCAGAGGTGCAAGCTCCAGCAGCCTCGGACAGATGTGCTTCCCCGGGCACTAGTTGTGCCTCTCATCAGTAAAGAAATTTTTAGTTTGCTTCGTTAATTGTATAATTATTTATTTGTAAATTATATACATGTACTACTGTACTAAAATATTATGTACATTATAAAACATACACAAAAATAGAAATTTAAAAGAAGATGAGATAAAATAAATCTAAATCAAAGTTCTAATATTTCTTCCTGTATTCTAATGGACTATCATGTTCCCTGTCCCAATCTCTGCCCTAATATAACCAGTTTCTAAGACTTTCCAAATCCAGGGCCCTGGGAGATGCAATAAGTGGTTTGCGCCACCTGGTGGTCCTGGGAAGTGGTTGCAGGTACAGGGGTTCCTGGGGTAGGAGGGGGCTGGCCCTTGATCTTGGTGTCTTGAGCCTCCATCCTGGCATTCAATGAGGGTCAGTCGTGTGCTGCACCCTGTAAAGGGTGATGGGGACAAAGTGGTGAGAAAAAGATCAGTTTCCTGTCCTCATGGGGCTCAGAGTCTAGTGGGAAGAGGGACAGGCAGTTACCATTACCTTTTGGGACTCTGGGAGGAGCCGAGGAGAGAAGCTAAGTGTGATCCAACAGAGAGAAGAAAGAATTTGGGGAGTGGGGAAGAAACTCTGACTCAGATAACTGCTCAAATATCCTAAAAATTCTAGGGGACAGGGTAGTAGGAAGGAAGTTGCTTAACAGGATGGAGACACTTTGTGAAAGGCCACACTGAAGTTCCCCCAAAGCAGAAATTTGAGAGGCAGAGTGGAGAAGGGTCTCTCTGGCCAAATGTGCTCCCAGGGGTGGATGACACAAGGAGGAGGAAGCCAAGGAATTATATTAGGTCTTGGCTTTGGACATTGGCAGGTATGGCAGGTATCTTAGAATTCAGAACAATAATGAAGGCATCGTATGAGGTCATGTAAAGGTCATTGAATTCTGAATTAACTGGGGGTCACATAGAGATCAGAAGTTCATTTGAGTCATGGAGGTGGTTTCTGACTGAAAATTCAGAAGGTAACAACTTAGAGCCCTCAGAAGGGTCAAATAAGGACACTAAACTGGGTCATGATAAGGTCAGTGAATTTACCAGGAGTACATACAGAGTAATGTGGGATTCCATGGAAATCAGAGGACACATAGAGAATTATCAGCCTTCAGAAAAATGTAAAGTCAAAAGCAAACTGAAGAGATGGCAGAGGGGCCTGGATGAGGCCATCTGATGGGGCCTGAGAAGGGCAGTGATGTGCCGGTTTGCACAACAGCTAGTCAATTATTTCTTTTTGTTTCTTTGTCATAAGTGCTTGCCTTAGCACCCCACAATGAATACAGAGACTTTACCTCTTCTTTTACTTTTCTCCATCATCTCTCATTCAGTTTTTGCCACACTGACAACGTGATTCAAGGATGCAAGGCATGGTGGTGTCATTACCACCCAAGTAGCACTTACTAGACGTCTACCAGGACAGTCCCGGGTCCACAGCCACTCTCTGAAGTAGGTATTTTCATCCTCATTTCACATCGAGGACCCTGCAGCCTAGATAATTCTTAGACAACTCACTAGCTGTGGCAGGTGTTCAAACTCAGGTCCCATTGGTGCCTGAGCCCTCCCAATCCTAAACCTCTTTGTCCCACCTCTCTATAGGTCTCTGACTACACACACACACACACACACACACACACACTCACACACCATACAGACACACATATCCACCTCAGCTCTTTGGAGAGATTTCCTCGTGTTCTGGCTGGAATCTTCTGGTTCCTGGTGCTGGGTATTGATTTAATAAATTAGTTGATGAGATGAAAGACTTAACTCTGGACCTCCATCTGCCTCCTCTATACCTGAAATCATGTACCCTTCATCAAGGGCTGCAGGTTTAGACAGGTCCTGGCTCTGAGGGGGTATAAAGTTGGGGAAAGAGCAATCCCCTGTGGGCTTATGAGCTGCAGCTGTTGTGGTCCTTCTGGCAGCAAGGGTACCCATTATGCTTCTTTGCATGTCCAGACTTTGCCTGTGACGTGCCCAAGGCCCCAAGGGTCATCTTGCCTCAGCTACCCTGTGCCAACCCCACAACCCTTCCTTCTTCACCCACCCAGGCCCGGAAACTGTTGCCTCAAATCCAGCCCCATAGCTCTGGGGCAAGAACTGGGCCAGAGTTCTGAGGCTGAGTTTGAAGCAGAACAATTTGCGTCAGTCCCTTGGCCAGGTTCCTAGCAGCCAGGGGGGACACCTTGTAAATGGTTTTGGAAGAGGGAGGTGGGTTGGAGCCTGTCCTGGGAGCTGGGGCCAGGGAGATTGGAGAGAGGGTCACTTTCTCCCAGGGACTGCACTTGCCCTCTCCTACCTTCACTTGAACACCCCATGCACTTCCACCTCAGGTACTCATCCTGTCTTCCCTCCTCATCTGGGCTAGGCACACACAGTCAAACAGGAGTTATTTCTGATTTTATTTATAATATAAAAATGTTCAAGTGTCAACAGTCAGGTGTTCGGACATTTCAGGGCAGGGTTCCCATTTGTTTCTGTTTGGGATTTTTTTTTAAAACAATTTCTTTTTTTGACAAATTAGCTTGGATCCAGTTTTGAGGGTTGGGGAGGGTAGGACTGGAGAGAAAGTGGAAGTCATAGGTGGGTATGGGGACTGGGGCCAGGTTGTGAGAAGGAAATGGTTACTTTATTGCTAAAAGGGGAACTGAATACACTGTCGAGTGGCTCTTCTCGGTCCCAGCGTGACCATGCATCCAATCTAAAGAATCTGAAATGCAAAGGACATGCAGGCATAAAATAGAAAAGACGACCTGTAAACGAAGGTGCTGCAGAGGACAGAGGGCATCCTGGAGGCCGCAGGGGAGGAGGAGCCATGAATATTGGGCCCCTGGCACAGCTGCCCCCTCCCTGGGCCTGGGGCTGCTGGGGAGACCTCTTTCTGGCCCCCCTCCCTTAGCAGCTGTGAGGAGCGGGGAGAGCCCCTCCCCATTCTGGTTGCTGTCGCTGGGCTTCTGTCTTCCCCTGTAAGTTACCTGATCCCAATTCTAGCACTTGAACCTAGGATCCCTGCCCTCTACTCCCAGGGGGTCCAGGACTCCAAATATGGCTGGGTACAAAACTACTTCTGTCCTCAGTTTCTTCCTCAGCACCCACCATCTTCACCCCATAAAACCCTCACAGTCTCTCTCCCTGCTTTCGCTCACTCAACCAGCTCTGGATCCTATGGCCCACCACCACCCCGCAACCCAGACGTCTCTCCAGGAGCCCCAGATTAGCGTACAGCAAAAGGCACCACAATATAGGTTTCTATTAAAGAGTCAAAAAATTGGCCCATCTCTCTTTTTTTTTGTTGTTTCTTTTTTTTCCCGAAGCTGTAAATCAGGATGTTACATATAAATAGTTTCCCTATAAAAACGTCTTTGCCGTTAGCTAGTATTATAAGACAATTTTTGCTAAAATGAAAATAAAACATTTTTGTTATACTTTTTTCCTTTTATAGAAAATAAAAATATTTTTATTTCTTTTTTTTTTTCCCTCCTTTCTCCAGTCGGTGGTCTCTGTTCTCCTTAAAGACAGTGGGGCGGGCGAGGCGGAGGGGGCGGCGGGGCCCTAAAGGGGCGCCGAGTCCTGCTTGGC
>NW_026000026.1:71148635-71202947 GCF_001458135.2 Marmota marmota marmota
ACCTGGCCCGGGCCCTGGCCCGGGGCCTGGGGGCGCCGGGTGCCGCAGCAGTGGCTGCTGCTCCGCCAGGCGGTAACTGATGGGCGCGGCCGGCGGCAGCGACACAGCGTGTGCGGAGTTGGGAGAAGTGATCTCAAAAGTCGGCACCTGCGTAGCCAAAGAGTAGTGGAAGTCCACGGGCGAGAGGCGCGCGGGCGTGGTCAGGGCCGACACGTACCTGCAGGGAGAGGCAGAGGCGTGGGTCAGGGGGTCTCGGATGAGAGGGTGGGCCCCAACCAAAATCATCTTGTGAGGGATCCTGTCTGCAAGAATGATGGTGGTACTTCTCTAAGACCTCATGCAATTCCCTTAATATCTCCAATCTATATTCCTTATTTGTTAAGCGAGGATAACCATAGTGCTCATTCCATTGCAGTATTGGGACGATTCCAGATATGGTGTCAGGGGAATGTCTTAGCCCAGTATCTGATCCGTGGTAAGTCTTCACGAATGATCGTTTGTTGTGGGAATGCTCACAGTCATGGGGTCAGGCATTTTATCTATGTATGATCTCATCTAATAGTAATTTTTTAAGACCTTTAGGTTAGGGCCATACTACACACAGGAAACTGAGACTCAGGACGTTTGAGTTCTTTGCTCTGGGTTCCACACTTAGGTAGTGGCAGAGCTGGAATTTGAACACAGGGCAGGAAAGAACCAGAATGCCTATTGTCCATTTCCAGAAGCCACTAGTCCCTATTCACGTATCCCTATTACCTGGACTCAGTGCTCCTGCAGGGAGGGTTCATCCCATGGCTGACAGCTTTGGTGAGGGCAACATGCCTTCTTATATTGAAATCAGAAGCCTCCTCAGGGAATTGACCATTCACACCTTCCGCAGGGTGCTCAGCCAGGGCTAACAGATACCCCACTACAAGGGTCTCTGCTTGGGGCCAATGACACCTAGTGACTTCTGAAGCTAGTATCTCCCAGTCTGGATCTTGGGCACCTGTCCTTTTTCATTCTCCACATCGCTCTTGTGAGCCCAACAGCCTTTTGTCCGCTTCAGAACAGGAACCACCCATCTCCATGATTCCTTTTCACAGTGCATAGCTAAGCACCTCACTGCTGTCTAGAACCAGCCCCAAATTTCTGTTATGTCTTTTTTTTTGAACACAAATGTTTATAGCAGCTTTATTTACAATTGCAACCAAGGTGTCTGAGAGGTGAGTGGATAAACAAACTGCCTTTTGATTGTAGGAATCCTCTTTTAAAAATTTCTCTGTTATGTTCTTTTTGAGTCAACTGATTTCCCCTACCCTGGTCCGCCACATCTTCTCTATCTCATGTGTAGATCTGATAATCTAGTCTTACCATTCCCCCATCCTTGGGGACACCCTCCATCCTATCCTGGGCCAGCTGTTCTCCCTGGTTGTGTCCCCGTCCCATGGTGTCTCCTTCATTTTGCAGCTCCCAGAGCAATCTTTTAAGTCCCAGCTCTGCTAAGGAGGCTCCTTCCTACTTACTCACCCAGACTCCACCTCCTGAGCAGAATCCCTTGGCTCTGGTCCATCTGTGTGGCCCCAGCCTGCCTGTTTAGGCCCAGCTTTGCTGTTCCCCACAGCCCACCGTGCTCCAGGCACCTCACTCTCTGATCTTACTCTTAAGTGCCTCTGTTGGAACAGCTCCAGTGGTTCCTTCCCTGTATACAAAAGGCTTTCCCCATTTCTCTGCCTCTTGCCTTCCTATCACCCCCTAAGGAGCCCTGGTATTGTGGTTACTGTTGATGATAGTAGTGATAGGTATGAGGCAAAGAGCTCTGCATATATTTTCTCATGTGGCCTGCATCAAAACCATGCATACTAGAATTCTCTCTGATCTACATCTTATGGAACAGTGTATAGAGGCAATCAGCCTGCCCTGAAACATGCAGGTTGTGCAGCTGCCCTTGGACAGGTTAGTCTTAGGAAACCTGGCTGTTTCCTAGAGCTTGCTGTCAGACTGGGCTTCTCTGCCCTGGAGTGGTCCCTGGAGTGGTGTCCTGTGCTTAGCACTTTCCATAGGCTGCTGTGAGCATTAGTGGTTTGTTCCTGTGACTGGGAGTGCCTCAGGGACGGGAAGCAGGAGGGCCACCTCTGACTCCCCAGGCAGGCCTGCCCAGCCTAGACTTGGCACAGAGTAGGCTGTCAAAAGTGGGAGGGTAGCTGAGCATGGTGGTACATGCCTGTGATCCCAGAAGCTGGGTAGGCTGAGGCAGGAGGAACATGAGTTTAAAGCCAGCCTCAGCAAATGTGAGGCACTAAGCAACTCAGTGAGACCCTGACTCTAAATAAAATACAAAATAGGGCTGGGGATATGGTTCAGTGGTTGAGTGCCCCTGAGTTCAATCCTGGGTACCAAACAAACAACAACAAAGAAGGGAAGGTATCTACTTCTCTCCTTTCTTCTTGGCTCAAAGCTTCTTGATTGGTGCCCCTTCCTCTGCTGTCCTCCCATAGATGCAAGTTGCTGAGGACCACTTGGGGGCTGAGTAATGGGGGTGGGTCCTATGGTTCCTAGCTTGGAGTCAGAGAAGGGGAGTTTCCTTGGTCCTTCTGCATCCTTTGCTGGATAACTCAACAGTGCCTTGAATGCTGTACCTTGTTGCCCATGCTGTCTGGCCTGGGTCATTCTTGGCGCATGTCTATTGTGCACAGGTCAGTGTCCTTGAAAACAACCTCCCTTTCCACCCTCCAATCAACTTGGTCTTTGTGTCTTTCTGCTTCTGCTGGGACATGAGTCCTCTAGGTGATATGGGGATAGGGCAACCATAGTACCTGGTTGTCTGGAATAGCCCCTATTTATTCCTGAAGTTTCAGTGCAATTATTAATCTCCCATTCTTCTTTGAAAAGTATCCTAGTAGGATAATAAGTCAGGTGGTCACTATGTGCCAGGGTCCATTACAACTCAGCTGTAATAACCTTTCTGGGATCTTGTTTACTCACCTGAAAAAATGGAGATGAGTCTCTTTGAAAGGTCTTTAAGATACCCTAAGGGTCAGCCTTGGGTCAGTGGTACCAGCCCTCTGGCCAAAGTGGGAGCCAGGTCAGGGGGTAGGAACTAACCTCTCACTGTGCGGAGAGTCACGCAGGGAATCTACGGAGTCGTGGTAGGGTGGCACAGCAGCCCTGCGCCGCTCCTCCAGGCTGTATGCTGCTGCTCGCCGCGCCCGAGCCTCCACACATGCTGGGCTGTTGCACTTGCTGGTGCCCACTGATGACAGCATGATGCCAGACTGGGAGTCGGAGGTCAAGCTCTCAGAACGTTCCAGGCTCCACGTGTGGCTCTCATGTCTGGGATAGCCAGTGGGGACAAGGCAAGAGGTCAGGAAGGGGTAGAGTGGCCCAGCAGATGTGGAACTTTGGCCACCCAATCCCTATATCTTCATCCCATCTTGGGCTCCTTTGAATCATGGGCTGATATGGAGTATCACAAATGTCCAAACTTGACATTGGGAGGAGGGCTGGGTGCCATGGCTGGGTGAGCTGCAATGTGTAGAGGCCTCTTCCTTTATATCTTGCAGCCATCTTTCCCCTAGCCTTGCCCCAGAGCCCCTGTGTGGGACTCTTTCACCCTCATGGCCCTTAGCCACCTTATCTCAGGACCCCAGCCCCAGTGGCCAGTCTTTGGGAGCTCTGACCATTCCATGGTACTTCTCAGGGAAGGAGGGCCAGCCATGTTATTTCTCAAGCTGTATAAGCCTCTGTGTTTATGTTGATAGATCATCCCTGTTCTGAAGAGAAGGCCAAGGGAGACCACAATTTGTGAGCCAAATTCAGGAGAGGGTGTCAAATAACTCTGGATGAATGAGATAAAAGACAGGAATCCTCAAGTTTCTGTGGGCCTTGACTTACTCACCTGCGGCTGGAGGTGGGCGTGGCTGTGGAACAGTGGTGAGAAGGAGAACAGGAGTGGCTCCCAGAGAAAGTGGTCTCAGTTTCCCTCCGGATGACGTGGTCTGTGGCTGGCACATTCTTGGAGATGTACTGGGACAGACAGAGAATTGTCAGGAGTTAGTGATGGGGACCAGGTAGGCTCTTGCTGGTGAGGGTGGGAAAGTAATAAGTACTGAGCTCTAGGTGGGGGGAGTGATCAGTGGATGACAAGCGGCTTTGATGTTGAAGTGATTTGGGCTCCAGCCAGCAACTCCCCACCCTTCCCTTGCAAGTGGGCAAAGGGAGGCCAGCCATCCAGGGAGGCAGTGCCTAGCAGGCAGGGATGATCCAGGGGCTGGGCTGGCTGCTGTCCTGGCAACTTGTGTGAGAAGCCTGGCTGACCAGCAAGGCTCAGAGGGGATCCTGGAACACCACTCACATCTGCCATCTGGATTTCTTCGGGGTCTAGCCGGGGGTGGCTGGGCCCATTGGCCAGGCTCCGGTTCTGGTGGGCTGGGCACATGTTCTGCCGGAGGTGGTTGTGCATCTGCTTCCGCTGTTTTCTGCATAGAGGGAGGGTAGGTGAACCTGCCAGCTCCCCTGTAGTAGATGAACTTCCCTCCAGGGCACATGAGTAGTTAATGTGTGGAACCCCACTGCTTTCTAGTTTCGTGACCCTGGGCAAGTTACGGAAGTTCTGCCTATTTTAGTTGCCCCATGTGTGAAACCATTCCAAAGACTGTTGAGCATTAAAAATATATAAACTGTTCATGCACATTGCTGGCACTCTCCCTCCCTCATTCATTCATTTGTATTCATTGAGTTTTTACTGTGTTCCAGATACTACTCTGGAGCAGAGAAGTCAGACATGGTCCCTGTCTCATGGATCCTGCAGGCTAGTGGGGGAGGCAGATGATAATTACATAAACAAGTAAATGAACTCGATATTTTCCCTTAAGTTTTATGAAGAAAATAAAAACAGGGTGCTGTGGTTAGGAAGCCAGGGCCTGTGGGACTATTTTACATTGGCACATATTAAATGCTCAATAAATTTGTTTTATAATAAGCGATTCTTATGTCACTCCCCTGTCTAAAACCTTCATTGGCTCTCAGGGTCCCATTTCACCCTCAAATCCTATCTCTCACTGCCTTCCCTTCACCCCAGCTTTCTGCACCCCTGGACAGCTTGTTTCAGATCCCCTGTCCTCTCTGGCCTCTGGGCTTGCACACATTCTAGTCCATCCACCTGGAATACTTTCTTTGCCTCTTCACCTGCTAACTCTTGCTCACAGGCTCCAGCCTAAATGCTGCATCCATGGGAAAACCCTTTCTGCCCTCCAGCTAAGGTTAGGTGACTCTAAAATATGTCTTGTGACACTGGACCACTTGCTTCGAGCACTGAATAAAAGTCTGCTGAAGAAATGGATAAATGCAGTGGTGTTGGAACAGAGGCTTGCTTTTCCCTCAGTTCTTAGACACAATCCCTAATGTGCCCAGGCTCCTCCTCTGGGCTCCCTGAACCCCAACTCCCTCCTTACTCTCTACCAGTCTTTATTGAACTTATCCGAGATGATGGCAGCTGGACCTTCAATCCTATCAATAGAGGTAGTAGGGGTTCAGACCTACAGGCTCCATCCCCCAGATGATGGTCATTTCCAGCCTTGCTTTCCAGGTAGGAGCAGATGAGACAAATATCATTTACTGTACTACATCATGCTTCAACCTTTATGGGATCCCCATCATCTACAGGATAAATTTAGACTTCCTGGCTTGGCATCAAGGTCCTATGGTGGCATCTGGATCCCAGCTATCTTTTTAGCCTCTTGCCTCCTCTTCTATGATCCAGTTCTTTGGCCCAACTAGTCCAGGCTGCTTCTGTTGTAGGTGTGACTGCCCCATCTGTGCTTGTCTTTAGCTGGCACTCTGCTACCCAAACTGCTCAGCTCCCTGAGCTTATGCCCCGACCTGTCTTCTGCCCAGAGGTGGCCTAGCCTCATCTTCTCTGTGTTCTTGTCTCAGTTGCTCCCAGGGTGGGGACAGGTGGTGCCTGTGAGGTGCCTCCTTCCAGGGAACACAACCTTCTCTGTGCCTCCCTCTTTCTTCCCTAGCACTGCTTCAGCACCTCCTGCTAGACAGGGCACATGCTCCTAGAGCCATTGTGGTCAGCTGTGCATTCCTCTCAGGCCCTCACAATGTCCTTTGATGCCTACACTAGGCTCATTCCCATGAGGACTTGGAGTGGTTCCTCAGTTTTCTCAAGATCACATGGGAAATGGCAGAGCCAGGTTGGAACCCAGACTTGTGTTCTTTCAAGCCCTGTGCCCATGAGCCCACTTTGTTCGGTCATCTAGGGCTGTCTCCCCACCTCTATGCCTGTTTCCTGATCCAGCCCCTGAGCCCCACAGTTACAAAGGCCCCTGAAGGGGCCACTGGGGATAGGAGACTGAGGCCAGGCATGGTGAGGTACAGGAGAAGAGCCTGTCCTTACAAAAACATTTTGGTGGCCATCCCCTGGCTTGGCCTGTCCCCTTCCTGAGCACTTGCCACTCACTTGGTCTTGCAGTAGGCGACCACACAGACGATGCCCACGACCAGCAGAGCCACGCAGATGCCAGTGATGGTTAGGACCCTCTTCTGGTATAGCTCCTCGGCTTCTGCAGAGGCAGAGTGGACATGAGGAGGTGGGGCAGGAGGCAGGCCTGGGGGGATGCTGGTGCAGACACCCCTGCCCCCAAAGCCTCAGGCTCCCTCAGCCCGGGTCCTGCCAGTTCCCTCCATTCCTCCCTCCTGCCTGCTTCTGGATGGTCCCCCCATATTCCCACCCACCCATGGGCCTGGTCACACCCTCCCAGATCCCAGGCCCACCCAGAGCATGGGGGTGGAAAATGCAGGGGATGGGAGAGAATGGAGTAGAGAAGTAGAGGAGCGCAACCTAGTCTGGCCAGCAGCACCCCTGCCCTGCTCCACAGCAGCCTGGCAGCTGCAAAGAGCCTTGGTGACTGTGGAGAGTTTTCTTTATGATAATGAACATGGAAACCTGAGCAAAGGCCTGGATCAGATACTTTAGCTTCCCTATGAAGCTAAAGTTGTTGACAGGATGCAAGACCAGAGGTGGGATGTAGGAGGGATGTAAGGGCCAGGAGCATGATAGAGCAGACAGGGCCCAGGAGGGGACATGGAAGAAAGGCCTGGTCAGAGTTGTGGCCTGGCCCATTGCAGCCTCCCATGTCTGCAGGTGAGAAGCCCACCAGTGGCAGCACAGGCCCCTGGCATCTGCACACATCTATCCTTGTGTGTAAAGAACACCCCCACCCTTGCTGGGGAGTTGAGTAAGACTGGGCCTCCAAGCCCCCAGCCTCAACTCTCCTCTCTACTCTCCATGCCTCTAAAACAGACCACTAGGAGGAAGAGAAGCAAAAAGTGACAGTACTGGCCACAGCCCAGAAAGCTCACCCCACCCCACCTGCACTTGCTGGCTGGCCCTGCTTCCCTGCTTAGGAATAAGTGGAGGTGGGACTCCCACATCTTGGTGGAGCCCTGTCCCCTTGGGCTTATAGCATCTCCCATGCAGAGGCAAGCACACAGCAACCCCAGGGCTGCAGACCCTTCAGACCCACACGTGTCCACAACTATGCCTGCCAGAGTCACAGGCACAACCTTCACAAAGATAAACCCATACCTGCTCTCTTTTCTCTCTCCCTCTCTCTCTCTCTCTCTCTCTCTCTCTCTCTCACACACACACACACACACACACACAGAGTTAACCACACACTCCAGTAACAGGTGCATACACAGACCCAGGCACACCGACCCACAGTTAAGGCTCTCTTAACCTGACCTTTGTCTCACACCCCCATCTTGACTCTGTCCCATAGCCCTGTCTCCAGGCCTCTTTCCCTCTTTACCCCTCAATTTTCTGCTGTCAGGCATCTGCCTCCACCATTTCTTGGAGACTATTCTGGTCATGGTCACCAAAACCCCCCATGTTCCAAGTCCTGTGGTTATTAAAATGCCTCCTTGTGGGGCACACTCTATGGCCTTGGAGTGGCGCTCCTCGCTGAGCTTCCTCCTACATGGCAGGCTGGTCTTCCCATGTCAGTGGCTGCTCCCTTCTTCTCTACTTGGGTTGGATGGTAGAAGGGCTCAGAGCTCTCAGCCTTCTTTCTTTCCTCTGTCTCCCTGAGTGACCTCATATAGACAGACTTTAAATATCATTTCTTTACATTCTTTCTCTTTCTGTCTCCTGCTCTGATTTCTCCCTAAGCTCCAGACTCAGGTATCCAAAGGCCAAGGCCAACCAGAACCAGTTTCCATACTCCTCCCCATCTCTTGTAGCATCTCTCTCCTGTGGCTCTGGCCCCAAAACACAACCCATTCTGAATCACTCCCTTTCTTCCCATCTTCCCTGATATCTGATCCACCTACAAGTACTCTCAGCTCTACCTTCCAAGTAGGTCCTGGATTTGACCATGTGACCATTTCCACAGCTCCCAACTTAGTCCAGGATGATGCCTCCTCTCACCCAGCGATGGTCACCGTATGGCAGGCCTTTCTGTGTCTGCTGCTCCCTAGCTGCCCCCAGTGCCAGGCTGTTGTCTACTCAAAGCTACATTAAAGTGTAAAGCAGATCATTTTAGTTCCCTGCTTAAAACTCATGATAGTTTCCAGTGTAATTAAAATAAAATCCAAGGTCTAAGGACCCTAATTACTTGGTTTCAACCTCCCTTTGAGTCTTATCTGTGGTCCTTTCCCCCAGTGCTTGGAATCACTGGTGGTCTTTTTCCACTAAACCAGACAAATCCCATTGAACCACATGACTTGGGTCCTGCCTTCAACACTTCCCACCACCCCACCAAATTGTTTGCAGGACTGACTACCTGATGTCACTTTATGGGACAAGCCTCCCCTGACCACTTAGGCACAGTAGCACAATCCCATGACCTCATTTTATTTTCTGTCTAGCATTTATTTTCACCTGATATCTTCCTGTTTGTTGCCACCTCACCCATGAATAGGAGCACCAGGAAGGCAGGGACTCATGTCTGTAGGTTCTGGTGATGAGTGTTTGCTGCATACACACTCCCCTTTAAGACACACACACACACACACACACACACATCTGCACATCCTACACTCACCTCCACACACATACCTAGGTCCAACTGCAAATGCTCAACTTAACATAGAGATATCCCACTGCCCCTCCACGCCCTCGCATCCTTCCCTGAGACCTTGCAAGTGTACACATTCCCCACATCCCATCAGCACAGACGCCTGCAGATTTACCTCATGCATCCTTTCTCCACGATCCTAGATCCCTCAGAGCCTCCACCCCTCCTTCCCACCCAACTTCAGGCTGTGGACACAGACACATTTAACATGCAGACTCTGAGCTCTATCTTCTATTGAGAACAGCTCATGGGGCCAGGTGGTGGCAGAGCTAGGTCTTCCCCAAACCTGCTGCGAGAACAGCCTTGGCATGTTTGTAGGCTCTGCATCACATCTGAGATTCTGACCCCCAGAAGTCCCCCACCTCCGGATCTCCTGCATATCTCTTGCTGGAATACACTGAGACTCTTGGGGCCAGGGCAGAGTCTCTCTGAGCAAAACCACAGAGTTGGAAACAGACCCTCAAAGTCCCTCCTAGTCCAAAGAGTCTCCCAGGGGCAGTTGCATAGGGTAGGGAGTCATGTGTCAAATTCTGAGCCAGGGCAAGGGGCAGGCAACAGAAACCAGCCCAACCCAGACCCTTGCTGGTATTGCTCATGGATGCACACATGTGCCATTGTGGGGACAGATCATGGAAGGAGTGATAGTCTCAAGCAGATGGCAAAGCCCAGCAGATAAGACACAGGGCAGGGGCAGAAGGAAATGTGGATTATCAGCTACTAGCCTGGTGCAGAATGAAAAGCAATGGACATGAGAAAAGAAAAGAGGATTCAAGTCAGATGGAAAGGGATGCCTCTCTGCACAACTCCCAAACCAGGCTTCAGTAGTTTCTGGACATTGGCCCTTTAAGAAGCCACATCCACACAGGGGCCCTGTCTCTTGTTGGATGCCCACTGGGTTGCACAGCTCGGGAAGGCTCCCTCCCCTGAGGCCTTCTAGCACTTGGTCTCCTCTATGCAGGGGGTGCTACTGTGCGGTGGAGGCACAGTCTGAACCTCAGGGTACACGGATGGCCATGAGCTGCTTTTATCTGCCCCCAAATCAACATAGCTTATTCTAGGACATCTTGATGGGGCCAGGGGAGATTTTTAAAATCATCCCCTTTCCATTTTTGGAAAGGAAATGAAACATTCAGCACCCATGGGGTCAGGGACTATGGAGGGAGCTGAGCGGATGGCGCAGAGTGATACATAGAGGTTCCATACCCTTTAATTCAAATCCAAGGTGCTCTGGCAGTGCAGAAGAGATGGGGGTAAGAGGGGGAGGGGTGAAGGGAGAGAGGCAGACAGAGATGGGAGGGGGAGGGTGGGGGGAGAAAGAGAGAGAGAAAGAGAGAAACGTTGGTCAGGATTCTTCAGACACCCGGCAGCCAGCCTGTGAGGTGAAAGCAGGTTAGTAATGTCCCTTCCTAGCCCCCTGAGCTCCTTCCCTGGTGCCCAGTCCCCAAGAGCCCCAGGAGGGCTAGAGAAAAGCAATGTTAGAATTCACAGGCAGAGCATGTTCTTTGAAGGTGAGCAGTGGGGTTAGTACCTGGTGGGGAGGCACAGGCGAGAATCAATTGGCAAATGTCTCCCTGGAGGAAAGGGTGACTGGGGACAGGGTTCTGAGGAGTGCCTGGTCCCCTCCTCTCAGCTCCAGTGCCAGCCCTTCAGAGCTCTCAAGTCCTCCTGGAGAGGGCCTGACCAGCTCCTAGCTCATTCACAGGGCCCTTTCTTCTGTTCAAAATGAGGGCAAGATCCCTAGGCCGGCCCCATAACCCTGGCCTGTCCCACAGGTCCGGCTGGCTTTCTCATCTCCTAGGAGCCTAAGGGTGGAGCCTCAGAGTCTGTGAGGAGCAGGAGCACAGAGAGGAGGAGGCTGTAGGCAGCAGGTCACTTTTCCACTTACTGCCTCAACACCCTGGAAACCTGCAGGGGCTGGGCATGGTGCCAAGACCGATCTTGCTACTTAGAAGAGCAAACTGCAACTAGGAGAATGAGAAGATTGGAGAACTTGTGAGTGCCTCATTTAATGGATAAATTAGTCTTGGAAGTGAGATCAATGAATGTGTGGTTTTAGGCACCTATGAGGTAGACATCTACGCCATTGACAGGTTAAATAAGGGTCAACTCTGCCACCTAACTGCTGTGTGTCATTGAGAGATACCCAACCTATCTAGATCTCAGTCTCTTAGCTGTTAAATAGGGTTAAGGCTCAACCATGGGGTCCTGGGAGGTTTGCAAACCTGGCTGTACTTCAGAATCCTCCAGACCAATAGGATCAGGCTTGGGTAGGAGCCCAGAAATCACAACAGTGTTTTTAAAAAGCTCATGTCCCATCCTATGGTGCATCCAGCACTGGTTTGCAGGACTGAGTCTCAGTTTTGCCCTTAATTTGCTGTGTGAATGTGGGTAAGTCAGTTTCTGTTTCCTAATCTGTCAAAAGCACATGTACCCAGTCAGAGGCAGCAGCAAGCAGGCCTGAACAGCAGAGTCTCTGCACACTGTGCAAGGGCCCAGCTCCTGCCGAGCTGGGTTCACTCCCTCTCTGGCTTCCACATAAGCACAGTCAACTTGGCTAGACTCAGGGAAATACGAAGTCGTGTGTGACGTTCTCATCTGCTGCAGAGGAAGGGGAACACAGGCAACTAGCAGGAAGTCCTGAGCATTATTCACCCCTAGGTCTCTCTATGCTTCCTAAAAGGGATTCTAGATGGCTCTGCATTTGGAAAAGGATAGGAGAGGAGGGTGATTCTTCAGGGATGAAAGTGGTCCTTGACTTCAAGAGCCTTGAGGAAGATCCTGGGGCTTGGGCTCCCCAGTTCTGTGCAGGGACCATACCAAGGAAGCACTGACCCTAGCCCTCTAAACATGAGTCCTCTGTGTACTCCTGCTAACCCGAGCCTGGAGGGTGATCTTAAGGTTTTGGCTTCTTTGCAGTTTTGCTCTGAATGCAGAGGTAGGAGAAAGTCATCTTAAGTATGGTTTGTCCACTCTTCTCTAGGATTCCCAGAGCTGGCCAGCCAGGCAAGTTGATGTAAAATCTTGACAGACTCCAAAGGCCTCAGACATTTTTCACTGAATAGTTAATTCTGGGGTCCAGGGACCTTCCAGGCAGCTCAAGAGTGCTCATATTGTTTGGCTATCCAGCCGTGTTCCTTGGAAAAAACAGCAGGGCTTGACCACGGCCTCCTGGATACTAAGAGCTGGTCTGAGCCCCACTTTTGGACAAAGCTATTGTATTATATGAGGCAACTGGGACCCAGTAGTTCCAGGACACTTTCCTAAGGTCACACAGGAAATCAGAAGGCAGAAGGGAGATTGGAGGCTCTGTTTCTGGTCTTTTTGGACTATGCTTTGGCTAGTTCTGCCTCTCTGGTGAGGCCTTTCTGGCTAGTCCTGAGAGCAATGACTACCTGGAGAAGCAAGGAAAGGCTCCCAAAGGACTGTAAGAGTTTTCATCTGTGTCAGTCCTCTGGGAACCAAATCATAGCATCAGCAGAAGCTTCCAGGTCTACTGATGGTGTGCTGTTTAAGTCAAAGGCTATACTGTTTAGGGAGGACCAGTGATGGTTGGCATGATTGGTGAGGTCACTGGGGGCCTGGCCAGTCACCAGGAAGGCAGCCTTCTTCCTGGGATGTGCAGAGAAGAATTCCGAGGGGCCTACAGCTGCATCTACCCCAGCTAAAAGATGAATGTCCCACTCATATTCACTGCCTGCCACTCAACCAGGATGGGGTGGTACCACTGAGTCACAGGAAGGTCCTATTGTTCATAAATTTGCATACTAACCAGTAATCATGGCAACCTGATGCTGGACTTTCAGCAGGGCGAAGCTATCCAGGCAATATGCAAATTGTTCAATCCACAGTCACAAGGTGCCTGGACAAGGAGGCAGTGATGTGTATGCAGATGTGAGCATGTACTCCTGTGTTTGCATGTGTGTATGCAGGGGCGAGTGCATGCTTGTGGGTTAGCGTGTGTGCTCATTGATATGGAGGCATACACACAGACAAGCTTTGACTCTCGGGGAGGAGAGGGCCTGTCAGTGAAAGAAGGAGAAGCCTTTAAGTGCTACTGAGGTTAAGGCCTAGTTTCCTTATTCTCTGCAAAAGGTAACCTGGTTCCAGGTGGTCTGGGCAAGGTCAGACGCTTTGATCTGGAATGCTGGGAGGTGGCCTCCAGGGAGTCAGTGCTCCTCCTGCCCTCTCCATGCCAACTGTAGCTGGGAGAGGTACTAAAGTGCACTCCAACGACAGTGGCAGGCTGTCTGCTGAGCCCCTCACATGTGTTGCTTCGTTTCATCCTCACAGCAGCCTGACAGGCATAAATGTGACCCCCGATATACAGACAAGAACACAACTCCAGAGGGGTTAAACGAGGCCCAGAACTAACAGGCTGGGCCCCTGGCATTTTCATCCTGCTCTCTTGGAACTAGAAGCTTGCCACTTCTTTGAGCACATTTCACTGCCTCTGTAGTCACTATCTACTAGAGGAGCACACGAAGGGCTCTCTGGGAAAGTGCTGGAGGAGCACTCGTCCTTCACAGAAAGGTAACAGTAATGGTATTGAAGACAAGGTGGGAGGGCCACAGGCTGCATTTGTAGTCTGTTTTGGGCTCCTGGGGCTCTGCTGACCCTCCCAGAAGATCCAGACTGAAAGTTGAAGCAGCCCAGCTGGCAGAGAGGCCTTGGACAGTGGCCCGGGTTCCGGAGGCTCTGCTGCTTTGATTCAGGAGGGGCCAGGACTGCCTGTCCAGAACAGTTCCATAAGCCAGAGAGGCTCTTGGCCAAAGGGTGGGAAGGAATATAACCTACACTGCCTGTCACCTGGCCCGTGCTCAGCCTGGCAGCTCTGCCCCCTCTTGCCCTACAGTTCTCCACATAGACTGGACCTGATTTTGAAATTCTTCCAGAGCCTGGTTTCTAGAGAATTCCTTTGAGCCACATGTCCTGCCTACATGCTCTGTCCTTGTCCCCAAGGGCTTCCTCCTGGCTTCTGACTGGAGGGTCCTGTGGGGAGCCTTGCCTTCCATGCTGTGAAGACAGTTGACCTTCTGGGCCTACTGGCCCTCATTTGCTGGGGTCCCTATGCTTCTATTGGGTTAAGGTAGGGAGTAAATTTTCAGGCTTTCCTGCTGTGGTCTAAGAAGGCTTGGGAAGGTTCATTTCTTTACACTGACACCTAGACTCCAAAACTCTTTTTCTCCATGAGCTACCTCCTAGGTCCCACCTTTGGCGTCTCCCAGAGTTCTACTTCCCAATGTCCAGGTACCATCTGGATGCTCTAGTTCCTAACTCCTCATAGGAACCAGTTGTCCTATGGACAGGAGGGGATGGGCAGGGGCCTAGTCTTCTCTGCAGGATAGGATGGGTGACATGGTTCAGGCCTTGCAGACCAATGGTCCATTGGACCCCAGATGGAATCTGTGGGCAACCAGTGTTGTTTTGCTCTGCTGCACCTCCATCTGGTGGTGCTGGAAGGAACTGCTTCCAGGTCCTAATATAAACACTGTACAATTACAGCTGCATCCCTGGGTCAGCCACAGGGCTCACTTTTTTTTTTCTTTTTGTAAATTATGTAAACCAGAACATAGAGAGAGCTCCAACCTCAGAAATGGAAGAAAGAAAAGGAATGAAATACTGAAAGTGGATTCAGACCGGAGATGTCCTGGGGAGAATCACCAATGACCCTTTGATTCCTCATTCTCCTTATCATTTATTTTCTGAGCAATCCCCAGCCCACCTCATCCTGTAGCCACACAAATGTCCTCTGGCATCCATGGAGAACACTGCCACGGGTGGTCTTCAAACTCCCCTCCTCCCCGCTCTGGTCCCCAGACCCCAAACCAACATTACTCTGGCCTGAGCAGAAAATAGTTTTTTGAGACGTTTTTCTTTCTCTCAAGCACACCAGCACACACATACTCACACTCACTTCCCAGACTCATCATCAGCCTGACATCCTCAAACAGCCTTCAGAGGCCAGGGAGGGCTCTATAAATGCCTCTTCCCATTTCTGGCCAGGCTATCTGTCACCAGAATGGGTAAAGAGACCTGAACAGGGTCCTGCTGCTGCAGAGAGAATTCAGCATGACCATGCCCAGGCAGTATAGCTGATGGATGCCAGGGGGCAGGGGGTGTATCGTTCTCCTCTGCACAGGCTTCTGGTGAGCACTGAGGAGTGAGAGGAGCACGGGACACCCCCACTTCCCTCCCAGTCATGATAAGCAAGGCCCCATCCCTCCCACAGGGGGAGATTGCCAGTCACCAGGGAAGAGAAGAAATAGAAGAAAGAGACATACTGGAGAAGTTGACCATTGCGAACTGCTGACACCTGTCCCCGGTGTATCCCACAGGACACCTACCAAAAGAAAGAAAACCAGAAAGAGAGAGCCAGGATAGCAAGACACAGGCATTGCAACACCCCGGCACAGGCTCCTGCCAATGCCAGCTGGGTTCCTTGCCACCGTTACCATTTGTACTGGCCTGGCCACTCTGCCCCTTACCTGCAGCCCTGAATTTTAAACCCAAGGATTAGGCCAAAAATGAAAAACAAAGCAAAACAAAACAAAACAAAAGAACTAACAAACCAAAATACAAAAAAGAAAAGAGAAACAAAACAAAACAGCCAAAGATCAAAACAACCAACACCCCTGGCCCTATGCCCTACATTGGGGGGACTGCACCCGGAAGCTTTCTAAGGAGCAGGGACTTGTGTTTGTATCTTCAAACATACTTTGCTTAGGATCTGGCATGTACAATCGCAAAGGCAGTTTCTCCAAACATCTCTGTCCGAAGAATCCGTTTGGACATCTGGAGAAGGAAAAGGGGAAAAATCACAGAACAAACTGGCATCATCCGCGAGGCTAAGGTTAGAAATCAAAGTGCACAGTGATGAATGAGAAAAACCAAGTCAGGCACTTGGGGTCACACTTGTAGCTGAAGGGGCTGGAGTTGGGGCTGGGTGGAGGGCTCTGAAATCTTATAAACCTCTCTAATAGATGTGGCTCCGTGGGTGGTGGGAAGGGGTGGGGCAGGGGGAGGATGATTTAGGGAAGCGGGGAGGGGGAAGAATGGAGGTTATTGTCTAGTTGTACTCCTGGTCCTGAACCTTTCCTTCTTACCTGCCTGGTGCCCCATGAAGCCAGTACTGCAGCCCGTTAGTGCCAGGCAGTCAACCTTAAGGGAGACCAAGTTCTTAGGAGCCACTCCTTTGGGCCCTACTGGAGGATTCTCTCTGGGGCCCTGGGCAGGTTTTCTCATACATGAAACTCCCAGAAAGTTCAAAGCAGAACTCTGGAAGGCTGTACCCAGATTGTGTGTCCATGACAAAACTGACCTAGAAGATGTTTGATCTGTTCTCTCAAAGAAGGTTCTGTGGCCAAATAAGTTTAGGAAATCCATTCGCAGGGCTCCTCATTGCAGCTTACATTAGCATATGAAAGGTTATAAAAATTTTATAGGAGGAAGTAGCTGAACTTTCTAGTATGTCCCAAATTTATTTGACCATGGAAGGCATTTTTTTTAGAGGAAACTTTGTTGAACACAGTTTGGGGAAGGCTACCCTAGAACAATAAACATGGGGAAAGCTTAGTAGGGGAAGGGGAAGCTGGAGGGGAGCTGGAATTACCAGCGTCCCAAAGCTGCCTTCCTGAGGCCGAGGGCAGGGGCAGGTTGGAGCAGGCTCACTGGGGGACCTGGAGGCCTGTTGCACATCAGGGGCCTACTGGCAGCCAGCCTGGGCATTCCTGCCCTTTCCCTGTGACCTGCTCTTCCACTGCAGCCTCACTCTGCCCTACATCTTTCTTCCATCTTGCCTTTCCTGCAGCTCCAAGGCACCACCCACTCCCATGTCCCTGACCTTGTCCTCACCCCCAAGGTACACTTCCTTCTGCTCTTTGGCTGCCACCTCTCCCCTCAAGCGAGTCTCAGTCTTGCAGATTTCTGGCAGCCCTCTATTCTTTTCTGAACCCCAGCAAGTCCAGCTAGCTGAGGAGAATCTTACGAACAGGGCTGGACTGACCCCTTCCCCACATGTCCCTACTCAGGGATGGTCCTATGTTGCCTCGGCCTGGTTTTCCTTCGGAAGTTAGGTAATAATCGGCTACTGTTCAACATGAATCAACCTAAACTTCCTCAAGAACTGAAGTGTGCTTTACTCCTTCACCTCCTGGTGTATTCAACCATTCAGGAAGCCCCTGGGGCTTAAGTGGGCAGTGACTGTTGGCTGTGACATATACTCATGAAACCCTGTGGCCTCATATCTAGAGGACTGGGGAATGGGAGTGGTTGGTGGGCAGAGAGCCCGTTGCTCAGGACCCTGATGGCAGCTCTCTGGGGGAGATAAGAGGTCATCGCTGAAGTGGTAGGGGTGTGTGCAGGTACACCTGGCCAGGGTGGGGGTGAGGGGCTGGGAGGGCTCTAGGAGAGTGGTAGGGGTGGGCAACAGGCATGCATGCTGATCCTGTTGAACAGAGGGGTTCAGGTCCCTCATCAATCCAACCTTCTCTGATCCCTGGCCTTTGTCCCAAGAAAGATGGGGATAGTGGCTAAGGATTTCCAACCAACTCCAGCTCTTCTTCCTCAGCACTTGGACACTGGTGTGGGGATGGGGACAAGAGGAGGAAAAGTGATTTTTTTTTCAAATAGAAGTACCTTTGGGGTGGAGGATAAAGACCCAGGAAGTTGCTAAAATGACTCTTGGAATCCACAAAAGAACAGAAAAGAGATAAGTTTAACTGTGTTCCATGTCTGAGATTAGCCTGGCTCTTGGAGTCAGGTAACTCAGTGTATGTCTTTGTGTGTGTGTGTGTGTGTGTGTGTGTGTGTGTGTGTGTGTTGGTGTAAGAGAGAGAAAGGGGAGTTCAGGGGCAGGAGGGCACAGAGGGGAAATATATTCCCATTGCTAATAAGCAGGGCTGCTGTACCATGACTCTTGGAGACCAATGACAACTAAGTCTATTCCTGTATCCTCGATCCCACATACATCCTGCATTCCCTGACTTCATCCTCATATGTTTCACGGCCACTGAGTCACACAACTCTAGGGGGTACTATTGACACAATCTATAGCACAAATGTGCACCTTGGAATGGTGCAATATTATAGTGCTAGTCTTCTTGCCTTGAGAGTGTCCCCCCTGTTTGAACAAATAAGGCCTCAAGGAGGGGCAACGTAAGGGGCAGGAAGGCCTGGTAGGCGGTAGTGCTCTCTGGGGCTCTAACTCCTTCAGGGGGCTCCTGGACACTCCTATCCATCTCCTTTGTCCTGCCTATTGAAATTGGGATTCCCCTAGTGCAGACTTTGGGGGTGGGCCAGGCCTCCACCTCTCTAACCTGCCCCCAAGACCAGAGTGCATCCCCTATCAACCAGGGCAGGAGTATGAACTCAGTGTGGGTGGGTGGCTGGCTGGTGGCTCGTGGGTGCCACTCAAGCAGGGATGGACCCTCTGAATTTCAGGGGCACGGAGGACAGATCAGAAGGAGCAATGGGTAGCAGCCTTCCCAGCCCTTCCCGCTGAGTCATCAGCTATGATGCTGGGAAGGTCTGTACCCAGGGCTGGAGAAGAGCAGGGGTGAGGGGGGGCAGAGAGGAGAGCCCACGGGCTGCATCTGGGGTGACAGAGGGGGCCGAGACCTCTGCCTTCCCCTTCCCCCACCCCACCTCCCGGGCCTCAGTTTCTCCTTTTGGTAGCCTGGGGATAATGCCATGTGTGCTGCCCTTACCTGGGGAGAGAGGAGGATGAAGGATGAGGGTGTGCCCCAGGCACTGGGGGGGAATAAGGGTCTCGGAGTCCATGAGGGATGGGTGGAGATGTGGTGAGGATGAGCAGGCAAATGGGGTGGGATGGGGGAGTCGCCTGATCATGGGTGGGCTGGAGAGAGCAGAACGGATGGGGATGGACCGATGGCAGGGGAGGCATGCCACTGGTATGTGCACAGGGCTGGAAAGAGAGTCTTGTTCTGTCATCATCCCCTGAACCAGTCCCCAAGAGTCACGCACCAACCGTGCTCAACAAACACACGGAGAGAAGAGGAGAAAGCAGCGAGAGGAAGTGTGGGGGCCCCTGTCTGGCCCAGACAGGAGACAGTCACCTTGATTTGGATCCCCATTTTCAAATCCCCTTAAGTTTTCTTTTTTAAAACAAAATTCAGTATCAGTGACACTGTTTCTTTTGGCACTGAGTTCCAGAAAAACAGGAGGGTTAAGGAGTGTGCCTGCTTTCCAACACTCCCTGTAGGGCTTGAACCAATACACAACAACAAGTGTAAGAAAACCAGGAAGGAAAACTGATTTTTATAGAAACTGGAATGAAACTGACCAGTGTAGTTTCATTATCCAAGCTAAGCGGAAATGCAAAAAAATCAAAATAAAAGTAAACAAACAGCACAAATGGTAAGACGTGAGTTCCGTTTCCTAAGTTCTTTCCTTTTTATTCCATTCAGGTGTCATCAGGAATCCCGAGAGGCCTGCCCCCCTTCCCTCCCAGCTTGCCCACCCCCAGAATGGCCTCTGGGCTCTGCCCGGCCCCCTCCCCCCTGCCCTTCTCCAGCACAACTCAGAGGACCTCAATCCCGGCCAGGGATGTTCTTCTCCCCTTCGGGCTGACAAAGGGAGCCAAGAAAGTCAAATCCATGAGCCCTGATTGGGGCTGACCAGGGGGGCCAAGATGGGGAGGGGATAGCTCTGGGTGCCAAGTTCAAGTTCTAAGCCGTGAAACCCAGTTGTCCTGGTGGGGAGGGAAATAGGATCAGGCTCCTGCCTTCTACTCCCCTTAGACTTGGCCAGGCAGGACCTGGGCTCCTAGGGGTGCAGCCTTGCTGGCGGGGTCCTCTGGTACCTATGTATCTTATTCCTCCTTTTCCCACAAGAAACTCCAAGACTAGAGCTTGGGCCCCAGAGCTGGCTCTGCTCATCCCTGGTGCCTGTCCTGGGGGCTGAACCTTCCCTATCTGGAGCCAGGGCTGATTTTATCAACAATGCTGGATCCATTTGAGGGTCAAGGGGTCCAAGGGGCTACGGAATAGGAAAGACTTGGCGTATGGGACATGGGAAGGGGGATGCAGGATTGGGCCATCCCTATTAGTTATTCCAAGGCCCTTGTGAGTTTGAAGTAGGTCTAATCCAAAGAGCTCAGAGCATTTTCAAGGCTAGAATGTTCCCCGGGGTCTGTAACTAATGTGGCTGCCTCTTAAAGGAAAAAGCAGGGAAGGCTGAGGGCTGAGGCCAAGTTGAGAACTTCCCTGGAGGACCTGCTGTTGCTCTTGGGACTCTTCCCTGAGGTTTGGGATGGGAGGAGGGTGGGAAGGGGATGGTAGCAGGTGAAGGGTGGGACCAGGGAGGAAGCCAGCCAAGGAGGCCAGCAGGGGCTAGAGCCACAGTCCCGCTTGGCAATGGCAGCCCAGCGACCCCACCCTGAGGATGAGTGTGAACAGGTGTGGACCCTTGTGACCACATGGTAGGTGGAGGGGGTCTTTAAAAGTCCTGGTCTTCTTGACAGGCCCATATTCCTAGGAAAGGCTGCAGCTAAGGAGGAGGATGCAGACCCGGCCTGGGAGGGCAGAGACAGGGGAACTAGAAGTGCTGATCTGACCTCGTCTGTAGGAGCTCAGGCCCCTCTCTAAATCTCCGTCAATATTTTAGTGGTCTTTGCCCAGATGCCACAAGAATGGGGCAGTTTTGGCATCTTGCCAGGGCCCTAGACTTGAGATGCTCTGAAAACCCCAAGTTGTTCACTAGGCCCCCTTCCCACTCCTCCCCAAGATCTGGCCACAGCTTGTGCTGCCCTCCCCAAGCTCCCTTCCCCCTCCTCTCAGGCCCACCAGAAATTCTGTCCATGGGCTTTGGGGGGGCCCAGCTGCCCAGAAGACCCTGCTGGGCCTGAACAAGGCCTCCATGACTGCCAAGCTCCCGCCTACCCTGTGTGCTCTGGGGAATGGGTGGTTCTGAGCTCCTTGGAGTGCTTGCTGGGGCCAACCTGACCTCCTCCACTGGGCAACACCCACAGTCTCTGTTGGTATCCTTTTACTTCATGGAGAGGGGGCCGGGCTAAATGGGCACAGGCAGCACTTGGGCACAATGGTCACTGGGGTGCTGTAGGGCATTGAAAGCAGCCAGATTCAAGGGGTTCTGGGCAGTCCACTCTACTCCCCTCAAGACTGCAGGAGTAGGACCCTCAGGAGCCAAGGGCTTGGGAGCTTGTGGTCTGCCTGACCCTACCAGGTTCCTCATTGCTGGGGAAGATGCAGCTTGGGACAGAACTAGTTTGGAGAGTTGTTGAGAGATGGGGAAGGAGGACAGAGAGAGAAAGAGAGCGAGAGAGAAAGAAAGAAAGCCCAGTGCCTTAGACTGGCATCCCCATCTCCCTAACAGTGTTGGTGAAAGGGTGGACATCAGGAGATGGGGTGGACAGGGGCCTAGCAAACTGGTACAGCAGGAGCCCATGTGTCCTGACATTTCCTCAAGTTCCAGAAGGGGCTAGAGCTTACATTTCCTTATATTCCAGAAAGGTCTAGGAATGGGGCCAACCTTGCTGTCTGTACCCTTTGGGGACCCCTTGCCAGTGACTGGAAGCACACTTTTCCTAGAGCCCTCCACTTCTGCCCCAGCATCTCCTACCCTGCTCTCACCCCATGCTGACTCCACTGGTCACTTACTTGCAGGAAAGCTGGTTGATGCCCTCGATGTAGTAGCAGACGCCTCCATTGACACAATAGGACTTGGCTGTCTCGTTGCACTTCCGGGCATGCCCCGACCAGGATGACAGGGTGGTGCTCACTGGAGGTATGAGAGACACATGCCGGTGACCCACTGAGACCACCTCTGGGTCCCAGGAATCACTTTCTTCATGGCTTTTCATGGCTTATCCCCAAACTGGAAGGTCATCAGAGACTGCAGACATGACTGGGCAGGGGAGGTCTAGTGGTCCTTCTGGATTGCCAGTGAGGCAAAGTGGGAGGCCACCACAAGCTCTAGCCATCTGTCCTGTGTGACCCTGCACGCATGCTCTGGGCAAACCTCTAAAATCTTTTCATTTTTTGGAGGGGGGTGACAAGGGAGCAGAAACTGCTTCCTCTGCTGGAATCAGGGCCCACCTCCACCCCTTCCCTCCTGTCTCCCTGGGGTTTCCACCACAAGTGGATGAGATGCTGACGTCTGGTGTGGGCAATGGTGCCGGGAGGAGACACCTGTACCTGCCTTTATTGTTCAGGTTCTTGTATGTTCAGCGGGTGGCTGGAAGGAGTAGGGACTTGAAAGGAATGGCACCTTTGGGACATTGCTGTTTCCTGAGAGCTGGAGATGTGGGTTAACCCTAGATTCTACACTCTTTCCCCTCTCTGCCAGGGATGGACGGAATGCAACAAAGGCCAGTATGCCCTGTCTCCAGAAGCAGCAAGGGTCTCTTCGTATACTCCCATGCCAGGCAGCCCCGCTGCTCTCCCACCTCATCAGCCTTTGCCTCTGGAGGGAGCTTCCAGACCTCTGAAGGCCCAGACTGTAAATCATGGGCTTCAGGTTGTTGGAGAGGAGATGGGGCTGAGGAGGGCCAGGGCAGCTGGGATGTGAAACTGGCTGACAGAAAGACTGGGCTCTGAGGCTATCAACCCAGACTGTAAGTTTGATTTAGCAGACTCATTTGAAAAATCAAAGTTAAGAAAGCTCTTCTCCTCCATCAGAGGAGGGCATACGGAAAGCTGGCTTCAAGTGAGAATTCTTGCATCAAAGTCAGTTTTCATCTGTAAGATACTGTCCTATGCTGTGTGTCTATACTGGGCTGCTAGAAGGGGCTCCTGCTCCCCACTCAGCTCTTGGGGGCTCTGAGGGCCTCTTACTTCCACCCAGCACTAGCCTTGTGACGGAGATGGCCCATCCTGCCTTGTCCAGCCCTATCTCCTCAGGGGTATTGAGTTTCTATGGCTCCTGTCAGTCATGGGGAGGGGCTGAGAGGAGGGGGGCAGGCACTTGGCGCCCTCAGTGTTTAGACATGTAGGGAGACAGATGGAGCGTGGGGGACTGGGAGCGTACACACAGCTCTGCCTCTGTATATGTCTGAGGAGCTCACTGATAAAACCCAGCGGACAGGGCCAGCTCCCACCTTCCCCTCCCCATCATGCCGGCCGCTGAGCTGGCATCCTTGGCCCCATCCTGGCTGAGGTCTCCCCTAAGGCTCAATGGCAAACCCAGCTGGGACCCACATGCTGGCTGGGGAGAAGAGAAAGCTTCACGTTGGTGTCTGTCCCACTTCTGGGTCAGTGGGACCCAAGACACTAAGAAAGGGCCAGAAAAGAAAAATAACCGAGGTGATCATGCCTGAAGTTATAAAGTCCCATTTCTGGGCAGATCCTGGAGGTTGTCCTGCCCTTTGGTTACACTGTAAAGGAGGAGTGAGGAAAGAGAATGGCAAAGTGCCCACGCAGAGTCACAATGTGTGTTGTGACAAGGCCTTAAGGCTGCTGGCCCCTAGTTGTGCAATCTTGACAGCTACCCAGTCCCCTGCGAAAGAAGACGTCAGCACCAAGTCTTGCCTGGAGCAGATGGATGCAAAAACAATGTGGACCACAGGCCTGGGTCCTCCGGGGGGCCTTGGCTAAGCCAGAGAAATCTCAGCCTGGGCCTGCCAGGCCCAGCATGGGTCCCTCTGCAGCCATGGGTGGCAGAGACTGACAGTTGCTGTGCCCTCATTGTTATTCCTCCCAAGCTGAGGGAGCAGTGGACAGCAGTAAGGTTGCTGGCAGGGAGCGCAGCTGCACATTTGGGCTTGTCACACATACATGCCTGCGCTCATGGAGGCCTTGGAACACAGATGACAACTGAAGAAAAATGGACCCCTGAGCTGTGGTACATGGAGCCCTGGCTGCCAAGACCACATCAGCATGGAGATGAGGCCGAGGACCCAGAAAGGCAAAAAGGGAGGACAAAGTGGAGGGCTGGTCATAGAAAGTGTGGCAGAACAATGACTGCAGGCCTTCCCACCTCAGAAAGGCCACTTTCTAGTGACAGGACCTTCCTGAGTCACAATAGGCCAATTCTTGTTGTGGGTGAAGCCACACTCCAGGGAGATGTGCATGCTGCAGGGGTGCATGCACACCACGGAACCAGCAGGCTGTGCTGGCACACACATGTCTCAAGGCAACTAGACTCCCCCGTCAGTGTATCTATATTTCTAACCCAGTCCTCCCTTTGGAGAAGCAAAGGTGACATGGATTCTCAATGGGAAGTTTTAATTACTCCCCCCTATGTTAGAGTCTGTAAACAAGTCAAAATAACACCTGGCATTTTGCCAGGGGAATGTTAGAGTTCGTAAACAAGTCTGGATGGTGCCTGGCAAAATGTCAGAGGGAGTGGTTTGAGAAGTAACAAAACCGAGCCATTAGGTGTAGAGATTCCTTATTGGTTGACTGATGTATCTAGTTTATGCTAATTAGATAAGCTGTGTGGAATGTATAAGTACTGCTCCTGTCCTGCAATAAACGGCTCCCACTCCTGCTGTATCAACATACACAAGTTGTTCGTCACCCCCGGGTTATTTTGCTGCAGCCGGACTGCGGCACCCCTACCCCCTTTTTTTCCAGTAGTGGATTTAACCCAAGGATGCTCTACATCCCCAGCCCTTTTAAAAAAATATTTTTGAGACAGGGTCTAAGTTGCTGAGATTGGCCTCAAACTTGAGATCCTCCTGCCTTCGCCTTCCTAGCGACTGGGATTGTAGGCCCATGCACTGCCCCTGGCTCCCTAACTGCTCCCTTGACACTTGCACTTGAATGGCTCACAACCACCTGAAACTCAACATGTCCCAAACTGAGCTCCTAGTCATCTATCCCAACCATCGTCTCTATCTTTCCCTCTGTCAGTAACCAAATGGCACACACCCAAGTCCTAGAGGGCATCTTATATTTCTCTTTTATTCCCCACTACATCTCATCCCCAAGATTCACCATTTCTAACTCCTCAAGAGGCTCCATGCCTGTCTCCCCAATTTCCCTTCTAGTCCAGGCGTGTCTCTTCCTTGGATGACCACATGGTCCCCTCACTGGTCTTCCTACCCTCATCTCCACCTTCCTGCCTTCATCTCTGACTTTTTGCTTGGCAGCTGCCACAGTGGTCTTTAAAAATATGTAAGTTCCATGATGGAAGTTCTCCAATGGCTTCCCTTTGTACTCAGGATAAAGCCCCAACTCCTTCCCAGGTAGAATCTGGGCAAAGATAATAAGCCAGGAGCCCTCCTGCCCAGGACGTTCCCAATATCAGACTCCACTGGCCTCCCTCACCTTCCCCAGTTGTCAGGCTCCTTCCTGATTTTTCCTATTTGCTTCATCTATTTCTGCTTGTAGTACTTATTCTAACCTAATTAAGTGATGAGGCATGCCATTATTAGCTCCTTCAATAGAATGTAAGCTCCCTTAGGGCAGAAAGACATCTCTCATGTTTCACTGAACCACAATATCTAGCAGAGTGCTGGGCACATAATAGGTGCTTAACAAATATTTACTGAATCAATGAATGAGCAAATTAATATCTGATTCTTTGGAGAAAAGAGCCTTCTATTGCCAGCCCAGGGACTAGTCTGATATCCTTGGCTGATGATAGCTTTTCTATAGGTTTTAAATGTAAATATTCCTGAGAGGTCATTAGGGAAATGAAATCAAAGCCACAATGAGATGCCACTTCACACCCGCTAGGAAGGCAGGAAAACAGAGGGATAATAACAAGAGGTGGTGAGTTTGTGGAGAAATTGGTAGTTCGTGCATTGCTGGTGGGAATGTAAAACGATGTGGCTGCTTTGAAAAGTAGTCCGGTAGTTCCTAAAAAAAATTAAACAGAATTACCATATGCTCCAGGAGTTCTAAAAACCTATGTGCATACACAAACTTGTTCATGAATGTCCAGAGCAACAATATGCATAATAGCCCAAACATGGAAACAATCCAAGTGACTTACTAATCCAAACTAATGAATGGATAAATAAAATGTGGGACATTCATACAGTGGAACATGATTTAGCCATAAAAAGTAACGAAGTACTAACTCATGCTATAATGTGGCTGGACCTTAAAAAAACATTACATGAACTAGAAGAAGCCAGGCAAAAAGGCCACATATTATATAAATCTATTTGTATAAAATGTGTACAATAAGTAAACCCATGGGGACATAAAGTAGATTAATGGTTGCCAGGGGCCAGAGGGAGGGAGCAATGCTAATAGGTATGGGGTTTCCTTTTGGGGTGATGAAGATATTGTGGAATTTGTGGTGACGGTTTCATAACTTGGTGACTGGGTAAAAACCATCAAATTGTATACTTATTTAAAAGGATGAATTTTATGGAATGTAAATTATGCCTCAAAAATTAATTTTAAAGAATGTCTAGAAGGGACAAACCCTGGAAGTCATTATCAGCCGTTAGTGACTTGGTATGGGTGGGTTCTTCAGGGTCTTCCTTCAAAGACTAAGCAGGAGCAGGGTGGAGAGGCAGCTGGTGCTGTGGAGCCATCTCCGCATTGTCTGTTGCTGCAGCAGCTACTTTTCTCCCTTGTTCATAGAAAAATCTTTGCTTCTCTTTTGAGACCCAGACCTAGCACCTCTTGATACGTCTAGGTTCTCTTCTCACGGTAGCCTGCTGCCCTTTGGTGCGGTGGACTGTCTTCTCCCTGCCCTGTTCTAAAAGGCAGAGGAGCCCCAGTTTTTAGCTTCCTGCCTTGTGAAGGACTTGATTGGGGGCCAAGACTGAACTCCTCAGAGCTCACAGCAGTGCGTGCTGAATGTGCAAGTGAGAGTACACAGCTCGCCTTTTGTCCCCAGCTACAGGACAAGCCTGGGTCTCTGCAGGACTTCCATGGTCCTATAATACCCCACTTCAAACCTCTGGGGCAAAGTCTGATATCCTGGATCTGGAATGGCTACCCTAGGATGTCTCTGAGTTCCCTTTCACCTGGGACATGGACGCTGGTTTCTCAGAAGTGGCTGATTAATTTGTTGAAATTTCCACAAACTTCTGCTAACTCCTCCTTCCTGCCAGCAGCTTGGGAAGGTCGGAAACCTCTTGTGAGCAGTCAGAGTTGTGACGAGGGCCTGCTCTGGTTTGGGGAAAGAGAATTAGGCTCCACCAGAAAGGAGCCGGAGCCCTCCAAGAGCCAGAGTGATGTCCCTTGCGCAGCCTGCAGCTCCTGATGCCCCGCCCCTGTAGCTTTGGCTTCCCTGGGGCCTGGGAGGGCCAAGCCAACCCACCTAGGGATGAGTCAGAGGGGGGCAGGCAGGGCCTGCACCCGATCTCCGCCCCCTCCTCAGGGTGTGGTTGCTGCAGGTCTCCTGGCTTCTGCGGATAAACAAGGAGCCCAGGCATCTCTGCCTGTGAAAATGTCCCTAGTCTTCTGGTCACCTGCAGTGGCCCTGTTCAGCTCCCCACATGAAGAGCAGGCTCTTGCCTGCATGGGCTGTACAGGGCAGCAGAAGAGGTGTGTACTCCGCCTGCATGTGGGTTAGGTGCACAGGACATCAGCCTGAAGATCACCAGGAATCTCATAATTTTAGGGGGAAGAGACTTATAGATCAGCCTCAGGAGGGGAAAACTGAAGACTAGGGAGGTGGGGCAACATGCTCTGGGTTGAATGACACAGAGCTGGGACTAGATCAAATCTCTCAACTCTCCACTGCCCTGCCCTGCGTCCCTCCCACCAGGCTACAGGCATGAGGCAAGGAACCCTGTGGGCAACTGGATTCCAGATCTGCCCTCCAGCCCCAGCCCAAAGGCTCCACGCTCTGGTTCTGCAAAGGATCAGAGCATGACCCATTGCAGGAAGGAATTGAGAGCCCTCCCAACCCTCCCAACCTCAGGTCTCAAGCCCGTTGTGGCAGAGCAGGCATGGCTGTGACTTTCTGCATGGCAACCCTACCTTCTTTCTCCACGAAGAGCACCCCTTGAGGGAACGCTTCTCCATGTGATATGTCAGGGCCATGGTTCAGGCACTCTGCCTCTCAGTAGCCCCCCTGAATACACAGACAAGCCTGGCAAAGACGGCGCCCTCCAGCCTGAACAAGTGGGCCAGTGGGCACATGACCTAATCAGGGTCAATCAGAGTCCATCCTCGTGATCTATGTGTGGACCAGAGACCGAGGTGGCGGGCTGGGATGAGGTAAGCCTGGAGCTGTCTGTGGCCACGGCCTCCTCTTCCCACTCCATTCCCCCAACGTGGGAGAAGCTATTTCAGAACTGGAAAGAATGAGGCCGACACACAGAGGGAGAGTGTCCTGACCCATCCTCTTTGTTCTTAGACTCTCATTTTTTAGGCCAGTTTGACCTCTTGGGCTTCCCAGTTTTACAAGTCAATAAATGAATTCCTTAAGGTAGGTTTAACTTGAATTTGTCTCAGTTTTAACCAAGAAAGTCTTGACTAATAAAACAGGAGACTTCAAGTCCAAGGTGTATCTGTGGATGTCTGCCCACTATGACAGGTGGCAGGTGCTAGACACCCTCTCGCCCCAGGCTAGAGGCTGGTTGAGAAGTGGAGATGCAAATACCTCTACTGCTACCCTGCCTGGCTTGGGACATGGAGAAGGCAGTGAAGGCCTTGCAGCAGGTTGTAAGTTCTTTAATATAACATTTACCGGGTACCTACCAGGAGTCAGGTACTGTGCCAGGCCCCGGGGCCAGAGTGGTAAACAGGCTAGATTCATCCCCCATGGAGCCCCGTGGCTAAGTTTGCCTTGAATTTTACATTGTACAGCTCTATCATTAACTAGCGGTTTGACTTTGGGCAAAATGTTTAGCCTCTCTGAGCTTCTCACAACCTATAAAATACATCCTGGGCCTGAGTCAGGGTTCATGAAATAATGTGGAGTCTGGCTTGGTAAATACTAGCTGTCATCATAACTTCTTTTGTCCTTGTCATCCCCGTCCCTGAGGCTCACCCTCCACTGGAGTGCACACAGAGAAAGTTCAGCAACAGTATGGGACCTGAGGAATGACCTAAGATTGGAATTCAAAAGATACTACTGGACCTCTGTGGCCTGAGCTGGGAGGGACACTACAGTAGGTTGGGGTGGTCTTAGGAGGAAGGCTGCCGGGGAGAGCTGGTGTGGGAGAAGGAATAGGGATGGGATGGCAAGGGGAGAGACTGCAGAGGAAGATCATGGGCCAGATGGGTGAGTCCCTGGCCTGTGGCTCCACAGGCTGGGGACATGGTTGAATGAATGTGTGTTAAAAGGCCACTGTTCTGATACAAGTGAGTAGGGATGAAACTTGTGCCAGGGTTGCCCCTGAGGTGGGCTTAGAGTGGATGGGGTAGTTATGAGAAATATCCAGACTGGATAGTGGCAAGGAGCCCAAGAGGCTGGGAGAACAGGGCTGTCCCTCACCAGGACAGGGCAGAGAGGGTCTTGGCTAGGTTATCATCTGAGGGCCATGGGCCGGGGAACGTTACAAGTTCTCTTTTAGGTAACGATGGGTTTGGGAGTATTGGAAGTCTGGTGGAAAACAGGCGACAATAAATACAGGATTAGATTCTGTGACGGGCATGACTGAAAGCAAATCCCAATAAATAGGTGTCTGAATGGCATACTCCGCTTGGGGGTGCTGGGAGCAAGAAGGCTCTTTGTGGGATTTGGTGCACTGGGGTTAGAGTGGAGGGTACTGCATGAGGACAGGGAGCATTGGTAGAGAAGAAAGGTGCCTTTCCAGTCAAGGGAAAGGACAGCCCAGCAGGAAGGCACCCTCTGCTCTGCAGCTGGATCTGCCACTGCAGAGAGAAGCTCAGGAGCACTCTGAGGTCCTGACCGTGTAGTCTTGGAGGAGAGAGGATGTCTGGTGGGAGAGTCTGCCATCTCCAAAGAGGCTATCCCAGGGGATCCAAGCCCCCAGTCCTCCCGCCCTGGCCCCGTGGAGATGACCTCCTGCACTCAGGTGCCCGCAAAGCAGCATCCACAGGCAAGCAGCTGGCAGCGCTGGGGCCTGCTCTCCCCCAGCCCCGATCCGGGCAACCCAGCCTCCCATAATTGCCTTCTAAAAATATTCTTCCCTCCACCCCCACCTCTTGATTTCAAAATATTTAGTTTTCAGGGTATTTAAAATGAGAGTTGGCGGCTCTTCCAGCCCCAGATAACAAAGCTAAACATTTATGCTTCGACTGCATTTCTCTGAATCGGCTGAGATCTGGGGTTTGATATGGCCGCGGCAGAAGGGAGGGGAATCGAGTGCAGGATGGAGCATGTGTGGGCCTCCTGAAGGCTGGGGGGGCAACTGATCCACCCTGCCAGAGCCCTCAGGGACCCTGCCCTTCCTCAAGGGGCCACCTACCGCTGTTGACGTAGAGCCGGCCCCGGACGGTGTCCTTCCCCAGGATGTTCTCAGCCTCGCAAACATACTCCCCAGCGTCCTCAACCTTCACCTTGTTGAACTGTAGTCGTGAGTTCTTTCTGGTTAGGGAGGGGGAAAAGAGGGGGAGAGGCGTGAGCTGGGGGGAGGCGGCGACGATGCTCCCTAGCAGTCGCCCGACAGTCACCTCTCCCCACAGACCCACAGTGGCCTTGCAGGTTGGCTGGAAAGTAGATACCCTCAGGCTGGCTGTTCCTGGGGTCCAGAAGGAATGCTGAAGCCCTGGAACTGGAGGCAGACTGGGGCCCTCAGGACAAACCAGGCTGGGGCTAATGGCTACACACATGTTCTAAATCTATGAATTCTCACGTCTATTTTCCCAAGGCTGGGCCTTTTTTTGTAACATTTTTTCTGGGGGCAGAGAGCCAGGCCCCTTAGGAAGTCACATGGCTACATCTTCATTCTCAGCAGCTTTAACCTTCCTTAGAAATGGCTGCTTGTCACGCTGGATACGTAGGACCCATTCCCAGAGCAATGGTTTAAATGTGTTCCCAAAGCTCATTAATCCCCAAAGTGATGGTGTGGGGAGGTGGGCCTAATGAGGGGTTAATGTCACAAGAGCTCCATCGTGAGTGGCTTAAAGTTGATTTCGTGGGAATGGGTTTGTTATAAAAGCAAGTTCAGTCCCCTCATCCTCTCTCACCATGTGACGCCTTCTGTCGTGTTATGGTGAAGCATGAAGGCCATTGCCAGATGTAACTTCTGAATCTTTGACTCCTCTAGAACTGTGAGCAAATAACACTTCTATTGCTCATAAATTACCCAGTCTGTGGCCCTCCGTTATAGCAGTGGAAAGTGGATTCAAGATACCCAGGTATCTGGGAGAGCCACAATTCTGAGAGGATCAGTTGACAACTGTGCCCAGATCCCAGTGGTTTTCTCCTGCCTTCCAATCAGCCCTGCCACTAAGAGGCACTCTGTGACCTCTCCAAGGAGCATTTGTTTCATTTATTAATTCGTTTGACAAATGCTTACTGAGTGCCTTTGTGTGCCAGGAACTTGTACTTCAAGCAACAAAAAGATCTTGGACTTGATCCCAGGGCTGAACTGGGTGTCTCTTCCTATAGATGGGAAAGCTAAATCCTAGAGGGCTTCCTGACTTGCCCAAGGTCACCCAGCAAGGTAAAGGCAGAGGTGCTGTAGCTAGTGGAGACATGCGGTATCTTGGGCATCTGAAGCTGGGGCAAGGCCCCTTCTTCATCCAGTCCCTGCATGCCCCGCCCCTGGTGCTGTGACGGCAGTGTACCTAGCCCTGGGTCCCCTCTTTCTGGAGTTCTGGTCAAACCTCTCCTTCCTTCTCAGAGCTTCCCTGCACCTATCCCAGCATGCCTAGGCTCTGCAAGTGTCTGTTCCCAGTTCCCCTCCTTCCCTCTGCCCCAGTATTCTCAGGGGCCAGTGAGAGCTCTGAAAAAAGAACAGGACCCCAACCTGGACCCCAGGGGGAAGCGAGAAATAGCATGGAAATGTCTTTACATGATGTCGTCTCCTCTTCTTTTTAGTGATTAGTTAAAAAACAAAGCAAAACAAACAAATAAACAAAAAACACAGATTCCCAGAATATTTGTAGTGGGTTGGAGGGGAAGTGGCTCATGGGACAGGGTGTAGTAGAGCTGTCACTGCCCTGAACCCCAGGGACCAAAACAGAGCCAGGACACTGTTGGGGTAAGGAGGGCAAGGGCAGGTGAACAGAGAGGCTTGCCCATAGAGATGCAAACTGGCCCACAGTCCCTACCTAGGCCTATGCTTTTAGGGACCTCTTTCCTGGACTTGCTTTTCTTCTGAAGGTAGACCTCTTCCCAGATGTCCTCACCCCAAGACTCCCAAACGAAGGTGCTGCAAAGCTGTCTTGTCAACAGAGCCTATTGCTGTGATGATGTCCTCACTAGTGTGGTGACAGCTGCTGGACTATACCCTACCCTTCCTGGCTCGAGCAGGTCTTTGTCTCCTTGGCCTGGTGCCTGCCCACAACCCTCTTCTGTCAATTAAAGTTTGTTCCCTTCATTAAGTAGAGCCCTGGAGGCCCCTCTGACTGAGAAGGCTTCTCCTTCCCTGCTCTAGCCTAATTAGACACCACAGAGCCCAGCTTCCCTGGGACGAGGCTGCTCTCACTTCGAGGCACTGGACAAGGAGGGCAGGGATCACCTGAGGGGACTAAGAGCCAGACCCTCTTTGTCACTCACAGTCACATTCAAGGGAGTTTCCCTTGCATGACATCATACGTAGCAGGACAAGACTGAGTGAAGCTCAGGGCTTTGAGGGGAGAAAGCTGGAACTTGAAGGAAGGGTTCCGGGAGAGCCCTGCCCCTTAGAGGAATGAAAAAGCGGTGACAACTCTCCAGGTTTGCCAGCTGCAGGCATCTTGGTTTACTGGGGTCATATGGCTCTCAGGGAGGTGGGCTCCAGAGACACAGAGACTCTGGGTGGGGTGAGAAGGAGGGCTCAGTGGGTCTCCCAGGCCTGGCAGTTGCTGGGACCACTATACTCTGTCCTCGCTGCGAGCTCCAGCTGCCGTCGTCCCTAAGGACTCACAGCTCTTCTGGCTTTCCGGGCAGCAGGATGCTATCTGTTCCTGGTGCCCTATCACCGTGCTGACCCAGGTCTGCCCCGAGAAGGGTGCCCATCCGCACCCTCCCCAGCTGGTTCTCTGCTGGCAGGAATGGGATCTGGGCGGCTGCACATTTTCCTCAGCGCCTCCCCCCGCCAGCCCGAGGGGCCTGTTCTAGCCTGCCCCTCATAAATAAGGGAACACGTGGTTCTCCAGGGGAGGGCCCTGCGCCCAGGGCTTGAGGGGGCAGTTTTTTCCTGGCACAGGAAGGCTGGGTCAGATACTGCAGTGTGGTGGCACAGAGACAGACAGTACCAATGGGGAGGAGGTCTCTGCAGGCCAACAGAGACACCAAGACAGAGCACAGCCTGGGCAGGTGGAGCGTATGCGAGGAAGGCTGTGGAGGCTGCTGCAGGGCAGGCAGGGAGGACAGAGAAGGGCTTTCCAGAAAGAAGCCTCCTGTCCCTGGCCCCTATGCTAGGTAAGATGTGTATAGTAGGGGGGTGGGTAGCGTGCAGAGGTGGCAGCAGCAATATCAGAATCCTCCTGATGAGCCCTTGGTAACAGGAAATCAGAAATTCCCAATTAAAGTGCACTTTTTCACCACTTGCGACTCACTTCTGGGATCCTAGAGGCAGGGCAGGTGACTCAAGGATGGTTCAGAATAGCACAAAGGATAAGGCTCTGACAGGTAGGGGCTCGGGGCACACTTCAGACTCTGGGGCCTACTATACGCAGGGGAAGACCTCACCAGGCTGGACTGGGTCACCCATTTGTCAGATGAAACTGAGGCTTACCCAGGAAGCATCAGGTTCAGAGGATGAGCAACCCAAAGTCCTCCTGCCCAACACAGTGGGTCCCCCACCCAGGAGGTGAGGCCCAACAGGATTTTCATCAATTCAACACTGAAGTTAGATCTGCCCAGGTCCACAGGGGAGAATGGGTGAAGGGGGGCTAGTCTTTGAGTGTCTCTCACGTTAGCAGTGACAGATCCCTCCACAATGCAATGAAGCCATATCTAAGGCACTGTTGGAAGAGACAAGAGTTGGAGGGCTTGGGCACATGTCCCTGAGACATGACATTTAAACTGGACCTTGGAGAACTTTGCCAGGGACAAGCATAGGGAACAGACCAGTGTCATGAAAGTAAAGACCAGGGGTCAGGAGAGCAGTGGGTCAGGAAACAGGGGAATAGTGATGTGCAGACAGAAAGCTCTGAAGAGCCTTAAGGCTGTACCCAGCATGTTGCAGGTTCTCCTGATCCGGGAAGTAACAAATGAGCAATCACAGGTGTCCCTGTTAAAGATCTTCCTCTGTAGGCACTCACGGGGGTCTGTGGACCTCCAAAACTGGGTGTTTAAGGCCCATTTTTTTTCATGAAGAAAGGAAGGAGATTTTACCCAGGTCTACACTGGAAGCTGGACTAGAGACACCTGTAGGCAGGGGCCACGGTTGTTTCATTCACCAGTGTATCCCGAGCCTCTAGCAGGATGCCTGGCACATAGCGGATAAGATGTGCACATGGCACACAGCAGTGATTTCACAGCAGGCCTGCAGTCCGGAGGGTGGAGGGTGGCCGAAAAGCAGCTGGAGGCAGAGAAGCCAGGAAAGAAAAGCACAGGCAGGGAAGAGGGCGCCCCCGGCGCCCCCCCCCCCCATATCTGGACTTCCTGCAGGGATGGCAAAGGGGGCAGCTGATGGGCAGCAGGCAGACTGGGTGCACACAGCTGAGAGGGAGCACAGGAAGCAGAGGCTGGGCTGGAGAGGCCAGGGTAGCGAGGCTGGCTTGGGGTATTTGGAATTGAAACACCTGCAGGTGACTGCGGGGGGGTGTCTAATGCTGAGCTGGTGGCCTGGGTCTGGAACTCTTGAGGAAAAAGCCATCAAGCCTGGAGATGGAGGCTTGGGGCCTCTCTCTCCAGAGGGAGAGCGGGAGGAGTGAAGCCCAACATACAGGAAAGCCAGCATCATGGCATCTCAGTGGTCAGACTCCCAGGAGGAACAGAGGGAGCCCACAGGGTGAAGGGAGCAGATGGCCCGCGTCAGGGCTGCCGGGAGGCCGGGAGGCCTGGGGTTAGGCAGCCCAGAGGTCAGTGGGGTCTCTCAAGGGCCTCAGCCATGGAGAGGCTGGGGACAGAAGTCAGACTCCAGCAGGGTGGCGACTGCACTTGGTGGTGGAGGGAAGAAGAGAGATGGGGAAACAGCTGAAGGAGGATGAGGAGACAGCACCCCAGCAGGAAAGCCTTCAGAAGAGAAGTGACAGTAATGAGTTTGCAGGGAGGGACAGAAAGGCTGAAGTTACCAGAGAGAGGAGGCAGCTGGCGGGGCCAAAGCGAGTGTGCATGTGTGCAAGGGAGCCCGGGGGCCAGCATGGGGTGAGGGGCTGGGGATGGGCAGTGGGGGGTGAGCTTGGGAGTAATGTGGAAGGTGAGGATGAGCACTCTCTTGACTTCTGCTCTCAGTGAAGTAGGGGACAGGCCATTTTCTAGACAGAGAGGATGGGAGGGAGACAGGGTCCTACCAGCCCCAGCTTCAAGAAGTCTGTTCATTCTCCTCTCTAGCTTGGAGTCACTCTTGGCAGTGGGAAGAGGGTGGGGTGACCTCAGGTGAGCTAGTGGGCGGCCTGAATTTCTTGACAACACTGTAGACAGGGGACACACGGGAACACCCTCCACCCCTCCCCTAGCCACCACAGTTTTCTTAGGAAGTGACATTCTGTCAGACAGAAACCTTTGATCCAAACCAAACCTCTCTTAAATTACATCAGGTGTGGCCTGAGCCCGGGCTTTCTTTCCATCACTTTCTATTGTGGGCCAGATTGGACATTCTGTAAAATGCTTTTCTGCCTGGGCCACTTTCTGAGGTGACCAGTTCTATCTTTGCCTCTATTCTTGGAAGGAGAGTCAGAGAATGGGACAATCAGAGACTATCTGGTGGTCCCCTTCCCACCTCTTGCACAGGTTCCCAACACTGAGGCCCAGAGGAGGCAAGCATACCGGGCCACACAGCAAACCAGGTGTGGCCTGAGCCTGGGCTTTCCTTCCATAACTTTCTGTTGTGGGTGAAGCTGGACATTCTCTAAAATCCTTTTCATTTGCATGTGGTAGGGGTTGAGGAGAAAAATGATAGCCAGGAAGGGAGTAGTTATAAGCTCCTCTGCAGGTGGGGGCAGAGAATGCTGGGGTGCTCCTTAGCTAAGAGGGTTGACAGAGCAAGGTCAGGCGGAAAATCCGTTTAGCCTGCAGAAAGACAAGGGGGCTGCTCATTGGAATCCTGGCTCCTTTGGTGCTGAAGTCCCCTGCCTGATCAACCCAAGAAGGATGAGAAACTAAATCCCAGCCCGATACTTGGGGAGCTTCTGAGTCCATCCCCTGGAGCGCTGATTGAAGATTAAAGAAAATTCTCATACCCTAGGAGGCTCAGACTCCCCTCACACCAACCAAACCCTTTCTCCTTACCAAGCTCTCTGACAAGGGATAGCTAGCTGAGCTTAGAGACCAGCCACTCATCTTGTGTGATCTCCCACAGGCTTTCTGGAAGCAGGGCCTTTCACCCCAAATTACCAGATTTGGGGGCTTTTGGACACTGTGCTGTGTTTTTTGAGAAATTTTTGGGATAAGCAAGGACTTCTACATTCTACATTTAAAGCTGACCTCGACAATCAAATTGCCTGCAACCATCCAGAGACATTGGTTGCTTAATTCTTGTCTGTGGTGTGCAATTCACCCACTCAGCATCACCAGAAGGGCCCACCCAGACTGCAAGGAGAGGAGCTGGGGGTGGCAAGGAAGGGGAACATAGAGAGGGGCTGGGACTGGCTCCATGCTGGGCCTGAGCTCCGCCAGCTCAGCCCCTCCTTCTTAGAAGGAGGGGACAGAGGGTGGGGCTGATGTTGCTCACCTGCCATTGCCATATTTGATGCGGATGTCTCGGCTGCGGTTGAGCTCCTTGCCGTCCTTGAACCAGCGGTAGGAGGGCTGGGGGTTCCCGGCTGCTGCCTCACACTTCAGCGACTGCTTCTCGCCCACCTGTCCTGTTTGGCTCTTCATCTTCTTCAGCTTGGGCCGGGTGGCTGTGGGGTACAAGGCAAGCACGTGAGTGTGGTGGCGGTGGAGGCAGCACCGAGCATAAGCAGTTAAGGGCCTCGGGCTGGGGAGGGGAGGGTGAGCCTGGAAGTCACCCCTCCTGCTGTCATTGCTTAGCTCAATTTGCCTGCATTTAGAGACTGCAGTGAGATCCGCTTCCTTCATACTTGGGATGGTATTAGGAGCTTTATATGAGCTTATAAAATCTTCACAATAACCCCATGAGCTTACTGAAGTGTTTAAACCCATTTGTACATGGGAAAACTGAGGTTCAGAAGGGTAAAGTCACTTCCCTAAGGACTGGGGTTCAACCCAGATCATGGCCCCAGGGCTCATGATCTCTACTGTCCCTAAGCCCTAGGTCTGTCCCAGAGGACACAGACAGGCCAAGATGACAGACTTGGCTAGCGCTCCCAGGAAGTCCAGCCTAGCCGAGGAACCTGGTTTTGCTATCACAGCATGGGTCTTGGTAATCTGGTAACAATGGAGCCCAGAGGAGTCATCCTTGTCCTGGGAATGGGGTTCGCTAAGCTAAGAGCGAGAGATGAGGTTGGAAGATGCGGAGAGGGAAGTCTGGCCGAGGTAGCACTGTGGGACATCTTGTGTGGTCCACTGGGATGGGCTGGCAAATGGGTAAGGAGGAGTGGGGTGACTAGGCATGGACTGTGCTGGTGGGCACAGGTCGACCGAGGATGCAAAGCCGTGAGCGTCAAGCTGAGAGGCTTTTCCCATTATCCTTTTTTTCCTTTAAATATATATTTTAATTGTAGTTGGACATACTATCTTTATTTTATTTTTTTATGTGGTGCTGAGAATCGAACCCAGTGCCTCACACGTGCTAGGCAAGTGCTCTACCACAGAGCCACCAATCCCCATTATTCTTAAACACATTCTGTTTCCACATGCCCAATGCTTTGCCTCCTTGCTCCTCTCCCTACTGCCTTAAAAATAAAACTGGGAAAAAAGGTGCCCTGCTCTGAGGTAGGTGAGGGCAAGCCAGCCAGCACTCCCTGCAGAGATACATAACAAATTCTATCAGTGTCGCCCTTTATAGGACACGCAGCACTTCCGTGCATACTCTTATTTGGTCCCTGAGCTCTGTGAGACAAGTGTCATACTGACATTGATGGTAAAGAGGAGACTCAGAGGTTCAGAAACTTGACCCAAAGCCACATAGCTAGGAAGTCACAGAGTTGGGACCAAAGCCTCGGTGTCTGAATCTGTGATGTGCCGGGCTGGGAGCAGGCTAGTGTCGACTTTTGCAGCCTCATCTCTCTTTGAGGATTGGAGACCCTGGTTCAAATTTTTTCAATAGCAGAAGGGAGGGACTTCGAGGGCCAGGAAGTGTCTGGTGACTGACTGGCCCTGTCTAGGTCATTGGTCCTTTTCTTGGTAGCTCAGAGCTCTGACAATGGGCCAGTGTTGGCTCTGGAGAAAGGCAGGCAGAGAGGGCTGGTGAGAGGTAGGAGGCACCTCCTTGAACTTAACCCTGAGCTGTTGCTTGTCAGTAAGAAGTCAATGGGCATGAGGTGCCAGGGACAGAGGGAACTTCAAAAGAAAACATTTAAAAATATGTTCCTTAGGGCTGGGGACATAGTTCAGTGGTACAGCCTAGAGCGCTTGCCTAGGATGTGTGAGGACCTGGGTTCAACACCCAGTACCACAAAAAAGAATGGCTTAAGCAATGATTCTTGTGAAATAATTTTGTTTATTTTAGAAAATTAAAAAATAGTCGGGTAAAAAGAAGTAAACAAAATCATCCATTATCCCAGTACTCAGAATGAAAACACACACACACACACACACACACACAATTTTAAACAAAATGGAATCAGGGCCAATAACACGTTTCTCTCATTTAAGAAAACAATGTAATCCTTTCACCTTGCTGTTAAATACTAATAATAACATTTACCAAACTGAATTCTATGAGACATAAGTATCTGAGGAGTTGAAAATAGACATTACTTGAGAAAAAATGTTCTGTGAGGAACATGGGATGAACTTGGCTAATGAAGTGTCTTTATTGACTTCAGTGAGATTATCTAAGTAAGGAACTTGAAACTTTTTTCTTGGATCCCTTAACAGCATTTCAAGGAAATAAAATTATGTGGAACAAGTTCTGTAACATAACTTCTATGTGCATATATTTATAGATATAATATATATTTTAATAGATAATATATTCACAATTCAAAATTTAAGAACTGTAAAAGAGCATCTAAAACTGAGTCATACCCCACCCCTCTAGGTTCAGAGCAGATATTCAGTTGCCCTTCCAGGAGGCAACTAATTTTACCAGTTCCTTTGATATCCTTTCAGAGATCTCCTAAGCATATATGAAAAAAAATAAAACCCTGGAACTCACACACATATTTCCACCCAATCATTTTTCATCCTTGCATAATATTCCTGTGTGGATGTATCAAAATGTATGCAACTGAATCCTGTTGTGAGGCAGTCAACATGTCCCCACCTCCCATCACCAATATCCCCAGAGGAACATCCTTGTGGTTTCATCTCCTTGCTCGACCAACGGACACAGCTGTAAGAGTGGACCCACACTGCCTGTGTTCCAATCCAGGTGTTGCTACTCATTAGTTTTGTGTCCTTAGGTCATTGACTTAATACTTCTACACCTCAGTTTCCTCATCTATAAAATACAGGTAATAAATAATAGCTCCTACCTCATGGGATGATGGCTGTGAGGAGTAGAAGACAATGCACACACAGCCTGGCATGCCCAGAGCATTCAGTAAAGGTCAGCTGTTGTTATTATTATTATCCACAATTCTTTCCTAAGGCCATCTTCCTAAAAGTGGCTGCATCTAAGGGTATATAGTCTTTTCAGCTTCATGAACTGCCAAATTGCCCTCTGGAAATGCTGCTCCACTCTGCACTCCCCCAGTGAATGACGGGGCCTGTTTTTCCACAGCCTCACCACCAGGAGGTATTATCATATCTTTCATCTCTGCCAATTAGCTAAGCAAAAGATAACGTCTCTTTGTTGTTGTAATTTGCATTTATTTGATTACTGATGAGGCTGAACATTTTTCATAAGTGTATTGGTCCATTGTATTGCTTCTTCTGGAATTGCCTGTTCATGTCTGCAGTCTGTTTTCCTATTGAGTGCTCATCTTTTTATTGATTTCTAAGAGCTCTTTAGAAATATTAAGGCTATTAACCTTTTGGCTACAATATTCCAACTCCCCCCTCAGTCACCTGCTTCTCACATTTTAAAATGCTAGCTTTTGTTTTGTTTTGTTTTGTTTGTTTTTTATCTTTCTTTTATTTTTTTATCCAGACATTTTATGAGCGATGAATTTTATGAGCGATGAATCTACCAATCTGTTGGATTTTCAGACACTTCATTTTTCTAGGTGAGATTGGAGTCCTGCCTCAGCACCCTTCCCTTCCCTGCACCCTGCCCTCTTGCATCTACTACAGAGTTCCCAGACACGCCTTATCTCAGTGCTTAAACCCAGATGCTGATGTGAATCACATGGGAGCTTCAAAACTTCAGTGGATGCCCGGGGCATATCCAGAGCATTCTGAAGCAGAACCCGTGAGGATAGTCAGGCGGGTGATTTTAACAGGCTCCCGGGTATCTTTCTCATAGAAAAGTGCACATGTTGTAAGCGTACAGCTCAACAACTGGCGACAGACAACACATCTGGGCAGCTGGCTTTGCTCCAAATTCTGGTTTTTACCTGGTAATCTAAATTCGTGGTCTAGGATGACCTCTAGCTAACCCCCTGCTCCTTTTTGTGAACTGGGGCACAGAGAGCTCTTCACAGGTTCGAAAGTGTGTTAACCTTTCTTGCAATTCTGACAGCAGGGAATCCCCTGTCCCAACCACCATGGGCCACCTCACTTCCAGCCAGATAGGGGAGGGGGAGGGTGACACCTGGTGGGAGAAGCAGTGCTCACTCTGCCACCTCATTTCCTGACTGAGTTCTGGTGCAAGACTGTGCACTGAGCCAGTGGCCACTGCTTAGTGGTTGTGGTGATGGGCTGGGGGTGTATCACACAGAGATGAGCAGCGGCATGATCCTCATGCAGAGGGCCGGAGGAATTGGGGGCTCCAAAGTCATTCTCTGACCCCATGGAAAACACAGGATTACATTTCAGATCATAAGGAGCCCACCCGACCTAGTGAGGACCCTGTGTGACTCAACAGTGACTTCTTGATAGTTCACTCGCTTCTATCTGGGTGTTCCTGGAGGGTTGGGGATGATTACTCCATATATATCTAGATCATTTCTGTCTGGAACAAAACACAGGACCTAGCACACAGTAGGCACTCAGTAAGTACATATGGTATATTTACTCAAGAGTGTAAGTGCCTGCCCACTAGGGGCACCTGATTTGGCTCCATTCATTCATTTAATACTTTTTAATCAACCGATCCCATGCCAGGCACTCTTCTGGTGCTGGGTATATAGTACTGAACAAGACAGGTATATGTCCTGCTCCTGGGGAGCCTGACTTTGCATGAAGGCCATAGACACTCAGCAAGTCACCAACAGCAAGCGAGAAGCCGTAATCAGCTGGATAAAGGCTCCAAGGTAGGAATGAGCTTGGTGAGTTCAGGGGTCTAACAGAGGCCTATGTGACTGGAGGAGGGTGAAAGGTAAGGGTGGAATGAGGGGAGTGTGGAGAGGTACACAGGACCCAAGTTCCATGGGATTGTGAAAGGCAGGATGAGAAGTCTAGATTTGCTTTTTTTTAAAAAAAAACTTTTTACATGCTTACCAGAAAAATTTTAAATTACACATGCAGATTACATTTTATTTCTATTGGACAGCACTGATCAAAGGATGACAAAAATAATCATACATTTAAATCATGCCGTATTCTTTTGTTTATTTTTTTTTCTTTGAATCATGCCATGTTCTTTGCAAAAAGTTTTCTTTTATAGCTCTTAAAGGTTCCTCAGAAGAACCACATGAAAGTTAAGGCAGGTAAACCTTGTAGATTTTTTTTTTCAGCCAATTTCCTTGGGGAGGCAATGACAGTGGCTAAGAGGGCAGAACAGAGAACACAAACCAGATGGCCCTTGGAACAATGCCCAGGGGACCTCCACACCCTTACTCCTGGGCCCAGTGCCCTGTCAGACATTTGCAGCAAGGACTGGAGTGACCTCAGTGGCCCTGGATTTGTTCTGTAGGTGTGATAGGAAGGCATTAGCAGCTTACAAATTGAGGAATGACCTGATCTTACTGTCTGCACTTTAAGCTCTTTCTTAATCTGAGCCACCATCACCTCTCCTCCTGTGGCTTCCAGCCATTGGATCAAGTACCAACCCTTGGGGTCATCTGGGACAAGGCTCAGACGCTAGTCACACAGCAGACCTTGGGCACCTGGTTTAGCTCCAGTCCCCAGCCTGGGTACCTTCTCTCATCTAGGCCTGGGATTACCAAGTCTTTCTTACAGCCCAGGGCCCAGAACGCCATGTTAGTGTGTGGGCATCCTAACAGGTCCCAAGAGTGTCTTGGGGCCAGAGCTGAACTAAGCAGAACAGGCTTCCTGAGATAGATAGGATCTGTCAGGACAATAGCTGAATCAAGAGTGGGCAGGCACGTAACCTCGTGAATAAATATACCATGTGTATTTACTGAGTGCCTACTATGTGCTAGCTCCCGTGCTTTGTCCCAGACAGAAATGATCCAGCCATATATAGAGTAAGCATCCCCAATCCTCCAGGAATTAAGCTTGTCTCCCTCTGTCATTGTTTCTTTACATAACAAATACACTTTCATTTTAGAAAAATTACACAATACAAGTAAGGACAAAGAAAAACACATTTAAATCAATTAAAGTACCACCAGAGAGAAAACCACTGTTCATATTTTCAAATATCTCCTGCAAGACATTTCTAACATGCTTTAGATTCACTTCCCCCCCACCCAGTGGACACATTACAAGAGTATTTTTCCAGGCCTAGAAATAAATGTAGCTCTAAATTATTTTAATGGCTGCCTAATATTCCATTGTTCAGATGAATTTGGTAAGTTGTCTTCAGTGTTTTGCTACTATGAACAATACTGCAATAAACTTCTCCATCAATTCAGCTTTGTGGCCAAAGGGAGGAACAGCAGAGCTGGGGGCCCAGGCATATTTCCCTATGCAGAGAGGAGACTCTGAAAGGTCCAGCACACAGGAGAGTGGACAGATGAGGTTTGTCAGATAAAAGCAAGAGGAAGCTCTGTGTGCATAAGAAGCGGGAGGGAAATTCTCAATACCCTCCCCCTGGCTGTCTCTGACACCTGATTTCCTGAGGTGGAGGGGCAGGTGGCAAATTGATGGCTCAGGCAGGCCTATGGGAGGTCCTCCTCAGACCAAGGCCTCGTACTCCTTGGGTTGGGAAGCCCAGATGTTACTTTGTTCTGCTCTCACCCTCCTGGAGCCGTGTTAACTAAGCAGCAGAACCAGGGTTCTCTGGAGTGCGAACATGGGGGTACAGGGATCACTTCTGGCAGCTTTAGTAGAACAAGAAGAAGGTCTCCACAAACAGATTTCCCTCGGTGACAGGTTCCATAAAACCTGAGGACACATTCCCTGTTGCCTCAGCTTGGGCCACAAGGTATCTGGTGGCTTCTGCTTTCTGTCCCCTGGTGCCAAACCAGGGCATCTGGTCTGTCTCCGCCTGACAGGCAATCCCCAGAAAGCACCTCATTAAAGTAGCAACACAGAACAACAACCAGCGCTGTTCCCCACATCCCAGCCCCCAGGCCAGGAGGTGCCGCTGTGCCAGCGGCCTGACCTCATTCCTCTCCAGTGGGCGGTGGGTGCGGAGACTGAAGAGATCTGAGAGCAAGACAGACGCCCAGGACGAGGCCGGGCAACCTGGCCAGGGAAGACCTGGCCCTGTCTCCCTCCCAGCCACCAGGGCCAGGGGCAGCGGGCTCTTAAAAGGGTTAATGATCCTCACCTCATGACTAAGACTGAGCAGTCCCCTTTGCAGGGCAACACCTGGAGACAATTCGGCCAGCCTGCCCGGCATCAAAGTCTCACACTGTCCTGGGCCAGCGGGCTGCAGCCCAGCCCCCTCCCCAATCCTCTCTCACCTACAAAGTGACTGCAACCTATTGGAGGTTAATTACAGACTCCAAGTTCAAATGAGAAAGAAAGAAAGGGAAAAAAAAATTAAAAACACAGCTGGTTTAAGTGGGCACAGGGGAACTCATCTGTGAAGTGTGGTAAGGTATCCGCCCCACTGATGCTCCTGGGACGGGCCTCCCAGAGGGAGTGTGCACCCAGCTGGGCCTTTGGCTTTCTCTGGGCCACAGATCCTTGGCCAATGAGTCCCAGCCTGGTGCCTGGGATTGCTTTGTCTTTTTATATCCATCCAACAAATATCCACACCCAGCAGGCTCTGTGATGTGCCAGGTGCCCATCAGGCACCAGGGATATGGCACCAAACAAGACAATACGGCCCCTGCCCTCAGTTTTGGGCTTCTACTGAGGCCGAGAAGGGAGAGAGGCTCAAAGAGAGTCACTTTCCCTGCATCAGTGAAAGCCACTGGTGCCTGGTACTTCAGTAGCAAGTAGAGAACAGGAGCCAGGACTGGTAGGGATGAGGACTAAAGGCAGACACTGTATCAGGAGAACATGGAGAGGAGGATGAGGAGCGGGGAGGATGAGGAGACAAAACTTAGTAGCACCAAGACCAACAGAAATATTCCTGCCTTAAAGCCTTGCCTGCCCAGTCAGAAGCACCACCCAATGACACCCAACTTTACCATGGGAGAGCAAGAAAGGCACCGGCCCTAAAGCCAAGGCCATGACCACTGCCAGCCCCTCTGCCAGAATTTTGAGAGAAGCACTGGTCTTCTTGGGCTCTGCCAAAGTCAGGGGCAGAGATGCCAAGCCTCTGATGTCTGAGCCATAGGTACACAAGCAGTGGAGATTCGGGAGTGAGGGGTGGCACCCATGTCTGCATAGGCTCCCAGAGCAGAGCATCAGTTGCTGGGTAGGTGTACAGTGACCGTGCAGATACCATAGTCTCCTGGGTTCCTACCAGTGTTGGGACACGGGCACAGACATCTAGATCTGACAGAGATGAGATGTGGAAGATGCAGCACCATTACAGAACAGCCGGGCTGCTGAGGATATGGAGATTCAGGTCTTTGTCTCAGGCTCCCGATTTTTTAGCTGTCTGCTCTTAAGTAGGCATTTTAGCCTCTCAGCCTCAATGGACTCATCTACAAACCACACTTTGCCTGTTTAAGAGAGGAAGGTCTCCAAGGAGAGATGGAAGCTTCTGACTTGATCATGGGCAGAATTGGGGATAAAGCAGAGATGGAGGGCCACTGCCATCTACCCAAACCCTCTTACAATCCTTGCTGGGGAAAGCTGGGCTCTGGGCCAAAGTCTTGGGCCCTGGAGAACCCAGTGTGTAGATATCTGAAGTAGGTGGGCTAGGCCAATCCTTGCTCAGGGAACCCACAGAAGGCTGAGGAGGGGATCCCAGAGCTTCTGTCCTCTTTGGAATAGACTTGCACTTCCTGTCTCCTCAGCCAGGCTGGAGATAGTTGTTTCTGAAGCTCGGGGTCTTGGGGAATGTAGTGGGAAGGGGACAAGACTGGCACCTCCACTGGGGTGTGTGGGAAGCCACCGGATGGTCTTGGGCCTCTTTTTGGAGGGTCTACTGAGCTCTTTAGTAAGGAAAAGCAGCACATTTGTATTAAAACAAGCAAACACATAATGTAGTAGAATGTCAAGTTCATGTGGATTTTTAAGATAAAATAAAAATAGAACACTTCTAAGCATCATGGGGCCTCAGGGAAAGGCCTTAGCAGGTCTGGTGCAGGCAAGCAATAGTCACATGCTCACCAGGCTCTGTCCCTCCAAATCCAACTGCAAGCACAGAGAGCCCTGGCTAGGCACTGTGGCAGGGCTGGAAGTGGGATGCAGTCCTTGTGGTCCAGGCTGGCCAGGCTGAGGGGACTGGAAAGAACTCAGTCCAGAAATCTGCCTCCCTCCCTGGGTAGGAAGTCCTTAGCTCCGACATGACAGGTGGAAATCCAGTTTCTCCATCTCCTCTCCCCAAACTGCTCTTCCTCCTGGTGCCCTCTTTCAGTCACCTTGGCATTATGACGATCCCATTTCTCTCTTGACTTTCCTTAGAGGTCAAGTTCATTCTACTTCCACCAAGCCTCTTGCCCTCATCACCCTCCACCATCTGCCAGGCCCTGGTTCAGGTCACACCGTTCCCACCCCAGGACCACTGTGCCAGCAGGGAATATTGGGCAGATTTACCTCTATGCCTTCTGCCATTCAGGAACTTTCCTTGGTTCCCTGATGTCTATAGAAGAAATGCTGCTACTTTCCTTTGTGGTAGCCAGGCGACTCAGGGGACACTGCTGGGCCAGTCAGTGGGTTCCCTTTTCAAACACCCCTCTCTATTTTCCCCTATCACTTTTTTCAGAATCTTATATTCCAGGTAGACCAAATGTGCATATTGTGACCTTCCTCCATGTTCCATGTTCAGGTGTCTATCAAATGTCATTCCCCACGCAGGAAGCAGAATCCAGAGGGTCAGCCTTGTAGGCTCAGAGTCAGACAGGCCTTGGTGAGCATTCTGGCTCTGCCCAGAGTCTTGTATAACTAGGCAAGTTACTTAACCTCTCGGAGCCTTTAGTTCCTTGACTGTGAAACAGGGACAATCCTACCCACCTTCTAAGATTGTGGGGAGAATTAAATGGACGCAACTCATGTCAAGAACTTAGCACAGTGCCTGGAACAGAGAGATAGCTTAATAACTGGAAGCTTTTATTAATCTAAATCCCTTAAGATCTCCTCAGATGCTACCGCCTTCTCTAATCCACCCAGCCAGAAGCAGTTTCTGTCCCACATAGACTCCCTGTGCCTTTCACCAGCTCTTCCTGGGGCTTCTTACCTCAGAGAAAACTGGGTTCTTTTCCTTCTAAACTGTGGGGAACTTGGGGAGGGGATGTGATGGGGGTATCACTGTGTTGCTGATGTCTGGACAGAGTAGGTGCTCACTGATCACAGGCTAAACAAATGAATTAATGACGTAAGGCTGGACTGTGACTGAAGGGCACCTAAAGCAGTCTGAATCCAGACTGCTGCAAACACTCAGGGGAGGGTGGGGCCCCTGACAGCTAATCTCAGAGCCCTTTTCCCACCCAACACTCTTCCCCAGCTCGTCACTCAGCCCCAACAGGCTTGTGTCCCGGAATAGCAGAGCAGATGACAGAAATCGGGGACCTCACAGAAAGACTATTCTTGCTCAGTCTACCACTGCCCACTACTCAGGGGCCCCAGACCAGGCAGGAAGCCCAGCCAGAGAAGCTTCTTTCCAAGAAACTGTGGATCTTCAGAGGAGAAGGGGCTATCTAGCTCTCCACATGTGGAGTTGAAGTAGCTTGAGACTGTCTTCATTTATTTCTGCTCTGGTATGGATTGAGAACACAGAACATTTGAGTGCTGAGGGTCCTGTGCATGTGGCCTCGGCCCTAGTGGAGAGCCTCACTAGCAGGGCACTGCTGTCACCGGGGGATGGGCCTATGACAGTAGTGTGGGGTGCTGCTCAGCACAGAGGACACACTGACCCTTCCTCCTTATCCCAGGGGCCAAGGAGGGCTGTAGGGGGAGCAAATCCTATGCTGGGACTGAGGGATGAGTGGGGGTTGGCCCAGAGAAGGCAGAGTGTACACCAGGCAAAAGGAAGAACAGCTTCCTAGGGATAAGGTGGGAAAGAGACTGCAGTGCCTTCAAGGGACCAGGAGAAATTCCACCCACCTCATTGTAAGGTGCAAGAGCCGAGGGGGCAGTGACTAGGGAGGAAGAGTGCCTTGTGGGGCTGCCTCTCTCCCTGGGTAGGAAGTCATTAGGTCCGACAAGACAGGTGGAAATCCAGTTTCTCCATCTCTGCCAAGCCCTTTGTTACATTTATATGTGGACTTCCCTCTCTGAGCCTCAGTTTCCCCATCTATACAGTGAGGGAAGTGAACTATCAGCTCAGATGGAGTCTTGTCTGATACCAGAAGCCACAGACCCCTGGCCAGGCCCAAAGCTCCAGAGTTCTTTGCAAAGTGTTTCTGGGTGGGGAGTGAAACAGACACAGTCTGTGGTCACCTACCCATTTACCACCAGTCCATGTCCTGAGTGGTCAGTGGGATGACTAAAGGGCTTTGGATGGAGCCCTCCCCTGGCCTGTCTTTCCACACCCTGGGGGGTGGCCAAGGATGCCTAAAGGGCAGCTCTGACAAGGCTGCCCTCCGCTCAGAACCCTTCCTCTCTGCAGGTTCAGAGAAGGTCAACTCACTAGCCTGACATTCAGAAGATCCATGTGGCTCCGGTGGTCTCTCCCTCCTATACACGATGTTGGGCAGCACAGTCTCAGGAATGCACTTTATTTCTCACCCCCACTGGGTTCCCAGCCTGCACACTCTGCTCAAATGGTCGCTTCAGTTTGAGGACCCAGACCTTCTCCCTGGTCTTTTCTCATTCCACCAAGTTTGTCTCAGCCCCATCTTTTCCTGAAGCCTCCTCAGACTGCTTGGGTTGGAAGTACTCTCTCCTTCCATCCTGAGTCACTCCTGATGGTTAGAACTGCAACCAGAATGGGACCCATGTCTATCTTGTTCCACAAGGTGGCAGCCCCTGGGGGCATCGTGCTGGAGCACTATGTGGGATGATCTGTAGAGGGGGTTACCACCTCAGTCAGTGGTGCTCTTTCTCTCTCTTTGCTTCATCCTTCATTGCTGGGGATTGAACCCAGGGGTGCTCAACCACTGAGCTACATCCCCAGCTTTTTAAATTTTATTTTGAGACAGGGTCTTTCTAGGTTGCCACAGCTAGCCTTGAACTTTCAATCCTCCTGTCTTCTGGGTAGCTGGGATTACAGGGATGTGTCACTGTGCCCAGCCTAAATCAGTGATTCTCAAATTGCAGCAAGTGTCATTGTCAACTCAGGGATTTTCTAAAACAATTACTGCCCCCACCCCCCCAATTTCTGATTTAGTATTGCAGGGCTAGAGCTCAAGACATTGTATTTCAAGCCTATTTTCACTTTGTGCTTTAAATCAGGTTTCCACTAAGTTAAACATTCATCTTTTGTACAATGGACTCCATAGGACCAGACAACTACCCAATTTAGTGTTAGATCTGGCTGCACTCTCGAGCTCCGGGCTAGGTTTCTGGATGGGCCATTTGATCATTGTAACTTCCATCTTCCTAGGAACTCCTGCCTGTTGGTGCAGCCTCAGGGCCCCAGGGCTGCCCTCCTGTGTCAGCATCCACAATTCCTGTTCATACCTGATCCCCATAGTCATCTTGCCAGATTCTGGTGAGGGCAGGAACCCAATCTGCTCATTTCTGTATCCCTTTGTATCTCACATTCGCAACTGAAGAACCCAAGAAGTAAATACCTGACTGGTTGGTCTGATGGGGAGGGCCTACTCCAATAAGTGGATCCATGGGGATCCTCTGCCTCTTGCTGATATGTCATGAGGGGTATAGAATGTGCAAGAGCCTGGAGTCAGGTGACATGCTTGGCTGAGGCAGGGCAGGGGGCAGACTTCATTTCAAGATCTCATTCTGTCACTAATTCATGGTTGATTGCAAGCAAGTCATGAACTTCTCCTGCCTCAATTTTCCTGTCTGTAAAGTGGAGGTGGTTAAAAAAAATACCTAAACCTTTTGAATCTGGCATGCAGGAAAGCTTTCAGTAACTCCCATGTGCATTGGGCATGGACTTGATCCCACTTCCTGCAAGGCCTGTTCTCTCCTTGGTGAATTCCTGTCGCCATCCAGTATCAGCTCAGATGTCACTCCTCTGTGACGTTCTATTTCCTCCCAGGAGAACAAATCCCTCTCCTCACCACACGCTGCACATTTATCACTGGCCTTAAACTCAGTTCTAGTCATAGGGAGTTGTGTAAGGATCTTTATCTCTGAGCTTCCTGAGGGTGGGAACTGTGGGTTATTCCATAGTAGAAGCTGAACGAATACTTGCAGAATTGAATACACAAAGGTGAGTAAAAGTGCAGTTTGTGTAGCTACCATGTGGCTGGAGTTCGTGAAGCCTTGAGGAACAGAAGGTTCTCGAAGAATAGAGTTCGCAAAGCCTGGAGGAATGCTGGGAAAGTAGGCTGCCACTGCCTCCCACTAAATAATGAAAGGTATACCACCCGCTCAGACATGGAGGGAAAACACTAGGAGAACGGAGTTCAAATGGGGCCCAGATCTCAAGCTTCGGAAGACTTTGCCAGAGTTAAAAAATGAAAAGCCCCTCTTCCCTATATCAACTCTCCCTCAGGTCAGCCTGGTGGCCAGATAGCAGAGGGGCAATAAGGAGTGGGCAGGCCTGTGTCACCATCTCTGAAGCCAACTCTGAGGCCAGGGCAAGGGCCTGCTAACTCTGGGCCAGCACTTCTTCCTCCATATGCTCCCCACTCTGCCACTGCCCTCAAGATCAAGCTCCTGGTGCCTAGAGCAGAGTGCAGTAACAGGCATCATCTTGGAGTCCAAGGATCTCTGCTTCCCATGAGGCTTCTCTTACTTCCTTCAGCAGCTCACAGAGCCACACAGGTCAGAGGTCCTTGGGTGGAGCTCACCTGAAGCCCACAGTCCAATTTTACTTCTATTCTGGACCTATTGGCCACCCCATTCTCTCATCCCAGGTGACTCACTGTCCTACCCCAGGTCCACTGCTATGCTGATATGGAAAGACTAGAGCTCTCTGTCCCCTCTTCACCCATACCTAATGCCTGGGACCTGAGCAGAGGACTGATGAGTCCTGGTCTGTAAACTGCTTTGAGCTTTTAGGATGAAAGACCACGGGAAGTACAGAGTCACTCCCTGCTTGTTGTTATTGTTCCTCGTGAATCCCTGAGGTGCCAGAGAGCCAGAGCAGAGGTGCAGTCTGTACCCCAGAGTAGCAGGAGACCTGATCCAGGTGCCAGGCTCAGCAAGGTCAGCCAGGGGCCAAGGCCAGTGGGTGAGTCTGCCAACCTCCAGATGCGGCTCAGACACGTGCATATGAGCACATCCCACCTCTGGTCTAGCCCTGGGCAGCCTAAGGATGGGAGTTTGTTCTAGGAGTCTGGGCATTAGTTTTAGCACAGGCAGGAGATGGGAAAGATGGGAAAGAAGATCTTGTGAGGATTTCTTTGTGTCTAGGGAATTCAAATGACACATGTCCAGACCATCATCAGCTAATGATGCTCACCCACTTTCCCACTCAGGACACTCTGGTGAAGACCAAGGCCTGCCCATGTCCTCCTGTAGGCAGATAAAAGATTCCCAGTTAATAGGAGAGTTCTGGCAGAGGGGACATTTCCATCAAACCCCGACTGGTCTTTCAAGGGACACATAGAATCTGATCCCAAACCTCTCTTTTAAACAACACAGCTTGGGGTTATCATTTTCTTTGGGGCTAGATCTTCCTGCCTCCCAATATGACAGTTTTCCTATACTGGGGGTTCTCAGGGACACAGGGCCTGAAGACTGAGACTCTGATCTCACCATGTGCAAGGTAAGAGTTGAGAGCAGAGAACATTTCCAGAGATCCTGAGAGAGTAAGGCCAGTGTCCCAGGTCACACTGAGGCAAGGTAGGGGTGGATCCCAGCTGCCTGGTCCAGCTGTGCCATTTCACCACACCATTAAAGGATTTATAACCAAACTCCCCAACCCCTGGCAATCCTATGCCCCTGAGATAAAGGGAAATAGGGAATTGTGGGGGGCAGCCCCTGGTAGGGATATCAGGCGTCAGCCCCACGAACTCTCCATGAGTCATGATGTATGAAGACTCACACCTGCACCTCTGCCCCACCCAGCCCTCCCGTGCTGAGGCAGGGGAGAAGCCCATTTCCCTACAATTCCTGTGTGAGTGGGTGGGGTTACCCCTCCTGCTATTTGCAAAGGAGGAGCTGAGGTACCTCTGGGTGTGTGGTCAAGGACCAGGGGGAGCCAATTAATTAATGTCTCCTTCTCTCTCCCACTTTCCAGATACTCTCCCCACGTCTCAGCTGAAGATTTTGGCAGATAACTTGCTTACATTTTCATGTCTTTACCTCCCAATCTTTCAAACAAATGTGGCTTAGTCCTGGCTAAGACCCCCTCTGCTGCTGTCCAGTGCCCATGTTCCCCCCAGCTGGGGCACTCTGAGATGTAATGAGGCTGGCGTGGAACAAGCGGGAGAGGAAAGTTCTCTAACCCTGTAGGCCACTGTCATCTTAATCACCCATCTTACTGGGTTTGAATCAGACCCTTTTAGTTACATAAGACTGTTGGTTCTCATTGCCATAGTACTTTCTCCTGACATCTTGTTTTGGAACATGACCCTCCTCTACTCTTTCCTCATTCTAAAATATTTTAAGTCCCCTAAATTCCTCTAGCCCAGGCCTTGAGTCTGTTTTGTATCTGCTCATCAGCCAAGTCCCTGAAAGAAGGCATTCCAAGCCAATGGCCACAGGGAACCAGAGAACACGAGGAGGCCAGAGGGAAAAAAAGACAGCAGGAAATATTATAGTAAGACATTAGGAAGGACTTTCTCACAGGGGTTGAAGATGCTGGAACAGATAATTGAGAGGCCCATGGAATCTCCCCTTCATAATCCTTCTTCCGCTCCACTGAGTACTCTGCCCTTTGTAGCAGACATACTCATTTCCTGTGCTGGTGATTCCCACCAGCTGAAGCCCACCAAGTGGCTTGCTACCAGCTCAGTTCCTACCTCCCTGACATTGGGAGGGTATCCTTATTTAGCCAGCCTTTCAAGCTTCCAGAGATATGATGTATACAAGTGGGGGGAGCAAGGAGGGGGAACTAAGGAGGGGTGGGGGAGTGGCTATCTGAGCCAGATCCATAAATTTTTGATCTTGATAAGAAGTATCTTGCATCTGCTTGGGTTGCAGGTTAGGAGCCCATCCCACCCTTCAGAAGCCCACCTCCCACTCGAGGGCTGTGGCTCAGTGGCATTGGGCAGAGAAGAGCCCACCCTTTCCATTTCTTTAGCTGCTTTTCTTTACTGTGCTAAACATAGATAGCATTGATTCCTAGGCTTTTCCCAATAGAAAGACCAAAGCCTTGCTCTCCTCCACCCGAGCCACCCAATTATACAAAAATTCAGGATAGGGAAGAGATACCGCAAGACTGTCAACCACAATTGAAGCTTATCAACTTCCAGTCCAGTGAACTTTTGAAGCCATTTTTCGGTTACAGCTCAAGTGGGAGATAGAGATCCAGCAAGATGGGCATAGTTTTCTGGAGCATGCCAATTTGAAACCCAAAGTCTCACCTCCAGAAAATACTGTGTGACTTTAACCTCAGTAAGCCTCTGTTATCTCCTCTGTAGAATGGGGACAGAACCACCTGCTTTCAGGTTGTTATGAGGATTTAATGGAGATGAAGTATTGGAACATGTCTAGCCTGCTGACTAGTACAAAGTAGACGTTAATAAAATGCTTGCTTGCAAAAGAAAAAAGAACTGAGAGTCCAGGGTTTCCCCAACTGGGCCTCAAGGCGAGCCTGGTTCTACCGGGAAAATGTGCGTGCCCTAGGCCAGCTGCTGGGAAGCCCAAGGCCAGTGCACTCCTTCACCCTGCAGCTGCCCAGGGAGGGCACCGAAGTGGATCTCAGCCTACAGCTATGCTCACTCAGAAGGGGTCAGAATCCAAAGGTCCAAGCTAGTCACTCCTGGAGACCAGAAGGGGACAACAGCCCTATGTCTGGTCCAGTTTGGAGAGAAATGTGTGTCACAGAGCAGCGGGTGCCCTGTTCCCTTGGGTTCGCAAGTGGGGCAGGGCATCCCCTCTAAGTCTCTGGAGGTGGCGGGCACTGCTTGCTGCCCACGCTCCAATGGCCAAGCAGAACGGATGGAGGTGTGGCACAGGGGTGGGGGCAACCGGAGAGCATGCCGGGCTCTGGGTCCTCCAAAGAACGGAAGGCAGTGACAGCTCTCTGAATGCTGGCGGCCAGGCCAGGCCCCGCATCGGATCGTCCGCGATCCCTGTCCCTACCCGCGCGGCGTGCTGTCGCTTGCTCAGCGCTACTCGCCTGCGCCCGGTACCCACTAGCAACGCTCGCGCCCGCCCCTCCGTGGGGACGCGGCAGCCGGGGAGAGGCGCGCGCTGCCACCGCCTGAGTCCAGGCGCTCTGTCCCTTGCCGCCCAGCCGCGCCGCCCCGCTCGCACACAGACATGCACGTCCCGGGTGCCTGTCACCCCAGGGCTGCTCGCTCAGCCCCACACTCACCCGCGGGGCGCCGGGGCGGGTGAGCGGGCGGCAGGTTTCTCCCAG
>NW_026000026.1:71203217-71234971 GCF_001458135.2 Marmota marmota marmota
CGCGAGCCTTAACTCTTCCTCTCCCGACCCGCCGCCCTCGGTCCCCCCCCCCCCCCGCTGCCACCAGCTCGGGCGGCGGGAGCCTGTGGGCAAGCTGGATCTGGGCTACGGGTCCCCTCCCCAGGGCCACCGAGGTAGGCAGGATGGCACCCAAGCAGAGCGCCACTGACCTGCTCGCCAGAGAGCGGGCTTCAGCTGGGCGGGGTGAGGGGGGTGGGCGAGTGTGATTGGGGAGAGGGGAGTAGAGATCCCCCAGCGAGGGCCAGGCTAAGGACAGTACGGGGGTGGGGAGAGAGCAGAGAGAAGGGCCCAGGAAGGGACCAAAAAACGAAGGTCACTGGCCAACCCAGCGGGTAGGAAGCACCCTCCCCTGCCGCAGAAGGTCGCCACAGTGTTGCCAGGCAGTTGGACTGAGTCTCCTCATCCCTGAAGATCTGGTCTCAGCCCCATGAGAAACCACCATCTGGGGAATACCTTTAATGCACCCCCCCATGTGTGCCTGACAGGAGGGGGTCTGTGACCCAGGAGCCCCTCCCAGTTGGGGTGGGCTGCAGCCTGGGGAGCCTGGGCATTCCAGGTGGCTCACAGGCCCCCTCCCACACACACAGGACTGCACTCCCCAGCCCAAGGAGCAGCACTAGCTGGCTCCTCTGCAAAGCGGGTGAGGTGAACCCAGATGCTGTACCACTCCCATCCCAACTTCCCACCAGCCCATCCCTCAAACCACAGGGTGAGTGCTGTGGGCAAGAGTCTGGCTCCTGGCTCCTGCCTGGGTGTGGTGCTGAAAGGGTTACACAGCGAAGGCTCTCCCTCTCCTGGCTCCCAGAAAGCCTGAGCCTGCGGTTTGCCTGCCTAGTTCTGCCTGAGGTGTCCCCTTACAGCCATCCCTACTAGAATCCCAGTCAAAGATCATCCCAGCCAGTCCTCTGCCTCCTCAGCAGAGGTCCCAAGGCATCTCTGGACAGGATCCTTTTTAGGAGAGCCTGCAGGAGGCTTGGACTCTGGGTCAAGGCCAGGGACTCTGGGGCTCCAGGACTGCCTGCAGGGCCTGGCCAGAACTTGAGGCCAAACTTGGGGGAGAGGAGCACAGAAAAAGGGAAGATGGAGATGATGTCCACCCTGAAGGTTAATCTCCCATCCTCTTGGGACCTCAAGTTTGTCTCATCAGGGGCCAGCTCAGGGTAGGTTAAAACTAAGAGTTATTTAAAAGATAGTGAGTGCCTAGCCCACTTCATGTAGGTTCACTCTCTGTGAAGGGGAAGCTGAGCTAGCACCAGCAGAGCCAGCACCAAAGCTTGGGTCTCACTTCTCCAACCATCTGCTCATTCAGCTTCCAGAATGGCACTCATATCCATTCCTCCCTAGCCACTGCCTCAGTTCACACTTCCTTCTCCTGCCCCCAGACTCTCTGGTCTCCTTATTTGATGTCTTGCCTTTGCAGTCTGACCTCTCCAAGATCATCAGAGCGAGCTTTTCAAAACCCAAACAAGATCTCCTCACTCACTATTACCCCAGGGGTTAAACCCAAACTCATAAGTATCTGAAGTCCCATTCCACAGGTTCCACCTCCTAATCTTCTAGTCCTTAAGCCTGTGCAGAAGCCACATATACCTGCAGACCACACACTCTGCCCATCTCAGCTCCATAACTTGCACACACTATACCAATCTCTCTGTCCAAGATGGCCTCGAGAGGCTTGGTATCAGGGGAATAACAAGTCAAAGATGCCATGGAATTCCAGGGGGCATAAACACTCTCTAGGAGCTAGGGTATGTGGACATAATGCTGAGAGAGGGGGGACTCGAGGGAAGTCTGGAAGGATGGGTAGAATTTTGATGAGGGACAGACGAGGGGCCTAGATGACCCCTCTGTTCATTTATTTGGCAAATATGCAGTTACGTCTCCTGTGTTTAGGGCATAGTACTAGGTGCTGGGGACATGGATGTGAGCAAGACAGACCCCAAAGATTACAGTCTTGGGGAAGATGAACAAAGAGCTAATTACACAAATAATGTATTAACTAAAACCTGGGTTCAATAATAAGAAGACATGCTCATTCAACAAACATTTATGTATGTCTACATACAGGTTGACAGAGGAAACAAACCGTAGTGAGGAAAGGCTTTCCCCAGGAAACATTTAAACTGGGATTTGAAGAATGAGTAGGAGTTGGCCAGACTTAAGGGGCGCTGGGGAGAGTATTCCTGGCAGAGGCAACAGTGCATGCAGTGGCCCCAAGGCAGGAAGGAGCTTTTGTATCTTTGCAAAATCAGAAGAAAGTCATTTTGCTAAGGTGTGTGTGTGTGTGTGTGTGTGCGCGCGCGCACATGTGCATCTGTATGTCAGGCATGTGTGTGTGCACGTGGAGCGTGGGGGTGTGTAGGAGGGTGGAACACATTCTGTAAAATGAGCCTGGAGAGGAGGCAAGCAGCGATCAAATTGAGCAGGACATTGTGGGCCCAGTGCAGACACTGAGCTTTATCTTACCAGCAATGGCCTGCCACTCAAGGCTTTTAAGCATTGTAGTGAAGGAGATGGAGATGACAGTGATTAGACCCCCTGCTACTGAAATGATTTTTATATGTCCCTATAAGCTCACTTCACCTTGTATTGTTATTAGTCTCCACCTCTCTCCCCTCTGGCTAATTTCCTGTTAGGGCTGTGACCACAGCACTTGGCATGTGGTAAGTGGTAGGTACCACCCTGTAGGACAGAAAGTGTCTGCCTCCAACTAGTATAGAGTGGCCAAGGGTAGCAACATGGCTCCAAGTGGGGGCCTGCAGGCCAGCTGAAGATATCCTCTCCTGCACACAGCTATCCTGGAAGTCCATGGCAGCTCAGGGCTTGGTACCTGGTGAAAGACACATGTCGAAGATGCCACAGAAATTCCAACTGGTCTCAAGCAGTCTCTAGGAGATGAGATGCAGACACAGTGAGGGAGATGGGAGGTGGGATTCAAAGGAGGTCTGGAAGGGCAGGTAAGATTTCCATGGTGGACAAGTGAGGGGTATCAGCTGATGAGGTATGACAAAGATCTAAGGGAAGAATTCCCTGGGCACCTGCTCAGGTGACCATGAGCAGGCCAGGTTTATGTTAGGAAATTATGGGAGCTACTAAGAATTAGTACAGAAAACATTTTCTGAGCAGCCACAGTGCTAAGCACCCTATACATGTGACCTCTTGCAGTTCTCACAGAAGTCCCACGAGCTAGTCATTATCCCTGCTCTACAGAAGAGGGAGTGGAGGTTAGGAGGAACGAGACCTCTCAGTCAAGTCACCAACCTGGGAAGCTGCAAAGCCAGGACTCAAGTAGAGCCATCTTCAACGAGGGTCATGCTCGTCACCACAAGGCCTTAGTAAATATATTGGGAATTCACTGATGCTTTTTTGAAGAAGGGCATGGTGTGCTGTAAGAAAAATTAATGGAGTGGCAGATGACTACAGCGGGCAGGATGGATAAAAGGGAGAAGAAAGTGGAGGCAAGAGAACCAGTGAAGCAGCGTGACTCTCAGACATTTATTTAGAGCCTACTATATGCCAGGCCCTGAACACTTTGTGCCTGTGCCAGGGGGAAAGGCAGTGAAAGGAGTAATAGGAAGAGGAGCTAGCCTAGGGTTCATTTGCCTAATTTCTAACCACATAGAGAAAGCAGTCTGCTATCATTCCCATTTTACAGATGAGAAAATTTGAGCACAGAGGGAAAGTCATTGTGATTTGTCTAAATCCATAGCTGGATGCAGCTCTGGGTTAGGAACCATGCATTTAAGTACCTACAGCTTGTGCCCTTCTGCCCAGCCCTACAGTGTTGCTCAAGAGAGCTCCAGAGGCTGAGGGAGGAGGATTGTGAATTCAAAGCCAGCCTCAGCAACTCAGTGAAGTTCTAAGAAATTCAAAGAGAGCCTGTCTCTAAATAAAATACAAAAAAAAAAGGGGGGGGGAGTTGGGGATGTGGCTCAGTGATTGAGTGCCCTGAGTTCAATACCCAGAATATTAAAAAAAAAAAAAAGACTGGAGAAGAGAGAGGGTAGAGAAAGGACCCTGTGTAGCCAGCTACTGGACTCAGGACGGGTATATTCCTCCCAGCTCTAGGGCTGATGTTCAGTACTTAGGTCACAGGCAGGTGGAGAGATACCCATGGCACCAGGGACTGCACACAAAACTCCCAGTACCCTGCCTTCTCTGTTAACCAGAGTAAAGCTTCTTAGGAGGAAGAAGGACAGCTGGTCCATTGGGGCACCAACAGCCTGGCCCAGGACTCCTCTAGGGAGTTTGTAAATGACCTTGTGGACCAGGCCTGTTGCCATGGAGTTCTTTTCCCTCACCACAGTTGTGCGAAGCCCTGCACCACTCCTGTGGGGTGAGTGGGCCTGGGGACGGCAGAAAGACCACCTCACCCCAAAGGAAGCCTCCACCCGCTGTTTCACAATGAGACACTAATAGTAACACAACAAGTTAATTCAATTCCATCAAGGAGCAGAACACAATGCTTAACTGACTTACAAACTTTTTTTTTTTTTTCCTTTTTAACATTTTCCCTTCCACTTTGAGGCCGTGCCATGGGCAAACTTTGAAGTTTAGGAAAGTTTAGACTTGTTTGAGTCATGTGCAAAAATGCCTCTGAGTAAAAAGGGGAAGGAAAAAACCACATTACCCCTTCCGCCACTGGAGACTTTGGTGCCCCAAAAGCCTTAAATTCTCCTGCAAAGGAGTCTCTGGGATCCACTCTCCTTGGGCTTGCTATTCCATGGGAATTCTCAGGGCACAGTCTCAATGTCCTCAAGGCTCTCCCCCATCCCCCATGCCAGGAGAGGACACACCTGAGCTGCTGTATATTGCTCTGTGAACTAAAAGTCCTTAGAGAAAATGAGGCGACCCTTACTCTCAGCCACCCCTATTTTAGGGCCTCTAAGTCATGAGGCTTCACTCCCCTACTCCCTACCCAATGAGGCCACCAGAGGAGGAGACAGTAAAATGCCACTCCCTGCAGGCCACAGAAATTCCCACTCACGCAGGAGGTGGAAAGCCCTGGGAAACCCACTCCCCTGTGACTCCACGCAGCAGAGCAGAGGGACAGACCTGTCACCAAGTCTGCAACCTGGCGTAGCTTCAGCGCCCCCTGTAACCCGCAACAGGTTTTTCTCTTTCACCCGGGTTCACTCTTGGCCCCACCTCCCTGAGACTGAGGACCTGGAGCCACTAAGAAGTGGGCAGTGTGGTCTCCGTGAAAGGGGCTGGGTGGATGCCTGGAGCCCTGGGCCTGGGCTTAGTTGTGCCCCTGAGATTAGGTTCCTTTTCTACAACAGGGACCCAGGCCATATAACAGAGAGCTGTCCTCCAGATTCCTCCGCCCACAGTGGAGTGGCTCTGGGAATCTGGGTGGCTGAAAGAGCAGGGGGCTCAAAAATAACACTGTAGAAAAGCTCTTGCCGCTGGGTGAGCGCTTCTGGAGCCTCCCACTGGCCTGCAGACCCCGGCTAGTCCCTCCGAATGGTGCCCGTTACCAACACACACTTAGGCACCGCGCGGCGCCTTAAGTTCGCTGTGCCCTGCAGCACAGAGACTGACCTCAGTCCATGGAGGCTCCAAATTCAGGCCTCCATAGACATCTGACCACACTGTTTCCCCTTTCAAAAAAGATGGGCCCACCGGCCTTTCTCATAGGGATTTTACTGAGTGGCTGAGGAAATTCGTCTCCGATATTCCAGAAATGAGAATGCTTAAAAATGCCCCCATCTGGGGTGGCTCCCTATGCTCAGAAGCCCACGCCAATAGTGCTGAGGTGCTGAGCCACACCTCCCTGCCACGCCCTTTTGACTCCACCCCTTTCCTTTTGCTACCGGCATCAGGTCAGCAGTTCCAGCTCCTGAGCTTGGCCTCTGGTTGTAGGGATGGCCGTGGGTGGGCACTTCTGTCCCCTATCCCCACCATTTAGAAGGTTCCTCTTTGCTCAGCCCATCCAATTCGAAACCCAGAAGAGATTTCATGCTCCCTGCCCAGGAGTTTAATCTCTTTTCTTCATTTTAGATCCTCTTTGGAGCCAGAAGGAGGTAAAAAGGAAGGGGCAGGCCCATCCCAGGAGGAGCCTCGGGAGCAACTGGGAGGGACCAGGAGAGAGAGGAAAGCATTGGCCAAAGAGAGAGTGGGGAGCCTCCCCTGGCTTCAGGGGCCGGCAGAAGAAAGCCAGGCAGCAATGGGAGCGCAGACGAGGGGAGAGGTGAGGCGACAGGCAGGCCTGGGCAGAGCTGGGAGCAGGACGGCAGGGAGAGGAAGTGAGAAGCTGGAGCAGCCCCAACAATGGGGGGCGGGGGTGAGCAAGAGGACAAAGGAAGGAAGCAGAGCAGAGACCCAGGAGGCAGGCAGGGCTCTACTTTCAGTGTCCCCTGGGCTTGCTGTGTGCCTTTGGGCAAATTACTTTCCCTCTCTGACCTGCCTTCTCATCTGGAAAAGTGAGGTTGGACTACATAAACTTGAGAAATCTTCCCATCTGAGGAACCCGAGTTCTGAACTTGCCAGCTAGTGGGAGAGAGTTGGGAGTAGAGGAATGAACAGCCCCCACCCCCCCACAGATGAGGAAGAGATGTTGTGGACCCATGGGCCCTTCTCCTGTCCCCATAGTGCTCCTCAGCCCACCGGTTCCTGGGCTTCTTGGCTTGGCAGCAGTCCTTGGTTGCCTTGGGTGAGGCCTGGGTCAGGCCTGGGGAGGTAGTGAGGGGCTGGTGGGAAGCCTGAGGTGTGGTAAGTGCCCTGGAATCCTGCTGTGGTGCAGCCGAGGGGGAATTTGCCCCATCTGCAGGAGACACCTGGGAGATCCCAAAACTTTATCTGGTGACTGCAGTGACAGTTCTCACTGAGGTGAGGGGTGGGAGCCTAGCTGTCTTCACCAGGGTCCGGGCTGGGGGTTGGTGATTCAACTCTTCTGCCATCTTCCGTCTTCAAGCTAACTGCATAATTACACAGAAATAACACTAACTGGCACTCACACACCAAGTCCTGTGTAAGTACATAATTTATTTATGTAACGACATAATGACAAGTTTGCTGGCCTGGGGGCTAGAGGGACCTGCCACAAGGGCTTAGCTACTGTCTACATCACCCTGGGGACATAGTGACTGTGTGGATCAGCAACCCTGTGGGAGCCATGGTTCCCAGAAACAGTTGTCCTGCAGGTCCCATCCTGGTCTAGCAGAGGTAATTCATTGTTTTGTTGTTGTTTGTTTTTATGGTACTGGGGATTGAAACCAGGGCCTTATGCATGCTAGGCAAGTGCTGAGCTGTGTCCATCACTGAGCTATAGCCCAGCCATCTTAGATGGAATTTGCTTATATCTCCCCATCTGCTCTGGGAGGTCAGGCTGGAGGAACCTGACCCATCCCCACCACCTTGAGGATTGAGGAGAATCCTCTGGAAGGGTACAGTCCCTCTCCAAGCAAAGGGAGACAATTCAAGCCAGGCTGGCAAATTTGGAAAGACTCCTGGTCACCGCCCAAGGAAACAAGAGGCCTTGCCCAATATAGGCATTTATGAGCCTGGAGGCAAAAAATTTCTCTTCTCTCTCTCAGCCCTGCCCAGCCTAGCCCTACCCAGCCCAGCCCTGCCACCCCAGGCTTGGCTGCTCCTGGGACCACAGCCCAACCTCTCTGGCCTGGCCTGGGTACTGGTTCCCATGCCATACCTAGCCCTCTTGGGAATTCCCAATGGACAGCTTCACTGATGCTAATTTCAAAGAGGCTGTGGCAGGTCTCAGGGTCTTCTCTGGTCCGGTTTGCTTTCTTCCTACTGTCCCAAATCACCCCTTTGCTTCTCCTTGGAGCCCCTAATTAACAACTTATGAAAGTTCCAGCATGAACCACCATACAAACACCTCTAGAACCTCTGGGCTGCTGGCTCCTGGACCACCCTGTAGCTGTGAATACCACAATTCACCCAGAGCAGGTTCTGCAAATTCCGAGCAGACACAATAAGGAGACAGAGTCAGGAAACCTGCATTCTCCTTTGATTTAGCTCAGCCAGTTTTTTTCCTGGTGGTTCCTAGGCAGTTTCCATTTGGGCCTCAACAGCTACTTGCCTATGAACCAAAGGGAAATAAAAATGTGCTCCAAGGGCCATTCCAGCAATAAACCTTCAAAGAAGAGCTCTGAGTCTCCAAGTATTTGTCCAGTTCTGCTTGCAGTTCCCTTGCCATTGACTGCTGCCCTTCTAGCCAGGCTTCTAGCAGTCTCCCTCGAACCTCTGGGAGGCTTGGAAACCTGTGCTCTTTTGAGCCCTTCCTGTGGATGTCCATGGAGCTGCCCGTGGCAAGCAGCATGCTCACAGATGGTCTCAGGAGCTCTGAGCACTAGAATCTGGCTATTGGATGCTTCAGAATTCCTTGCAATAGCATCTAATGACTAGGAAGACAGCGAGGATGCTGATGTTGACTTGGGTGGCCCCTGTTCGACTCATACTTGTCCCTGAGTTTGTTTTCTCCACACTAATTCCATCACCCAGGTTTTCTGTGAGTCTAGCTCCCTCTCCTCCTCCCTGGAGTATTGGGTTCTGACAGCTGTGGTCAATGAATTGCCTACCGCAAGCCTTTGTCTAATTGCACACTGTGTTGGGGTTCCAACTGATGTCTACTGAGTGCCTCTTTGACGTAATTTTATACACAATCTTCCCCTTTAAATGGTTCTGCAGCTCCAACACCACCACTCCCTAATCCCAGGGCTCCCTTTGCAACCAATGGCTTCCATAGGTCTATGGCCTGAGGGGACACCCAGCACAGCCTTTGTGCCCTTGCCCCCTGCTTTGCCTCTGCCTGCTCCTTGGGTCACCAGGCTCAGTGACAATGGTTGCTCTGCTTTGTGGCCAACTCAGAGCTGGGCACTTCAGTATCCTAACAATGCAGGAGGGCGAAATTTACACAGACACAAATCACAGCTAAGACAGCAGCAGCAATTTATAGTTAATTTCTTTGGAGAGAATCAGACTAAATCTCCTGGAAGTTCTTTGGAGGGAGAGTTAGGTGACTTGGGTGGTGTGTCAAGGTGAGCTTCCTATAGCAGGAAGAAGAAGACAGAGAGCTGGAGGTGGAGTATGGGGGCCAGAGGAAGGTGCACTGACTTAAAAGGGAAATTGTGGAATCCAAACCCCCATGCCTGTGCCTGCTGGCTTTCCCCTGTCCCTGCCCCTTAGGATTAAGAAGCCCACACATTTGCAGTGCCCTTAAGGCCACCCCAGGCATAGGGGTCAGGGTCATTTAGAGCTGTCAGGGTTCACTAGCAGAATGACCTCCCCCTAAATGAATATATCCCACCCAGGATGACAGCTTCCTCAGCTCTTCAGCCAACCCCCCCAGGTCCCTCCCACTCCATTCTCTGTCCCTCTCCATCTCTCTCTCTTGCTCTCACTCATTCACTCATCCTGCATACCCCTCGCAGCTTCATCCCTCCTATCATATCCCTCCCTCCCGTTACATAACTCTGTTTGGGATTATTTTTGCCCAGAGGTATGAACTGCATTTCTGCATATTTAAGCTGTCCTTGATTCATTCCTGCCCGTTTCTTAGTTCTGTTTGCCCAGGTGCCTGCCCCACCCACTAGCTCTGAGGCCCCTGGGAACATTCCCACGTTGAGCTCAGCTTGCCCCACAACTACCAGCTGCTCCACTCCGTGACCAAAGCAATGGACGTTGGGCCACACAGGGTTCCATTCAGGTGGGCCTAGGCCACGGTAGGTGACCGGCTGGTTCCACTGGGGCCACAGCAGCCCTGGGACCCTCCACTGCTCTCTGTGATCCCCCTACAGTGAGCTGTGGCCCCTGTGGCCCCTGGATCTCCTGGTCGTTTCCTCTTCTGGTTGCACTCCAGCTGTATAGCCCCAGGATCCCCCCACCCCCGTAATTCAAGGGGGAAGGGGCAGAGGGAAAGAAGACAAAATACTAATTAATGGTTTGTTTCCTATTAGCTTCTTACAAATAGAATGTCTTAATGTAATTACTGAAATGGTTTCAAGGGGGCTCTTGTTGCCTTGTAAAATAATTATCTGACAATCATCATTTTATTTTTAAGAGCTCATTAACAAATAGGCTGTAAATGGCTTTCTCGCTTTCTCTCCTGCTGAGGAGCGGGTAGAGGACAATGGGATGGCCAGAGCCTTTCTGTCCCCAATTGAAATGAGGATTTGGCTCAGCAGTTCCCAGCCTCGGTGTCAGCTGAGCTGCCAAGGTTTGACAGGCTTGGTGGAGGTCAGGGGGTCCTCTAGGTCCGGTCCACATTCCAGTGGTATCTGATGCAGGTCCAGATCTCTGGGTCATCAGGGAAGATACCGAACTCCTCAGGAAAGACTGCCACCAGAACATGTTCCTGTCATGCTGGTACTAGCATCTCCACACCACATTCTATCACCCCAGGCCCTGGTAAGTATCACCTGCTCCGTTGCTGCCCTCCTACCAGGGGCTGGGCTAAGCTCTCATCCACAGGCAAGCTCTCCTAGCAATTTGTCTGATTTGCAAGCAGCAGAATTATGTAGCTTAAAAGGTGAGGAAAGGCTATCAGTGAATTCTAGATGATGAGCTTGTTAAAAGGAAAAGATTAGGGTGACATTTGTATTACAAAAGATGAGATGGGAGGTGCAGGGGATGCATTCCTGGAATGTGGGACAGTGTGGCGAGGATCAGAGTGGGAACCCACAACGGAGGTTGAGAATGAGGCAGATACCAGTTTGATGGACATAAAAGACATGTATATGGAGTCATGGGAGATAACGTGCAGAGTGCTTGGAGCTCCTGCTGAGGAAAGAGGGCCCACTGGAAGGTTCTGAGCAGGGTGGTGGCCCAATCAAAATCCACTGTGGAGGCGCATCTGGCAGCCAAGTGCAGGCAGAGTGGAGCAGGAGGAGTCTGGAGACAGCAGGATTTACTAACACTGTTTTCAAAATGGGCTCAGCACCTGCTGTAGCCCCACTGGAGTGCTTTCTACAAATGCAAAATACTGATCCCATCCAGAACATTCTGAACTATACCAGGAGGTGGTATTTGTTACTATTCTGGTTTAGATAGTATATGAAACACCCTTTGAGAAAAGCGGCCCTGGAGAACCAGTCCTTACCACTGAAATTAGCATTTAATTTTTTTTTTTTTTTTTTGCAGTGCTGGGGATTGAACTCAGTGCCTGGTGCATGCTAGGCAAGTGATTTATCACTGAATTACATCCTAAGCTCATCTAAAACTTTCCATAACATGTACCTACCATGATTTTTCCTCTTATAACTGCATTTTAAAGTTAATTGAGACATAACTCACATACCATACCAATGACCCATTTAAAGTGTATAATTCAATTGTGTTTTATTCTATTCATAGAATTGTGCAACTATCACTCCAATAAATCTTAGAACATCTTCATCACCTCTAAAAGAATTATTGTTTACTTTAGAAATTTTCCCCCAACCCCCTAGGCAACTATTGATCAGCTTCTGTCTTCATAGATTTGCCTAAACCATAGATTTGTCTAATTTCATGCAATTAGAATCATACAACATATGATTTTTTTGTGACTGACTTCTTTGACTTAGCATAATATCTTCAAGGTTCATCCACATTGTAGCATATATCAATATTTCATTCCTCTTTATGGGTGAATAGTATTCCTTTGAATGGATATACCACATATCATTTATATATTCATCAATTATGGACATTTGAATTATATTTACTTCTTGGTTGTTATAAATAAGCAACACTTATGTACATGCTTTTGTGTAGACATATGTTTTCATCTGTCTTGGTCATAAATAATACCTTCAATCTCACCTGAAGTGGGGTTGCTCAGTCATATAATAGATCTATGTTTAATCTTTGGGGACACTGCCAGTGTGTGTTTTCCAAAGTGGTTACACCTTCTTTCACTCCCACCAGCAGTTTATGAGGGTTCTGTTTTCTCCACATTATTCGTTATTATTTGACTTTTCATTTCTAGCTATCCTAGTGGATACCTTGTTATAGAATTCAGTTACCCAATTAAAGAATACAATCAAATAGTTTTTGGATTATTACATTATTTTATTGTGGTTTTGATTTGCATTTCCCTGGTGAATAATGATGTTGAACCTCTTTTTTTGGTATATATCAGCCACTTGTATCTCTCTTTTGGAGAAATCTCTCTTCACATCTTGGCCTATTTTCTCTTCCAGATTTATTGAAGTATAATTAAAAAATAAAAATTATGTGTGCCTATTTTATCTACCTATTTGTTTAAAATTTTTTATTGGTGTATTATAATTATACTTAATGGTGGGATTCATTGTAATATATTTATACATGAACACAATATAATTTGGTTAATTTTATGTGCCTATTTTTAATTATATCATTTATCTTTTTATGGTTGAGTTGTAAGAGTTCTTTATCTATTATACATACAAGTCTCTTATCAGATACATATAAAATTTGAAAAAATTTCTCCCAGTGTGAGTTATCTTTCACTGTTTCAGTGGTGACCTTTGAAGCACAAACATTTTTATTTTTTTCCTTATTTTTTTTTAGTTATAGATGAACACAATACTTTATTTATTTAATTTTACTTTATTTATTTATTTTTTTATGTGGAGCTGAGGATTGAACCCAGTGCCTTATGTGTGCTAAGCAAGCACTCTACCACTAGCTACAACCCCAGCCCAACATTTTTAATTTTAATGAATTCCAATTTAACTATTTTTCTTTTGTTGCTTGTGCTTATAATGTGATACCTTAGAAATCATGAACTAATCCAAGGACATGAAGATTTACAGCTATTTTTCTCCTAGAAGCTTTACATTTTAAGCTCTTATTTTTGGGTCTTTGATCCACAAGGAGTTAATTTTTGCATATGGTGTGAGGGACTCTTTTACATTTAGATATTCAGTTCCTAGAACCTTTGTTAAAGAGACTACAATTACGTTAAAAAGTAGTTTCCTTCTACTGGTTACTATGTGGCCTGCAGTATAGGAATCATTCGGCTAGAGAATACAGAACTAAGCTAGGCAATGGGTGAAAGGACTTCAACTCTGATGGTGACATCAAGAACCAAGGTAAAATAATGGATGAGAGTCATAGGGAAGACGGAAATGGTAATGAGTGGAGACAGCATGGATGTAGTGACCCATAAGAACTCAAAGATGATAATACAATGATTACACTTATTCTTTGTGTACACTTTTATAGCTTAAAACAGCTTTCATATATCTTGTTCCATTCAGTTCTCTTAGTGAGAATAGAGAGGGCAGTACCATCTTAATCAACAGATGAGGAAACCAAGGGCCCAAGATGTGGTTAGTAGGCAGCCCAGACAAGCCCCTGACACATCAGTGATGACAGCACTGGCAGAAGTTCGATAAAGCTACTTAAGGTTGGATCTGGGTTGCCAGTAGAACATGTCTAGCAGAGATCTGAAAATGTAGCACTAGAGTCAGCTCTAGAGGTTGGGGTTGACCATAGGGTTGAGGAGTCACTGACCATTAAAGCCACCTGGACAGGGCACATTTCCAGGGAGACCAAGGCAGAGGCTCATGGACAGATGTCCATATTTAGAGGCCAGGAATAAACCATCAATGGAATAGCAAGGAAGAAGCAAAATAGTGGATGAGGAGGAAGGCAGGAGGAGAATCTTCTGGGAAGAATAGGGGGTCAACTAGGAGCAAACATCTAGAAGGGTAAAAATTTCCAAAAGCGTGGAGGAAACCCTTATCCGACTGTTCGTTAGGCAAATAATCACTCACTCTCTAGTTTCTTTCTTCCAGAATTTTCACAGAAAATCTTTGCTCTATCTAGCTGTGCCACCTATGGAAGTGGGTACAGCATGCTGCAGACATAATTACCCTCCAAAAGGCAGAGGAGCCAGGCCAGGTTTCTGACCAAGCAGGCTATGCTGTCCCTGAGTTCTGAGCTTACATTCAAAGTAGGGAAATGGCAAGTGTGGGGTCGCTAACTCTCCCCACGACAACCCCTGAGGCCTCAGAAGGCCCTGTGTCACTAAAATCAAGAAGCACCTGCCAGGGACCTGGTCCTATGTTTAGTTTGTGTGCATTATCTTCTTGGGAAAATGATCTTCAAGGCTCCCTAAATCCCCATAATTAAATGATATTCTGGAGAGAGGAGGGGCTACTAAGGATGGTGGGGATGTCAAAGACAGTCCCTGCCTCAAGGAGCTCACAACTGCCACAAGAAGAGATGTGATGTGATCTCTTGGACATTATCAGCACACAAATATTTGGGAAAGCAAAATTGAATTAGAACACCAATCCAGGGCTCTAAAAGAGAAATAATCAATGTACACCATGCAAAACTAGGTAACCATTTCAGTGACAAATATGTTGACTGTATCAATGTACAAAGGTTGCAAACAAAACACAGCAATTGAACAAGGCAGAGATCACACGAGAGACAATCAGGCAAGGTTCTCCACCCAAACCAGCAAGACTATGGAGGGTAATAATGATTTGCCTATTTGGTGCCCCATAAATTTCATTCCTGTAAGCTTGTTTAGGTTCAGTTCATAACAACAAATGAATGCTCTAGAAAACAACTTTTTAAAGACTTATAATAAAGCTACAATAATCAAGGCAGTGGTACTGGTGAAAGAATAGGCTGATAGGTCAACAGGACAAAATAGAGAGCCCAGAAACAGACCCACATAAATACAGTCAACTGATCTTTGACAAAAGAGCAAAGAAATACAATGGAGCAAAGGTAATCTTTACAGTAAATTGTGTTAGAAAACAACAACAACAACAACAACACTAAATCTAGACACAGACCTTACCTCCTGTGCAAAATAATTTTAAATGGATCAAAGACCTAAATGTAAAATTCAAAATTATAAAACTACTAGAAGATAACAGAGAAAAAAAATCTAGATGACTTTACGTTTGGCAATGACTTTCTAGATACGCTATTAAAGATGATTTATAAAAGAAATAATTGATAAGCTGGATTTCATTGAAATTTTAAGAAAGATAATATCAAGAGAATGAAAAGATAGGCCATAGACGGGAGGAAAATATTTGCAAAATATATCTGATAAAGGATTGTTATCCAAAATATGCGAAGAACTCTTAAAGCTCAACAATGAGATAAAGAATAACTCACTTAAAAATGGGCAAAAGATGGGGCTGGGGTTGTGGCTTAGTGGTAGAGTGCTTTCCTAGCATATGTGAGGCACTGGGTTCAATTCTGAGAAATAAATAAAATAAAGATCCATTGACAACTAAAAAATATTTTTAAAAAATGGGCAAAAGACACCTGAAGAGACACCTTGACAAAGAAGATATAAATGCAAAGAAGCATATGAAAAGATGCACCATATCATATATCATTAAGAAATTGCAAATTAAAACAACAATCATGTATCATTACACACTATTAGAATGGCCAATGTCCAAAATACTGACAACATCCAATGTTGGCAAGAACGTGGATCAATAGGAATTCTCATTCCTTGCTGGTAGAAATGAAAATACAATCACTTTGAAAGACAGTTTGGCAGTTTCTTATAAAACTAAACACACTCTCACCAGATATTCATCAATTGCATTCCTTTCCTTGTTATTTATCCGAATGAGCTGCAACTTATATCCACATAAAAACCTGCACACAGATGTTTATAACAAACAGCTTTATATATCACTGCAAAACTTGAAAGCCATCAAGATATCCTTCAGTAAGTAATGGATAGATACACTGGTTGATCCAGACAATGGAATATTATTCAGCACTAATATTAAGACACGAAAAGACATGAAGGACACTTAAATGCATATTATGAAGTAAAAGAAGCCACTTGAAGTGGGTATGTCAAGTGATTATATGCAACATTCTGAAAAAGGCAAAATTTTGGAGAAAGTAAAAAAGATCAAAGGTTGCCAAGGAGGGGATGAATAGGAGGAGCAAAGAGGACTTTTAAGACAGGATAACCTGTCCTGTATGATACTATGCTGTATCATACTATAACAACTCAGATACATCAGCTCTACTGGTAAATATATATCATCTAGTACTGGCCCAAACCTGCAGAATGTATGACAACAAAAGTAAACCTTCATTTGTGGACTTTGGATGATAATGATGTGGCAATGTAGGGTTATCAATTATCCCACAGGTGCCACTGTGTTGGGGGAATGTTGATCGTGGGGGAGGCTGTATATGCTTAGAGATGGGGTGTATGAGGATTCTCTATTTCTGCCCGTATTTTTTTCCATGAATCAAAAACTGCTCTAAAAGTAAATTTTTTCCACATTTTTATTTGTGCATTATAATTGTACATACTGATGGGATTCATTGTTCCATATTCATATATGCACACAATATAGCAATATAATTTGGCTAATATCAGTCCCCAGCATATTCCCCTTCTCTCCCTCCCTCTCTCCCTCCCACCCAATGCTGTAATTTTTAAAAATTTTCTTTTATTTGTTGTTTTTAGATATATGAGAGCAGAGTGTACATGGAGTACAAAATCCTAGGTGCCCTTCAACAGATGAATGGATAAAGAAAATGCAGTATATATACACAATGGGAATATTCCTCTTCATAGAGAAGAATGAAATTATGGCCCTGGCAGGTAAATGGATGGAACTGGAGGTTATCATGCTAAGTGAAATAAGCCACTCCCCAAAAACCAAAGGCCACGTGTTCTCTCTGATATATGGATGCTAACCCACAACAAGGGAGGGTAGAGAGGGGAAGAATAGAAGTCCATTGGGTTAGACAAAGGGGAACAAAGGGAAGGGAGGGGGGACGGGAATGGGAAAGACCAGTAGAATGAATTGGGCATAACTTTCCTTTGCTCATAAATGAGTACACAACCAGTGTAACTCCACATTATGTACAACCACAAGAATGGGATCCTAATTGGAGTGGGTTGTACTCTAAAAGTAAAGTTTTTAATTAAAAGAATCAATTGACAATTATGAGGCAGTGTTTGTGCCACACATTCTAATTCTTATTAAATATATCTGGTGTTCTCCAGAAGTCTTCTTGGTGTGCCTGTGGTTGACAGCCGTGAAACAGACTGAGCCGATGAGAGCAGGGCGGAAGCAAGTTATCAGGACCTGCCACGGGACCCTGGTTCTGGTCCTGCTCAGCCATTAATTAGCTCTGTGGTTCCAAGTGTGCCTTAGACTCCTTCTCTCTCACTCTTGGCACAAGTTCAGACTAAACCTTCAGCAAGGCCCCTTCCAGCTCCCTTGTCCTATGTCTGTGCTCTAAGTCCAAAGAACTCTGGCTCTCTGGTACCTTAACTTGAGAAACAACAGTCTTTGCAGATCAACCTTCAAGGGCTCAGCCAAACCCAGAGGCCCCATTGTTACTCATTAGGCCTGACAGAAGACTAGCAAAACCCTGAGGGCTGATGGGATCCTTTGGCCCCACTGGCTATTGGAACTTCTTGGCTCCCTGAAGGGAGAAACAACTCAGATACATCAGCTCTACCCAAACAAGGATTGCAGGCCCCAGGACCAGATGGCTTGGTGCTGCGATAACGGTCCTGCTGGTCATTTGCTGCTTGTGTTGGTTGCCAACAGAGCTATCTGCAAGGACTGGCACTGACAGCTGCAGGGAGCATGTATTGTGCCAAGGAGTCCCGGCTTCAGGAATGGCAAGAGGAAGCAGGGAAAAGAAGGTGGCAAGCAAACCTGGCAGGGTCATCTTCCCCAGGGTCACTAGGAAGGATGGGTGAGGCCTCATACCCTTTCCATTGGGACCTCTTATCACCCTGCAGGCTCGGAGCTAAAGGGACTTTGAGGGGGTCCCAGTCCTGGGTAGGGAGTGACCCTGGCTATCTGGGCTCAGGAATCTTTGGTGGATTTCCATATCTCTGATCAGAATTGAACTCTCTTTAACAAAACATATTGGTGCTAAATCAGTTAGGTGTTGAGAAGAATAAATCTTTTTGGTTTGTGAGATAATATCAAAAGTGCAGAATTTCTGGTAAACGAGAAAAAAGAGAAAACCCAGAGTATTTTTCTTAAGGGCAATGAATTATGCCTTCCTTGTTGTGTTCTACAGACGGAATTACTCAACCGGCTTGTTCTGTTTTAATTAACCCAGCTAATAACTTCCCTGCTGGATTCCCTTGTTCATAACTTCTTGGTTTCACATAATAACGTGTTTGTTTCTTCCTTTGTGTTCTAATGAAATGATAATAACCTTCCCTGGCATTCATTTCATCCTTAATATCCGGAGATTTCATTAATATAAACCCTCTTTCCATCTGTTCTTGCTCCCCTTTAAAGGAAACATTTCTGTTTTCTCTTTACTTGTCTTCTTTGGGGAGGCTCTGCTAATCTCTTTTTTCCTCCAGAAAGAATCTTTCTGTATGGCTTCCCTGGGCCCACAAGGCTTGGCACAGGCTCCTGGGGCCACCTCCCTTTCCAGGGCCTCACCGAGGTCTCTTCACGGCTGCTTCTGGGACAAACACCTTTGCTCATTTGGAACCTGTCCTTATGTAGAACACAAGGGCATCAAGTGGCTACCACATTCTGGGGGCGAGGTCAAGTAGAAGAATGAAAATGTCCTAGTGTCAGGCTTTTGAGAAGAGGTTCCTGGCCAGTCTCAGGACAGTAGGACCTGTTGAGATCAGGGCAGTGTGTAGGGAGGGCATAGAGTGGCAGGAGAAGGGGTAGCTTCAAGGTCAAGGAAGATGGGAGGCCAACAAAGGTACTGGCATAAAGTGGGGCTGGCAGAGTCTGTCAGCTTTCTTCTTTCTTGTTTTCTTGATCAAGAGCAAAATCTTGACTACCAGCTGGTGCCAAGGTGGGAGTTCCTGTTGTGTGAATGCCTGGGTTTAGAGTGATTCTACCCTGAAGAACCCACCGGGTGACCACGGGCCCCCTCACTCAGCCCTGCTCATAGGCTGCCTTCTACTGTGAGAAGGGGAGTCAGTGATTGGACACTCGTGAGGCCTGAAATGAGGAGTTCTACACTGGTGGGGAACTGAGATGACACTCCTCAAAGCACTAACAATCCCCAAGGGCACCTCTGAATGTGTCAACTCTGAGAGTCGCAGGGAGGGAAGTTTGCAGTTAAGTGGCCACAGGAGTTTTCAGTTCCTGGAGAACATTTTCTTTTTCTATTGCCATCTAGGCTAGAGGGCCCTTCAGGGTTGTTGCTTCTCAAACACCTCCATACCACCCTGGGGTATGGAGGTGTTTGAGAAGAAAAATCCAGGACCTTGAGTGGGGGAAAGCAGAGGCCCCACAGCCTAAGAGATTGAGGGAAGATGGCGGGCCCTTTGTCTGGTCCATCTTCCTTCAACAGCCTAGCCAGCATGGCCCACCAGGTCTACCTCTCTTCCCATTCCATGGGGTCCTCCCAGAAGCCCATCCATCGATGCAGGAAAGTAGCTTCTGCCATCTGGCGGGGCCCATTCTGGCTACCCAGGGCACCTTCACCTTATTTCCTTCTACCTCAGGAGGTGTGGCTACTGTGGCCATGGCAGCCTCTGGGTTGTCCTACTGCCCCCTAACATGGTAGCAGGGTGTGGGAGAGCCCAGGGCCTTCCTCTGACACCGGAAGAGAGCAGAAGGAGCATTACTATCTACAATATCTTTTTTATTTAGATCTCCAGGAGGTAACAGGCCACACCACACATGCTCTGACTGCTCTGCCAGAGTCACTATGGCAAGGGTGTGGGCATCTTGGCTCCCTGCATTAAGTATTTGACTCTGTACTTTTTGAACACTGTGTGGGAGCCAACCAGGGAAGATGACACCACAGATGAACGGGTGGGGGGGGCAGACGCTGGTGCCTGAGCCTCCCGCAGGGAGCAGCACACACATGTCAGGCATGTTCAGTCACAGAAGACCACACGGACTGCCAACATGGCCACTTGGTCCTGATTCTTACCATTCAGTGAGTGATGGTGCTGTTAATAGTCTCAATGGTCTGGACCCTGGATCTACGGTCAGCCAGGCCAGAGGACATAGGCACGGCTTTCGTGGAGTGTGGTGAAAAGCATGAAGGAGCAGGGCACCTGTGCGGTTAACTCTGGGCAGGAAACTGCTTCCCAACTCCAGTGTCAGCTCCAGGCTCCAGGCTCAGAAGAGACTGCCTCTAGTCCAAAGGTGATATATGAATGTTCTCTAGACCTCTCCAGGGACAGGACAGACCCACCATCTCCTTTGACCAGTCTGACCAATTTCATTTAATTCTGTTTCCATTCCAAAGTGGGTGTCATGGGCCCCATACATGAAGCAGATCACCTGAACTCACCTTCTAAGCACATTCTAGCCAGCCAAGCAGTTGAACGTGGCACCCTCTGTGACCATGGAAGGAAGAAACCTGCCTAGTTCCTGAGGGGAGGGTGCTCGGGGCCTTGTGCTAACCACCTACTACCTGGGTCCCTTTGGTGAGATGTTGCCACTCTACCTAACCTTCGTTTCTTCTGTAGAGTCAAGATTCTCAAAGAGTCCTATTCTAAGAGGCCAAGAAGAACCTAACAAAAGGATGTGGTACCTGGCAAGGGTCACAGCTGCCTCTTGGGGAGACCAAGCCAGGAGCGTGTGTGAGTGGGAGTAGTCTCTCCTTCCTCCCCCTTCCCCGCGGTGGTTATTCTTGGCCCGCTCTGGGCCCGGATGCCTCATCCCTGTCCTAATTGCCCCATCCTATTTGGAACCTTCATTGCAGCGAGTTCCAGGCACTACTTTCCCTTTCCTTCCCTCCTTCTTTCCCACTTTTAATCTCCCTCCTATTCCTAAAGCCCTCCACCTCACTGTTCAGAATTGTGGGACAGCTCCTCAAAGATTATACTGACAGGCAGAGAAGTGAAAATTATTAAAAGGAAGTTTGGCGAAGCCTACAGGCCAAGTTTTGAGCACCCTCTGATCCCACTGTCCTCTTATCCCATTCCTAAAGGAAACTTCTAGAATGATTTTATTGGCCTTGGATGGCACGGCCAGCAGCTCAAAGGTTTGTCTACTCTCTCTCTTCAGGCCAAGATGTGGTCTTACAGAGATGGGAACTGTGTTCCTATTCTTTTCCTTACCCCAGGGAAAGCCTCTTTGTCTCAGGAAACCCTCACCCTCACCCCAGTTCTTGCACTATCACCCCAAGCACTGACCAAAGGTAAGAGACAAAAAGGAACTCCCTGTAATCAGCCCTTTCTGACTAATACTCTTATGACCATGATGATAAAGTAGGAAAGAAAACAAACGAACATGGATGCACAGGGACTGGGTCCCATCACTGGTGACCCCTGTTCAGAGCAATGAGCCAGTGATCCTGCTCGCTTTCTCAGGATTTTCATTTTATTTTTTAAATTTTATTTTATTGGTTCTTTAGTTATACATGACAGTAGAATCCAATTTTACATATACTACACAAGCATGGAATACATCTTATTCTAATTGAGACCCTGGTACCTCTCCTTCCCCTTCCCTTTCCCCACCTCCTGCTCCCTTCCCTCTCTTCTGTCATTCACCCACAGTTATTTTTTTAAAAAGTGAATTTCTTGTGGATGTACATGATGGTGAGACTCACTGTGGCATATTCATATATGTCCACAGGAAAGTCATGTCAGATTCATTGCACTATCTTTCCTTTTCTTGTCTAATCCTTACATTTTCCTGCAGCAATGAACGTCATGGACTGTCTCCTTGAAATAATCCCCTTGCTTGTCATCTTCTGCAGGGATCTACTTCCTCCTTGTTATTCCTACTTTCTTTTTCTTTTTTTTTTTTTTAAGATATGCAGGTTGATCTGGAAATATTTATATTTATTTATTTTTTTTTTTTTTAATTTTTTATTGTGGGTTGTTCAAAACATTACAAATTTCTTGACATATCATATTCGACACTTTGATTCAAGTGGGTTATGAACTCCCACCTTCACCCCATACACAGATTGCAGAATCACATCAGTTACACATCCATTGATTTACAAATTGCCATCCTAGTGTCTGTTGTGCTCCGCTGCCTTTCCCATCCTCCACCCTCCCCCCTCCCCACCTCTCCCCTCCCTTCCTCTCTCTCTACCCCCTTCACTGTATAACCCTGAGGGTCTCCTTCCATTACCATGCAATTTCCCTTCTCTCTCCCTTTCCCTCCCACCTCTCATCCCTGTTAAATGTTAATCTTCTTCTCCTGCTCTTCGTCCCTACTCTGTTCTTAGTTACTCTCCTTATATCAAAGAAGACATTTGGCATTTGTTTTTTAGGGATTGGCTAGCTTCACTTAGCATAATCTGCTCTAATGCCATCCATTTCCCTGTAAATTCTATGATTTTGTCATTTTTTAATGCAGAGTAATACTCCATTGTGTATAAATGCCACATTTTTTTTATCCATTCGTCTATTGAAGGGCATCTAGGTTGGTTCCACAGTCTTGCTATTGTGAACTGTGCTGCTATGAACATCGATGTAGCAGTGTCCCTGTAGCATGCTCTTTTTAGGTCTTTAGGGAATAGACCAAGAAGGGGAATAGCTGGGTCAAATGGTGGCTCCATTCCCAGCTTTCCAAGAAATCTCCATACTGCTTTCCAAATTGGCTGCACCAATCTGCAGTCCCACCAGCAATGTACAAGTGTACCCTTTTCCCCACATCCTCGCCAGCACTTGTTGTTGTTTGACTTCATAATGGCTGCCAATCTTACTGGAGTGAGATGGTATCTTAGGGTGGTTTTGATTTGCATTTCTCTGACAGCTAGAGATGGTGAGCATTTTTTCATGTACTTGTTGATTGACTGTATGTCCTCCTCTGAGAAGTGTCTGTTCAGGTCCTTGGCCCATTTGTTGATTGGGTTGTTTGTTCTCTTATTGTCTAATTTTTTGAGTTCTTTGTATACTCTGGATATTAGGGCTCTATCTGAAGTGTGAGGAGTAAAGATTTGTTCCCAGGGTGTAGGCTCCCTATTTACCTCTCTTATTGTTTCTTTTGCTGAGAAAAAACTTTTTAGTTTGAGTAAGTCCCATTTGTTGATTCTAGTTATTAACTTTTGTGCTATGGGTGTCCTATTGAGGGTTATTCCTACTTTCTGAAAGCTGCTTCTCTTTCTCCTTCACTGATGATGGAAGTTAAGTGCTTCTTAGGACTCTGCCCTTGGCTCATTCCTCCATTCATTTACTCCTCCCTTCCATAAGCATATGAGCCCTGCTCTGGGCTAAGCACTGGCCACTTATTTCACTATTCTCTTGAAGACTTCCGCAACTCCCCAAGAACAACCACTATTTCTCTTGGGAAAGCCAAGTGTGTCTCCATCCTTTCTTGATGGTCACTCTGGAAGATGGCACACAGGTGCTACAAATGGAACTTGTCTTCCCTCTGAGCCTGCTTCTCTGACTTTGACTTTCTGATTTTTATGTCCTGCCTCAGCATTTTCTTGGTCATTTGAGCTTTTTGAAAACTAGTAGGAATTGTCTTTGACTTGGACTGAGGAATCATATTCAGTCACTGGTGGCGTCTGGCTAATTCTGTCTGCACAATGTGTGTCTAAAGCAACTGCCTTTTCCTCTTCATTTGTTCTCATCACTAACCTCATAATCAGGCCTCCTAGGGTCTCCCAACTTTACCCCTTCATTCTGGCTCTCTATTCAGAATGAGAGTTACTGAATTAATCTTCCTGAATAGCTTTTGTCTTGTCACTCTTCTGCTCAAAAGTCTTGTCAAGCTCTGCCTCAACTCTAAAATAGTGTCCAAATCCCCTGGCCTGTCACTCAAGGCATCTATATTGTGTCCTTTGTCATGGTTCTACTTCACAAGTTTGTTCTCCAGCCACTTGGTTCCCAAACAGATGCTTCTTCCTAATATTGCTTATTCTGATACCTAGACCCTTTCTTTAGGGGTGTATAGGTTTAGAAATGAATATCTGCTATTTAAAACATACCCATCCCTGAAGAACAGGATCAGATGTTGCTTTCCTTCAATGAAGTCTTCATTAAATATGTCACACCTATTCTGCTGATTATTGTGACCTCTTGTTTTAACTAGATCATAATTTTTTACTTATACAGACATTCTTTCATTCCTATTTGGACTTCCAGCACCTAACATTGTGGATATTAATAGTGTTTATTGGATAATGAAAATATAATTCCTGATTCTTAGACAAGATCAGGTGTAGGCTAAGAGTTCCTCATAGACGTGATCAGGTATAGGCTATGAGTTCCTCCAAAAGAAGATATAAAAAGAGGTTTCAGTTGTACAGAAATATCTTCTTTCACATGGGTGCCACTCCAGACCCCAGAAGGCTATTTGTTGGGTTTTCTCTTGGGTTAAACATTTTTAAGCCACAATATGGTATCTACCATTGGTCAAAAGATGAGATATAGCTCAGGCAACATAGGGAGATCCTGTCTCTAAAATAAGAAAGATTGGATGCTGTAACTTTGCAAGGACTTTTCTAATAGTCCTTCCTTTGCCTGGGGCCTGGTACCACAAAAGTTTCTCACATATCAACCCTCCCATCAACTGCTATGCCCCACTGTCAGTGAGAACAGTCATCTTGTTATTTCAATCAATTCTGACTTTAACTTTGGAAAAAATTAAGAAAATCACCAAGTAGGATAGCATCCCCTGATGAATTCCTAATTGTACTTAGTGTGAGCCATTTCAATATTCTTAAAGTAAGGCATTCCCTTCAGCTTCAGAAAAGACTTCTGAACCAATAATTCAGCATGTTTATTTTTGGGACAAACCAGAATTAGAGTGTTATATGGCAATATCCCTTTTTCCTAAGTTTCCCTTACTCTGAGTCAAGACTGGGTTTGCTCCCTCCCAGACCAAAACAAAGAACCAGCCTAATGGAGAACTGCCCTCTTTCTACAAATTTGCTGTCTAATACTTTCCCTGGGGTAAGGAAGTTAAGCAAGTTAAAAATAGAGGGTTTCACTTCCATTCTGCAGATGCTAAAGTAAACCAAAAGACTTGGCTAGGCAGCAAGAAGGTGATCAAGTCCATAGTCACTGGAAGCAAAATGGGTCCTGAAGAATTCTTGTAAGGAGATGGTTCTTATTTTATCAGTTTTAGCCATGGGTAGGGTATGTTTGGAAAATAATTCAAAAAAGAGAACCAAACTCCTAAGGTCTCAGAGTCAGAAAAGGAACAGAGTTCAGTTCAAACTTTCAGGCAGGTTCCCTTGGCTGGAGGTCTGCTTTCCATCTCTGCAGAACACGCTTCTGTTTCTGATGATAAAGTCCATGCTTCATTGACTCCCAGATACTCACTGTCTGCTGCTATCCTGTTCATGGCCCCACGTAGTAAACATGACTAGAGAAAACCCACTAGGGGAAAACAAAGGCCAGGTGGGCTACCAAGCAGGGGTTCAGGGAATGAAAGTTCATGGGTAAATCCTGTTGGAAAGGGTAGCCTAGGCTAAAGCAGATAAGAAGCCTGTCTGTAGTGACAAGAAGTCATATGGAGAATGGTGGTCACCAGACATTATTCAAAGACCCAACAGGGTTATCTGGGTCTTTCCCAATGGTGACAGTCAAACTAGTGGCAGCAAAAGCATGAGGTTACCATGGAATGGTAAACATGCGGGTAAATATAAAAGAAAGCATATATCTACATAGTCTCCCAGTTTCTTTAAAACATATGTAAATGTTTAAAGCAAAAACGATAACACCGTATCAGTAGGTTTATAATATTTATAGATGTAATTTATATGATCAAAATAGCACTAAGAATTGAGGTTGCACTTTTGCCAGATTTTTATATTTTATCTGAAGTAACTAAATATTACCTCTAAATATACTGAGTTAGGTTTAAGATGTATATTGTAATCTCTAAAAACAGTGCAGAAAGATATTTTGTATTTTCCAGGTGATATTTTAAACTACATGATTAACATAAAAGAAGCCAGGGAAGAATGAAAAGATGAATAAAAACCAGATGAGAAAAACAAAAAACTAATAGAACAAGGGAAGACCTAAACACAATGTTATCAATTCAATTACATTAAATGTACCTGGACAAAACACTCTAAGCAAAAGGCAGAGATTGATAGGCTGAAATAAAAGTCAAAAATCAAACTATATGCAGCCTATAAGAAACACATTTTAAACACAAAGACACAAATCAGCTCAAGGTAAAATATTAAAAACTATGAAAACAACAAAACTATGAAAACAACTAAAAGCAGTCAGTTGGAAATTATACTAAATGTATGGATAAGAAAAGTGTAATGGATCTCTTTTTTGCAAGGGTGGGGGTTACTGGGGATTTAACCTAGGGGTACTTAACCACTGAGCCATATCCCCAGTCCTTTTTATTTTTAATTTTGAGACAGGGTCTCACTAAGTTGTTGAGGCTGGTCTCAAACTTGCAATCCTCCTTCTCAGCCTCTAGAGTAACTGGGATTATAGGCATTGGCCACTGTGCCTGTTATGGCTCTTGTAATATAAGGCAAAATAGACTTTTTTTTTTTTTTTAAACCAGTAGTCAGGCACAGGGGCAATTGCCTGTAATCTTGGTGGCTCAGGAGACTGAGGCAGGAGAATCACAAGTTCAAAGCCAGCCTCAGAAATTCAGTGAAATCCTGTCTCAAAATAAAATCTTAAAAAAATGGGATAAGGATGTGGCTCAGTGGTTAAGAACCCCTGGGTTCAATCCCTGGTTGAAAAAAAAAAAAGCAGTATATTAGAAACAAAAAGGGATTCTTAATAATGATAAAGAGGCCAAATAAGGAACATTTATTAAATGATAAATTTATCAATATACTTAAATGCATTATTTAAATATAAACTTTATATATATATATATATATATATATATATATATATATATATTTCCTAAAAATAGATAATCAAAATATATGAAGAAATAGTGACAGCCTTAAAGAGAAAGTAGAAAAGTCTACAGTTATACCTGGATATTTTAACTTACCTTTACTGGTAACTGGCACACTAATTAGACAAAAATTCAGTAAGGGAATAAAAGAAATGAATGACATTATTAACCACCTTAACCTAATTTACATTTATAGAAAGTTATATCAAAAAATGAAAATATATACTCAAGTGCACATAGAATATTCAAGATTGATGATATGCTAGGGCACAAATCAAGATCAGTAGATTTCAAAATATATGTTCTTTAGCCACAGTGAAATTAAAATTTAAAAATCAATTAAAAGGAAACATTTGAAAAATACCTAAATATATTTTTCTTATGTTTAAAATATCATTTAAAGGATAACCAAAGCAAAGCACAAGTGTATTTGGACTTTTTAAATATATATATATATATATATATAAAAGTAAAATATATGACAAAAATAGCAAAAAAAACTATGGTGGGAAAAACCAAAGGTGTTCAATTATGAAGTTTTTATACTGTATATGATGGTATCATGTATTACTTGAAGACAGACTGATAAGTTGAAGATGTATACCATAAATCCTAAAGCAACCACTAAAATCCAAATCAAAACAAAGCAAAGAAGTATAACTAATAAATCAATTTTAAAAAAAGATAAATTGAAATCATTAAAAACAAGGAAAAAGAGAATAATGAACAGATGGAACATACACACAAAAAAGGGAGTAAAATGGTAGATTTAAATCCAAACATAAAAAATTACATTAAATGCAAATGGCATAAAATTCTAATTTTAAAGGCAGAGATTTTCAAATTTGGTTAAATAAAAAGGAAGACTCAACCAACTCAACTATATATGTTAAACAATAGAAAAAGATGTTAACATTAGCCCAAAGAAGGCCTAAGTGACTATATTAATATTAGTCAAAGTATAATTTAGAGCAAATATTTTCAGGGATAAGGTGGGTCATTTCATAATGATGAAGTCAGTTCATTAATAGCACAAAGCTGTCCTAAAGATTTTATACCCAATAATACAGCTTTGAAGTATATAAAAGAAAACATGGTAGTACTGAAGAATGAACAGAAAAATCTACAATGATAATTGGAGTTTTCAGCACATTCTCTCAGTAATTGATAGAATTTGAAGACAGAAAATCAGTAAGCTTATGAAAGACTGGAACAATACTATTAACCAACTTGACCTAATTAATGTTCATAGAACATGCCACTAAACAATAATAGAACATATTTGTTTCAAGAACCTAGTACTTACCAAGCTACATCAAATGCTAGTCTGTGACATAAATGTCAACACATTTTAATGTTTTTACTAATGCACTATAGTTATACATAATAGTGGTGTTCATTTTGACATATTCATACATGCACATAATATAATTTACTCCCACACAATGGAATTTTACTCAGCCATAAAGAAGAATAAAATCATGTCATTTCTGGCAAATAAATAGAACTGGAGAACATCATGCTAAGTGAAATAAGCTAGATTCAGAAAATCAATATATTTTTTAAAGTTCAAATTTTACGAAGTATGTTGTTTAATCATTACATAATTAAATTATAAATTAACAACAAAAATATATGGAAAATCTCGAAGTACTTACAAATTTAAAATGCATTTCTAAATAACCTATTGGTCAAAGATGAAATCACAATGGAAATGAGAATGAATTTTGAATCAAATGAAAATAAAAATATGGCATATCAAAATTTGTGGGACACAGTTGAAGTAGTACTTAGAGAGAAATTTATGGAGTTCATCCATTATGTGAGAGAAAAGGAAGAATACAATTAGTGAAATAAGCTCCCACCTTAAGAAACTAGAAAAAGAAAAGCAAAATAAGCCCTAAGTATCTAGAAAATGGAAATAACAAAGATAAACAATAAAACCAATGAAACAGAGAGCACAAAAATAATGGAGATGATCAATAAAACTAGAAGCTGTTTCTCTGAAAAGATTAATTAATGCTCTAGTCAGATCAAACAAAAAAAGAGGGTTGGAGGGAGGGAGAAAAGAGAGAAAAAAAAAGAGAGAGAGAGAGTAACATCAGAGAAAAATAAGATCACTATCCTTCCCACAGATGTTAAAAGGACAAGGGACAACCATGAGTAATGTTATGCTAATAAAATGCAATGGGAAACTACTAGAACTCACTAAACAAGCAGTTAATCTAATTATTCCTATATCTACTTAAGCAATTGAGCTTTAGTTGAAATCTTTTCCAAAGATAGAATTCCAAAAACTCAGAAAGCTTCATGGTGAATTCCACCAAATATTTAAGGAAGAAGTAGTAACAATTCTATAAAAGCTCTTACAGAAAATAGAAGACAAGAGACTACTTTCCAACTTATTCCATGAAGCTGGCATTTCCCTGCTACCAAAACCAAAGATATAACAAGAAAAGAAAGCTATAGACTAATATTACTCATGAAAATAGACACAAAATTAATAATTTTAGAAAACCAAATCCAACAATAATTTGAGAGATAATGTTATAACCAAGTGGAGTTAATGCCAGGATTGCAAAATTGACTTAACATTTGAAAATCAATGTAATTTACTCCATTAACAAGCTCGAAAAACACATTTGACAAAATTTAACATCTTCTCATGATAAAACAAAACAAGACAACCTCCAAAACCTACAGCTACATCATTCTTAAAGGTGAAAGATTAAGTGCTTTTCCATTAAGAACAGAAATGAGATCAGGAATAAATTCTATTCAACATTACTGGAGGTATTAGCCATTGCAAAAAAAAAAAAAAAAGTAAGGAGAAAAAAACATATACAGATTGGAAAAGAAGAAGTAAAACTGTCTTTATTTACAGATGACATAGCTGTCTAGGTAGAATATCCTAAGGAATCTACAAAACAGCTACCAGAACTAGGTGAGTTTAGTAAGGTTGTCAGATAATGGTCATTATATGTTGTGGTTTAGATGTGGTGGCCCCCAAAGCTCTCGTGTGAGACAATAAAAGAAGGTTTGGAGGAGAAGTGATTGGGTTATAACTTTAGCCCATCAGCAAATTAATCCCTAATGGGATTAATTGAGTGGTAACTGAAATGTAGTGTGTGGCTGGAGGAGGTGGGAACTGGAGGTGTGGCTTTGGGGTATATATTTGAATCTGGAAAGTGGAGTCTCTTTCTGCTTTTTGATCACCATGTGAACTGCTTCCCTCTGCCACACTCTTCCACCATGAGGTTGAGCCTCGCCTCAAGCTTGGAGGAATGGAGCTGGCCTTCTGTGGACTAAGACCTCCGAAACCATGAGCCCTCAAATAAACTTTTCTTCCTCTATAATTGTTCTGGTTGGGTCCTTTAGTCACAGCAGCAAAAAAAGCTGACTAAAACATTACACAATGGTCAAATGTATTTCTATATGTTAACAGTAATCACTCGGGGAACAAAGCAACTTTTGGGGGTGACAGAACTAGCCTACAACATGATTAAAAGTTAAACAATACCATTTGCAATAGCATCAAAAATATAAAAACCTAAGGGAAAATTTAACAACCACATGCTGAAATCTATGAAACATTACTGAGAAAAAGTAAGACAACCTAAATAAATGCAGAGATATTATGTTTGTGGATCTGAAGACTCTGTATTGTTAAGATGTAAATTCTCTCTAAATTGCAAAGAAATATACCAATGCAATGAAATATAACCAAAATCTCAGCAGGTTTTTCAGTAGAAATCAACAAACTGATTCTAAAATGTGCATGGAAGTGCAATGGACCCAGAAAAGCCAGTGCCATTTTGATAAAAAAGAAGAAATAATGGAGTCCTCATACTATCTGATTTCAAGACATATTTCAAAGTTATAATAAATAAAAAGGTAGATCAACAGAACACAAAGAGTATCCAGAAAAAGACCCCCCCACACACATATGGTCGATTGATTTTTGACAAAGTTCCTAAGATAATTTAAGGGGATTCTTGGGGAGAAAGGATAATCTTTTCAACAAATGGTGCTGGAACAATTAGAAACTATATACAAAAAACAAACACCACCTCCCAAACTCCTAACCCTTTAGTCACACAATATACAAAAATTATTTTTTTGGATCACAGATCCAAATTGAAGATCTAAGACTAATAAAACTTCTGAGACACAAACAGATGTATTCTGGCAAAGATTTCTTAAATAGGATATCCTTGGAGAATCCTGATCCTTAGAGTTCCAAAAGTGAACATATTGATAAAAACATTTTGTTCCTGAAAGCAGGAACAGCATAGTAGAAGATGCCCACTGTCCTGGATTGCAAGATTTAATTGAAATAAACCATGATGAATATGGACTTAACAAAAAGGAAGAAATTTCACATGTTATGGAAACTGTGAAATTAAATTCTTCAATTACCTCACAAGATGTTTTGATGAGTAGCCCTGAAAAAATAAACCATCACAAAATAACACTCACAAGAAGAAGCTAAAACTTCTCAGTAGTACTTGATATCAAAAGTCTCATTCCTGAATGCCACCTTCTTGTTTCACCAGGCCTGAACTACAGTAGTCAGATGTAGAGAGACATCAAGAACATGCCAGATACATCTCCTTTGGTAGTAATCTGATTACCTATTCACCTCTAAGGCCCCTCTGTGGAGAACAATCAGAAGAATTTTGAATTTAAAAAAAATTCAAACATTTTCTTCATATTATCAATGCTGTGATATATTCTTTGCCAATTGGAAGTTTGAAGAATATGTCATTTTCACTTCTATTCAACCCATTTATATAGTGTCATATAATGTCTTAACATTTAGTGTTCATGCAAGTATATTTTAAAAATTTCTCAAGGGAAGTGTTAATATTTTGTATATTAATCACATAGAATAAAAAGTTATGTTTAAAAAATGGTATGACCAGACTTCAAACTATACTACAGAGCAATAGTAACAAAAACAGCATGGTACTGGTACCAAAACAGGCGGGTGGACCAATGGTACAGAATAGAGGACACAGAAAC
>NW_026000026.1:71235492-71247019 GCF_001458135.2 Marmota marmota marmota
CAGCAGAATACAACAGACACTAGTATGGCAATATGTAAATCAATGGATGTGTAACTGATGTGATTCTGCAATTTGTATACGGGGTAAAAATGGGAGTTCATAACCCACTTGAATTAAAGTGTGAAATATGATATATCAAGAACTATGTAATGTTTTGAACAACCAACAATAAAAAAATTAAAAAAATATAAATTAGAATAAAGTTAAAAAAATGGTATGAAATGTAAAAGAAAAAAATAAATTAGACTTCAAAATTTAAAACTTCTGTTTTTCAAATGACAGCATTATAAAAGTGAAAAGGCAAACCACAGATTTAGAAAATAAATCTGAAAAACATATATAACACAAATTATGTCTAGAATGTACAAAGAACTCTTACAACTAAACATTATGAAGACAAATAGCTCGGTCAAATGATGTGAGCAAATGCTTCATCAAAAAGATATGCCAATGGCAAGTAGCTTACTCGGTACAGTAAGATGCTTAACATCATTGGTCACCATGGAAATAGAAATTAAAACTACAATGAGATATTATTATACACCCACTAGAATGGTCAAAATTAGAAAGATGATGGTAGAAAAGGTTAGGGAGAAATTTTTATTAGAATAAATTATATTCTATGTATGTATAATCAATCTGTCTCAAATAATCAAAATGTCCATCAATAGGCAGATGGATAAACATTGTAATATGCTGATATAATGGAATATTGCTTAGTAATTAAAAAAGGAAGAAACTACTGACACATGCAGAAATGGGGATGGACCTTAGAAAAGTTACACTTAGCAAAAGAAATGAGATGCATTAGAATACATACTGTGTGATTCCATTTAAATGAAATTCTAGAAAGACATTTAATCTAGAGTGGCAGAAAGAAAACAAGTGATTGTTCAGGGCTTGAGGGAACTTTTTTTTTTGGGGGGGGGGTTAATGGAAATATTCTATAACATGATTGTGGTACTATTTACCTCATCAGATGGATTTGTCAAAACTCATTAAACTGTTCCCTTAAAATTGGTGAAAATTGTTGTGTGTTAGTTCTATCTCAATAAGAAAAAGGATGAAGCAGCTCTACAAAATACATGTAAACTCCAAAGTTTATAGTTAAATTGAAAAAAATTAGGTGCAAAACTATTTACATACAGTAGTCCTCTCTTATCTATGATTTTACTTTCCATGATTTCAATTACTCATGGCCAACTACAGTTCAAAAGTATTAATCAAAAATTCCAGAAACAAACAATTTTCAAGTATTAATTGAATACTGTTCTGAGAAACATGATTAAATCTTACACCATCTTGTCTGTCCCAACCAGGACTTGAATTGTCCCTTTGTCTAGAGCATTCATGTGGTATACACTACTCACCTATTAGTTACTAGTAGCTGACTCAATTATCAGATCAATTATCATGGTATCAAGGAGCTTGTGATCAAGTAACTCTTACATAGTAGCCTAAATCTACTTTAAAATATCCTCATCACTCACTTCATTTCATCTCATTATGTAGGGATTGTATCACCTCATATCATTGTGTCATCTCGTGTCATCACACAAAGAAGTGTACAATAGAATATTTTGAGAAATATAGAGATCACAGTCATATAAATTTTATTATAGTGTATTGTTATACTTGTTCTATTTTATTAGTATTTTTAGACTCTTTCTGTACCTAATTTATGCTTTGAACTTTATCAAATATATGTATGTACAGGAAAAACAATATATATGGGTGGGGTACCATCCAAGATTTCAGGCATTCACTGGGAGTTTTAGAACATATTCCCTGAAGATAAGAAGGGAGTACCATAGTATGTTATAATTTGTGGGGAAAAAGAAGAAAATATATTTGCATGTGCTGTATAGGCAGACGGATACCCATGAAAATGAAATAGTGGTAGCCTCTAGAAAGAGGAAGTCAGTGTCTGGAGTCCTGAAATAGGCAGGAGACTTTATTTTCCATCATATACCCTTGGATTTTATATGTCTTGTACATTTTGAAAAATAAGATTATTGATATATGGGCGGTATAGAATGCTACAGAATTTCCTCAGAATGGTATCTACCTCACAGTAGTGTGAGATGTCAGTAAACACTTTTTAGTGAAATGAAGTTGTATCTAAGCTAAAACCTGAAGAACAGTAAGGAGACAGCCAATGGAGGGGGAGATGAAAAGAAGGATATCCTTGAGAAAGGAAATAACACATACAAAGATCCCAAGGGAAGAAGGAAAATATGATGTTGGGAAAATGCAGGATACTTCTGTGGAACTGGAATTTTGTGGGAAAAAAGGAGACTTGGGAAATACATAGGGGCTATGTTTTTATCTTGTAAATGAAGGGTCAGCAGACTTAATAGAAAAGATTTTATATTTTATGATCCAAGAAACAAAATCAAGGATTTTTTTGATAGGCACTTACACAATAAGACAAAAATAAATTTCTAACTTTTTAATGACATAATTCAAAATATAATAAGCACTTTTTTGTATTACAAGTCTGTTAATGAGGATCATGGGATACTTTTTTGGGGAAATAACATTTCACTTAATTGGGAGGCAAAGTCAGTGTTTTCTATTATCAAAATAAATTGCAAAATTTCCCATTAATTCTGATCTGTAACGAGATCTTATATAGTTTATATTTGAAAATGTCTTTTTCACACAGATAAGTACTGCCAAATATTGATATCAATCCATGAACATATGATTTTAATTAAACATATGTACCACTTGGGGGGTATTTATAGAATTCTATTTGATTCTTCTTTTGATATTTGCCTTTCAGCTTGTCATCACATTGCAGATTAATCACTTCCAATTGAAGATTAGGTGGAAGATTCTCAAATGCACCATTAAATAAAATTCGAAATGTGGAAATTTCCTTTACACTTGCATCAATATTGAAAGAAACACTGCTGGAACTGTAGTTTGAGCTCAGAAAATACATCCGCTATAAATTTGTGTGGGAGGAGGTCTTGATTATTATTTCCACTGTGGATAGCCCAGGAAGTATATAAAACAACTCGTCATTACTTATGATTCAAACAACATTGGTTGTAGTAAAAAAAAATTAAACCACAATGTATATTTCACAAACAAGCATTGCTATGCCTTATGATTTGAGGTTTAATTAATTAAGAAATATGAAGTCTGCAGCAAAAATTAATTTCCAAAGCCACTGTGTTTGATAAAAGTAGTTAAGGGCAGTTTTTCTCATTCAGAAAGATTTTGATCTCAGCTCTGACTTAAAAAAATTATTAATATTTAGTCATCAAAATGCTATGGGCAAGTACAAGTTAATATCTTCAGCTCTTGTTTCTGACAAAAACAGAATCACTGATGATTAAGTTCCCCAGTGTAGGGCTGTAGCTCAGTGGTAGAGCGCTTGCCTCACAAGTGTGAAGCACTGGGTTTGATCCTTAGCACCACAGAAAGAAAGGTAGATAGATAAATATTGTGTCTTTCTATCTACACCTTAAAAAAAAGGAAGTTCCCAAGAGTGAATGAAGTTCACTATTGACACTATTGTTTCAATAACACAATAGACTAAAATATTTTCCTCAAAGTTCCTGCAAATGGATAATACAATGAATAATCATAGGCTTTAAACACCTTACATTTCTCACAAATTTTATAGATTTGCCCAGTTAAACCTATTTTTCTACTCTAAACAAATGTTGCCATCATTAGTTATGACACATCTTAGTAGGTTCCACTTCAGGTTGCACTGACTTTTTTCTCAACTATTCTTACCTATGGTTGTTCTAGATAGACTACCCTTAAAGGCTAATTCTTTAGTCATTTCAATTTGGCATTGCTTCCTCGAATAAACAAACAAACAAAAAAAACTGACCAATATTGTTAACATCTGTTGACTCATCCAGAGCCAAGAAAAACCACTTGAAATCATTTGTCTTGTTTTTAAATTTACTATTTATGTTGCTCCTAATATCATCAGCTCTCTGAACAACTATGCTTGCTGAAAGGCTAATAATCTTAAGTGAGTTTATTTTCTCTGGACACATTCTTTGGCTGCTGCAATCAAACATGATTTAATAAACTCACCATTTGTAAACAGTTTCCTTCCTTTGCTAGCAAATGAGCTTCTTGGAAATTTACTTTGGTTGGAGTCTTATTTTGTGAAGAAATTTTCCTGTATGAGATATTAAACTTAAAATTTTCTGATTTTGTGATCATTGCTTTCTGTGAATTGGAAATTTTTACTTAGGTAAGTGTTGATATATATAGCATTCTTTTAGCATAGCTATAATTTCATCATGTAATACATGTAGTTATTTGTTATCTGATTCAAGAACAAGATAATCTATAGTTAATTGTAACTCAAAGCATGACATTCAAAATTCACTTTTCTTGTTTTGACATGATGAGTATGAACTGGTAATAAGAAAATAAATAAAATGCCACAGTACAGTGACACACATATCATTAGATATGCATGTCATTTATAGAATTACCAGATTATAACTTTATCAATGGAATTTATAGTGCAACAGTGTAGTGATGAAAGCATCATTCATGGTCATTATAGTAATGCTTGACTCTGCTATTTGTAGTGTAAAAACAGACCCATAAACAATATGAGAACAAATGAGCATACTATGCATTTCAATTAAGCTTTATAGACACTAAATTTTTAAAAAATATTTATTTTTTAGTAATAGGTGAACACAATAGCTTCATTTTATTTTTATGTGGTGCTGAGGATCGAACCCAGTGCTTCACGCATGGTAGGCCAGCGATCTACCTCTGAGCCACAACCCTAGACCCACTAAAATTTTAATTTAATAAATTTTTTTACGTGTAACAAATATTGTTCTTTATTTTTTTTTCAACCATTCAAAATGTGTTGGCAAGGAAGTAAAATAAAAGGTATTTATATCAAAAAAGAAGTAAAATTATCTTTATTCATTATTAACAGATGACTTGATCTTATATATAGAAAACCCTAAGGAATTCATTAAGAAAACTATTAGAAGTAACAAATGAGTTCATCAAGATTGCAAGATACAAGTTAAAACATACATATACAGATTGCATTTGTATATACTTTCAATGAGTGATATAGAAATGAAAATAAGAAAATAATTTCATTTATAAAAATATAAAAAGAATAATATATCTAGGAATAAATTTAATAAAGTACAAAACTTAAACTCTGAAAACTGCACAAAAGCTGTCAAAATAAATTTAAGAAAGTCTAAATAAATGGAAAGACATCCTTTGTTTATAAATCAGAAGATTCAATATTGTTAAGATGGTAATATTCCCCAAATTAATCTACAGATTTAAAAAATCCCAATCAAAATTCCACCTGACTTCTTTGCAGAAATGGAGAAACTGATCTGATTTAATTCAGATTAAATTACTCAGAAGAGCCAAAACAATCTTGAAAAAGTAGAACAAAGTTGGAAGACTCATACTACTCAATTTCAAAACATGCTATAAAGCCCAAATAATCAAGACAATGAGTACTGGAAAAAGGACAGATATATAGATTAATAAAAATTCTCAATTCAGTTCAATAGAGAATTCACATATATTGTCAATCGATTTTCGACACAGTGCCAAAATAATTTAGTGGTGAAAGAATAGTTTGTTCAACAAATGATTCTCGATCAACTGGATAACTACATCCAAAAGAATGAAGTTAGACATCTACCTCACACCTCATACAAAAATTAACAAAAATAGATCAAACACTTAAACATATAAGAGTTAAAATTACTAAACTAAATTACTAAACTAATTACTAAATTACTTGGAAGAAAACATGAGCATATATCTTGGTGACACTGGATTAGGCAACAATTTCTTTGGTATGACAGCAAAAGCATGAGCCACAAAAAATAGACAAGTTGAGCTTCATGAAAATTAGAAGCTTTTGCCTTACAAATGACATCATTAAAAAGTGAAAAGGGGGGTCTGGGGTATAGCTCAGTGATAGAACATTTACCTCACATGCACAAGGTCCTGGGTTTTCTCCCCAGCACTGATAAAGAAAAGTAAAAGAAAACTCACTGAGTGGGGGGAAATGTTGGCAAATAATATATTTTATAAAGAACTTGTATCTATAATATATAAAGAATTTATGCAATTCAACAATAAAGCAACAATAAAAACCAAACTGGTTTAAAATGGATTTAATTTTTTTTAAAGGATTTGACAGGACATTTCTCCAAAGAAGATATACAAATGACCAATAAGTACATGAAAAGATGGCTGACATCACCAATCATTAGAGAAATACAAATCAAAAATAGACAACCTATTAGGATGGTTACTATAAAAAAATAATGAGTGTGGTGAGGATGTAGAGAAATTGGAATTCCTGTGTATGGCTGGTGGGAATGTAAAATAGTGCAGTTACTATGGAAAACAGTATGTAATTCTTCAAAATATTAAAAATAATATTACTATGTGACTCAACAAATTCAACTTCTGGGCACATGCCCAAAAGAACTAAATTCATGGTATTTAGCACACTTAGGTATTTGTACACTTAATGTTCACAGTAGCATTATTCATGATAGTCCACAGGTGGAAGCAATACACATGTCCATAAACAAATGAGTGGGTTAAAAAAAATGGCATATACATACACCAGAATATCATCCAGCCTTTAAAAAGTAGGAAATTCTGTGACATGCTATGGCATGGATGAACTTTGAGGACATTAGACTAAGTGAAATAATCCAGACAAAAAAAGACAAATACCATATGGTTCCCGTATGGTTCCACTGATATGAGTCATTTAGAGTTGTCAGATTCATAGAGACAGGAAGTAGAATGGTGGTTGCCAAGGGTTATGAAGAAGACACATGAATAGCCAATAAGCACATGAAAAGATGTTCAACGTCATTAGTCCTCAGGGAAATGCATATGCAAACTATCCATTAGGATGGCTAGAATAAAAAGACACATAATAGCAAGTGTTGGTAAAGATGTGGAGAAATGGGAACCCTTATTCACTGCTAATGGAAATGAATGTAAGATGGTGCAAAGATGGTACAGCTGCTTTGGAAAACAGTCTGGCAGAACCTCAAAATTCAGAGTTCTATGACAAAGCATCCCCACTCCCAGGTATATACACACCCAAGAGAAATTAAAACTTATGTCCTTACAAAAATTTGTACATATATGTTCACAGAAACATTATTCATAATAGCACAAACAGAAACAACTTAACTGGCTATCAACTGATGAATGGACAAATAAAATTTGGCTTATCCATACAATGAAATATTATTTGGTCATTGAAAGGAATAAAATGTTGATACATATTTCAAAATGGATGGACCTGGAAAACATTATACTAAGTAAAAAGAACCAGACACAAAAGATCACATATTATATAGTTCTGTGTATATGAAATGTCCAGGAAAATATATAGATCCAGTTTTCTCCATAGAGACTGAAAACTGATTAATGATTGTCTAAGACTGAGGAATTCCAAAAACGTGTGGGATTTCTCCTTAGGTTGATAAAAATACTCTAAAATTGGTCGTTCTTATGGTTACACAACTGTGTGAATATATTAAAAACCACTGAATCATACACTTTATTATTAATTGGGGGGAGGAGTACCAGGGATTGAACTCAGGGGCACTTAACTACTGAGCCACATCTTCAGTCTTTTTTGTATTTCATTTAGAAACAGATTCTCACTGGGTTGCTTAACATCTCGCTAGGTTGCTGAGGGTGGCTTTGAACTTATGATCCTCCTGCCCCAGCTTCCCCAGCTGCTGGGATTATAGGCATGCACCACCATGACTAGTTTGAATCATACACTTGAAATGTGTGAATTATATGGCTCATGAATATATCTCAATAAAACTTCCTTTTCCCCATCCCCTGCCATGTAAAAATGTATTTCTATGGACTATACCAAAATAAGCCAGAGATTTCTTATCAGGACAATATTCACCACATAATCTCAAAGTCCTGACGTATGATGATAGCCACCCCATTTTAAAGGATCTTCAGGAGTCCTGTCTTTCTTCTCCTGGATTTCTATCATTTCTGCCTCTTCCTCAGCCCACAAAAATCAACCAATCAATCAATTCCACAGACTAAGTGGCCCTTCTGTGTGCCAGGCTATGATCTGTTTCATTTTCTTTTTTCTTTTTTTCTTTATTATTTCTTTTTTTTATTGGTTGTTCAAAACATTACAAAGCTCTTGACATATCATATTTCATACATTAGATTCAAGTGGGTTATGAACTCCCATTTTTACCCCAAATACAGATTGCAGAATCACATCGGTTACACATCCACATTTTTACATAATGCCCTATTAGTAATTGTTGTATTCTGCTACCTTTCCTGTCCTCTTCTATCCCCCCTCCCCTCCCCTCCCATCTTCTCCCTCTACCCCATCTACTGTAATTCATTTCTCTCCTTGTTTATTTTCCCATTCCCCTCACAACCTCTTATATGTAATTTTGTATAACAATGATCTGTTTCATTTTCAAGGACTCACAGATGCTCCTCCCCCTAGCAAATCAGCCTCTAATGAAAAGACCCAACTAATTTTTATTGAAGCACAAATGAGTGAAGCCTTAATGAGATCTTCTGGTAAGGGCAATTTGGATTAATATATGTTTTTCTTATTTCAACAGTAATTCATGATAACTCCAAGGAAGATATAAGAATCATGAGGACATCCACAACCTGAAGATAATAATATTTTGATCTACGTCTTCCCAGACTTTTATGCTATTGTTTTCTTCCATTCTTTTGTTCTATTTTTAACTAGAGAGTTTACAGTTTACTTAAGATGAACATCTCTGGCTAAGGAATGACCCTGGAAGGGCTGCCACTGGGTCAGAGAACTTTTCTTGAGGCTTCAAGAATGGCACCTCTCAGGTTTACATGTGGTGGGGGTATAAGCAAGGCCCTAATGGGTACCTGGTGGTGTCTAGGTGTTCACATGTACCAGCCTCCTCCACATAAGCCATGCTTACCTCAGTTTTGGAGCATAAAATACTGGAAATCACAATGCCCGGGCAGGGGGCCACTGGTGGGGGGTGAGGTCTCCCTAAGGGCATCTAGAATTGCTGCATTCTTTGCATGGCTCCTGCCTCTGTCTAAATAGCAAAAAGCTGCTGGGACCAACATGTCTGTGACAAAGAGACAAGTGAAAATTTGTTGAGAGAGTGGTGTCCCAGACTCTTCCTAAGGGAAACCTGATTAAAAGGACTATTTCAAAGGATCATTAGTAGAAAAAGAATTTCAGGCTCCTCCGGGTAGAGCTGCCTTTGAGCCAAGCTCAGTTTCAACACTTCTAACATGTCCCCCTCCAAAGGTCAGCTGGAGTGATCCACACTCCAAAAACCAAACTCCCAACGTCAGGGACACAGTTGGCCTGCTCCTTGACTGGCAGACCCATCTCAACTCACCCCAGGGGAGAGCTGGAGGGTTTGCCTGTCCCTGGGGAGCTGAAATACAGTGCTGAGAATTTGAACAGTTTTCTCACACCCAGGGGAACTTGGGAGCACTCTGCAAAACATTTAGCTTCTTACAAAATACAAAAACCCTGATGCTGGAAGAGGCGAAGCCTCTCTCCCCTGTCACTGGAAGCTAAGAAGCACATTCTCATCCCCCTCTTTAGGAAGGTGCTGGTCCCAAAATGGCATTATGATCTGTTCTTTTCTGGAGAACCATCCCCAAGCTGATCACCCTTCCTGCAGATATCTGTGATCGCAGCTGATACCTTTTCTGGGACAAATCCTCTCCATGGGCCAGAATTGAACCACGGTCCACACAATCTCATTGCACCTAATATATGGTCACACTCAACCTCACAGACCACCCTCCATACCAATTCTTCTTTCTAGTAGTGGGAAAGGAGTTCAGCCCTTGACTTCCTGAGAGACCTTCCCTGAATGAATCACTCTTGACCCCAAAACAGAGGTCCTCTTCACTTTGATTATCACTATCACCATTCGAGCCCACCAGGTCAGTCCCTCTGCCAGCCACCATTTCTGAATATTGGCCACTTCTGCCAATAGCAGGACCCATTTATCAACCAGTCAGATCTCTAATCCTCACTCCAAGCTCCTGAAGAGGAAAACACAGCCCCAAGATGTTGCTGCACCACAGAGAGGAAACAGAGCCAGTTTTCAGTCAAGTCTAGAAGGCTCCTGAGCTGTGCTGTTTCCCCTGACCCCTGCTGCCTCCCTATTCTGGACCATGCTCTAGACACAGACTGAGAAGGATAAAATGCTATTTTGCTGGCTTTGTATGCTTAGACAAGTCTCTTACCCTCTTCTGCTTCAGTTTCATCTCTAAAATGACAGTTTTGTTTGAGGCAGAGGTATAGGGCTGTGTGTGTATTAGCGGGAGTCTTTGTGGGTCTGAGCGTCCTCATGTATCTGGGGTGTGGATTAGAAGGTAGGGATAAGGCCATCCCCTGTTCCTGCTTTCCCAGAACAAGGCAGCCAAATGCTGCAGTTGCCTTGGGGACCTAGTGAGTCATGGCCAGGCTGGAGGGCGCCTGTCTACCCCCTGCTGCCTCTCTGGGGTGCCACATTCTGTGGTCAGGAAGAGGGGCCCCTGGAGGGCCCTTAGAATGTTCCATCTGCTAGAAGCCCTTTGGAGGACTGATGGTATGATAAGGTGACAATAGTAGCTGGGGTTCTGTGGCTCCCTTCTTTCCCTCTAATGAGGTTCCTTCTGTCCCAGAGCCATGGAAAGCTCCCAAGTTCCCCACAGATGCCTCCTCAGCCCATCTGCCTGCTTTTCATCCTACACCACCCAGCTTTCTCAACTCTTAATTGTATTTTGAGACTTCAATCCCCAGGCCCTCAAACAACCATGCAGAAAATCCCCTGGTTACAACACTGCAACCCTCTTGCTGCATACCCTGCCCTGGGCTTTCCCAGGCAGCCCTGCCTGGCCTGGCCAGAAGAACAAAGCTCATAGCCTTACAATCTCAGCCCTGGAAGATTCAGGGAATGCAGTGGCCAGGAAGCAGGACCTATGGATGGGTAGAGGCATTTAGCTGCTCAGTTGCCAGGGAGACAGCATGGCATAAGGACGGATGATTTGTAGTCAAATAGACAAGGCCTGAGACTCTGGTTCTGCCCCTTCTTAGCCATGTGACTTTGGGCAATAGAGGTAACCTTGCTGAGCCACACTTTCCTTGTGTGTCAAACAAAGAGAATAATATCTACCTTGCCGGATAGTTCTAGGGATTAACCGAGATAATATATTTAAAGCACCTTGCTCAGTGCCTGACACATAGTTGGCACCCAATAAATGTGGTTTCCTTTTCCTCCCCCACTCCTCCTGCCCAGCCTTTGCCAACACCAATGGGCAAACAAATGCGGCAGATTACATCTCAATTATTTGAGGGTCCAGGGCTCAGCCTCCATACTTTTTGTCCTTTAAACTGCATGATCGGTGTACTACAGAAGGTGGGAAAAGAGAAGGAAGAAAGTGAGGCAAGAGTGGGAAGAAGGTGGGTGGGCAGAAGAAAGGTGCGGGGGGGGGGGACCTCAGC
>NW_026000026.1:71247037-71275950 GCF_001458135.2 Marmota marmota marmota
GGGGGGGGGGGAGCCTCAGCCCCAGACAGGAGAGCTTATGTGGCTTAGGGCCCCAGAGCGACCCCCCGAATAAGTGCACAAGGAATTTGCTGACAGCAGCTGGCCTCTGAATGGGGTGGGGGTAGACTCCAGATTCAGAGCCTGGATTCAAGTGGGTCCTTCCCACTAGCCTGTCTGGGCTAGAAGCAGGGAACCTGATATTTACATACCTCTGCAGATGTGTCCCAACAGCCTGCCTGCCCTACCACGGTGGAGGAGGAATAATCACGCCAAGGCCAAGCTCCCTCCTCCTCCCCCTCGGAGGGCCAGATGACCTCAGAGCTTCAGAGCTCCAAATGGAGTGCATGTGTGTGTGTGTGTGTATGTGTGTGTGTGTATGCGCGTGCGAGCGCGTGTGTGTGCAGCTCCAGTCCCTAGCAGAGGAGGCTGCAGGCCTGGGTTCAGAGGGATGCAACATCTGGCCAGCTGTGAGTCTGAGCCAGATGTGCGCCGGCCAGATGGAGGGCAAGCTCCCCTGGGTGGGGGTTGCACAGGAGGGAGTCATAACCTCATTGTGCGGCCTAATCCTGAACATATTACTCTGGAATATGTGCGCCATCAACAACATCGTCATAAAAAAAAAAAGGCCTGAATAAAGAAAGAAGAAAGAGCAAGGCCCCAGGAGTCATCAGTGGGCCTCTGACACACTTTCTGGGGTAGGGGGTGGACTGAGGAGGGAGTCTGGGCTAGCACTTGACCTTGGGCGCCAGCAGTCCACGTGCTCCTGAGGAGCTGGGGCGGGGGGGTTGTGCTGGGAAGTGTGTCTCCTGCTCTGCAAAGAGAGCTACTGAAGGCTCAAAGCCATGGACACAGCCCATAAGAGCCTTTGTGACTGAGGTGCAAGGGTTAATGGATCTGGGGAAGGGGCGCCTGCATCTGGGAAGAGCTGAAGAGGTAAGCCAGAGAGCAGCTCTGGGCCTCTTTCTTCTGCCTTCCCCAAACCAGGTATTTTCATTCTTCTAGCAGGGAAAGCACTAAAATATCTGCCTGTTCTTCCCCTTTCTACTGTCCCCACTCCCATCCCAAGAGAACCATCCAGACAAGCAGCAGAGATGCAAAGCAAGGAGATCAGGGCTGGGCTGCCTTACTGCCTGTGGTCATTGGGCTGAGGCCCAGTCAGTCTTTTTTGGGAATACTGACAAGGTCAGGTGGTCCCAGCAAGTCCCCCTGGAGAGTAGATGACCTATAAGAAGAGAAAGGACAATGTTCTCTTCCAGTCTAGAGGGCCCCTGCTCCCTGAGAAGCTGAGGTGGAGAAGGAAACAGAGAAAGGGTGGACGAAAGGAAATAATCACATGGGGAACCACAAGTACCTCCCAGCCCATGTGGTCCAGGCCCTCCATCTGATGAAAAGAAGAGGAGGTGTATTAGGGAAACTGGGAGAGGGACCCCAACAACAGTCCTAACAGACACCTGCGGAACTCACCCCCAACCCAGGCAACTTCTCATTCTGGAAACCCAAAGAGATGCAGGAAGAACAGACCAGAGTTGAGGGTAAGAGGATGCTCACTGGGGTCGGGGGAGGGGTGTTGGAAGTTGGTGAAGAATGAGATCCTGAGAGATGGGAGACACATGGAGCAGACCAGGCGCTAGGCTGGTGGTTTTCTCCCTCTGCCTCCTGCATGTTCGTGGCAAGCACAACTGCTTCTCATTAAAGTGACCACGGAGAAGAAATCCAGGCCAGCCCAGGTCATGGTCACATCCTCGAGCAGCCAGCCTCAGCCAAGCCGGAGAGGAGTGGGCTGGGGCCCCAGGAGACCCGCAACTGCTGTCCAACCCTGGGGTCCTGAGGTCATCCATGTCAGCACCTATGGTGGCAATGATGAGAAGGAAGAATTCGAATGGCCAGAGAAACAGGGAGGGAGGGAGATCCTGCCCACACCCTCCTGGCCATCTTGCCTGCTTTCTCTCTCCTCATTCATCTATCACGCCATGGCCAGCTCCAACCCCACTAACCTCCTGCTCAGGAAATGGCAACAGCTTCTCATCACCTCAGTCAAGACACATTTCTGAGCCTGATGCAAAGGTTCTTTGTGATTTAGCAATGCTGGATGTTGGCACTTCTCACTCTTGTGGTTCTCTAAATTGAGCCCTGCTCTCCAGCTACACCCAACAAAGGTCACTACATCATCCTGTCAAGTCCTTCTGTATCTTGGTTTTCTTTATCCTAAATTGCCTTTTTGTTTCTACCAACTCATTATGATTTCCCTCTTACATTTCACTCACCTGTAAAATTGCAGAGGAATAATGTCTACCTTGGACAGTTTTTGCAAGGATAAAATTAGAAAGTGCTTGGCACAGAGCCTGGCACACGGGCTCTTATTATTATCGTTACTTTTCTATTCATTACCTGTGCAGTCCAAGTCCAGGCTCCACCTGACCTGTCCATCTATGATGGTCATCACACCATCAACCTCCTCCTTGCATTTGCCAGCTCAGTTCACTTCTGTTCAAACATGCATCTGGGTGACCCACACTTTGTTGGCACCCTGCCAAGCAGAGGCGGGGAGAAATGAGGAATGAGAGACTTACATGCTGCCCTCAAAGAGCTTATCTTCTGGAGGGGGTCAGAGTAGAAAGCAGTGGCAAGAAGGCATTCAGTGTTGAGTTCAGAGTACAGAGGGAGGTCAGCATAGAGGGCAGGGGAGGCTGCTCAGAGGAGGAGGTGAGTGACAAGTGTGGCCCTGAAGGTTAAAGTGGAGTTAGCAGGGTGGAGGGGGACAGAGGTGCTGCAAGGAAAAGAAACAGCATGGACAGAGGCCCAGATGGAGGGGAGGGGGTGGGTGAGCAAACTGTCACGAGCCAGGAAGGTTAAGAATGGACTGAGAGGACCAGCGAGAGCGGAGGCTGGAGAGTTTGGCAGAGCGCCAGTGGAAAGGCTTTGTAAGCTGGGCTAAGATTCCAGGCTGAGTCCTGTGGGCAGTACAGAATCACAGGGAGCCGTGGCACTCACTTTGGCCCATAGCATGTGGGCCTTGGACCACTGACTGCTTTACTTCTGCCAGACTTCCCTCTCAGGAGATAAACCAGTGCCGTCTCACAGCCCATTCTTGGAGAGGTAGAATATAAATGAGTAGCTTCCCCTTTGATGCTCTGGGAGGGCAAACCAAGGACTGCACTGTGCAGTGCATGGGGCAGGAGCCCAGGGCATGTCTGAGCAGGTGAGGGAAGACAGGAAGCTGTGACAAAGTAGGAGGGGCCATGAAGGCTAGCCCTTCCTGATTTTCACCATAACCAGGGTCTCCCCTGGACTCCCAGAAGTTTCCTGAGTCAAAGATCCAACATAGGTTTTCCGAAGCCCAGTTTAATTCATCTGATGAAGGAGTGCCAGACCTGACTCCATCTTTGTCTGCTCTGCACTGCAGAGAGGGGAGACTGGGTCAGCATCCAGCCACACCAGGCCACCTGGGAAGGAGTTGCCAAAATGCCACACCTGTGGAAATGCCTTCCTGTGGAAACAATATGCCTACCTGTGGAAAGTAAGACTCAGGTGCCCCATTCACCTGCCTACCACATGGCAGAGCATAGGTGCAAGCCCTGCCAGGGTGAGTTGCCACTTAAGGAGGAAGGGGACACTGAGGTAGGGATAGAAGGGAGAATTTACTGGGAGGGCTGGCTCTGGAAGCTGACAAAGGAAGCTGAAACTGAGAAGAAAAGGAAACAAATGCAGGCCCTTAACAGCCCCGTCCATAGGTGTCCCGTCTTTCATTTCCCTCTATCCAGCTTGTGGGAATTCTAGTCAGCAATCAGTGGCACCCAGTCCCTCCCCCAACATACTGTATGATATGGGCACTGTAAGCCTGTCCTGACCAATGAGTACGTCTTCAGTGCATGCCCTCTCCTGGATGCCCTCCCTGACCCCTGACTTGAAGTCTCTCTCCCTTTTCTGACTCTTTGCACTTCTGAACAGCACCATTCAAGAAGCACTTGAGTTTCAGTTCCTCTAGGGGCTCTCAAGACTCCTCCTGGCCTCCTGGCACTAAGCTCCTTGAGGGCAGGATCAGGCTGTTGCCTTTTAGCATCCTGCATGGTCCCCAGCACAGGTTTCCCGATGGCTTGGGTTCATGGTTCCTGTGTCTTCCTCTCTGAAGGTGTAAAGAGGACATGGAAGTTCAGATGGGCCAGAACTGGGTCCCAGGGCTGGAGGGTGGGAAAAGAGTTGTCTCTCTTGATGTACTCCAAACCAGATTGACAAGGCAAGATTCAGAGGCCAGGAGCAGTGGCCATGTGGTGGTCAGATGGAAAGGCTACAGCAGCTGAGCAGCAAGTGCTACAGGTCCCAATAGGCAGGACATGGAAGTTGCAGAAGGCTGGGGGGGGGCGGTGGCCAGCTGCTGCCTAGCAAGAACTGTAAATGGATTCCAGGTTCTAGTGCCTGACAAAGGGTCTGAGCAAGGCCTCACCCCAGGCAGCTTCATTGTACAGTGGGTGTGACTAGAGGAGCAAAGCTGAAAACCGGGCCACCATCTGGAGGAGATGACAGGGCCTAGAAGATGGTGTCAGCAAATGGTCTTCTCCCTGAGGCAATCAGGGCAGGTCTCATCAGCACTTTGAAATAAGCATCCTGGCTGGTTCCAGATGTAGGACCAGATGTGAGAAAATGATATCTTGGCATTGGCTGATAGGCAATTTCAGGGTCCATTTCCAAACCTCCTGGTGGTGGGGCCTTCTCCAGATCTTTCTGTCCCTGCCCACACACCTCCCTTGGTTATAAAGCCCCAGGCTGCAGGATTCTTGGGGTTGGCCAAGTACTTTCTCATGCCTGGCTTTGATCCACCCCAGAATCAATGTACTCTCTTGCTCAGTGGAGATGGGAACTATCTGGTCACTAACCTCTAGTCAAAAGTCTGAGGTATGTGTTTGTATGTATGTACAAATTTGGACACATGTAATTATTCTGAGAACAAGAGGCCAAGTCAAAGGCCCTGAAAGGAGCATTAGGGGAAATATAGACCTACCTACTTTGCTGTATAGGTGAGGCAGTCAAGAAGGAGAGACTGGGAATTCTGCCAAGGACATGGGGGAAGTGAGCTGTGCCTCTATTAGACCCAGACCTCAAGCAGAAGACTTAAGGGTTCTTTCCACACAGTCACCTTTCCCCCACTCCACTCCACCCCTAAGCCCACCCAGGTCCAAATCTGCTTCTCTCCTGGGTTGGGGCACAGCTACCAAGGGCTGCAGGTGGTGTCATGCAGGGGTCAGAGTGAAGAAGAGCAATGGAAAGATGGCATGTCCCTTTCCAGGATAAAACTGCTCAAAAGAAGAAACCAAGAGGGGCTTGTGAGTGGTAGATGACAGAAGAGAGACCCTAAACACTGGCCTCTGAGGGGGTATCCCAGGTGATGTGGCCTGATGGTAGGTGGATTTCCTTCTCCTTCCCAGGAGAGCCCTCCACTTCCCATGGGCACTTGAGCTACCATGGCATCATTCCTCAAGGACTAGCCCTTCTTAACTCTCACCATAACCAGGGTCTTCCCTGGACTCATGGTGCCTCCCAGAGATTTCCAAAGCAAAGTAGGTGGGTCAAGGATCCAACACAGGTTTTCCAAAGCCCAGTTTAATTTATCTGATGAAGCAGTGCCAGACCAGACTCCTTCTTTGCCTAGTCTCAGCTTCTCAGTCTGTGAAATAGGCAAAGCCCACTAGGGGGGGAAGGAAAGCATGAGCTGCTTTGAGCAGGTGTGGCCACCTTGCTCCCAAATCACTTTGCATGAGCTATGGTTTGACTGTGGGATCTCCTTTGGCTTGCCTAGGAAGGGGCTGCTGTACAGGGGCAGGGGCCAGTAAGCAGGAAAAAAAATGAAGAGCTTTTTCATGCATCAATAATTTCTGAATTTGAAACCTCTTCTTTTCCAAACTTTTCAGAGCACACACTGTCCAGTCCCCTTCATTAAGGATTAATTACTAGCCAAGTTTGAAGTCTTTGGAGTTGTTTGGGAGTCATTTGAGCTGAAAAGGAAAACATAACTATGTTGTTATTTCTTCTAACTGGAAAAAGGATATTTTTTTGTGGGTGTTTGCAATGCTTACAAACAGCTGAAGGGGTTTTTTACTCTATCTTTCCAAAAACCATTGCTCTAGGCCATGACCAAATATGGAAAAAATAACCAAAAAAATAATCTCCAAACCATGAACTTTTCAGAAAGTTGCAAATAGCCAAAATAGAAATATATAACAGAAATGGCCAGGACCTTGCTTAGAACAATTTCCCACTGTTTCCTGCCACCTGCCCACTGTTGGTGATTGCGACGCAAATTGGCATCTCTCAAGAGATTTTACTTCTAGGCATCCAGGAACCAGGAACCAAGCATGAAATGGAGTTCTGGGGAGACCTCAGTGCTGGATTAGCATCCTCATTTCATAGGTAAGGAAACTGAGGCCCACCCTCATGACCTGGGTATAGTCATCTGCCATGACCTGGGTATGTATAGGTGACTTGCCCTAGGCCCTGTAGCAAGCTTTGGCACAAGGAGAGTCCCCTATCTGGCTCTTGCCAGCTGTCACCCCCATCCCTAGAAATGCTGTAGGGTGGATTGGGGTAGGGGCCCTGAGCCTTTCCAGGAAGCCAGGATAAATAGCCACGTGTGGCTATGCTTTGGTCTGCCTAGCACTAAGAATAAGATGGGCAATGTTGAGAGGACAGTATGGGTTTGGAGACCAAGAAAAAGGATTCTTCTCTGTCTTGCAAGGCAAGGGCAGAAGGCTCCCATCAAGGAGCACTCTCACTGTACTAGCCACTGTCCCAGGTAGCTCCAGGATGCTCCTTGCCTCCAGTTCTTAGCAAGCATTCAGCAAAAGGCTAGACATTACACTCCTGTTTCTGGGTCCCAGGTTCTCATGTAGCAGAAACTTCAAATTGGGAATCTCCTCTGCAATGTCCTCATAACCAAGGTCAGCGCCAAGGCTCCTGGGACTTCATTTCCCATAATAATTTTCCCCAAATGAGGACGAGGGAAGGGACTGGGGCTTCCTTTCTTTAGAGCGGAGGCAGACTCTATCTTGAGGCATAAGAGGTATGTCTTAGGTATGGTCCAGAACAGTGATACAATATTGTATTTAAAACTATGGCACCAGACTTCCAGGTTTGAGTCCTAGCTCTCTCAGTGATTGACTCAGTTTCTTCATCTGTAAAAGAAATAACACCAGCACTTGGATCCTCTGGTTCACAGTATTGCTATGTAAGTTGTAGCTATGGTTACTAGTTATTTGCTAGGTATTGGCAACCCAGGAGCAGGTGGAAGAATAACCAACTAGATACCTAAGAAACCAGGACCTTTCTCCTAAATTGGATAGAATCTCCCAACATCCTACAGCCGTCCAACCCAGGTCAACACTGTCAGGCATGCAAGAGAGGCCAATGAGTCCCAAATCAGTAGTCTGCCTGTTCCCAGCCTCTTGCTAGCTCCTGTGTGAGCCTTAAAAAAGTTGCCAGGCTCGTCCAGGCCTTAGTTTCTCCATTAGTAATAGGAAGATAATAGAACCCTTGCTGCTCTGTCAAGCTCTTTGAGGGGCCCGGATGAAAGGCACCAGCAGCCCGTGAGATGCTGCTATTACAGCTAATGACAGAATCTACACGCTCGTAAGCTGCTGCCCAGCTCTGACTCAGGCTGTTTACGGTTCTAGGCCCGGTCGAGGGGGAGTGGGGTTGAGTGGATTTGTGGTAGAAGGATAAGGGGGAGCCCTGCTGGTGCCCTCATCTTCACTACAACCCCACATGAGCATCTGCCATGAGATGGGTTTCTCTAGGGTTTCCTCTCCCTTCATGGAGCCCTAATACCATTGTCCTTGAGAATTTCTGTACCCCTCACCCCATGCCTGTACCTCTTCAGTCCCTGTGTCCCTCCTGCCAGAACTCAGGCTCCAGCTCTGTGTGTGACACATCACTCCAGAGGACAATCAAGCCTATTTAGAAACATGTGGAAGCCATGGTCTTAGGCTGCTGAAGCCAGAAGAATAAAACATTCCCCAAGGCCAGGGACAGCAACCCAGAAAGGCCTGACCAGCATGGGACTGGACTCCTCTGTGACCTCCACATCTGGTCAGATGCTGCAGGCAGGTCCCTCCTTCCCCTGGGGAGCATCTACTGGAAGGCCAACCAGGGAAAGGAGGTTTTCATGACCAAACCCCGCTCCAGGAGGCCCTGCCAGACCATCCTGCCATGGATCACCAGCTCATTTTCCAGACTACGGTTGATTTCTGGTCCCCTCTGAGAACTGGAGGTGGAAGGAGGCAGGCAAAGCAAAGCCCAGATGATATCAGGTTTTCCCCAGTCCCTGGAAGAAGAGCTCTTTCCTTGGCAATTTAGTCCACCCCTGCAGTAGCCTCTGGCCTGACCTTGGCACTGGACTAGGGACATGTAAATTTATCCAACCGAGATTTCAGCATGACAAGGGCCAAAGCAGCCCCAAGCAAATGTCTCTTGTCTTTCCAAAGGGTCTCCTCATCACCAAGACTCTTGTTTTCCTGACCAATACAAGGAGCAACAGGTCACTGGGAAGATGGGTGGCCAGGCAGAAGAGGCACTGCACAAAGTCACCTGCTCACCTCTTTTATTTCTTTCTCTCTTCCTTCCTTTCTTTCTTACCCAGGGGTTTTACATGCTAAGCACATGCTGTCCTACTGAGTTGCACCTCCAGTCTGGCTTGTCTCTTTCCATCTGTTTGTCTCTCTGGCTCTAAGAACCCTTGACCTCCCAGCATCCTTTTCCTCTTGGTCAGGCTCCCCATTCTTCCCCAATCCAGCCCTTGTTAGTCCTTCTTTCAACCAGCGCTGCTGAGGCCCTGCGGCAGAACCTGTGGTAGACAAAGTGCCAGAACTGGGACTGGCCAAAGGAAACACAGAAACAGGAAAGCTATGCTGAAGACAAACTACGGAGGGTGGAAGGGGAGAAGAGCAGACCTCCAACGGGAGAAGGGCTTCTAGAAACCAGCATGGGATGGAGTGCTTTGCTGGGGCGAACATTCTAGGCAGGGTGACAGGATAGTATAAGCAGGAAGTGCAGGAGGAGAGGAGCTTGGCCTCTGCAGGAGAATCAGCTCCTACAGGGCTCAGGAGGCTAGAAGCAATTGAAGAATGACCACAGACTGTGCTTTGGGACACTGCCCAGAGGAGGAAGCACATGGACTCAGGGCAGGAGTGCAGGTGTAGCCTGGGCAGTCAGCTCAGATAATCTTCACAGGAGCTTCCTGAAGTTAACAGGTAGGGCCTCCTTTTCAGAAACCAGAACACCCTACAGAGGTAGGTACCTTTGTCTTTCCCAAGCCCTGGAAGGAGGAATTGAAAGGAAACACTCTCATTACTATTCACAGAGAGGGAAACTGAGGCTCGTTAGTGCTTAGTCATCTGCCCAAGGTCTTAGAGTAAGTCAGCAATCAAGCCAGTGGAGTATTCTAGACGCCCGGGTGTGGAGGGGTCCTCAAGAGGTCACCTACTCTGCCTCTTGCCCCAGGCAGTCTGGATCCCAACAAATAGAGTTTCTGATTATGCCCAACCATGTCAGGAAAGCTTTTTTTTTTTTTTTTTTTTTTACAAGTGCCAAATATTTATTGAATTCAAATCTAGCCTGAATCCTTCCTTCCATTGTTTAAAAACACAACTTCTATGGTGCCTAGGCAAGATGGAGTCATATAAAAGGCCTCTCTAGGTCATTTTTTAGTTTGTCCCTCATATTTCTGTTCTCCAGGATCAATCTCAACAGTTTCTTTCTCTACAGGCCCCCGCACCCCATGATAGACAAGGCACTTATACTAGGTGCTCTGTAACTACCAGAGGAAAGAATAAATGGTGAATAAATGGACAGACAAACAAATGGTTTCAAGACAAGCACAACCCTTAACCCCTAGATTTCAAAATAAAGTCCCCCAATATCTCTAATTCATTTAATAACTGAGCATAATATATCGATAGCCACTGTCCAAGGTGATCTGGAGATATTCTTGGGCCACATTCTAATTCTAAAAACATGTGTAACTTCCCTTATTGGCTAGACTGCTGCATACTCATATACACATGTACTCAAACATACAAATAAAGTACAGGCACCAACCTGGTGGGAAAACACAGCCCCATCTTTGCCAGGTTGGCATGGCTGTTAGGTCTTTTTTCTTTTCCTTTCTTTTTGGGGCTGGGGATTAAACCTGGGGTGCTGGACTGCTGAGCCCCTTTATTTTTTATTTTAAGACTGTCTCACTAAATTTCCCACGCTGGCCTCAAACTTGTGATCCTTCTGCCTTAGCCTCCCAATTCACTGGGATTACAGACATGTGCTACCCTACCTGACTGCTGGGGTCTTTTGATAAAACAGGGGTACTTCAGAAGACAGCAAAGACTTATTTCCCTTGAATTCCTCTTTATCTTCACCCCCGTGATCCTCATATAAGGAAAGAACTGAGCCCTATATATATGGGCATCATTTTTATATGCCACATGTCGGGTATGGTGCCGAACACTTTATATGTATTTTCTTTTCTGGTCCTCACAGGTTACAGGTTACAGAAGAGGAAACCAGGGACTCAGGGATGAAGTCTGCCTAGTAAATATCAAGGGTAGGCCTGGACCCTGCTCTGACTCTTACCTGTTCTTGCTGTCCCGTCTCTCCTTGGATGTCCCCACTGCTCCCTGCCCCCACCCCCATCCCAGCATGCCCAACCGCATCTAGGTAAGAACACTTGATTGCAAAGAGCGGGGTTATTCATATCCAGCAGCTTGTCTTTGTTTAAACTGGTTCCTTTTCTGGTTGTTTCCTTTTCTCCTAATCTCAGATTGAAGACCTATTATTTCCAAGCCAGGAAAAAAGAACAAGGAAAAAAAAGGGAGCTCTGTTCCAGGAACTGGCACATCTCTCTCTGTGCTGCCCAGTTTCTTACTTCTCTGACTGTTGGACAAGCCCAGCCATGCCTGGCCCCCAATTTGGCAGGGCCATTGGTCACAAAACCATTTTAGGGTCTTCTCTTCTTCCATATGCCTCCAGGTCAAGGCTGAGGTCAAAGAACAAGTGAGGGTAGGATGCAAAGCAGATCAAGGAAAGAGCCTAGAAAATGAAAATGAATTCTAGTTCCTAGTCTGGCCCTCCAGTGTGCAGCTTGCTCTCTTGGGACCTTATGTGTCCCCTTCCTGGCCTACAGAAGTAACTCCAAAGAGAAAGTGTAGCTAGTCACAAAGAAACACAGATGTGCACACATATGTATTTACATGCACACACACAGGTGCCCACACCAGAATCACAGACTGTCACAAACACACATTCCAGCCCAGTCTTATTCACAGTCAGTGAGAGCCTCAAGGACACAAAGCGCCTGAAGCTAAGACACATAATCATGAGCACATGCATTCACAATCACATGTTTCCAAACATTGCCATAAATGCGTCTTTTCTCCCAGGCACAAACATTGTCACATGCTTGGGAAGTGTGTACCAGGCCTCTGGGAACAGGCATCTGTGAACAGCTCCAAAGGACAAAGGATGCTAGAGTTAGACCCCTGAATCAGAGAGGTCTCCAAAGCTCATGGAGACCCACTTCTAGGCTCCCTGCTCCATCCAATCTTTGAAGGTAGTGAACGGATTGGGTCCTCCCTTGTCCAGGGAGGGAGTTAGGCCCTTCTCAACTCTCCCCATGGCCCCTGCTCTGAAGCACACCTGTCTGTCCCTGAGTCAATAGGGGCCAAGCCTGTGCCAGAAGGGATGGTTTGCATCCAACAGTCAGAAGAAGCCACTGTGTCTCTCTGGGAGAGTGGAGTTTCTGGCCCCAGGCCATCAGCAGCCTCTTACCTGGGGCTGGCATCCACTTTCCCAGATGAAGGGGAAACAAAGGTGCCTTGATACAAGGGCACTAAGATTGTTGGTGGCAGTAGACACGTCAGCACTGCCCCAGGACAGGAACCCTGTCACCACCCTGTTAACTCCACAAGGTCAGGCTAGCCTTCTGGCTCAAGTTGGCACATGCTCCCCTCTGAGACCTCCAAGAGCCTACATGAGTGGTCCCCAGGGGAAATAGATGGGGGAGATAGAAGAATCTAGGTGGCTTAGTATGTCCCACATTTCAGGGAGGAGAACCCCAAAGGACACCCCAACTCCCTCAACACGACTTCAACCAAACCAAAGCCATGGATTTTCCAAGAAGGCAACCTCTGCTGAGAGGAGAACACAGCAGAGCTGCCAACAGAGCTGGAGGCCAGATTCTCTAATCTCAGACCCAACCAAAGAGCAGAAGGACACAGTCCTCCTGGACAGTGATGGCAGCAGCAATTCCAGGTTCCAGCATGAGTCTCAGCTTCCAGGCTGCCTGACGCCAGTCCTGCTGATGCCCAAATGTAATCAAGGACTGAACATTCAACCAGCCAGGCTCCTGGAAAGAAGGACCCTGCCCCTTCTACTGGTGAATCCCGGCCCTCCAGAGGCCTCCCCAGCAGCAGCAAATCAAGGGGTTGTGTCTTCTGCCCAGACCTCACTCCTGTCCAGCCTGATACTCCAGGTACAGTCCACTGCTAAAAGAAAAGCCTGGCGGGAGTGCTCATGGGTTGCACTCTGGCCATGGTCAGGATGTGAACTAAGGTTAAGACAGCAGAGGTATGAATATGGGGGGTTCAAGGCCTGTGCAGAGAAAGAGGTGAGCTAGTTACCAGGAGACAGGGGACTAGCACTCTGTCACATCACCCTGTATCAGCAAATTCACTTCCTTTCTAGGACTTTCCATAATTTGTGTTTATATTTTTTTTCAAAGTCTAGGGACCATGTATGTCTTATGTAGCACTGAATCCCCAACATCAGCACAGTGCTGGGCACACAGGGGGAATCAGTAATATTTATTAAATGAATGAATAGTCCCTGGCAACAGAACTTCTGCATACTGTACTCATTGCTCCAGAAACAGGAGTTACATACCTGAGACCAGAGAATCCAGATTGGAAATGACAAGAAGTCCTTCAAGAAAGGCCCACTGGCTCTCCCATCCACCCATCTGATCATCCCACGTTCTACAAATATATCTGGAGAATCAGCTATGTGACAGGGAATTAAGGATATCTTCATGAAATAAACAAACACATACACTGGCCCCTTCCCTCGGGGAGATACCCCTTTGGTAAGGGAGACATATACCGGGAAACAAACAACCCAGACTGTCTAGTGCCATCAGAGAGGGAAGATCAGAGGGCCTGTCTTGTCTTAGGGAGCTGGAAAGCGTTCCTGGAGGAGGGACATCGGAGATGAGCCCTAACCAGTGAATTAGCCAGCAAAGGCAGGGGGAGGGAAGGAGGAAGAAAATGGGAGTCTAGAAATAAGAGAGCATGTGCCTTAACTGAGGAGAGCAGAGAATCCAGAGTCACCAGAGCCGGTGAGGAAACGCTGAGAGGGTTGGGGAGGCAGAAGACTTGGGGGGAGGGGCTGGAACACCGTGACAAACCACCGAAGGCTGTGGGCAGAAGAGTCAAGGGATGTAAGCTTGTGAGTCAGAACATTCCCTAAGTGCTTAGAAAAGGAAGCTAAAGCACACCTGCCAGACAGAAGACGAGCAACCTTCCTCCATCCCAAAATGCAAGGAGAATGTGGGTGCTGCTCCAAAAGAGGCGTGGGAGCAGGCAGGGATTGTGCAGGGACCCCAGCCTTCCCCAGCGGCTCCCAGTTTGTAGATACCTGCTTCCTCTTGCCATCTCAGGGGATGGTGGAGAGCTGAGATGATAGTCAGGTGGGAACAATATGTGAGGGGTCTCCACAATGCAATGGGGGTGCCTGGAGAGGAGAGGGCAATGTTGGGGCCAAGAGTGTGGGATCCAGAGAAGTCTGGCAGAATCGATCATCCCTAGATTTCAAGTACCTGCATTCTAGGGGCCGTTTCCATGGTCTCTTAATCCTGATCAGCCCTGGGAACAAGGTAGATCCCTAAGGAGTATACCTCCTGGACAGAGGAATAGAAAAGCCACCCAGGCACTCTCAGGACACATATACCCCACCCCCAAGAGAGGTTCCTCACTGAAGAACAAGCCCCCTTCTCCCTCACACCCTGCAGCTCAAAGACAGCCACAAGTGGCCAAATGTCCCCTCTCACCAAGTCAGACAATGGAAATCATTGAAGATGCTATTGCTGTTGGGCCCAGAGGAAGGCATTGGTACCCAAGTGGGAAGAGAAGCAGAGACACTTATAAGACAAGGCTGGTAACTCAGGCCCTTCAAAAGCAAGGGCTCATTAGAGACACAGAGGCCAGAGCCGCAGTCAGAGCTGTGTACCAATACATGATGTGGCTTTGGAAGTTCTTTCAACCTGGGCTTTGATTTTCTTCCCTATAAAAGGAGAACAGGACTCCATGATCACTCAGGTCTCTTCCAGTGCTTCATTCTGGGAAGCAGGGAGACTGTGTCCACCCCCAGGCCTCTGCTTTCCCAGCAGGCATTGGCAGCCTCCTGCTAGGCCTTCCCACTATCTGATAATCCCCCCAGTGCATGACACACCAAGCTTGGGCCCAGAATCACATATCTATTAATGCTGCCTGAGGAAGGGTTAGAGTAGACAGTATATGGAAGCAAAAGCTAGAAGCAGCTGCTGAAGCAGAATACAAAAAGAAAGGACCTCATGGGGCAGGGGCTGAGCTGAGAGGGCCCAGAGTAGGAGTCATGCAGGATCTGAACAATCTTCCCACAGAGTAGAGGCCTGCAGAACTAGAATTTTGCCCTTCTCTGCCAGCCAGCCCTGCAACTGGCTTGATCCCAGTTGTGTGAGGGGAGGAACCTGGGAGATCCACGCCAAAGGGGATGGGCCAGAGAGACAGCAGCAGCTTCCCTCCCAGACCTGCAGGGGTTTGGAAGAAAGAAGGAAGGCTGGCAAGGCAGGAGGGTAGCTGCTGAGCTGGACCACCAATCAGCCATCCACACGGGGATACCTCCATTCAGCCAAGGCTCGCCAAGGGCCTGCTCCTGTCAGGCTGTGTCTGGACACCGCTCTCTAAAGGACGTCATGGTTCTGAAACTGGCACAAGACTCAGCCAGCAAGCCCACGAAAAGCTTGGCTCCACCACTCCCACGGGCCAGCAGAGGTGTCAGCAGGACCTCACTGGGGAGGAAGGAGGAGACACCAAAAAGCACCTAGAGCACCTATAGCCTGGTAGGCTTTCCTACCAGCCTCAGCCAGGAAGAGGGACCCTGAAAGAGACCTGAGTAGGGCCGATACACAGCCTGCCCCGCCACCTGGTGGATAGCGGGCGAAGGTGCTGGAGATAGTACTCAGGCAGGTAATGCCCTGCCACCTGGTGGAAATTTGAGGCAGAGGGTTCTGGAGCTCACTTTAGTTCCAGAGTGCTGATCTAGGTTCAGCCTCCGGGTAGCCTCTGTCCTAGGCTCGAGTATGAAGGATATGCTCTTCTAGGGCATGACCCTAGTCCCTAAGGACTTACAGTTGATTGGAGGAAAAAAACCTCACTTATATGAAAGAAGAGACAATATAATTGCACGTGCTAAGTAAGTCATGAGCAATTTAGTTCACTCATCCATCCAACACCAATGCAACCTTCCAACCAAATACTTAGAAATCCTTGCCATAAGTAAGGTATTGTGGCTCTATGAAGCGAGGATAAGTTACAACACTTGATCCCAGCCCTCAGGGATCTGAAGCCCAACTATCCTTACCTGAATATCACACAAACACTCTCTGGCTTCATTCTTTTTATTTTTTTAAATTTTTCTTTTAGTTATCAATGGATCCTTTATTAATTTATATGCAGGGCTGAGAATTGAACCCAGTGCCTCACACATTCTAGGCAAGTGCTCTACCACTGAGCCACAACCCCAGCCCCATATGGCTTCATTCTTTACTAAAGACTTTTACATAAATCATCTCCCTCAATCTTTACAAATCTCAGGGAGGTACGTGTCATTATTCTTACCTTACACACAAAAACATTCAAGCTCCAAGAAGTTAAATTACATGTTCAAAGTCTCACAGCTGCTGGGTGGCAGAGCTTAAGTATAAACCTAGGGCTTTTCTTTCATTAAACAGACATTTCTCCAGTGCCTGATGTATGTCAGGCACAGGGGCAACAAAACGTTATAAGAAATGACCATTCCCCAAGGGGCAATCACAGTCGGCTGAGTGGCAAACAGGAACACCCATAATTATACACAGGATGTTGGGCAGGTCTAAAGCAGAACTTTATACAAAATTCTCTCTAAGGTATGGGCAAGAACAGCTATAATTTTAATAATGATAATACTAGTAAACATTTATTGAGTGTTTATTATATGTGAGGTACTGTGCTGAGTGCTTACATGAGCCAGCTAATTTAAGTCCCTGTAAGGTAACAGGTATTAACCCCATTTTGCAAATGAGGAGACTAAAATAGACTCTAAGTAACTGGAAGGCCCAAGATGTAAATCCAGGGGGTCTAGCTCCAGACTCTGCACCCTTAACCACCATGCTATACTGTCCCAAGGTCATGGCAAATGATTAGCACATACTGTCTCCCATAAGGGGACTTGGAACAGGATACTGATGGGCTGACCTGGGTGGAGGAAGGGGGCTGGTTGCAGAGGCTTGGAGACCATGCCATATTTTTTGACCCAGAGAGAAGACTCTGGCCCTGAGGCTGTGCTAGGAAAGAGCCATCTATTTAATGGTCCATGATTAGAGCCAACGTACCTGGCTTTTAATAACCTATTAGGACTCTGACACAGTTTTCTACAGCTCCTCTGAAACAAGTTCTAGATTTGGCAGAAGGAAATAAGAAATGACAGTTATCTTGAAATATCTGTAGAGCTGTTGCCTTAGTCTATTTTGTGCTTCTGTAACAGAATACATGAGGCTGGGGGATTAATTGAGAACAGATATTGATTTCTTATAGTCCCAGAGGCTGGAAAGTCCAAGGTCAAGACAGGGTGAGGGCCTTTGTGGAAGGCCAAAGGTGGAGGGGTAAGAGAGTATGAGAGAGCAAGAAAGGGTGAGGAAGGAGGATACACCAAAATAAACCCCACTGTTATGGTTTAGATATGAGGTGTTCCCCAAAACTCCTGTATTAATGCAGGAATGTTCAGAGGTGAGGTGATTAGATTGTGAGAGCTGTGACCTAATCAGTCCATTCTAATTTGAATGGATTAACTTTGTGCTTACTATAGGCAGATGGGGCATGATTGGAGGAGGTGGGTCTCTGCAGAAGTACCCTTAAAGGGTTGCTCTTCCTGAAAGCCCCTTTTCCCTCCTTCTCTCTGTTTCCTGACTATCATGAGGTGAGCTGTTTTCCTTCACCATGCCTTTTGTCCATGATATCCTGCCTCATCTTGAGCCCAGAGAAATGGACTCAGCCATCTATGGACTGAGACTTCTGAAACATTGAGCCCAAACAAACTTTTGCTTTTCTAAGTTGTTTTTGTCAGGTATTTTGGTAATACACAAAACTGACGAACACATCCACCTCTCAATATAACATTAATCCATTCATAAGGGCTCTGCCTCATGTCTTAATCACCTCTCAAAGATCTCATCTTGCAACACTGTCACACTGGGGATCAAGTTTCCAATATGTGAACACTGGGGACACACTCACTAAAACAGCTCTTACCTGGAAGAAGGACTAAAGATATTCTGTGTAGTTCAAAGGTGAAGGGATGGATATTAAGAGGAAGCAGATCTGGCCTCAATGAAAGGAATATTTCTACGTGGAATTGAACCTATTTAAAGGAGTAAGCTGCCAGGCAACAGATGCATTCCAGCCAGCAGGATGGTTGATAGAGAAGCTAGAGGGGCAATTTCTGTATAGGGATCTTAATGTCCCCTGCAAAGCTGAGGTGCCACACCAGCTCTCCTGACCTTCCTTTATAAATATTTATTGAACCAACCCTAAGCTGGGCACCAGAGACGTCAGAGGTGAATAAAACACAACTCTTGCTCTCAAAGATTTTAGAGGTTAGTAGAGAGCCCCTAGCCTCTACCCACTTCAGATACTACATGACAACCTTTGACTCACACTTCATTTACCTCTTAAATAGGAAAGATAGGGATATATTATGTGCTCTTCCTATCCTTTTGGAACAATTGTGTAACTCTGGTCGACACAGAAACTTAGTAGAGAGCCTCTAGCCTCTATCCACTTCAGACACTACATGATGACCTTTGACTCACACTACATTTACCCCTTAAACAGGAAAGATAAGGGATATACTGTGTGCTCTTCCTATCCTTTTGGAACAATTGTGTAACTCTAGTCGACACAGAAACTTAAATAATATTGCAAACTAAGTGGGCTGTGATGACCAAAGAAAAATAAGATAAATAATAGCAATAAAAAAACCGACCTCCTTTTACTATGTTCCAGGCATTGTACTCCTTACTTTACAAGTATGATTTTTACCTAATTATGCTGGCAAAAGTTCAAAGGCAAACTTAATACCCTTTCAACTCCCTAAAGGGCTCTACAAAAAAGGTAACTGCTGTTCTCCATGTTCTCTAATTCAGGCCACAAGATAGTGGTTTTGTATTGTAAGAAGACTGGGATAGCTACGAAATAGAACATTTTGGGAACAAGTTGGTCTAAAACGCTGGAATAAAACACCAACCAAGACTGTAACGTTTCCTTCTGTGGGAGACTTAAAAAACAACATGATTTCCTTTGGTTCTAATGACAAAAGGAAGTGAAGCCAGACAAAGCGGCACATGCCTGTAATCCCAGTGGCTCCAGAGGCTGAAGCAGGAGGATTGCAAGTTTGAGGCCAGCCTGGGAAATTTAGTGAGGATTTAGGGAGGATCCCAAGTTCAAAGCCAACCGCAGCTACTTATCGAGGCCCTAATCAACTCAGTGAGACCCTGTCTCTAAATAAAATACAAAAACAGGCTAAGGATGTGGCTCAGTGATTGAGCGCCCCTGGGTTCAATCCTCAGGACCAAAAAAAAAAAAAAAAAAAAAAAAAAGAAAAAGAAATTGAATAGAGGTATGGACACTGGATAAGGTCTAGACACATGGCTGGACCTAATTAAGATCCAATTGAAAAATTCCAGGAAATAAGGAGGTGGCTTTCACACCACTGAGATCAGACAATGTCACCCCCTCCCCTGGAGGGGCCACTAAGAGTGAGGCTCATTTGGTCTGACAGGGCTTTGAGTTCAACCCTCTAATACATGATTTTTCCTATTTCTCCACATCTCTTCTGAACTATTCCAGCCCTATGACCCTCTGGTAGTGGATCTCCTTCTCTAGGAAACTATGGAGCCATCTTCTCTCTAGCATGGAAAGTGGACGTGGAGGACCAGAGAGCAAGGGAGGCTGTAGCTGCAGTAAAACACCAGTGGGAAGAAAGAGGGTTGAGAAGGTGTCATGACTGGGATATACTGGTCATGGACTATCCAGAATGTGTGGACTCTGATGGCAATCCCTAATTAGCAAAAAAACATCCACAAAACCTTGCCAAAGATGCATTGACTTCGAGGCCAGGCTCCACACCAATTTTTCTTTTTTCCCTGTGAGTTTTGAAAGTTACTGAATCCCCACTCTTCTTAAGGGCCACCATCCTAGAGTTCATTTTATTTGCTTAACCTCAATTTCTCTAACCAGAGAGAAAAGAAGTTGATCTAGTTCTCGCTCTGGGACATAGTGAGGACCAGCTCAGATGCTTTCAGCCACTCCAGAGATCAAGCTAATGACATTTAAAGGCCATTAAGGGTTCCCCTGGAGCTCCCGGGTTGGCACCAAATTTCATCTGAAAGCTCTGCTTCCTTTGTGATCACCGCCTGCCTCAGCTTTAATTCATGTACCTATCTTTCACTAGATGGCAAGTCATTTGTCTGGCATCCAAACAGCTGGAGTTGGGGTAGGGGAAGAACTAGGTGGACACTTGTTCCACAACACATCTATCCTTAGGAGGCAGCTGACAGCAAGGAGCTGACTGCCATTCTTTCCCCAAACCCCATGTTACCACAACAGGGAATGACAGGGAGGAGCTATGGCGCAAACCCAGAAGGAAATTACATGGCCTCAAATTAGGTCAAACATGCCTTTGGCACAAACTCACAGAAGGAAAAGCCAGAAGACAGCATGTTTGCCTTCCAGTTACAAAATCAACATGTCAAAAAAACAAAAGCTCTCAGGTACGTGAGCAATATACAATTGGAAAATATAATGGAAATACTATTCTACTACTAATGTCAATAAAACAAAAATGATAGTAAGAAAAGTTCATGATCTATCAATAGAAAACCGTGTTCCAGCTCTATTAAAGGAAACAGCCAAAAGACATGAATGGGTAGGAAAAGATAGAACTTTTACTATGTAAATCTCCCCAAGTTAACCTCTAAATATAACAGCATTCCAGTAAAAATCCTAAGGGCATAACTGATTCTCAAATTCATCTAGAGAACAAATGCAGGAGAATAGCCAAGGACAATATTGATAAAGAAAAGTCAGGGGCTGAGGGTGCAACTCAGTGATAGAGCACTTGCCTAGCAGTGCGGGGTCCTGGGTTCAACACTCAGCACTGATTAAAAAGAAAGAAAGAAGAAAGAAAACTCCCAAAACTCTAGTATGCTATCATGCCTGAAGTCCCAGCTACTCATGAGGCTGAGACAAGAAGATCACTCCAGCTTTGACAATATAGTGAAACCCTATGTCAAAGAGAGAGAGAGAGAGAGAGAGAGAGAGAGAGAGAGAGAGAAGTGTGTTCAGACAACAGAATAAATCAATCAATGGAACACAATAGGTACACATAGGATGTTATGTGACATTTCACTTTAAGAAAAAAGCACGAATTATCCAATAATGATGTAGAAATAATGAGTTAACTTTTGAAATACCACACATACAATACACACAAAAAAAATAGTGGGGCTAGGCTGTAACTCAGTGGCAGAGTGCTTGCCTGGCATGTGTGAGGCACTGGTTCATCCTCAGCACCACATAAAAAAATAAATGAATAAACAAAGATATTGTGTGTCCCTCTACAACTAAAAAAAATTTAAATAAATAAATAAATAGTTGATAATAGAGCCAGGCGCGGTGGTGCATGCCTGTAATTCTAACTTGGGAGGCTGAAGCAGGAGGATTCCAAGTTAAAAGACAACCTCAGCAACTTAGTGAGGACCTAATCAACTCAGTGAGAACCTGTCTCTAAATAAAATATAGAAAGGGCTGAGGATGTGGCTCAGTGGTTAAGTGCCCTTGAATTCAATCCCCTGTACCCCAAAAAAAAAAAAAAAAAAAGATGGTTAAAAGATTTAAATGCTAAATAAAACACTAGAACATTTTGTTGGATGTTTACACAATGTAGGAATCAAAAAGTCTTTCTAAACATAGATCAAAAGGGAGACCAAAAAGAAATATTGATATGTTTGCTACATGAAAAAAAGGTAAATCTTCTGTGCTAAAGAACATCACAAAACAAGGGTAAACAATAAGCTGGAAAATCCGCATGCAACATTTGTCAAAATAAAGGTTAACAGCCTTGATATATTAAGAAACTTGCAAAATAATAAAAAAAGACAACTCCGTAGAAAAATGGACAAAGACAAAAAAAGAATACAAAATGCTCATAAATAAGCATATTAAGATGTGCAATTTAAAAAAAAAAAGATGTGCAATTTAAATCATAATTAATATAAATTAAAATGAAGCAACATTTTACATTTCAGGTTTGTAAAAGCAAAAAGAACATTGGCAGAGTGTGTAGAAATCAGCATTCACAGATTGGTGGTGAAGCAAAAATTGGTTCAATCTTTCCAAACTATAATTTAGCAGCAGGTATCAAAAACCTTAAAATGTACCTGTTTTTTTTTTTGTCCCTTCAATTCAATTTGGGAATTTGTTCTAAAGAAATAAGAATATGCCAAAAAATCTAACTAGAAAACAACTGGCATAACAACAGCAACAACAAAACAGGAAAATAAACTAAATTTCTAATAATAAATAAATAAATAAATAAATAAATAAATGAGTCACGACTATATTCATACAATGAAGTACCATATGATCTTTTAAAACAATGACATAAAAATACAACTGTTGTTTCAGAAAAACGTTCCTCATATACTTTCAAATTACAAAAGCACATTATGAGGTAGTAGATATAATCCCATTTTTTAAAGAGAGAGAGAGAGAGAATTTTTTAATATTTATTTTGTTTTTGGCGGACACAACACCTTTGTTTGTATGTGATGCTGAGGATCGAACCCGGGCCGTACGCATGCCAGGTGAGCGCGCTACTGCTTGAGCCACATCCCCAGCCCTATAATCCCATTTTTAAAAGAGTTTCTTTATACACATCAAAAGATCTGGAAGAATTTTTTCCAAAATACTTAGTTTTGTTGGTGAATTATGAGTGTTCATGTTTTCTTCTTTTTGATCATCCATATCTTCTAATTTGTCTAAATATATTTAATTACAAGTATATCTAAGTATTCTGTATGATTTTAAACAAATTTCTTAAAAAAGGAAATTTAATTAATTATTTAAGAAATTTTTAAAAAGGGCTGGGGTTGTGGTTTAGTAGTAGAGTGCTCACCTAGCATAGTGAGGCACTGGGTTCAATTCTTAGCACACATAAAAATCAATAAATAAAATAAAGGTATTGTTCCATCTACAACTAAAACAATATTGAAAAAAAAGAAATTTAGGAGACACTTGCAATATCCTATATATATCCAGTCTTCCCTGGTCCTTTTGCTCTGGGGGATAAAAAGGCTTCTTTGAGAAGAACTAATCCCAGGGTTTAGAAAGGTATTTACCACTAACTCCAAAGAGTTTCATTACAATTGCTCACTTGGTTCTTCCTCTTCATCAAGAAAACAAACTCTACAGCCATAACAGGACAAGAATCCAAACTTTCCTTTTTTTCCCTTTTTCCTTCCTCTGTATCTAGCAAAATGGGGAAAGACTGTGCCTTGGAGACAGCAGGATATTTTCTATGGTTTAGAGTTGGTTTGAGTGTGTCCCTCAAAAGTTTGTGTGTTGGAAACTTAGCCCTCAGTATGAATGATGTTGAAATAGTGAAACCCTTAAGAGGTAGGATCTGGTGGAAGGTGGTTAGGTCTTTGAGGGCTCTGCCCTCAGAAGGGATTATTAATGTTGTTCTCTTAGTTCCTGTGAGAGTGGACTGTTATAAAAGAGCAAAACTGGCCCCTCCTCATTCTCTGGCTTCCTTTCTTACTACAATTCCCCTTGCACATGATGCCATCTGCCATGTTGTGATATAGTCAGAAAGCCCTCACCAAGGCCAAGAGGATGCTGGTACCACGCTCTTGCTCCTCCAAAACTGTAAGCTAAATAAATATTTTTGCTTTATAAAATACCCAGCCTCCCCAAGAATATAACTTGGGGAGTTATATCGGTGAAATCGTATTGTTATTTGTGTGCATATACAAATATGTAAAAAAAATCCCATCATTATCTCCCATTACAACTATAATGAACCAATAAAAAATATGGGAAAAAATAAAATAAAATACTCAACTTTAGGTATTTTGTTATAGCAATGGAAAACAGACCCATAGAGCAATCCAGAAGGCATAAATCAACCTGGTCACCTTAAGCCAGGGGAAAAGGAGAAGGCCTTAGTCCAGCAAAAAAGGGAGTTGGGTAAGTTGGCGACTCCTGAAGTGAATCTCAAGAGCTGCTACCCAGATCACTAAATGGTAAGTAGTGGGGCAATTCAGATTAGGGCTCCCTGCAGGGAGCTGGGAGGGAGCAAAATCAAGATAATCACACACTCAACTAAGAGTCTTAACTCTCTATACTTCAATATAATAACTTACCAGAGGGTTTTGTCTCTGCCTGTAAGTTTCTAAATGATTAAATTTTTAAAAATTTCAACCTCTTTCTCTTACTAGCTGTTACCATCCTCTACTTCTCTTCTCTACATTGGATATGGGCCTTACAAGTGATCTAATCCTCTATCCTGACCTTAGGACCAGCCGTTCTCAGCACCACAGTTGGGGACAGCGGCTCTTCAAACTGGCACTTGCAGGGTGCTGCTACCTTTAGGGGCCTCTGCTTCCAGTTCACAGATGTAGCCCACTTCCTTCCTAAACCCAGAGGGGATAAGCCCACGGAATGACTCCTTAGATGCAGTAAATGTTCCCTGGATGTGGAAAACCCATTTCCTGGTCCGTATGTGGGCCACGGGCCCCCTGTTGTGGGCTGGCAGCCAACCTGCCTCTGGAAAAGAGGTTTCTTGAATATTGATACACAAGTGTCTCGTGTGTGTTACAAATGTCTACTTGTCATATGCGCTACACGTGTACAAATGTCTAGGCCACCTCAGGAATATAATAATGTCCCTGTACCTCCCTATTCTTAAATCTCTTGGACTCAACCAATTTTAACTCTCTTTGAATCAAAATCAAGTCCAGCTTTTCTGATGCTGTGGTTTCTGGTGAAAAGGAGGAAAAAAAAAAAACCCAAACAAAAAGACAGTCTAAATATCTTTCCCAGCACTGCAAGGACTCAGACCCTTCTGTCTCTATTTTTCTAGCCATCATGGCCTTCCAAGCATAGATGGGAACGTCCTGCTAGAAAAGTCAGCCCAGCTGTGTGGCCTAGTTAGGCCGAGACCTCTGCCTCACTCCCGCCCTGCTTTCATGAAGGTGCTGGCCTCACTGCCCCTCCCTGAGCCTGTCGTCCAGGACCCCAGGCCTTACTGGTTACACTGCACTCAAGGCAGAGAGGGCTGACACAGTCAGGTGCCAGGGCTGAAAGGCACCCTGTATGAGAGTTCTGGGAACAGTCCCACTCACCTCCTCAGAATGCAGAGGTGGGTGGGTGGTGGGGGAAGGACCAGATGGGAATTATCGGGCAGCACTAAGGCAGGCCAACTGGGGCAGTCGGGGCTGGGCTGGGGCTGTCCTGCCAAGGATACAGACTGCCTCTGCAGCTGGGGGAAAAGCAAATTGTTGGTGATGTCCAACAGATTCCCGCCTCACCCACCTCAGTCCATAAGAAAGCCCCTGAGAGCTGCTGAAGATACTTCTCAGTGAGGGGTGCTCTTGAGCTCTCTGGGACTCCAATAGGGCAAGAGACCCAGAACTTTCTTTTTTAAAGTATAACTTTTAGAGTTGGAATTAAAATTGTTCTATTATTCCAAAAAATCCTAAAAATTTCTACCATTTATTGAGCATTTTTTATGGGTTTAATTAAGCATTTTACTTAAATTATTATACTAATGCCAAGAATACCTGCATGAGGTGGGATCCTTTGATTTTCCTTATGTTGCAGATGTGGAAATGGAGACGCTGAGAGGTTGGGAGACTTGTCTGAGTTTGCCATACTGGGAGAGGTGGCCACATCTACATAACTATCAAGTCCATGCTCTCAAGTTTGCTGGTGCTCTGGACAGTCTTTCTTCTGGGACTCCTGACAAGTCAGGGTTGCCAGAACCTCCCCATCACTTTATATGAGGAAATAAATTCTTGGTGTAGTGCCTGTACTCCTCAAAGTGTAGGTTTCTTTTATGTTCCAGAAAAAAATGTTGCTCAGAGCGCCTTCTCCAGAGGCTTTGTTCCTGAAGTCTTTTGAACCAGTGAAGGGCAACCCTCGCACGCAGCGCCAACAGTCTTGGGTGTTACCTTGATGGGGCAGCCAATTAACTCAATCCTTTACAACGAGTGATCTGTTACAACTATCGGCAAAAAGAAGCCAAGGAGGTGAAACAAGCAGGCTCACTCCCGAGGTGCCAATGACTCTGTGCTTGGGGAAGAAGAATCTATCTTCACTCCAATTTTCCCACCAGCACCCCCCAAATCGCCTGCACAAGGGCTCTGGGATAGACGCATTGGGTGGCACAAAGTAAGAACCAGAAGAGACCCAGGGTCATTAGTTTAATCCTTTGGTTTCATAGATGAGAAGGCTAGATGAAGAGGTACTAAACCACTTTCCGTCTCTGGCCTGTTCTTATCTTTTCCTTATGCTTCGGGCCAGATGTCAGATTTGTGTTTATGTGCATATTTTCCTCCCCATAAGCAGGACTTGGAAGATGAGAGAAAGGAAGAGAAGCACAAATGGTTAAGAGAACTGCATGGGAGGGAGAGAGACCTTTGTTCAAATGTTCACTCTGCTAATAATAGTACCATCCTCAAAGAACTGATCTAAGAATCATCAATGCCTTCTTTTTTTTTTTTTTAGAAATGGCTAGTAAATCTGAATAAAGTATAAGCTTTGGTTCATTCATAATGATATAATATTGGTTCATTAATTGTAACAAATGGACCTAACTAATGTAAGATGTTCATGATAGATAAAACTGGGTTTGGAGAGATAGGAACTCTGGACTATCTTTGCTTTTTTTTTTTTCTATAAGTCTAAAAACTTCTAAAATAAAATGTGTATTAAAAATAAATTTAAAAGAGTATAGTAGACATTGTTCTTGTTATAAGATAAAATGATTACGAGCCATTCCCTGAGAATCTGCAAACAGCTAGAAAGAATCAGGCAGCAGGTCAGCCAACATCAAAGCCCCTAACATTCAGTCAACTCAAGTCAGCCGAGCTCCCAACTACAAGTATCAATAGGCAATGGGCTTGACAGGCATCGAGGCATCAGAAAAAGACTATTTAATCTGAAGTCAGACAGACTCCTAGGTTCAAACGCAGTATCCACCACTTCCCATCTCTGTAATTCTAAGCAGAACTCCTCATATCTCTAGAGCACCTTTTCTCCTTACCTATCACTATGGTTTATATGTGCTTTGTTCCTCAAGGGTTCATGTGTTGAAAGCATGGTCCCCAGGGTAGTGACATTAAGAGGCTATGGAACTTTTAAGAAGTGAGGCCTAGTGGGAGGCCATTACTGGATGGTCCCTTCACTTTCTTTTTCACCTATGATCTCTCCCTCCCACACATGCTTCCACCATGGTGCCATCCACCATGATGAGATACATCCAGGGGGATCCTCACCAGAGTTAGGACTATGCAGTTTGAACTTTCAACCCTCAAAACTGTGAGCTTAAAAGCCCCTTTTCTTTATATAGTACCCAGCCTCAGGTACTATATAACAAACAAACTACATATACCTGAGGACTATTTCTCCCTGTCTAGAACACAGACTTTTTTGTGAAGCCAAAATGAGAGATGTGATAGGTAGTCTCTAAGATTGCCCCTGATAATCTTATCACTTGGCACTTATGTCCTTTTATAATCTTCCCTAGAGTGTAGACTGAACTTATTGACTCCCATCTAACAAATAGATGATGATGTGTGGGGACAAGTGCGTGGAGTACTGCATACATGACATATGTTAGGAGCGTCTGAGTGGCAAACCACACCCCCTCGTGCTAGGCACGAGAGAGGCAAACCACTTACCCCATAAGCACAGCCCTGGGTGTGAGGTCACGGTGTTGCAGTCCCAATGCTTGCTCCACAGCCTGCTCCTTGACTGGTCGCTTCCAGGACAGTTGGCAAGAAATTGCATTGGTGGCTGCCTGTAATCTGCTTAGCTACTGCCTGAGTATATATATGTGGTAACTGTGCAATAAAATCAGAGCTGCTTCCTGCTTGGTCTCCGGAGGTCTTGAATAGCGACTCCACAGCCACACTCTCCTCTACTCTGTTCCGTGGACCTCCTTGCTGGACAAGAGAGAGCCCACACAATGATGAGATGTCATATCTGAGATTAGGATGTGAGAAGACAACTACTTTGGATTGCTTATCCTGGGAAAAGTAGCCATCATGTTATAAGGGAGCCCTGTGGAGAGGCTCATGCAATGAGCTTGGAAGAGATCTTCTGATATCTTCCAACAACACAAGAATGTACTGAAAAGTGGTCCTGTCAGCCTCAGTTGAGCTGACTGCAGTCCTGGCTTGACTCAAGCCAGCTAAGTCATACCTGGATTCCTGATACACTGAAACTGTGAGATTACAAATGTTTGTTCTTTTAAGCTACTAAGTTTTGAGATAATAATATATAACTAATACCAGAGTAATTAGTAACATGTAACTAATAGTAATTAGTAATATATAACTAATACAAGAGACTCTCAGTGGAAATACTTTGCTGAAAACTTGAGAAATTTGGTAAAGCCAGAAACAAAAGAAAACCAAACCAAATCCTAAAGCCCATCAGGTTCCACGGGATCGTGTTCCATGCCATTTCTGCTTATCACTGACCCTTCCTTCCTCTTCCTCCCTGAACATCTGTAGACACATGGGTTTTCTCTCCACACTGGGAAGAACTCAGCAGTTCTAGAGGCTGGGAATGATCAGATGAGGTAGCCCAACTCTCACCTGACTCTTGGAAAAGCTGGGGCCCTGCTTCACATTGAGCCAAACCATTGTCCCAAAATATATTTAGTCCCAGTTCTTTGGGGGATTTATCTTTCTCATTCAGAGAATGTTCACTGCATCAACAAAAATTTATATCTGCATTGTACCTTGTTTTGTTCTGTCCAAGGCTATCTTTGGGACATAGAGAACTTCTTGAAATTAAAGCTTCTAGTCCAAGTCTGGTTTCACTGTGTCCCCTATAGGAAAGACACTCTTCCACCATGTCCACTATTCCCTGGCCAGATATCCATAAAGGATAGTTGGCAGGAACCTGATTCACTTTCAAGAAGAGTCTAAGTCTCTGATTGCCAATCAACACTTCCCACCCCACTGAGCAATGAGGAAAGAGTGGAGAGAGAATATCTGTTCAGATAAGAAAGATTCCACCTGAACACCAACTCTAATCTCTACAATCAGTTGACTCCAACAGAGTTTTCAACCTAGTTTATTCCCCTTTCCCTTCCTCCTACCATTACAAATCCTCCCCCCAAACTTTTCTGTGTTCATCAAGTAACTCCTTTTCCCAGGGGAAATCTCCCTCCTACGTCTCTGTCCCAAATGGCTGAAATCTGTGTGCATCTCCGGACTTGATTACACCCTGCAAGTAGCCTGGTTGTTCAGAGAAGAGGTTTCTGTAAATGCTCCAAGGAGGGGCAGGCGGGGG
>NW_026000026.1:71275975-71329813 GCF_001458135.2 Marmota marmota marmota
GAAGAGTTGTGGTAATGCTGCAGGCAGGGAGGCGGGGGGGTGGGGGGAAGGAGACTAAGCCTTAGCTCCTGGGGTGTAGCGTGGCTGTGAAGAGTTGGCAAAAACATCAACAGCAGTGGCAGCTCCCCAGGAAGGGCTTCCTGTGGTGTGACTGATGCAGAAAATGAGGGCCCAGAATACAGCCAGCAGGATTCAGGCTGAGCTGCAAATCAGGCTCTGAGGCAGCAGACTGGAGCTGTGGCTAAGTGCTGCTCACACAGGGCACAGCCTGGCGCACTGCTTACGGGAGACTGGGTACTGCTTCCTTGCTATCTGTGCCCCTCCAAGATCCCCTTCTCCCAGAGATGGCTTGGACTTCTAGGGCTGGAGTTCATGGGCAGGAAAATGCAGCCCGTCTACCCGCCCTGCACAGCCATCTGGGAGCACTGGTCTTCCCAGCAGCACATTGCCCTTCCTGTGTTCCCCAGGTCTTCCTCCGGAGGGACTCTTAAGAGTCCTAATTCACTTCCACCTTTCCTTTGCTCTTAACACAGGGGTGCTAATCTGGAGAGAATCCAAGTGCCTATGAAGATCTGGGCTAAAGTTCTGGTTCTATCCCAGACACCAAAGCTTCAGAGATTCCCTTGGAAATAAAGAAGTAGTCAAGGAACAAGTTCCCGGAATGCCCAGAATGTCACCTAGAGCTCCGTGATTTGAGGGGCATTATAAGGAAGACCCAGTTTAGCACTGGAGGCTCCAGGCTGCCTGGAAGAGAGGTGCCTGCCATGCTTTTCATGTACCATTTAATCTGGCTCCGCCAAGCTGTGAGCTCTGAAGATAGAGGCTGAGTCCTGTTCTCATCTGGGCCCTAGCACAGCGCAAGCTCCCAATGTCTTCACCCCCTCACCCCACTGCAGCCTGTCAACCTAGATGGGCCCTGGGGTGGCAGCTGCAAAGAAGGAAAGAGGCGAGGCTGGTGAAGGAAGGGCTTGACAGCAAACCCCAGGCCGTGTGAGCCCTGGAGCATGCTTGGGCTGTACAGCTCTGCTCTCTGCAGAGACCCTGCTGGCTCAGGAATTTAGGAGGCCTCCCTAAGGGCATAACAGAAAAATCCAGGGGAGTCATCAGAAAAGCCTGGCTTCCCACACTTCCTCACACCAGGGCTTCTTTCTATTCCCTCATCACCACAGAGACAAGCCTGGAGTTCAAGGCCATCTCCAACCTGACTGCCTGCCCCTTCCTCCCCAGCCACTCACCCCATAGCTAGCTGGAAAGTCCTGGTGATCTCATTGCTATCTAGCACATTCCGTCTGTACTGATGTTGCTCTTTTCCACCTTCCTACCTCCTTATAATACAACCAGAGCTGGGTTCTGGCCTATTCTCTTTGGAGCCTGTTCCAATCACTTTGGCCTCTATCAACCTCTGACTTTTCTGAGTTCCTACAGTAGCCTGGTCTGAACCACACCACCGGCCTCTATCAACCTCTGACTTTTCTGAGCTCCTACAGTAGCCTGGTCTGAACCACACCACCCAGCACACTTGGAGCAGCTCACGCTCTTCATTAGGTGCTTCTTCAAGTCTTCATCAAGTTCCCGGAATGCCCAGAATGCCACTCTATAATAAAAGAGCTGCAAGATACCTAGCAGGGTCCCCCTGGGCAGTCCAACATAGGGAAGCTTGAGTCTTAGAGAGTTGCGACCCTCTGTTAGAATTGTTCTATGTTCTCCTGGCTTGGGGCAGGCTCAGAAAATGCCAGTAAATTATTTATTTACAACTTGCAGGACTAGCCTTCTCTCATCCCCCTGCAAGGTACTTTGTTGTCCCTTGAACCAGACAGCACCCAGGCGACAAACTCTTAAGACCAGACCTTTCTCGTAGTAGTCTGAGATGGAGTCGTCTTGCCTGGGGGCAAAGGAACGAACAAGTGACCATTATGAATGGCCTCCATCAGACACTGCCCTAACAGGGTACCTCCTCCATCTCTGCAGACCTTGGCTCTCCCAGCTTCCCTTTATCAGGTCTTATCAGCCCAGCTCCCATCGCTGCCAGGCTAAGTCCGATGTCTGGGGGATTAGCTTTCCCTGGTTGCCCAGTACCACAGCCTCTGTTTATGACACTAGGTTTCTGGCTGCTGGGGGCTGGGGCTTTGCACATTCCTGTGGACAGGGAAGAGCCATTCATAAGGATATTCCTTCTTGATTCTCACAGTCGCACCCCTGGAGGTAAGCAGATGGCTCAGTGACCTCTCCCCAGTCCCTCCCCCATTTCCACAGCTCAGGAGCCAGCCTATCTTCAGATCTGGAAGGCATGGTGACTGTGATTTTGGCCAGACTTCCAGAGTTGATCCCAAGGTACCCAGTGTCACTTGAGAAAGTTCTCTGTTTCTCAGGAGAGGAGACATCAGGGGCCTGAGCCTGGGAATGGTCCCCAGGGCGGAGGTGCCTGACGCAAGACCCAGGCTGAAGGGGAGGCTGCCCCTGGAGACCTCTGACAAACTCCTCAGGATGTTTTCTAGTGGTAATTCTCTGTCAGTCTCTTAAGACACTTCTCTTCACTGCCTCTGATTCTCTGCTTCCTTCTACTCCCATCAGCCCTTGCCCCCATCAAGAGAAGACAGAAAAACAACCTTTACTTAAATTGTTACTTTTGCATACACACTGCATCCTCACAGTATTCCTTCATGACAGGCTAAGAGTTAGCCTCCCTATTTTATAGGTGAGGCTACTGATGTCTGAGAAATGATGTGAGTTGTTTATGTGATTGGCAAGTTATACAGTGTTTGGACCAGAATCCAGAATTTCAAATACTTAGGCAAAAGTTTGTTTGTCCTTCTTGTTTTGCTTTGTTTGAATGCTAGGAACCAAACCCAGGGTCTGCTAAGTACATGTGCATTGAGCTACATCTCTAGTCCTGTGTCCTTTGAAAAATGATACTTTGCCTAAACTCGCTGCTTTCTCATCTTGAAACTTTCTTACCAGAAATGATTTGTTTTCCTGGAACAAGACAATTCTAAAAGAGGAAAAGACACTACTTCTATTGCCCTAATGGAATTCAAAATTCCACTCCTTGCCCCAGGATCATAGAAATATTCATCTCATATACACAGAAACTTCTCAGTTGCAACAGGCATATAAGGATTTACATTTAGAACAAACGAATAGGTTTGCATCCTCATCTTCATCAATGTCTTATACTTGTGTAAATATGGTATGCATACATATATGTATTAGCTTCACACTTTGGTCCCATAATCTCAGTTCTAAGAATTTATTATAAGGCATGAAAAAGAAATAGATTGAACAAGTCTAGGTTCAACATAGCAGTATTTAAAACAATTAAATATTTGGAAGCAATTTATAAATGGCCTACATCTGGGGATTTGTTTTAAAAAAATTGGCATCTTCAGATGATGGAACAGCAGTCATTGAAAATCAGGTTTCTGAAGAACAATTAATGACATGAATAAATGGTCACTATCATATTAGGTAAGAAAAACTGTTTATAAAATTATATGAACATTAATATCTAGTAAGGAACAAAATATGTCCATGGAAAAATGATTTGGAGGGATTACTAAAACTTTGTAAGAGGATATATTTTAGCATGGTAAAATTATGATTTTTCTTGCTTATATGTTTCTGCATTTTCTATATTTCTGATAATGAGCATTTGTTACTTTTAAAATAAGAAAACTACAACACATGTTAATTTTTGTTAAATTCCTTTTTTATTTTGTCCAATAGCCACTGTCAGTATTTAGGGCAGGGGAAGTTAGCCCATTTTATAGCTGATGACCCCCTTTGCCTCTCCATTCCATGATGACTGTTTTCCTATTCCTCAGCTGGTTTCCTTTCAGCCCCAGGACTTGCACAACACACCAGACACAGGCCCACATGCTCCCGCTTTGTCTTCTAGAGGAAGCACACACAATCCACCTCACTTGAGCCAAACATCTGAAGGAGCAGACTCCAGTGGTAGGGGATGGGAATCGAGATGAGTCAAAAAGCATTTCATTTCCACCTCAAGGGCCTGATGCAGTGCCAAGCCGTTGGTAGGAGCTCATTAAATATGTGCTGGCTTGGGTCTTATGCAAGGGTTGTTCTGAATACTTTCTACTTATGAGAGCTGCCCTCTGACTTCCTGGAGAAGCTTGGCCTTTGCTACCCTCCCCAGGATAGGGGCAATGGCTTCTCCTCTCCACAGACCCAAAGGATCCAAGGAATCAAACCTCCTCAGGCAATGATTCAGAACCTTTAGGGGGTTATTTAACCGCTAAGAATCTGATGAAAACTATGGTCTCTCCTCAGAAAAAATGCATTCAGGTTGGGTCCATGCTCTCCTATTCATACATAATTCAAGGAGGTTCACAGATCTTCTGAAGCAGGCTCAGGTCTTAGTGGACAGCTTGCCCAGGCACTGGGACAGGCAGGCTCTGCCTCAGAATCCTCTCTAGAGTTGCTTCTTCTGTTGCCCTTTCGGCTTTGCACCTCTTTGCCTCAGTGAGCCCTAATTAGCTCCTCTCTGAGAGGTGACTCAGGGCCATTATCCTCCCCCTACTCCTGATGACCCATTGGGAGGAGAGGGGAAGTAACTTTCATAGTCATACCATGAGTCAGTGAACAAGCCAAGACTAGAATGTGGCATTTGGGGCTCCTGGGGCTATATTTAAGCCACTAGCAAGAACTGTTTCTTGTGGCAGGTCCATACACAGGCGGGGTATAAACACAGATGCTGACCCTAGCTCCAAATCACCAGAGAGAACATGGAATCTGAGGCGTCGTCATCCCCAGGCACTTCCTTCCTGCATCTCCAAAGTGCACAAGAACAGCTCCCTCCTCACCCCGCATGAGAAGAAACTGAGGCAACAGGAAGGAATGAAGAATTCTGAATTTCTGGCTCCAGGGACCATTGCAGACCCAGACGAAGCCTCACCTTGTCCCCATGTCAGGTGTGGCCCTTGGAATGTCACCCCCACCCCCAGGACATTGCACTAGAGGAAAACTGCTTTGGCCTAGGTCAGGCCATGACATGAAGTGGTGTTCAGACTTTTCTTATTAAACACATGCATGCATAGTCCTTAAGACTTAACTAATACAGACCTGGAGTCCCTTGCTCAAGACCAGAGAGGAAGAGGTAAAAAGAGAAGCTAAATCTGATGCGTCATCTAGGTATCAGCAAGGAAAAATCCAGCAAGTCACATCAGATGATACCAATAACGTCCCCCACCCTTGCCCATCATCTCAACCCCACACCAAAAGGACCCCTGGGAATATTTCTTGAATAACCCAACCTCTGCAGTATTGTCCCATAGAACTTTCAGTGATGATGGAAATGTTCCGTATCTGGATGTACAATATGGTAGCCACTAGCCATATGGGGCCTTCTGAGTTCATGAAATGTGATTGGTGTAACCAAGGAAATAAATTTTTCTATTTTATTTATTTTTAGTTAATTTAAACTACAATTTGGTTTGCCACCTGTGGCTAGTGGTTACTATACTGGATGGCACAACTCCAGAGGCTCTGTGAAGACATAAACTTGAGGAATTAAGTATTTTATAACTTGGTTAGTCTCTGCCCAACTGACTCAGAGAAAAATCTCAGATTTGTTAGAAATCCCTAAGATTCTTTGGGGGTCAGTGGTAAGCAGAGTGAGTAGAAGAAGACTCTGGTCAGGAAAAGAAAGGAAGAGATCTCTGATCCAGTGTTAAGGACACTTTCCCAAGAAAAAGGAGACTATTCCATCTCAATCTTGAACTGCTCCTGGAAATGACCCAATAAAGCTGTCCAGCACTCTAAGGATGCCCACTGTAAAAAGCAAGGAAATACAGTCAAAAGATAATACAGTAATATTATCAAAGGCTTATTAAATGCATGTATCATTTTGGTCTAACAATTCATTTCTGGAAACTAATTTTAAAAAATTAATTCAAGAGGTTGGGAATCTGGTTTAGTGGTAGGGCACTTGCCTGGCACATGTGAGACCCTGGGTTCAATCCCCAGCACCATCAAAAAAAATTTTAAATTAATTCAAGATGTACATCTATTAGAATTACCAAAATCCAGAACACTGACAACACCAAATGCTGGCAAGAATGTGGCGCAAGAGGAACACCCACTGGCTGCTGGTGGGAATGAAAATGGTATGGACACTTCGGAAGATAGTTTAGCAGTTTCTTAAAAAACTAAACATACTCTTACCATATGATCTAGCAATTATGCTGTTTGGTGTTTACCCAAAGGAGCTAAAACGTTATATCCACACAAAAACCTGGGCATTGATGTTTATAGCACCATTATTCATAATTGTCCAATCCTGGAAACAACCAAGATGTCCTTTAATACATGAATGGTACATAAACCAGTGTCCATCCAGACAATAGAATATTTTTCAATACTAAAAAGAAATGAGCTACAAAGCCATTAAAAGACATGCAGGAGGGGCTGTGGTTGTGGCTCAGTGGTAGAGCGCTCCCCTAGTGTGGGTGGGGCATTGGGTTCGATCCTCAGCATCACATAAAAATAAATAAATAAAAATAAAAATAAAGGTATTGTGTCCACCTACAACTAAAAAAAAATTTTTTTAAAAGATATTCAGGATACTTAAATGCATATTACTGAGTGAAAGAAGACAACCTGAAAAGATTATATACTAGAAAGAGTCCAAGTACATGACTTTCTGGAAAAGGCAAAACCAAAGAAATAGTAAAAAGATCAGTGGTTGCCAGGGATTGGAGAGAAGAAGAGATGAACAGACAGAGTGTGGAGGATTTTTAGAGCATGAAATTACTCCATATGATACTATAATAGTGAGAGATACATGTCACTATATATATGTCCAAGCCCATATAATGTACACCAAGAGTGAACCAACTATGGATTATGGCTGATTAGGATGTATCAGTGTAGGTTCATGTCCATTGCAACAAATGTACCTCTCTGATAGGGGATTTGAAAATGGGTAGACTATACATGTGTGGAGAGGAAAAGGGAATACGGGAAATTGCTATACCTTCCTCTCAGTTTTGATGTGAACCTAAAACTGCCCTTTAAAAAAAAAAACTAAAATGGTGAACTAGGGATGTAGCTCAGTTGGTAGAGTGCTTGCCTCACATGTACAAATCCCTGGATTCAATCCCGAGTACCACAAAAAAAAAAAAAAAAGAAGAAGAAGAAGAAAAAAAAATGGAACCCTATTCATACCATAAAAAAAAATAAGAGAAAGAAGTTAATTCAGGTAGTATGATTAAACTATAAGGATATTCATTTTAGACCTTTTTATGGATCAAAAAATATTATAAATAATCTAGGTATGCACTAAGAGCATATTGTTAAATAAATTATGATAGCTTTATAACAGAATATTTCTTACCTCCCACACCTAAGCCATCAGAACAAGTTCTCTACTACCTCCAATATATATTCTGATTCTGTCCATTACTCTTCATCTCAGCCACCACCATCCAAGTTTGAATCACCACCTTCTTTCACCTGGATTATTAAATAGACTTGGAACTGATCACCTTCTTCTGCTTTTAAGCAGCACAGTCTAGCTGTTTTGTTGTTTCTTTTTCTTTTTTCTTTCTTTCTTTTTTTTTTTTTTTTGTGTGTGTGTGTGGTACTGGGGATTGAACCCAGGGATGCTTTACCACTGAGCTACATTCTCCACCCTTCTTATTTTTATTTTGAGACACTTGTCTCTCTACATTTCCCAGGTAAAAGAGATTTCATCATGCTATTCAGAATAGCATGCAATTTAAAACTGAATTGTTTATTTCTGGAATTTTCCATTTAATATTTTCAGGCTGAGGTTGACAGCAGGTAACTGAGACCACAGAAAGTGAAACTGTGGATAAGGCAGAACTACTGTCATGATAAAGATGCAAAAAAAATGACCATTTGATTTCCTCCTTTCTGTTTCTTATGCCTTCTCTTTCTTTTCTCACTTTTTAAAATTATTTCTGCACTGGTAGTAATGGGCATCTTTGCTTTATTCCAGATTTTACAGTGAGTATTTCTAACACTTCTCCATTCAGGAAGACATGTGCTCTAGTATTTTTATAGACACTTTTATCTGGTTAGAAAGTTCTCTTTTCATTCCACTTTATCATAAATACTTTTTCATAGCTAAAATAACAGATTACAGAAAACAGCACAAAATAGAGCTTAATTATTATAAGACACTTTGGTACCAAAAGCTATAAAAGGAGACAAAATCAGCCATCCGAGAAGCCCATTTGTCTATTCCCTATTACAAGACCCTTCCCTTCCTATCCAGCATTATTGACTCTCCTAGTAGTTCGGTAATCACCTCTTTACTTTGTCTTGGTAGTTTTATCACCCAAATATGAAGCCTCGAACATATGGTTTGGTTTGGCCTAATTCTTCATATGTCCTTTGGATCTCTTCTGACCTACAAGTTGCCCCTCCATCTCTTTTTCTCCCTTTTGCAATCCATTTGCTGAAGACACCAGATCCCTGGTTGTGTGATGTTTTCCTTTGTAGGGTGTTGATGTTTTTTAAGTCTAACGAGATGATTATGTGTATAGGGCTTCTCTTTTAACTTATTAGTGGAGTAGATTAAAGGGGTAATCTTCCAAAAACAGACTAGATTGTGTAACTTCCCTCCAGTGGCTTCTCACAGACTTCAGGACAAAATCCAAAGCTTTGACCATGGTTTACAAGGACCAAAGAGCCCATCTACATCTCTCTCTCTGACTTCCTATGCAATTTTCCCACTTCCTCACTGTTTTAGCCAGTGACTTTCTTATGGTTTCTCAAACATGCCAAGTTTTCTCCCACGCTTTGGTCATTGCATTCACTGTTCTCTCTTCCTGGAATGCGCTTCCCTTGATCTTCAATGGGAGCTCCCTGGTATCAACAAGGTCACAGCTCAAAACTTTCTTCCTCAAGTAGAACTTTTTTTCCCCTTCTTTAAATTTTTTATTTTTTTAAATTTTGAGACAGGGTCTCAGTAAGTTGCTGAAACTGGCCTTGAATTTGTGATCCTCCTGCCTCAGTCTCCAGAGTCATTGGAATTACAGGTGTGCATGACCATTCGGCCTCAAACAGAACTTCTAATGTAGACCCCTCGTCTCTTCCACATCCTTTATTTTTACTAATCCTTATCAGTATTCTGTTCTCTTATTTATTTATCATCTTACCTTAACCCATAATGTAAGCACTGTGCAAGTCTTTTTTATTGTTTTATTCCCAATACCTAATCTGGTGCCTCATTAAATATTTATAGTAGCAAAATAATAGGAATATATCTATTAACAAGTACATGTATTAAGTTGATAAAAGAAATATAGATCCATGATATAATTTTATTTTTGTTACAAAATATATTTGTACATGTACCTGAATCTGTCTGGTCAAATATCTGAAAGGGCAGAAGCACAGGATTAATGGCAGTTGTCTGGGTAAGACACCTATTATTGATATTTATTTTCTTTTGCTTATCTGTTTTTTTCTGTTTTGTTTTACTTCTTTGACAGAGACATATTATATTTATTACTGAATGAAGGGAAGGGAGGGGAGATAGGACTAGGAAAGACAGTGAAATGAATCTGACATAATTTTCCCAGGTACATATATGAATACAACATAGTGAATCCTACCATTGTGTACATCCACAAGAAGGGGGTCCCAATTAGAAAAAAATATATTCCATGCTTGTATAATTTTATCAAAATGGATTTTACTGTCATGTATAAATAAAAAGAACCAATAAAAAATTTTAAAAAGAAAATAATAAAAGTAACCTTATTTTGATGAAAGAACAATATCTTTTAAAAAGCACATGATCTAGTTGAGAGAATATAAAGACTCCCCCAATAGCCCAAGCCTTCATTTATATGAGCATATGTAATTATCAAACAACACATAGTAAGTGTGTGCTCATCCCTATCCTGGGTGCACAGGGAGCCTAAGAACTAAATCTGCCTTTACTTAGTCACTTCATTCTGCCTTGTTCCAAAAAAAGGAAATGTGGCTCATAAGAAGGGCGCTCTCATATTATCTATTTAGGGACATGAGACACAACAAATGAAAAGGCAAACTCCGATTCAATTATGGTCTCTTTCCATTTGGTGGATGTGTCTTATCTGGCTTCATATTGCCCTGGAACCTATGAGTGACTTATCTGGAACACTGGTGCTCACTGAGTATTAATTGAATTAAACAGTTCAGCATATACAACATCACAACATGGTCCTTGATAAAATGCCAAATGATGCAAAAATGGGAAGTTGTTGCTTAATGGGTATAGAGTTTCAGTTTTGCAAGATGAAAAAGTTCTGGAGATCTGTCATACAACATGATTCCACTGAACACTACTGAACCATATACCTGGAAATGGTTAAGATGGTAAATATTATGTGCTTTTTACCATAATGTTTTAAAATGCCACATGAAGTGGTATAGACTGGTGCTGACATTAGTGCTAAGAGGTTAACCCTGAGAGATCAGAGTGACCAAAGAGGTCTGGGGGGATTTTTGGAACAAGGACTAGAGCTGACCCAGGAAAGGCAAGTATAGCTAGATTCCACATGAGGATGGAGGGTGCTTTGGTGGGGTGCACAGGAGGCAGCAGGCAAATGTGCTTGGAGCCAGTGAGCAAGAAAGTTGGCTCTAATGAGCTGCAGAGGATTTAAGAAGGTGAGATCAGGGTGTGAGGGGGTTGGGCCAGAAAATGAAAAACCTTGGATGCAGGCTGAGGAATCTGGACATGAAAGACAGAAGGTTTTAGATTTGGGAAATGTGTGAAAAAGGGGTGTTCTAAAAATACTAATGAACATTCAAATTAGACTATAGTACACATTAATCTTAACCTTGCTGAAAGGGACAGAAAAGGAAGCACCCAAATGTCCTAATGTGACATTCAGATGGCAGCGATTGTGAGACAGACACAGAGTCTAGACCAGGAGGTCATCTGAAACACTTTTTTGGGGAACAGAAAGCCTGTCCTCTGCACTAATGAGGAAGGATGGATTCCATCACTCTCCTCTCTTAACCTTTCCCAGAGAGGCTCAGACCTGAAAAAGCACCTTTTTCTTCCGGGAACTGTAATTAGGTAGACAGTGGGCAGCAGTGACTTCCTGACTTAACTGCAAAGTGAAAGAAGATTGCATTTAGAAAGGAGGGCTCCACATGTGCAGATAGGAACCACATAGCTCCAGCGGCGTGCACCTGGGAAATATGCAGTTTCCTGCAACGAGAGGGGGACGCTCAGAGGTCCCCCCTCCTGCGGGCAGCAATGCTCTCAGGCCAGGAGTGAGTGGGCTGCCAACGATCTTTGTCTCCAGCAAACTGACTTGTCTTTCCAGAATCCAAATACCAGAATGAGCCACAGTCAATAGTTCCCACAAAATAAGGGACACATGACTCTACTGAAGCTGTCCCCCGACAAGTATTATGGGGAATTTCAACTCTTGTATTGAGAAGAGGGAAAACATCCAAATAACGGCATATGTAATTAGCACTCAATGTATATTTTTAAAATTATTTTTAAATTGTATTTTAAAAATTAAAATTATTTTTATTAAAATTATTTTTAAAAATTATTCCTTTTTTAGAGCTAGAGGAGAAATGGGGGTGGGGTGTCTAGTTTTGATTAGTGATTAAAAGTAGTCTTTGGGAATGAGGATCTAGAAAAAAAGCCCACCATCCTTTGTTTGTCCCAAGACACTACTAACACTCAGCACTTTGCCTTTGACCCAGCTTCATCTCCTTGACTCTAAACCATCAAAGTTCTGATTAACACTCAGAATGGGATGATCTTTTGAAGACCATCTGACACATGTCTGCCAACACTGGCTCTAAGGGTTAGCGGGAAGCTGCTTCTATCTCCAAACAGTATTTCACATGCTCTTTAGTGAAAGAGGGGAGAAAAACAAAGGTCATCAAAACAGACCCGCACCCAAGGATTAAGGGAAGATATCACTACCTAATCCCAGCTAAGGACAGACATGGCAAAGCTGACTCTGCCATATGGGATGTCATCTGCCAAAGCTCAGAAACAGGTGGAGACAGCTCCCAGAGCCAAAGTCAGTGAAGATAGCCTCACTTACCCACAACAGGCCCAAGGACACAACAAATTCCCAGGAAAAGTGAGCATGTGAATCCTGCTTATCCAGAATGCAAGCCTGCTGTCCACAGGCTGAGAGGAACATCACACACAGACATGGTCCTCTCTAAATGGAGCCTGGCATTGAGGAAGGGCCATGGGCCAGGGTTCCACCAGAGAAGGGCAAATTTAATTTTCCTGGCACTCAGTTGCCCTGAGGATTGTCCATCCGGGTAAATCGGGAACCTTTGTTAAACACTAGCTTTCCTAGACATGGCTGAAGAGCAGAGAAGATGTAGGGAAGGATACATGGGCCCTCTTTTCACAGAGCTCTCATCTGATTTGAAGGCCCCAGTTAAGATAAAACAAAGGAACACAAGCTTTGTTACTGAGTTGGTGAGCAGGCATGAGGGAGCTGAAAGGCAAGAACTCTAGGTTGAGCTGGGTGTGAAGGCACACTTGTGCAATCCCAGCAATGTTGGAGGCTGAGGGAGGAGGACTGCAAGTTCGAGGCCAGCCTTAGCAATTAAGCGAGGCCCTAAGCAATTTAGTGAAACTCTGCTTCAAAACAAAAAAATTAAAAAGGATGGGGATGTGGCTCAGTGGTAAAGTGCCTCTGGGTTTAATCCCAAGTATCCAAAGAAGAAAAGAAAAAAGAACTCTAGATTGGAAGTCAGGAGGCCTAGGTTCTAGCTCTCTGTGTCACCAGTGAAGAATGACGCAGACTTGGGTAAATCACTTAACCACTTTGGGCCTCTGGTTTCTACACTAGAAAAACGAAAGACCAATCTCAATCTGACCCACAGAAGAGCTACCAGGTCAGAACATGGTTCTGAAAACCCCCCAGTGGCTACAAAAATGCCTCTATTATGGTCAACACTTGTACATTTAGACCGAACCCTAAGCCAAGAAAGCCCTGGAGGGCAGCATTTGTCCACCTCAGTACTCAGAAGCCTATGGCAGGTTCTCCTGGAAGGTCAACAAACCTAATCCAGAGTCATACAGTATCTGCTCTATCTACAAACCAGAACCTAGTCCAGCCAAGGGCCTCAAGATAAATAACCTGCCTCACCCTTTCTACTCTTCTCATCTCCTCTAACTCTTCAAGTCTGGTCTCTACTGATGGTGCAGCAAAATTACAGGACTGAATATCACCTGAGGGAGAGACTTTGGATCCTCAGGAGGCCCAGAACTTGCTTCTGACAAGGCTAAAAGAAGAATTAGAGCTAAGAATTGTGAGTCAGAATTTTGGAAAAACAAGCAAACATCCATCCACCATTCAAAGAAATGTACTGTCACTTGAGAAATATGGGGTAAAACTAGAGAATGGCAGGAATGGAGGAAGAGAAGCGCAGTTAAGATGATGGTGGGGGCGGGGGGGGGCTTGCTCAAATCAGTGAAATCAAGAACTGTTCCAAATTTACTAAGTTCTAACAGAAGCCTCAGCCCCTGCACCACTTTTCTTCAGCTGGGCCAACTCCCAACTTCAGTTCAGCTGTCCTGTATGAGCTCAGACCCACCTTCTGCTTGAGGGTCACACAATGCCCTGCACCTTCTCTGACACCCAACAGGGCTTATCCAGACTGGTGGAAAACACACAAAGTGCTTTGTTACTGAGTTGGTGAGCAGGCACGGGAGCTTGCCTGCTTGCAAACAGGGGGCTCAGCCTCTCAGCCCGAAAGCAGACAATTCCAGAAGGTGTTCTGCATGACTCCACACAGATCAGATGGAACCGACTCCCCACTGCACACAATGAAAACCTTAATAGTAGCCCTAATATTGGTTTCTCCTTTACTTCTCATTTTCACTCATGCTACTCCCTCATTCCTGCTTCCTGGGATCACCTCTCACAAACTATCTGCATCCTGTTCTTATATCAAGTTCTGCTTTCAGCTGACCCTATACCAAAATATCAGTAGAATCTGGTGATTGCAAACTGGTAGGAGAGTTTGATGGTGACTTGGCATATTTTTTCAAGGGATGCCAGATTGTTTTCAAAATCTTTCTCTGTAATGCCCTTGGCTCTCCATTCATCCACTTGGTCCGGTTACTCAACTCAATGGCAAACCTAGCCTGCACTGCCCTCTCCAGCAATCTCACTGAAATAGCGAAGGGTCTGGAAGTTCTTTACTAGTGCTCGGTAGCTCTTTGAAATCATTGTTCCGGAGGGAATATTATTATATAATCTTTTACCCACTACATACTGTCCCATGCAGCTTTCTTCCAAATATCATTTCTTCCTGGAAGAACCAACAGTTTTTGCAAGGAGCGTGATGTCCCTTTTGAAAAAGGAGGTGTGTCATAGGAGGGAAATCACCCAGACTACACTGGAGGAGAACACTCTGATGCTGAGCATGTATGCCCTGATCTGTACTCACTTGAGGGAGCCTTAAGAAAGATGCAAGACATGCATGGCTGCCACACACATACACATGTATCCAGGAAAGTGCACACATACATACCCAGCAGGAGAAAAAAGCAGGAATAAACATTGAATTATTAGTCAGAGTTCTGAGTAAAGGCTATGGGTCATTTTTATTCTTTTCTTTGTACCCCCATGCATTGTCTAATGAATGTGTAATGCTCTTAAGCTTTAAACTGTAAAAGAATGACACTTGTCCCTTCCAAATTACAATGTCTACAGAGCCTTAAACACAACCTCAGAATGCCCAAAGATTCAGCTTACCCAGAGTAATCTGGACAGCTGCTGTTCTATTTCTTGTGCCTGGAGATTCCTAGACAAGGGATGTGGAAACACAAAATATTATCATTATCAAGCATTCTCTCCCTGAGTAACTTGGTCTTTCAGAGGAAGTGAAGCACAGAAATACAAGTCAATGGCCCACACACCTCTGTGCTGAACTCTGACATTCACCATCATCACCCCCTCTGCCTCTGCTCTGCCCTACTCCCGCACCCTTCCTGCCTAAGAGCCACAGGGGGACCAACCCTCGCTTTCTGGCCACCCAAGGACTTGGGCATCTTGCTGAACAGTGGGGGACTGAAGGGCAGCAGTCAGTGAGCTAGGGAGCCCCTGAACCAAGCCAGTTGTTAAGTAGGCGTGAGAACCCATCAGCTGGAAACACCGAAGGCGGGCAGGCAGGCGGAATGATTCTGGGTGAAGGAACATTGTAAATGTTGTCACCCAAAATAGAGCCGAGCTGAACTTGGCTCCGAGGCACTGCAAACCTCCTTCCTGCTCTCTGTCGGCTCCCTTCAGAGATGCTCCCCAGGTACCACACCTCCTCCTGCTGCTGCCAGGATTGGTATTGTCTGTGCTGCTCCAATGGGAGCTGGGGACAGGGGACAGAGGAGTAGATCTGACCCAGAGCACCAGGAGCAGCCCTGGAGACAGGCTCAGCCCTGCCTGGCCCTGCAGCCACACAAATTATATAAGCCAGACATCAAAGAACTCAAAGAGGTCAAAAGCAGACTCTCAGGATGATCGTGTGGTCCTCCTTGCCTTTACCTGTCTGTCCCTTGCCTCCTCCTGCCACCCCAATCCCAAGCACAACTCTGCTTTCTATGTCCCATATACCACACAGTCACCCAAGTCAGAAAGCTTAGCCTTCTCTTTGATACATTTTTCTCTCTCGCCCCCACAGGTAAAGCACTCACTCTCCTTCACAGCCTCTCTTCAATTTATTACCTTCCTTCCTTTACAGCTTCTGTTGAACTTCAGCTCTTTATCATCTTTCCCCTGGATTCCTCCAAGAACTTTCCAACTGTTCTCCTTTCTCAGTCCTTCCATCTCCGCATCCCTAGATGTGATCACTTCATCCCCTCTTCAGGTGCTCTTCAGTAGCTACCTCACCTTCTTACCTGTTAGTCTAGATCCTAACATGGCCCTGGAAGTCCTGTACCGTGTCTCCAGGACCTTCTTTGCTAACCTATCTCCCACCTTTTCTCCACACTCAAACCCCGTGTTCTAGCCACATCAGACCTCACAGACATCTCTGGATTTTCCAGACTCAACTTGGATGAGACCTTGGACTGGAAGCCAGCTCTAAGAGCCTGGTGATGCCCTCCTTCCCTGATACCTCTTGTCAGCATCATGCTATCTACTTGGCACTTGGTTCATCCAAAAAGGTACAGCTTGTTTTCCTTTATGACACACAACTAATAGAAGAGAACCTAGAAGAAGAAACCGTCTAACATATTTGTTTGTCCCTCATCCTCTCAATTGTGCCTATATTTTACAGTATTCAGGACATCCTTGACAGCTCAGAATAATATCGTGCATTATCTTTACATAAATGGCTCCCTTATTGCCCCAATTGAAGAATTATTAGTAGGACTGTTATCATTATTATTTTACCCTAACCAAATTATAAGCAACTTGAAAATAAAGGTCATGTCTTGAATTTCTTTTTGTCTCCCTAAACATAGAGCATATGTCATATGAGCACATGAGCATGCCTCAGGTAGCAATCAATAAATACATAGCCTGTTATAAAGGCAGGCACTCATTCATTCCCACATATCTATTGAGCAGTGGCTACTTTCCAGATGCTATTCTAATACTAGAGATGTGGTGGTGGGGAAAAGACAAAAACCTTTGTCTTAGTCTATAATTCTAGGAAAATGAAAGAGACAATACTATAAGACAAATATATATATATATATATATATATATATATACACATATATATATTAGATAATGCTGAGAGCTAAGGTGAAAATAAAAGAGAGAAAAGGAGAGAAAATGACATGGCGCTACAGTTTTAGTCAAGGTGGCCTGAGAGTCCCTGCTGAGAAGGCAGTCGTGGAAAAGGTGAAAGAAGCGAGGAAACGTGCTGTGCAAGTTTCTAATTGAAGCCTATTCCAAGGAAAGCAAACACATAAAGACCCAGAGACAGAAACATGTGTGACCAGTTCAGAAAACAGCAAGGTTGGCCAACTGGTGAAGGTGGGAGAAGTGAGGAGGAAGCAGAGCTGGGGTTAGAGAGGGAGCAGACCAGAACCTGCAAGCAAGCCAAGCTATTCTGAGAAAGAAAACCACATGAGGTGTGGAGCAGAAGGACCACAAGCTGATTGATTGATTGATTTTGGTACTGGATATTGAACCTAGGTGTGCTTAACCACTGAGTCACATTCCCCAGACCTTTTTTATTTTTAGTTTTGAGACAGGGTCTCCTAAAGTTGCTTAGGGCCTCACTAAGTTGCAGAGGCTATGAACTTGTGATCCTCCTGCCTCAGCCTCCAGAGTTGCTGGGATTGCAGGCAGGCAGCACCATGCCCATGGCTCCCCACGCCCAGGGGGAGCCAATTAATTTTCTATTTTTCAGTCATTCTGGCTGCTGTGTTCAGGATAGCAGAGGGTCAATAGTGGAAGCAGAGATCAATCTCAAGACTTAAAACAACTGGGCAAGAGACTGTGGTGGCTTGGGCCAAGTACATAACTGGGGAGGCTATGAGAAGTACTTGGATTCTGGATGTATTTTGAAGGTGAAACTTAATGAATTTTTGAGAGGATTGAATGTGGAAAGAAAAGAGGATGAGTCCATGATGGCTCCAAAGTTTTTGACTTGAAAAACCGATTTTGCCATTTTTGAACTGGGGAAGATTACAAGAGACTTCCAGGAATTTTTTTTTCCTCTTGCAGTGTGGGGGTGAACCAGACTCATGGACGCTAAGCAAGGGCTCTACCACTGAACTACATCCCCAGCCCACCATCCAACAATTTTGCCTGCTGATCAACAAACTCCCCTTTTTAGCCGTAGTGCCTGGCAGCATGAGAGGTGCTAAATGTGTCCCTTAGTGACTAGTGACCTATCATTAGTCAGAAACCCATGCTTAAGACAAACTGCTACTTTATCAATGGGAATCCTGACTAAAGAAATATAGACAAGCATGCCTATAATCCCAGTGATTCAGATCTCATTTGAGGCCAGTCTGTGCAATTTAGCAAGGCCCTTTGCTACTTATCAAGACCATCTCAAAATAAAAAAATAAAAAGCACTGGGGATGTGTCTCTGTGGTTAAGCATCCCTGGGTTCAATCCCTGGTACCAATCAATCAATCAATCAACAAAATATAGGCAAAACCAAAGAGAAATAGAGTAGAGTAGGCCTCCTAAAGATGTCCATGTCCTAATTCCAAGAACCTGTGAGTATTTTGCCTTGAAGGGTAAAAAGGACTTTGCAATGATTAAATTAAGAATCTTGGATTACCTGGGTGGGTCCACTATGATCACAAGGGTCCTTATCAGCACTGCATTTGGCTCTAAAAGCTGGAAAAGGCAAGGAAATGAATTCTCCCTTAATGGTTCCAGGAGGAGCATAGCCCTGCCAACACCCTGATTTTAGCACACTAAGACTGACTTTGGACTTCTTACCTCTAGAACTGTAAAATAATAAAGCTCTGTTGTTTAAATTACTAAGTGGCAGTAATTTATTGTGGTAATTTGTTTCAACACTGTGATTGAAAAGGGAATTTGTCAGTTGATGGGCAAAATTACCTGGTGTCTCTTGTAATCTTCCCCAATTTAAAAAAAAAAATGGCAAGACCAGTCGTACAAGTCAAGAAACTTGAAGCCATTTTACACTCTTCTTTTCTCTCACTCTACATCCAATCCTCTCACAAATCCTATAAGTTCTACCTCCATTTAAATTCTGGATGTATCCTCCCCTGAGTATCCACCTGGGTACCATGATCTCTCACCTAGCTGTTTTAATAGTCTTCAAATAAAGTAGGTAATTCCCTAGTTATGGTCACAATAGTATGGTTACGTAATATGTTGATATTATTAGGGGAAGTTGAGTGAGGGATACAGAAACCATGTAAACTATTTTTGTGAGCTTTCTGTGAGCACCAATATAAAAGTAATAGACAAAGAGATAAATGGTTCATGTTTTGAAAAGAGCTGTTGTTCTTGAATAAAGATTTGGAAAGGAATCATACCCCTCATGAAGATTATGTCTCTAGCTCTACCTTCCAGTAGAAACAATAGAGCATTCTCCAATTTAACAAATGTCGAAGGCCCATGGAAATACAAAATCATCATCAGGCAAACGCCACAAACAACTGTTTCACCAACTGATGCTAAAATTAGTGGCCAGAAGTTTGAAGACAAAAAGGATTTTCACCGTTTTAAAGTATGTCTTCCAAGATATATTTAACTATATAGAGACAAATAGTAACTTCACCACGAAGAAATTTGGCAAATGCTACCCAACCACATGACCAACATTATCATCATCAGTAAGATGCCCTGAGAAGGACACAGCATCACTTCGATAATCTTGTCAAAAGGCACAACTTCGGCCGGGTGCAGTTGTACATGCCTATAATCCCAGTGGCTCGGGGGGGTTGAGGCAGGAGGATCACAAGTTCAAAACTAGCTTCAGCAATGGCGAGGTTAAGATTAAGCAACTCGGTGAGACCCTGTCCCTAAATAAAATACAAAAAAAAAAATAGGGCTGAGGATATAGCTCAGTGCTTGAGTGCCCCTGTGTTCAATCCCCAGTACCAAAAAATAAAAGCATAACCTCAGTCCAATAAAAAGAAACTATTAGACAAACCCAGATTGAGGTACATTATTCAAAACAACTGATCCACTCTTCAAAAGTGTCAAGATCATGGATGATAAGGAAAGACTAAAAACTAGTTACTGTTGAGAGGAGGTTAAGGAAGAAGAATGGCTAAATATAGTGTGGGGTCCTAAATAGGCTCATAGAACAGAAAGAACAAGAGTATAAAGCTGGTGAGATTCAAATAAGGCTTATATTTTAGTTAATAGTATTGTAGCAATGTTAATTCCTAGCTTTGATAATGTACTATGGTTATGTAAGGTGTTAATATTAGGGAAGTTGAGTGAGGGGTGTACAGGAACTCTCCATGCTATTTTTCAACTTTTCTGTGATCTAAAATTAGTGCAGAATGAAAAGTTAAAAAAGAAAGATCATGTCTCTAGATCTACTATTGACTAAACATTGCCTTGCAAGTTCAGTCACCTTCCCCTCAATTTAACCCATAAAACAGGATGAACCTGACATCCTCTCAGGAGACAGAGAGTTGGATGGATCTCCCCAAAAGAAAGTCTGTTAGGCCCTGGGCTGCTGAGGTTGAAGGGGCTTTGAGAGGGCAGAGCCCAAAGTGTTAAATATCTCTCTCCCCACACGAGAACATCAAAGGATCTGATGATGGGTCTGAAATTGCCATTAATGTCACCAGGTAGTTCACTTGAGCCCTCCACCCTCAATTTGGCTAGAAAGAGGTAGTCAGGAACTAAGAGCTAATGTCCTCCTGTCACAATTACCCCATCACGGTCATGGCAGAGCCAACCCTGATCATCCTCCCAGCTCTGTGAGCATAGCAGGTCTTGTTCTACTCAGAGAGCCACAGTCTGGCAGTGTCTGCCTCCATAAGAAGGCATCAAGCTCTTGGTTTCAAAACTGCCTTCCTGAGCACATCACTGCCTGCCCCTGTTTACCTTCTGGTGAGTACATTCTTGATAGCAATGGCCATGACAAGTGTGCTCCTGGTCAACAAATTCTTTGCTGGACCATCAAAGCCATGTCCACAACTGCATGGGGACACCTCAGATGCCATATTCCCACTGTGTTGCCCAGGCTATCTGCACTGCCCAGGTGTCTAGGCTCACATCAAGACAAGAAGTTGCTCTTCCAGCATGGATCCTTTCCCCAAGAATGCCTAGAACACATTCAGGAGTCTGTGGAGGAGAGGGCACAGGGAGGGATGTGCTGATAGCAATAACTTCAACTCCACCTGGGATGTAACCTTTGAAGCCTTCCACTAAGGCTCCTAGACTCCACTTTAGAAAACCAGATGCCAAAGATATCTGGGTCAAAGGTCTGAAAATCAGTGGCCCCTTCAGTAAACCAGTTAGAAAAGGGCCATTAGCACAGGTTGCCCCATTCATGGGGTCAAGGCAAAAAGCAAGGATTATCACATGACCTGACCTGCTAAGGGCCTTCAGTCTTACTTCTGTCAATAATACCAAAATATGCCATCTGTCACTTATCCTGTTCAGTACATGTTCTGCCCAACTGTATCATGAAAACAGACCACCACTGTGCTTTGTAGGGCTCTTGTGCCGTATTACAAACAAAATGGAGATTGTTCAGCTTCAGCAGCCTGAGCTATTAAAGAAAGCTTTTAAGTACCGATTGCCCCCATTTGGCTTCCTCATGCACATGCTGGTGTGAAATGGCACAAGCATTCTGGAGAGCAACTGGATAACGTGGATCAAATGCCTTGAAAATATTCCTATCCTTTGACCCAGCAATCCTGCTTCTAGGACTTATCCCAAGGCAATCAGAGCCGTACACAAAGATTAAAGCACAAAGTTGTCATCCCAGTATTATCTCTAGTAGTAAGAAAATTGGTTATGATAATGTTCCACAACTGAAAGTTGATAAATAAAGCATGGGGAAATCCTTAGATAGCCTAATATGTATGCATTAAAAATCCAAGAGCAGTTTGCTACATAGGAAGACAGGATCCTGATTTGAAGTGTGTGGGGTGGAGGGAAGGAAATCTCATATGCAAATAAAGATGCAAGAAGAAAATGCTCCTTAATGGTAGTTATTTCTAGGTGGTTGAAATGTTGGCAGATCGGTTAAAATCACTTGCTCCTTTGCACTTTTTGGTTGGTTCTAAATTCTCTCCAATAAACATGTTACTTTTCCAATAAGGAAATTATAGAGTGCCCCCCACCCCCACTGTAGAGGCATTAACTTGCCCTAGAGTCTTCAGTGAGTCAGAAGTGAAACCAAAAACATAGACCGTGGTTCTCACAGGCTTCCTACGTGTGCAGTGGCAGCTCCAGAGCAGTGCTTCTTAACTGGGACGACGTCCCCCAAGGACAGTTGGCATGGCTAGAGACATTTTTGCTTGTGGTGACTGCTGGGCGAGGGGGTGGGGATGGCAGGGAGATGCTGCTGGCATCTAATGGAGAGAGGACAGAGATGCTGCAAAACATTCTACAATTCCCAAGATAGTACCCCATGACAAAGAACTATTTGGCTTAAAATGTGAAGAGTGTCACCCTTGAGAAGCCCTGCTTTAGGAAAAGGGAGCCATGAATTAGGCCCTCCCCTGGACTTCCAAGAAGCTCAGGTGGCTCGAAGGTGTATCAGGAACCACCAACCTGTCTCACATCCTGTGCAAGCCCAAGTGCCTCTGCTTCAAACAGGATCTGACTTGGCAGTTACCAGGCCCCAGGGTGCAGAGCACCGAGGACTTTATTATTGACATTAAGCAACCTTCCGCTTCCAACTAGAGAAAAATAAATTGCTCATTTCACTCTAGAGCCATAACAGACACAAACAGAACACAAGGATCAAGACTCAAATAGATGAGCCAGAGCTGGGAACAGGAGGCCTGTATGCATATTCTTCTGCATCTTCACTCCCAGCACCTCAAGAATCCAGGGTCACCACGTTAGACTTCACTTCCAATTATCTTTAGGGTAGAAGATGGAAGAGCCCCACCAGATTCTTTTCTCACAAACTCCTCCATCCAAAGGGGCCACCTGCTTGGAAGCATCATCCTAGGTAATGAATGTGCTACCAGCACTTCCCTTTCCCCATGACCTTGTGCCCAACTTAGCAACTCATAGGACTCAGGAGCTATAAAGAACCCTGGCCCTTCCTTTATAGATCAGAAGACCAAGTCACAGAGAAGCTAAGAATCAGTCCCAAGTCACACAGCTTGGACAGAGCCAATACCTGCACCCAGATCTTCCATTCTCTCTACTCCTTAATGGTATCACAGTCACTAGAAGTTCAGCACTCTGAGACCCACAGCCACCAGGCCAGTCTGGGGCACTGTCACTCTCTAGTGGCATTTCACAAGAATAGATAATAGGGGTAACAACCCAGGAATATGAACACATGGCAGACTGACATTTTATGTCCCATTTAGCAGCAGTTACTGAGGAGAATCTCTAAGTCCAAGCAGAAAATGCATGGGGAAGTCAGAGATCTGTCCTACAGCGCACAGCTGAGTGTTGCTACTGCCATATCCCCAAGTAGTCTAGCAAACCTTCCTGAAAGGGGTGAAAGGGGTGTTGCTAGCCCCTTTCCCTGGATATATGACCACACACCTACTTGCTACATTGGTTCAACAAATGTTTCCTGAGCACATATTATATAACAAAAATTGTAGGGCAAAGGTCATTTGGATCTGATCCAGTCTCCCAAAGACCCAGCTCTGTTATAGACCTTCTCATTGGACTACTTAGAGATCCTGTACTTCTTGCTACTTCCTTACAGTGAGCTTACCTTTACCTGAACTAGCCTGGGGAGACTCTGACTTGTGACCAAAAGAGCAAAACTAAAACCAAATGAAATGTATATACAATGAATTCCAGATGGATCAAAATTAAATGTGAACTTAAAACGTAGAAGGAAAGACACTGGCCTATTCACCCAAGCAGAGGAGGGAAAATAACATTTGACAAATGATAAAATCAGAGACAAGCTGATGGGTTCAAAGAAACAAAAGCATGAAGTCAGGGAGGTTAGAATGTGGATTCTGAAGTCAGACAGGCCTGTCTCTCCCTCTTACTGTGTAACCTTGAAGAAGGTTACACTTAACCTCCCTGAGTCTCAGTTTCCCATATGAAAAAATGGGGTAATAGCAGTAGTACCAGCCTCCTAGGGTTGTATAAGTCATCATGTGACAACAGCACTGATACATATTCAGCACCTATTATTTCTGGACTTCAGAGCTACTTAGCACTCATCCTTCAATCTGATCCTACCCTTTTCCAGAAGATTCTAGAAAAATGGCAGCACAAACTTCCCTAGGCTATACAGTTCACTGCACTATGGATGAAAACCATTGGGTCTCTGGTCCCTCTCAGAGAGAATTCTGCCCTAGCCAAATGGTAACTTGGGGTCTAGAACCTTCCTGGGATGATACTAACTCACTCAGAAATTCTGAGAGGCTGGTCTGTATAAGGAGGCTGGAATGTATAAGGAGAGAATGAAAGCCCTTGCCTAACCAATAGGAGTAGAAGTTTAGCATCCTGTAAGGATTCACTGCTCTTCAAAGCCCCATGGAGAAATCATCAGCCTCTCAGGTTGCTTCTGCCACAGACCTGGACCACATGGAGTCTCTGCCATGCCCTGCCACAGAGTGCAAATGCCCTGAGTCAGTGTCCTCACCTTAAGAACCACAGCGCTTCTTACCTGGGACTAAGCTGAAGGCTCTTCAAGGAGGTGCCTTGTATTCTGTGTTCCCCATAACACTGTGATTGGGGTTCTATGCACGGGAGACACTTACATGAAGCTACCATAAATATCCCGGTTTTTGTGTGGACATAAGCTTTTAATTTCCTTGGATAAATACCAAATAGCATAGTTGCTGGGTTAAATGGTAAGAGGAAGTTAGTTTTAGTAAGACGGTTAAACTGTTTTCCAAAGCAGTTGTGCCTCATTTGCATTCCCACCAGCAACGAAAGAGAGTTCCCGTGGCTCCACATCCTCACTAGCGTTTGCTGTTGTCAGTGTTTGTTCACACAATTGCCAAAACCTGGAAACAACCAACACATCTGCCAGTAAGTAAATGGATAAATAACCTATGATGGATTCAGGTAATTGGATATTATTCAGCACTAAAATGAAATGAGTTTCAAGCCATGAAAACATTGCTATGTGTGGCTCAGATCTGGACTGAATGTCCCTCAAGGCCTCCTGTGTCTGAATTTAACTTTGAGGTGTTAAGAGAGTAGAAATTCAATATGACTGTGGTATTAGGAAGAAGGGTTTCTGGGAGGTGATTAGGCTGTGATAAGTTTGCTAGGGTAGAGACCCTATAATGGAACCCTGATGGCTTATATGAGAAGAGGGAGAGACCAGTGAGACACACAGATACACAGACACAGACACACAGACACAAACACACACACACACGCCCGCACGCGCACACGCGCGCGCGCACGCACACACGCGCACATGCACACATTCCATGCCTCTTGCCATGTGATTTTCTCCACCACCTAGAACTTTGTCAGCAAGAAGGCCATCACCACATGTGGTTCACTGACCTTATACTTTCAGAACTGTGAGCCAAAGTAAACTGTTTTCTTTATAAAGTATCACACTGCCTCAGGTATATCAATAATAGTAATAAAAATGGACTAATATGGACACAGAGGAAACTTGAAGGCATATTACTAAGTGAAAGAAGCCAATCCAAAAACTCTACATCCTATGTGATTACACTACATGACTTTCTGGAAGAGGCAAAACTATGAAGACAGTAAAAAGATGCATGGTTGCCAGGGGTTGTGGAGAGGGAGAGATGAATAAGTGGAGCACAGAGGATTTTTAGAGCAGTGAAAATATTCTTATGATAATAAAGAATACATGTCCTTATACCCTTGTCCAAATCCATAGACTATACCACACCAAGAGTGAACTCTAATGTAAAGCTTGAACTTTGGGTGAAAATAATGTGTCAATGTAGTTTCACTGATTGTAGCAAATGTATCACTCTGGCAGGGATGTTGATAATTGGGAGGTTACACATGTGTGAAGCAGCAGTTATGGGATGTCTCTGTATCTTTTCTCAATTTTGCTATGAACATAGATTTTCTCTGAATAAAATAAAGTCTTATGGAAAAAATGCTCTGAACTAAATATTTCTTTGCTGTCAGCGAATAGAACTACCTTCAACAGGTGAAGGTCATATGATCCAGGACAGACTCTCCTACCATCTATGAGGGGCAGTGTCTTGCTCATGCTGTATGAGGTACTGTTGATTCTAGCTGGAACACTCAGTGACCCAGGTGGAGGACTTAAGAACCTCTGGCACATGATGCTCTCCTAGGAGGCTTTCTAAGGAGTATTTAATTATTGGCTGACAACCTTTGGATCTGGCCCCCTTTGCAATGTCCAGGGCCATTGTTTGGCTCAGGCCTCCTCATCCCTCAACTGATCTTTTTCAGATCCTACTTCTAGAGGGTCCCATTTGTCCCCCACACAGCCATCAGAGACCAGAAACTAATCTTTCCTATATACAAGCCTTCAAATGACCTCTTGGAACAAAGAGTAAAGACCAAACTTCTCATCATAGCATGCAAGACCTTTCACAATCTGGTCACAGCCCATCTTAGCAGCAGTATCTTCTATTACTTGGAACAAATAGTGCATGTCATGACTCAAATCATTATTTCCCATGTTATTCCCACTTCATTAAAATTCTGGTGCCATCTTCTCAACTCTCTCTGACAAATTCCCCAAACCCCCCTCAGGATGGTGGCGGGCAGCCTCTGGTATGGTCCCCAGTGGCCCTGACTCCTGGTATTCCCATCCCTGTGCAATGCTTTCTCTTTGGGCATTGCTGGACCTAGTGGCTCACTTCTAATAAACAGAATATGGCAAAAGTGATGGGGTGGCACTTCTGTGACTGGGCTATGAAAGGACAGTGAATTGTCTCCCTCCCCCCACCCTACCTCCCGCCTTTCTCCCTATCTCTTTCTCTATCTTCACTTTCTCTGAGGGAAGTCAGTTGCTATGCTATAAACTAGGGAACTGGCATCTCTGGCCAACAGCCATTGAAGACCTAATTCCTGCCAAAGGCCACATGAACAAGCTTGAAAGCCCCTGTTGAACCTGAGATGACCACAGAACTGGTTAACATCTCATCTGTAGCCATGTACAAAATCTGAGACTGAAAGACTTAGTCACATCTGAATTTTTGACCCATAGAAACTGTGAGAAATGTATATTGTTTTAAGTCACTAAGTTCTGGGGTAATTTATTATTCACAAACATCTGATACCTGATAACCCAGCCACAGATAAGTGATAACAGGACCCAGCTCTAATGCAGTCATTCCCCTTTCTTCTCCCCCAGCCCATTTATATGCCCCTATTCTTCATGGCATAAATCCAATCTCCTTAACATAGCTCCCAAAACCCTACATGATGATCCAATTCAGTTTGCATCTGAAACTCATTGTTGTTGTTGTTGTTGTTTTTTCCTGGTAGCAGGGATTAAACCCAGGGACTCTTAAACCACTGAGCCACACCCCGAGCCCTTTTTAATATTTTATTTAGAGACAGAATATAACTAAGTTGCTTAGGGCCTCACTAAGTTGCTGAGAAGGGCTTTGAACTTGTGATCCTCCTGCCTCAGCCTCCTGAGTTGCTGGGATTACAGGCATGCACCACCCTGCCCAGCCCCAATTCATCTTTCACCACTGCCCATGGCAACTGGGATGACCAGTCTCCTTCGTGTTCTTCAGTGTGCCCCGGTCTCTCCTTTATTTCGTTGCATAGACTACTCCCACTGTCTGGAGCACTTCTTCCTTCTTTCTTAACTTCATTAACTTGGATTTGTTCTTCAAAATCCCAATTCAGATCTCTTTCCTCCAGGAAGATTCCCCAACTCCCAAAGCTGGGTTTAGGTGTTCTTCATTTGTGGCTCCCTTTACCTTGGACCTTCCTAATTATGGCACTTTTCACATTATGCCTTAAATTCTTTGGACTTGCTTGACTCCTGGGCTAGATTACAAGCTCTTTGAGTACAGGGCACATGTTAACCATTTATCTCTGAATATAAACTAGTCCTGTCTTAACTTTTAAAAATTTCATTATGATCATAAGTGGTCATTCCAACACCTTGGTTTCTTGGTTCCTTGAACCCTTTTCTAATGAGCTTCTGCTCCACGCTGCTCTACTTAATGACTGTCTTGATTAAATCATAGTCTTTGTCATCACCAAGAACTGCAACTCCTCCATGATTTCAAATGCAAATGTCGCACTCACTCTCCAATCACCCTCTTCTGCCTTCCAGCTTATTTCCTCTTGGATTTGGATTCCAGAAATTCCCTCATCCAAACAGGATCACCAATCCCTTGCTACTACCATCTTTTTACTGGTTCTCATGGTACATATGATGCCCTCTCTCTCTACTCTCCCAGCTTACATTCATGATCTATCTTTATAATAATTCCCTTTCTGCCTTGGCAAAATCCAACTCAGTGCTTACACCCATGCAATTGAGTGTAGCTGGAGAAGAGCACACCATCATGTTGACTGGTCTCATTTTAAATTCATGTGCAAGAACCAAAGATGAGCCTGACAATCACACTATCCCTCCAGCTTATTCTATTCACCCACCTACTCTCTAGGATGACTACTTCACACCCTCCTTCTGCTCAAACTTCAAACAACTCCTCCCCCATATGCTTAGCTGATGACCTTGTTTCCTACTTTACTGAGAAAATTGAAACAGTCAGAAGAGACCTTCCACACACTGCTGCACCTGTCAGCATCTATACACATAACTCTGCCTTCCTTCCCATTATCGTACATGAATTATCAACAATTTAAGAGCCAGCCCCTCTACTTAGATGCCAGATCTCACTCCTCCCCTCTTCTAGGAAAGCATTTCAACAATTTCCCCCTCACTCTCCTACATCATTAATTTCCACCCCCCTCAACTGGATCATACATACATGCTGTATTTAAAAAAACAAAACAGTTTCTGTTTGGAAAGATGAAAGTTTTGGAGATGAATGGTGGTGATGGTTATACCATAGCGTGAGTGCACTTAACACCACTGAAATATATGGTTAAAGTGGTTAAAATGGTGAATTTTGTAGTATGTGTATTTTATTATAAAAGAAACATAATAAATTATCTTGGTTCCACTTTAACAGCTACCATCACTGTCCCCCTTTGCGGCAAACTTGAAATAAATTCCTTCTCTTCCCTTCCATTATCTGCTAAATCCACTCAAATAAGGCTTTAACTCCACCACTACATTAAAACTGCTCTTGCCAGGATCCGCATTGCCCAAACCAGTGGTTAATGAGGTTAGTGCTCATCTAACTTGGCTCCTCAGCAGCACTGGAACCAGTCCATCTCTCCCTTCCACTTGGGATACGTTCTTCACTTGGCTTCCAGGTCACCACACTCTCTTGTTTTTCTCCTTACCTCCCCAGTCACTTCTCAGTCTTCTTTGCTGGCTCCAACTCTTCCCCTAACCTCTTAGTATTCTAGGACCCTTCTTTTCTGCTCTACCTACCTCTATGCATTCCTTTAATGAACTCAGCTACTTTCACAATTTCATAGATTTTATTACCACCTATGTGTTGATGATTCCCATATTTATATCTCTGGCCCATATTTTACCCTCCTCTTAACACATCCAAACTATCCAAAATTGAATGCCTTAACTGCCCCCACAATTCAACCCACCCCCAGTCTTCCCTAACTCAATACCAATATCATGTTTCCAATCACTCAGGTCAAAAAACTTGGTTTATTTTTTTCTCCTCCTTTTCTCTCTTACACCATATTTTATCTACTAGGAAAACCTTTGGGTTCTATCTCTTAAAAATATCCAGAATCAGTGCTGAGGCTGTGGCTCAGTGGCAATGCACTTGTCTGGCATGTGTGAGGCACTAGGTTCGATTCTCAGCACTGCATATAAATAAATAAAAAGTAAAGGCCTATAAACATCTAAAAATATGTATATTTTTTAAAAAACCCAGAATCCAATCTCTTCTCATCATCATCTCTCACCTAGATGGCTTCCCATCTGTTCTCCCTATTTTCACTCTCACTTCTGAAGTCTGTTCTCAACTTGCAGACTTTGCGACCCCTTTCAACGAAGTCAGATTGTATTACTCCTTGACTCAAACCCTCCAGTGGATTCCCACTCCCCCACACACACACACCTTTTTTTTTTTTTCTGCTAAAAGAAGAGGCTACATTTTCACAATGGCCTACACAGCCCTATATGATCTGGCACCCATCACTCCTCTAACCTCAGCTTATTCCACTCCAGCCACAGGGGCCTTTTTGCTTTTCCACAAACATGCTAGGTATGCTTCCACCTAAGGTAGGATTCCCTGTGCCAGAAATTCCTCTCACCAAGATATCTACATATCTAACTACCTTGCTCTTTCAAGTCTCTGTTCCCAAGATCGCTCTTTTTAAAACTACAACCCACCCCTCTGCAATCTCATAACCTTTTTTTATTCCTTTTATTTCCCCATAATACTTACAACCTTCTAAGCACTGTTTAATTTACATATTTATTATGCATATTCCATATTATTGGTCTTTTCTCACCAGAAAGTAAATTTCATGAGAGCACAGATTGCTGTCTGTTCAGTATTCTAAGTACCTAGAAGCATATTCAAGGAGAAACTCAAATAGTGTTGAAAGAATAAATAGTCCCAGTGTAATGCCTAGCACATAATGGATGCCTACCAAATATTGTAAAAGTGAGTGAATGAATAAATACTTTGAGCTTCCCACAAGTAAGGATGTGACTTACTCATATTTATGTTCCCAGTACCCAGGACATTAATGAGGATTCAATAAACATGGATTGAATTTTTAAAAATTGAAAGTGAGATGAGACTGGACACGTGAGGTGCCAGCACTTGGGGGTTCACATTCCATGAATCCTGTTTCCTCCATGGCCACTCCTAACCTGGAGCTTTCCATATCTGGACCTTTCAAGGTATAATTCTCAGTTGCCAGAATGAAGTGACCAGGTAAACACAATGGAGGAAGGGACAGCTTCCTGAAGAAGGGCTTCCCTGCAGCCCTTAACCAAGGATTCATCACCAGACTGCACAGGTAGGGTTTCCAGGTGGGTACGCTGTGATCTTATAAGCAGCAGATGAAAAACACGCTCCCGTAAGCTTTAGCTCCTATGTCAGATTTCCAGGACCCAATTTTTGATAACCCAGAAACTGGAAAATCAAGTTACTTCAACAAACACATCCCTTGTACTTCTCCTTTCAGGGCTCCACCTCTGAATAGGTGAGGCTGGCAATGGCTCAGGGGCCTTTGCAGCCCATCATTCATGTCCACACTGGGGGAGGGTGAAATGGCTCCTTGTGCTGCTGCCGAGGGACAGGCTGGTTCCTACTTGCTACACCCCTCAAGTTAGGGAGAAAGCATTAGGCCTTCCTGACTCCACAGTCCTGCTCTCAACTAGAGAACACAGAGTTGTCACCTACAGGAGAGGCAGGAGGGGGCAGGGATGCAGAAGAGTTAGTGTGAAACTGGAGGTCAAGTGTAAGGAGTTACAACTGTGCTACTTTATGGTACTGTACGACCTTGGGCAAATGATTTCACTCTGTGCCTAGTTTTTTCACATTTAAAGCTTAAATTCTAGTCAGGTGCAGTGTTCATGCCTATAATTCCAGCTACTCAGGAGGCTGAGATATGAAGATCACAAGTTCATGGCCAGCTTAGACAACTTAGGAGACCCTGTAAAATTTAAAAAGGGCTGGGAATACTATTCAGTGGTACAGCACTTGACTACTAGGTATGAGGCCCTGGGTGCAACCCTTAGTGCCACAAAACAAATAAACAAACATTGGCTAGAGAGGAAAGAGCTAAAACCCAGAGAACGTAAAGGAATGACCAGAGAAATACAAGTTGAGCATCACTAGTACAAAATTCCAAAATCCTCTAAACTCCAAAACTTTTTGAGTACCAATATGATGCCGCAATTGGAAAATCTCACATCTGACCTCATGTGTTAGACATAGTCAAAACACAAGTGCATCAAAAATATTGTATAAAAATTGGATTCAATTTCTAGGACCAAATATAGATATATGTAGATATATATCTGGTGCTGGAATTTTATTATATGTAGCATATATTATGTAATATAAGTATAAATATACATATTGATGGAAATTTTATGACATATATATTATAAAATTACCCTCAGTTGATGTGTATAATGTATATATGAAACAAACTAATTTTGTGTTTAGACTGGGGTCCCATCCCTAAGATAGCTCATTATGCACATGAAAATATTAAAAAATCTGAAAACCAAAACACTTCTAGTCACAAACATCCCTTATCCAAAAAGGATACTCAACCTGCAGAAGGCAAACTAGGAATGTGACAAAATGGAAACTAAAGGAACCATGCATTTAAAAAATGGGTATGAGAGGAAACAGAGACAAGATGTCTAGACTGTTCTTTCAAGAAGTTTGGCTAGAGGGCTGGGGATGTGGCTCAAGCTGTAGTGCGCTTGCCTGGCATGCTTGCAGCCCGGGTTCGATCCTCAACACCACATACAAACAAAGATGTTGTGTCTGCCAAAAACTAAAAAAAAATAAATATTTTTAAAAATTCTCTCTCTCTCTCTCTCTCTCTCTCTCTTTCTTAAAAAAAAGAAGTTTGGCTAGAAAGAATAGAGAAGATTTAAGATGGAGAGACTTGAGTATGTTGAAAAAGGAATAGAAAGGAGTAGGTAGAGATGAAAAAAAGAGAACAACAGGGAGGCTGGGCATGATGGCATAAGCCAATAATCTCAGCAGCTCTTGAGGCTGAGGCAGGAGGATCGTCAGTTCAAATCTAGCTTCAGCAACTTAGCAAGGCCTAAGCAGTTCAGTGAGACCCTGTCTCTAAATAAAATATAAAAAGGGCTGGGGATGTGGCTCAGTGGTTAAGCACCCCTGGGTTCAATCCCCAGTACCAAAAAAAAAAAAAAAATGGGGGGGGGCAGTCAGTGGCATTAGGTCTCTGAGAAATTGGAAGGGAGGGACTGCAGTAAGAGCAAGAAGACTGGCCTCAGATGACAAAGGACATCTGTTGCATGAGAGAGGAGGAAGAGAAGATGGGTGACTATGAAAGTCAGTTTATGTACATCCCTCCAAACATACAAAATCATAAACTTAATTCTTCTGAAGTTTTCAGAGAAAAAACTCAAAATTTTACAGGCCTAAGTGTTCTTGGTGAGCAGTGTAGAATCCCAGGAAGCAAAAGGCTTTCGCAGTCCTATCTTGACCTGGTACAAAATGACACTTAACTTCTCTTCACTGCTCCTGAGTCAGAACAAGGTAAAATGAGAGCTGCTTCAAGTTGAGCTATCCATAGGGGATGTGGCAGAATCTCTGGGAGACGACAGCCCAGGTGTAACCAGGTCACCTGTGGGAAAGTGGTCAAAGCATCACTGAAGTAGAAGTTACAAAGCATGGGCATGCAGGTGGGGATAGTTATATTCATAGAGAAAGACAACCTCACTCTTTGACATAGCAACTTTAAGAGAGGAGAGGGGGGCTGGGGATGTGGCTCAAGTGGTAGTGTGTTCACCTAGCATGCATGAGGCACTGGGTTAGATTCTCAGCACCACATAAAAATAAAATAAAGATATTGTGTCCACCTAAAACTAAAAAATAAATATTAAAAAAAAGAGGGGAGAGGGGAAGAGCCCACCTGCCTCATAAACTGAGATCTTATTTTATGTACTAATCCATAGTGAAATGTTGCCCATGTCACTGCCCAGTCACTTGATAGTTCCCCAAAGCCTGGGATTTGGGGCTGTTTCTCCATCCACTGTTTCATAGCCAGTGCTTGGACTCTAGGACCAGACTTCATCAGCATCTCTTAGCCTGATGTGCAAAAACAGCACTCATGTATTAAGATTTAGGAGGACAAGTGCGTGCCAAGGTGACAGAAAGCAGAACACCAAAATGCAGAGGCTGCCAAATCCCTGCACTCCAACTCCTGCAGATCCAAACCAATACCACAGCCACCCAGTTCAGGCCCTGTTCCTCTGGTTTGCTCTTTTCAACCCTTGGAGACACTTTTTCTGAAACCACAAAGGGGCTACTTTCTCATTTATAGGGCCAATGTTTCTAACAAAAGCTCATCTCCAGGGGACAATCAGAAGAAATGCTGAATTCCAAATGAAGAAGAAAAGGAGAAGGAGCCTATTTAGAATACTGCCTCTTTGGTCCCGTTATCCAAAGTCCCTAAAGCATCAGGGGAAGACAGAAGGAGAAGAAAAAGCAGGGAATCACAGGGAGGTGATAACTAACACTTAGCAGCCTGTCTATAATAAGCAAATGACATAATAGAAATAAACACAGCTCTGGGGAGAGGTGCTGCCTGCGCTGCCCTAGCAGGCCCAGGGGCTCGAGGGAGTCATGCTGGGCTAGAAACCCGGTTATTTCTAGGGCACCACACAGAGTCTGACCTGAATCAGGAGCCACTGGAAGCAGGGGCCAGAGGAGGCCTGATGGGAGGCTGGAAAACACAGTGAGGCTCCAACCAGGGGGCCTTGCTCACCGGCCCCCTCCAGAGGTGGGAAAGGAAAGAAACCAAAGAATCCTTCAAAGAAGGATCCAGGGGTCTCCTGAGCCTCCATATTTCAGTAGAGGTAACCAGGTGATCAGTAAAAGTCAATAATTCCTTTATCACTTCCCTGTTCACGATTGTTCTTCCTAGAAAGTATGGGTTCAAATTAGCTCCATCCCTAGTAGGATCACTAGTAGGATCAGCTAGGAATTCACCTGTTTTGAGCTTAAGGTTCCTAGATGTAGAATTGGGAGAGGGCCCACTTCCCAAGGTTTTTGTGAAAATTAAACAAAACAACATGTTCTGTACATTTTAGTGTCTTTCCCATGCCCCTCTCTACTTGAGGATTTACATTCTTAATTATAAATTCTTTATCTATATTCCCTGAACACCCAGCAAGAGGAGACGAGGGGAAGGAACTCAGAAGTCTCCTGTCATTCAACCCAAAAAGAAAAGTCATATTCAGATAATCAATGGGAGACCAAAAAAAGAAGAACTGGTACTAAGCAGAAAGTTTTGAATTTGGAGTGGAATGTGAAGAACTTTCAAAAGGTAAAAAAGAAAACAAGAACAGAATTCATCCTGAAAAGAAACTTCACAGAGAGCTGGTTGGTTGTCCTGTTACATAGGGGGTTGATGTTATAGGGTTATAGGACAGGGGTAGGGGACCCATCTACTCACCAACACCCAGAGCTCCAAACAGTCAAAGCTAGGGTAACATAATCTATCTGTTCACCAAAATGCATCTTGCCTTTCACCTTTAGGAAGAAGCAAGAAATGATGAAAAAATTGTCCATTTGAGATTTCTTAAAAAATCAATACAGCTGGATACAGTGGCACTGCCTGTAATCCCAATGACACTGGAAGCTGAGGCAGGAGGATCTCAGGTTCTAGGCCAGCCTCAGCAATTTAGTGAGGCCCTAAGCAACTGAGCAAGACCCTGTCTCAAAAATAAAATCAATAAAAAGGGCTGGGGATGTGGCTCAGTGGTTAAGTGACTCTGGGTTCAATCCCAAGTATACCCTCCCCAAATATCAATACACATAATATGTCCCAAGATCAGAACATACATTCAATCCAAATTTCCACTTCCACAGGTCTCATGCAGTGAGAAAGGATGACCTTGATGCATCAAAAGGCCCTCCAAGACAAACTGACTTCTACACTCACTGAGGCCATAAAAGGCCCCAATGCATTTCAGCAAGATTTCTGGTAGCAAAGGTTGAGGTCAAATAGCTTCCCAGGTAGCAAAAAAAAAAAAAAGTGCAAGTTTGCATATGTGGCCCATCTTCTTCCAAAAAGTAATTAATTTATTCATCACATGTACTGTGCCACCAATTATAAGGCATGGCCTGACTTAGAGATGTCCATGTTGGGGCAGGAGGGGTCTGTGCATCTTGGGACCAATGAAGTAGGATATGTCTGCCCAGGGAAATACTCCATCTATGTCTCAAACTCCCACTCTGTGACCTTGCCTTTTAGTCGTTGGCAGAGGGACTGTGAATAGGTTATGCACAAGGCACTCTCTGAGCACTGATCTTTAAGAGTGAGCTGACTGGTTAGCTATAATAATCACAGCATGCTTTGATACAGCACTTTGCAATCTCAAAATGCTTTCATGGATGTAATCTCCTCTGATCCTCCCAATATCCCCATTAGGTAAGAAAAGCAAATATTGTTAGCCCTATTTTACAATTAACAAAACAGCCTGGAAAAGGTCAGTCATCCTAAGGTTACAGAGCTAGGAAGTGGCAAATTAGAATTTAAACCAACATCTCTCTCTCTTAGGATTGTGCTGTTTTATGAGACAAAGGCTGAGGTTAGGATAATCCCAGCATTGTCCAAAGAAAATTCCATGAGTAACGCCTAACTTCTGTATTTTTATGTCTGTCTCCACACACCACTGATTTCCTAAGAATGATCCTTTAAGTTGTAAGGGGCAGATATGGAATTCAATAGTTTGCCTATCCCCTAGAAGTCCCTGTTCATGACCTAGGAAGGAAATATCTTCTCTGCACCAGTAGAACATAGTCTGACTGAGCCACTCACACACGTGCCCCTAATGTTTTGTTAATTCTTTCTGAAAACCAGGCAGAAAGGCCTATAGATTCCTAACCATAAAGGCAAAAAGAACAAAGAGAACTTCATTTACCCCAAGAGGCTGGGAGATGCCTGGAGAGCAAAGACAGAGAGCCAGAAGCAGTCATCACCCAGTCTAGGAGAGGAACAAGTTGAAGCCCACAAGCTAATAGAGAGAGATCTGAATTTTGTGGAATACTAGGTTCATTTGGAAGTAAGAACAGCCTAGATATGCATGTGCATAAAGCAAGGAGGTTCCCTCTCTCTGCCCTCAGCTCTTTCTCTCCTCCAGCCACCCTTCAGGAGTCCTCTGCTCTTAACGGATCCCCTCCTTATTTCTGTGCCATCTCCATCTAACTCTTCATCTCTGGTCCCAACCTTTCACACAGGCGCCTGCTCTCCATTAAGAAAGTCCCAGATGTCCCTATTCCAGCTGCTCCAAATCATGCTTCCTGCTACAGCCCAACTAAAACTACTTCCCATCCCAGTTAGGTTTAGAGGGTTTGGTGCTGAGATAGCTTCAAGGCAGTGTGCTAGTTCCAAAAGAGATTTGGAATTCTCTTTCTTCCACCATGAATTCCAGCTTTCATCCTATCAGGAATGACCTTCCCCCACTATCAACTACCCAAATCCAACTTGATCCATCTGTCTGGGTTTACCTATTATTCTGCCTTGGCTCCTTTAAGTCTTTCTGATTCCCCTAGCTAGTTATGTATTTGTCCTCTGTCTCTCGGTAAGTGCCATACTCTTTGGTAGCATATGACTTAGTACCATTAATAATAATTTGACAAATGCCATCACCCCTCACAAGATCTTTATACGCTCCTTGATGGTATGTCCATGTTCTACTCATTATTACATTTTCTGCAAAGGGTACTGTGCAGAGGAAGTACCCAACAAGTATTTGACCTTCCTCCATGTACCATATGTCCATTTGAGTCTCCCACCAACAAATGGGAGCTAAGCACAGACCTCCTGGGTTCAGAATCCTGGCTCTGCTATTTATAGGTTTGTGATTTGGGGAAAGTTATTAATCTATGATTAGATTCCACCTTTGTAATAAAGAGGATAATAACAGTATTTATTTCACTTAGTTATTGTGGGAACTAAATGAGCTAACATTTATAAAGTGATTATAACAGTGCCAAGTACATAAAAATCTCACATAAGTATCTGTTAAGTAAAAAAATCATTGCCAAACTCATCATTTTCCCCCTTATAACTTCATTTTTGTTAATGGCATTATTATTTCCAGCTTTCCAAGATCAAACCTTGATTGTTTTTCTCCTTTATGATTGCTACCAGGTCATCCCTATGTCTCACAGATTCTAGAAAGAAAATATCTAGTTTACCTGTTCCTTAGTCTCCATGGCTTCTAGGACTTTATAACTACATTCTTAATCTCCAGAACACGTATTCCTCCCCAATTCCAGGCCACTCTGAATCATGTGGACAAAGTACTCACAAACATTCTTCTCTTTGTATCCTATCTCTGTTCTAAAACCAACAATGGCACCCTATCACCTCCAGAGCCACGTTGAAATTCCTTTGTCTGCCTTGAGAGACCCTCTTTAATCTGCTCCAGCTCTGTTTTCCTAATCTTATCTCTCTACATCTCTACCCCAACAGTATTAACATCATCATGGTCCTGTACAGACATTTTTCTTGTCTCTACCTCTGCTCAATTGTTCTTTCAGCCCAGCAGACTTTCACCTATCTTCTTAAATTCCCCAAACCTATTCATTCTGCAAGGCTGACCACCAGTCCTAACACTGTCCTAGAACTTCCCAGCACCAACTGATTTTCCCCCTTCTCTCTAGTCTATTTTACCTTTGGACAATTACTATGTGCCTTTTGCTTTATGTTACTTATTAATCTGATAATCCCAACTAGATTATAAACCTCTCAAGATCAAGATACAAAACTTCTAGATCTCCCTAGCATCCTTCAAAGAAAATATCAATCAAGGAGCTAAAAAAAATAAAAATAAAAATATTTTAACTGATATTTGATTTTGAACTTGCCTCTCCCTTCCTTCTGGAGGCAGGAAGTGGATGAGGATGTGATTGCATATCCACCTGGCTGATCCTATATGCTGTGACCACAGATGGTGTGGCAACCCTTCCTAGGGGATTTGCTATAGCCAAAAAGCCTGCTCTCTGTGTTGACAAACGCCAACAGTCTCTGTAATCTAGGCTGCCATATGGTTCACCCAGCCCTGCAGCAAAATCAGTTTCTCAGGAATATCTGAGAGATCAAGCACGCCAACTCTACTATCTATGGAGTGCAGGAGGTCACCTTGAGCTAGATCTACCCAAAACAGGAAAAAAACAGAACCTCCAAGGACAAGCCAGAGGCCACCCAGATGCAAAACTGACATCCTCTGAGATACCTGTCAATGACATCTGCCCCTTCTCTGAAATCCAGTGATATTGGCCCAATGAGCCCCCTCCATCAGCACTCTTGGGACTTCCCAAGAAGAATCCACAGCTGAGCAAGGGCAGAAAGAAAAGGTACACTGCCCTCACTGTATGGAGAAAGCTGCCCAAAGTCAGAATTTAATTTCTGTTTTCATAGCATCTGGTCTGGAGGGCTAGTAACAGAGTAAAACAATTTTATCATTGAGCCAGCTGTCCTAATTTAGGAAGGACACTCCCCATTTTTGGATCAACTGTTCATCATTTCCCCATTCTCACTTCTTTGTGGATTTTGAAGGCAGGAGGAGGTCAGGCCCCCATCATCTTCCTAAATTGCCCCAACCCCTCCCACCCAATTATCACAATCACAGACTCCTTGAGGCTGCTGGGGTTTGATACTCAGAATGGAATACAGGGGAAGTCTAGCTTCAGGGAAAAACTCAGCATTTCAGACATCTAGAGTGTCTCTCAGCGCAGGATTTTGCTAAGATTTACGTAGAAAAACTGTAAACCCATGAAGGCTCTATTTCAATGCCATGCCACTTACCTAATTGGCTTAAAACACTCTCTCCACCTGAAGAAGAAACATAATTTGTCTGCCGAAAACAGAAGCCCAGAGCATGAGTAGAACCTGCTCAAGGTCACACAGAAATAAAGACTAAGGCTGGACCTACAAAGGCTGATTTCCAGGAAGGACTCTCATCATTAAAACAATAGCTAAAAAGGCCTGATTAGTCCCCCTTTCCTCATTTAAATCCCCATAGCCCAACTCTCCTCCTGGCCACCTAAAGGAAGGTGCTGTCACTTCTAACTGCCCAATTTGGACTGAAATCTTCCATCTGCTGGCCTCCTGTCATTCTATCCACACATCTCCTGAGTATCAAGAAGACCCTGGATAGATCATAGATCATTTTGCTGAAAAGCCTTCTCTCAGGATTTTCCTTTTTTTTTTTTAAATCAGGATCTCCCTATGTTGCTCAGGCTGGCCTCAAACTCCTGGGCTCAAGTGATCCTCCTGAGTAGCTAGAGTAGCTAGGACTATAGACACGTGCCACTGTACCCAGCTGGGCTGATTTTGAATCAGCTCCCTTGGCTGTGCTGTGTGGCTACGGCACATGTAAGTGTCCTACAGAGGAACACAGAAAAATAAATTACTTCTTCGCTCATTTTCCCTTCAACTTACATTTACTGAGCTCCCATTATCATTTGTTAACTTCATTACCATGAAAGTGATAGGGATACCAGATTATACAAAACCACCAACTCTTCCCATCCCTGAATACAATTTTCAAGGTGCTTTCCCATAGAATTTAATAAAACACAAATGCAACCCATATTTCAGAGATTTGGTGTTTATTAATATTATAAACAGTAGCAACAAAGATAGTAAAGAGCACTTTGTAACTAACCCACCCCTTGCCCTACTTCACTTTAAGTGTCAATCTCAATGTACTACTCATAGATCTACCAACATATCACATCCTTAGGACCGCCTCCTTCCAAGAACCAGAGGTTTATTCCCATGGTCAGTTCTAATCCTGAGGGAAAATCCTAAAGTCACAGAACCTTTGTTAGTCATCTATTTTAAGGAAGGCACAAATTGATACATAAAGATACATCCTCTGCTTCCCTCTTGCATTCAAGAAGCCCACAGTGTGGAGGATCATCCACAGGCTCTCCTCCTCCCCAGGTTGCTCACAGAAAAGCTGTGAACCATACCAAGAAATAGAGGTGGGCATGGCTCATTCTGACTGAGGGAATCAGAAAACGCTGGGAGGAGAAGGGTTGAGTCTTCCAGTCTCTGAGCGCAGCCTGGAAAGATGAGGAAGCTGGGAAATGAGTAGGAAAGCAGAGGCGCACCAAGCCAAGGAAACAGAATGAGCAAAAGCACTAAAGAAGAAAAGTGCACGATTTGGGAATTTCGAGCAGTATGTTTTGGCTACAGCAAAGATAAGTGTGGCAGAGTGGGCTAAAAGGCTCACAGGCAGGTGGGGGCCACATTGGGGAAAGCTTCGAGTGTCCTCTGAAGGAGTTTCAGTTTGCTTCACAGACAAAGAGAAGCTACTAAAGATTTCTGGGTTGGGGAGAGATATCCTGTTTAGAAAGTCAATGCCAACAATAGATGATAGATGGAAGAAAGCAGAAACTCTGAAGGTAGGGAATTCCATCTGTGGCTACTATGGCAGTTTAGGTGAGATATAGCACTCCGATAGAGCATTGTGAATGAAAAGAACTGGATTGAAGAGACTGCAGTAGTAAAAACGATTATGACTTGTCAATGGAAGGGGGCAGGGTGAAAAAGCAGTCAGAGATGACTCTGACATTTCTAATAGCTTGGGAGACTAGATAGATGTTGTTATCTGAGATGGGAGTGTCCTAACCTGAATGGGATATGGTAGGAATACACTAGGCTCAGTTTAAGACTTTTTGATTTGTAGCCTTTGTTAAGACTTCAGAAAGATCAAAGGCAATGCCTCAAAGAATCTTGAGACAGACAAAAGACCCTCCATGGATCTTAAGGACATGCCTCACAGATCCTCCCCATTAAAGAATAGGGATTCACTAATCTTCAGGGTATTGTCCCTCAGCAGCCTCACAGGATGCTTAATGTAGGGAAGAGTATGTATATCTTGGTAAGATTTGTGAGCGTGGCTTTTGTCTAACATAGTGAACCCAAAAAAAGATTCACTGGAAAGCCACATATTTTTTTTTAATTTTTTAGTTGCCAATGAATTTTTCACTTTGTTTATTTATATGTGGTGCTGAGGATCGAACCCAGAGCCTCACACATGCTAGACAAGTATTCTACCACTGAGCCACAGCCCCAGTCCCAAGCCATGCATTTTAAGAAATAATTAGGGGCTGGGTTTGTAGCTCAGTGGGACAGCATTTGCCTAGCATGTGTGAGGCACTGGGTTCGATTCTCAACACCGAATATAAATAAAAAATAAATAAATAAATAAATATCCATCAACAACTAAAAACTACTTTAAAAAAAAAAAGAAAGAAAAGGAAAAGAAATTATTGTGCTATCAGGAAATCTACCAATGTGGACTAACAGGGGTATCTATAAGAGGAAGCAGGCTGAGGAAGTTACTTAGTGGCAAACAGGCTGAATTTGACGGAAAATGAAGGCTAACCCAGAGGGCAGAACCAGGATCCCACAGGGTAGAACTGAGAACCCTGAAGAATCTTCCAGGTCAGTGGCACTGAGCCCTACTCACATGCCAGGCTGGATTTTGGAACTGCTATGGACTAGTGACTGATACTTTCTAAATGGTTTGGTAATTTTATCCAGGGTGTCATTTAGGGAAGGTGGGCAAAGGGTATTTGGGAGCACTATGCTGTGTTTGCATCCTTCTTGTAATTCTGAAATTATTTCAAAATTTAAAATAATGTCATTTTAAAATATAAGCATTACGGGGCTGGGTTGTGGCTCAGTGGTAGAGCACTTGCCTTGCAAGTGTGAGGTCCTGGGTTCCATCCTCAGCACCCCATTAAAAAATTAAAATATATTTAAAAAGTAAGTATTACTTAAAAAAAAAAAAAGAACCATCTATAGCAGTTATCCTACATCTATCCCAGCACTGTATTTGGGGTGGAGGGCAGACACCTTGTCCCTTTAGTTTATGATCTTTGGATCAAGAGAAACAGACTGAAATGGCTGTACCCAAGGAACTATATTGGAGGAGCCCCATCTGCACCTAGACCTGATTTACATAGCAAGGCCTGGCCCTGCGCCTGAACCTGATGTCATAACAGATGAGCCTCCTTGGAGGAGAGCGTGGTCTTGGGTGGGGATGAGTACATTCTTCCGGAGTGAGGAATATAAGTAATCTGTGCCAGAGGGCAGACTGTAATGCCCACATTCTTTAACATTCCTTTCATCTAGAAGCAAAGTGTACATTCTCTCCCTTGAATCTGGGCAGGACTTAGTAACTCTCTTCTAACAAACTGAATATTGTAGGAATAATGCTGTGACTTCTGAGGCTACATCATAAAAAAGACAATGCGGCCCTCTCCTGGCCCTCTTCTGGGATGCTTCCTCTTGCAGTGAGGAAACCCAGGCAAGGTCTCTGGCCTTCAGCCCCAGCTAAGCTCCCAGATGAAAACCAGCCAGCAGCATCTGCTAGACAAGTCAGAAAAGAAAGTTTGAAATGGCCTAATCTAAGCTACTGTTTGACAGTCCAACCTCCATCTGAGTAAAACTACCTGAGAGATACTAAACCTGCTCTCTGAGCCCTTCAAACCCCAGAACTATGAAAGATTCTAACACATAACTGGAGTTTTGTTATGCAGCAATAAATAACAAAAACAATGTGCTATGGGCAGCTGAAACTAGAATGAAAAATGTCAATGAAATCAAGCAACATTTCTCAAGTTCACATAATTAGCAGGGAACAGAGACAGGGTCTGGATGCTATCAGTCTGGATGCAAAACCATTCTCTTTTAGCCAGTGATGGGCTAAAAGACATGACAGTGAGAGTAACTGAAACTAGCCTGCATTGAAAGTTTGCTACAAGCAGGTGCTATCTTCCACGGAGTAACTCACCAAGTCCTAAGCCTTATCACGACGCTATAAGGTAAGTATTGTTATTAGCCCCATTTTAGAGTTGGGAACCTGAGGTACCACGATGTTAATTTACCCAAGGTGATAGAACTCAGCCAGTCACAAAATCATATGCACCCAATTGAAAAGTTGCCTCCAGAACATGCAGTCTTACCCCCCTAGGCTAATACCCAACAGAGTGATACTTCCAAAAAAATATTACACATGGGCTGGGGTTGTGGCTCAGTGGTAGAGTGCTCACCTAGCATGCATGAGGCACTAGGTTCAATCCTCAGCACCACATTAAAAAAAAAATAATAATGTGTCCACCTAAAACTAACTAAATAAATAAACATTTAAAAAAAAAATATATATATATATATATCACATAAACTGCCTGGCGCAGTGGCACATGTCTGTAATCCCAGCGGCTGGAGTGGCTGAGGCAGGAGGATCATGAGTTCAAAGCCAGCCTCAGCAAAATCAAGGTGCTAAGCAACTCAGTGAGACCCTGTCTCTAAATAAAATACCAAAAATAGGGCTGGGGATGTGGCTTAGTGGTCGAATGCTCATGAGTTCAATCCATGGCAGAAAGAAAGAAAGGAAAGAAAGAAAGAAAGAAAGAAAGGAAGGAAGGAAGGAAGGAAGGAAGGAAGGAAGGAAGGAAGGAAGGAAGGGAAGGAAGGATTGCATAAACTAAAAAGGGAACCAAGGACAATGCCTTAGGAACTATGCCTTTTACAAGGTGGTCAAAGGAAGAAAAACCCATGATGGAATGATCTGAGAAGGTGGAGACAGGGAAAAGAAGCATGTGAAAGGCACATCAGAAAAACCAAATGTCACATTCCCCTTACTGGCAGGATCTGCAAACTACCTTCAATCTTCAAGTGTGACCAGGTCAACAGCAAAGCCAGCAATGAGGCCCTTCCCCAAAACTCAGAATTGTTAGTAACAAACTCTTTCAAAGAAAGCAATCTTCCAACTACAGAATGAAGAGTAACATCTGTTGGATTACCCTCTGAGTCCTGTAAACAGAGTGATACTATTGCCCTTTCTATTCTTCCTCCTACAATGACAACACTTGCCTCTACTCTGTAATGATTAAGCTATTATTTAACTTTAGAGAAAAGAAAAGTAAACTCTTGTACCTACTTTAAAAAATATAGTTCGTGACCTTGGGCCAATGAAGACCTCTAGAACTCTTTGCCAACTTGATGTTTTCTTTAGACACAGCTCCCCAGCAAGCACTAAAGTTCTAAGTTATCCCTTCACAGAACTATCTAAAATCAATGGCTTTAACTTTTTCTCCTGTACATCAATCTCTGGACTGAAGGCAGACCATTTGCTGGAGGCCCCAGGGCTGCACTACCACCCAGAAGAAGCACAGAGCCCTCTTTGTGTGGGGACAAAGGCAGAAGCAGGGATAAAGCTGGAAAACAGTCCTCTCAAGGGCACCGGTCCCAGCTCCAGCTCCCATTTGCCCTCTCAGCTAAGCACATACCATGCACAGTGGAAGCCTACGCCGATAATTTATATAGTGAGAAAGGAAGCAGCAAGCTTCCCTCAATCCAGGACCACCCATGTGCCTCCTAAAAATACAGGTTCTATTCTTTACAAGCAGCAAGGGTCTTCTCTCAGAGGTGGCCATATCTTGCTCTGCCCAGAGGGTAACTCCCAGTTCCACATCTTAGGGTCTTAGTATTGACCTGAGTTGAGCCCTGGAGGTGCCATCTGGGAGAAATCACTGTCAGTAGATGGCCAAGACAATGTCATGTTACAAAGGGAGCAGGAAATGTCATTAGCCTTTTTGGAGAAGGCAGCATCATATTAAATGATGCCCGGAAGAATGGGAGAAGACTTCACGGAAAACCTCGCATCTCATCCAAAAGAACCCAACCTGACAGATATGTGGGCAGATCTGTAGGGCGTGGTTCTACCCTCATCCTATGCCAGGACTCGATCCCACCTTCCCACTAGGTCTATCAATCTGAAGTTCAAGGAAGGGTTGGAAACTTTGTAGTAGGAATTTCTGGAGATTTATCTGATTCTTCAAAATGGGGACTGACGAAGGGCTATTGCCTTTTTGATGAGAGTGAGTAAATTATCAGGCCTGAGCAGAAAGTTGGGGAGCAAGGTAGGGCAAAGTGGGAGAGGTGGAGCCTCAGGTAAGAGAGTCTCAGAAGCAAAACTCATGTGGAAAGTGTATGGAAAAGAAAGCAGCTGTGAGTGAGCGGTCAGGCAGGCCGCCCTGGGAAGCCCCAGTGTCCTTTGGAAAGAAACTCTCCACTTCTGGGCCTTGGTTTCACTCTGTGACAAATGAATCATATCATGGTCTGAGACTCCTTTCTTTCCTTTTTTTTTTAAATTCTTCCTTTCATTATCCCCCCCACCAATCAAATTGACCAACAACAATGCTGGGAAAGTTGCATTGGGTAGAGCTCTGCTATTTTCTCTTGCCGAGAGACAATTTCAACGCAACCTGACAAAACAGATCAGCTGCTTAATCCACCTGTTCCACCTTGAGGGTAACGAAACTCTCTTCTCTAGAGTCATGCAGAGCTATCCAGAAGGGAGTCATCCATTAGGCAGTGCTTGGGAAATGCAGTACTGGTCTAAGCATGTGTGTGAGGTGCTACACTGAGATCATTTTTGTGGCCACAGGCGCTAGTAGAAGGGACTCAGACTCCAGGAGGTTGAGTGCCAGAGCCTCCTATAAGGTCATGACTAGAGGTGTTCAGGCCTGGAAACTGGAAGAGAGCTCCCTCCCTCTGGAGAAGCCTGCACCACACTTCCTCCACCAGTATTTCATCCAAGCAGATGTGGAGAAAATGCTTCCTTTCAAGGAAATGGTAACAGAATGAACATGCCAAAGGAGGGACAATTGTATTAGCAATGATAAAGAAATGGGAAAGGAAATTAAATGAATAATACCATTTACAATATCATCCAAAAAATATTGAACACTTAGGGATGCATTTCATACACTGCTTATATAATTAAGAAAAACTCATAAGCCCTGCCTATCATTCAAGTCTGGTGAAAATATCACCCTAATCTACCTCTCCAGGCACCTCACCCATTTCTCCCTTTCCTTCTGTTATTTTGTCCACAAACATGCCCCTAAACTACTGAGATTTCTGCTTTCTTTATACAGAACCAATTTAATAAATCGATTCATCTCTCTTTATCCCAAGCTAACTTACCTTATCTATCTCTGATTATTGAAAGTCCATTTAAAACTACTTCTCCAAGAAACTTTCTTTAATTATCTAACCTGATATAACTTTTCTTTTTATTTGTCTTTACGTGGTGCTGAGGATCGAACCCAGTGCCTCATGCTTGTGAGGCAAGTGCTCTACCACTGAGCTACAACCTCAACCCAATGACCTTTCTTTCTTTTATGACTCTTCTGCTCTTTTCATAGTATTTCTCATAGTCTAGGTTGAATACTGTTCAGTCTTTGTACTTATAAATTGTAAACTCATTGATGGCAGGTATTATGTCTGATGCAACTCCCCTGAAGTACTTTTCTTTCTTTTTTTTTTTTTGGTACCAAGTCTTGAACCCAGGAGCAGTTAACCCTGAGCCACATCCTCAGCCCTTTTTTAAATTTTATTTTATTTGGATACAAGTTCCCACTGAGTTGATTAGGGCCTCACTAAGTTGCTGAGGCTGGCTTTGAACTTGTGATCCTCCTGCCTCAGGCTCCCAAGCTGCTGGGATTACAAGTGTTCGCCATTGCAGCCGGCCATGTATTTTTTTTAACACAAAATATATATTTAATATTTATTGAATATTCAATATTCAATATTCAAATATTAAATATTGAAGCAAACAGCTAAAACATAAAATTAAGAGGAAGCTTTTTTGAATAATAGAAACTTTGGGTACCAAATTGCATTGCTGTCACAATAGAAATAATGATATCCTAACTTTTACAGCTATTTAGCCATGTGGTAACTGTGACCTTCCTTTCATTCAATTCTGAGAAATATAGTTCATCTTGGTTTCTGTTAATTGGACCAATATTAAGATCAAAATCAAATAAAGCATCCCAGCCTAATGGACAAAGATAGATCCTCGGTCTTTATAAAACAGTTCAGGGAAAGAAGGGATAGGGGAGCAAATGTCCTCAGCACAGGCAAGGAATCTGTAGACTGATAAAGAAAACCATAAGGCATTCTGTTTCTGGAGAGAGAATAAATAGTAATCTGACCATCACATCTTGGGAGGGGTCTGTGTTGCTAGTAGATACAGAAACCCTGTAAGATTCTTGTGCTTTGGTCACTCTAGAAACATCTAGGAGGGAAAATGAATCGTTAACCACCTCCCACCCACCTTCAGGAATCTGGCGGCACAATCAGGTCTTGAGCAGAGGCAGGCTCTGAAGATGGTAGGCCTCTGTCCCAGAGAAGGTCCCTGGAGAAGCTATTTGGCTCTCACTGAATGCACAAGTGGGAAGGGAATATGCTCATAGGCCAGAGCTCATATGGCACACTCCCCCTGCAGAACTAGTCAGAGAAAGAAGGCACCTTAACTTAACCTCGTTTCATAATTATCAAAAACATCACAGCCGATTAGCAGCAACTGATCTCAATCAGTGTGAACTTGTCTTTTCATCCCACATTGGCAAAAGCTTGCCGGCTCTTTGCCTGGGTACAGCATGTCTTCTCCATGTTATCCTAATGCCTTTTAATCATCCTTCATGTTTGCTTAAGTTCTCACAGCTTTGCATGGCTCTCTAGCTCAGCACAATTCATCCATGTGTATTGTTATTATTAAAAGAGTTTCATTTCATATAAGACCATCATTTTTCAAACCTGTCATAATTTAGCACCTCCCTGCTCAATTCATCCATTTTTCCCAGTTTTCTAAAGAGTTCCCTATGTCATCTCTTGAACTTCATAAACTAGAATTATTTCTATGTATGATTTCTGAAAAGTAAGTGATAAAAGAAACAAGAAACAAGACAAAAATCTTCATTCTACATACATGCATCCAAACTTAAATTTGGTGATGATGGAGTCAGATTTCTTTTACCTTTAGTCCATATTATACTAACAACACTTCAGACTTTGAAAAAAAGACCCCAAAACAAGTTGTTAAAGACTGTACAGGGGAAATTTCACTGATATTGACATCACCATTCCTTTCCCAAATCAATATTCAGAATTACTAAATGCCACAAAGCCAACAGGATTTAGGGGGTTAAGACTTCCTGCTGTTTAGATATTTGCACATTTACTTTTTCCCTACTTATCCAAATGGCAATTCCCCGATCCTCTGAAATTTAAACACTACCTTCAAGTCAGTTACCTTAAATATACTTCAAAACAGTTTTCAGATAGCTAAATCCCCCTGGACTCTCTTACCAGCTGCATATGAATACGGTCAAAATCAAACTCTTCATCAGTAACTAGGGTCTTTGGCTTCTGGATAAAAATCTAAGCAATTGTGCACTTTGGAATTTTCTCTTTCCATCTAAGGGAAATACTGTGACTTCCATATGGATGCTACTGTGAGATTAACAAGAGCATTAATCAGTGGGAGCTACTGAATGAACAAAGTTACAGCCCTAAATCTCAGTGACAAAACTTTGATTCTGTCCTTTGAGCATCTTGATGAAGATTCAACATGAAAAACTTCCTAATGGCAAAGTATCTGAAAAGTAAGTTGGTATTTTCATTCCTGATCCAAGATTATATTTGTGAAGTAGAGTACTAATTAAGGGGGAAAGAGCATCCTTTGACTAGATAACTCAAGGTGGAAAGAAGTCAGCTATAATTGGAGCCAAACAGTTGAAAATTTGGGTTAGGAGATATATATATATATATATATATATATATATATATATATATATATATACACACATATATACATATACACATACACACATATATACATATACACATACACACATATATACATATACACATACACACATACACATATATATAAACCTGGGAAGAATTTACCATAAAATTGGCTTAATGTAATAATTAAAATTATCATCTGTTAAAAGGAAAATAAAAGATTACTTTGAAAAATGTTTTTAGAAAAATACACATTTTAGATAAATACACATTTCAAAAATGTTATTTTATAATTGCCCTAGAGCTGGGTAGCTAAGGAAAGGGATGAGGGAGACTTTTCTCTATGTATTGTTTTTTTTCTTTAAAATTTTCCTTTTAGTTGTAAATGGACACAATACCTTTATTTTGTTTATTTGTTTTATGTGGTTCTGAGGATCAAACCCAGTGCCTCATACGTGCGAGGAAAGTACTCTACCTCGAGCCATAACCCCAGGCCCTCATCATATATTCTTATGTACTTTCTGAATTTTGAGCCATATAACCAAAAATGTAAATACATTTTTATTAAAAAGATCAAATGGGGGCTGGGGTTGTAGCTGAGTGGTAGAGTGCTTTCCTGCCCAGGTGAGGCACTAGGTTGGATCCTTAAGCACCCCATGAAAATAAGTAAATAAAATAAAGATATTGTTTCCATCTACAACTAAAAAAATAAATAAGCTTATAGTTATTAGGAAATAAAATTAAAATATCTAGATAACAGAGGTGAGGAGGAAGCACGCTTGCTTTGATTGGAGGCCACAAGAAAGTTAGTCCCCTAGACTGTCAATACACTATCCTCCCTAGATCTCAATTAGGTTGTTAGTTCAAACTAATAGTTGTTTTATTTTTGTTTAAATTTGGGGGAAGGGGAATGGTAATCTGTCTCTCTGTCCCCCGATTAAGTAGATCTTCTCTAACAAGAACTTTATTCTTACTGCTCAAATCCTATTAACTCTAACCAGCACAATGATTAAGCATATTGTGCTTATTCTAGTTGATAAGGACTCCTTGGGGGTTTGGAGGGGGAGGTTCCCATAGTGACAGGTAAAGACTATCATCAAACTCAGCTTTTTAGCCCAAGGCTTGGTGTCAGAGATCAGGGAGTTAAGGTTGTTTTAGCATGAATCTAGAGGCTTTCTTTTTTAATGTCTCTTGACTTCATTCATTCAAACAGCACTCAGGGAAAGTCCTATAAAGCAAGACACAGTACCAAACAGGGAGGGTTGGGCAGGGGAGTCAGGACAAAGAAACCCTTAAAGATAAGATATTGTTCCTGCCCCCAAAATCGCATTCTGCAGAGGAAAGCAACTATGACAAGAAATGATGACATTAGGATGGCCATTCAACCCCACAATCTATAACCAAGTCTTGTCCTTACCACTAGGACTGGTCAGTTTCTAATCTAGTTTCATTTTCCCATCTTCAAGCTGAAGCACAGCTGGGTTTCCAGCTGGCTGGGGAAGAAAAGATTCTTTAAATAAATGGTATTTTAAAAATATGCAGTCGCTTTTGCTATACTGAGTTTTGTGAACCACCTTCCTCTAATATATAATTCTGGGTGCCAAATTAATTTAACACTCTCTTAAAGGGCTGGGGATTATAGGTCAGTGGTGGAATGCTTGCCTAGCATGTACAAGGTCCTGAGTTCAATCCCTAGTACAGCAAAATAATAACAACAATAATAATACAAATAAAACTATTCTAAAGAATGTAAAGTCTCCAAGAAATACACCTTGTTCATGTTTAACAACAAAATACACTATACACTGGAAAATAGCAAATGAGAAAGTCCCTGTGGAAGAAATGTTCTTTTTTTTTTTTTTATTGCTAACTACTGCATTTACTCAATAAGGAAAGAGCTTTAAAACATGTTTATAAGAAAGCAACAAGATGGGGTGTAATTATACCAAAATATATGCAACCATCTTTGAAAATGCCAGATTATTTGCAGAACTGGATTCTTTTATAGCATGGCAAAGAGTTGCTAATCCCTGCAAGGCCATCTAACTCCATTTCTTCTCCTTTTCACTGAATGCACAGAAAACACCTCCATGTATGCAATCCTCTAGAAGTGCAAAGATTTTATTCAACTCTTTACCACCAGAGATAGTATTTTTGGATAAATGATACACATGAGAGCTGTAAAAATGCCCCTCTGCATAGTGATGATATTTATCATTTGACAATATATTGTCAATGCAGCAAGACCCCCCACCTACCGTTGTCCACCTTAGTTCACAGACTTAAAGTCAACATTTCACAGTTGAAATTAGCCATATAGGAGGACCGTTTAAAAGATGTGCAATGTGACCCCCCATTGATGCTACTGAGGCATTGCCAACTTTTAAGCACAAATACCTCTTGGAATCCAGACACACTCAGAGCAGGAACTGGCTAAACAAAGTAACAATTCAACCTCAGTTGCTCAATATAACAGCCACAACGACCGTTTCCAAGTGCCAGTTTCCCTATTTTGCAACGGGCAAATCTACTCCAAGGAGAAAATGTTCCCAGTGACCCTGTGGCCCAGAGGGCTTTCTTTAGAATAGAAAACAGAAAATGAATTTGTTAGCTATTTCCTGCTGAACATAAGGAAGGTGTTGTGGTTAGATAGGATGAGTTTGTTTCCTTATTTAATTATACTATTACAGTACCTGTTTTCTTTAACCACATGGTAGAAAATAAGAAAATGTAGTTAATATTCTTTTGTCATCACCAATTCCACAAGTCTCCTCTCACAAACAGGCCTTTTACTTTCTAATCCCCTTACGTAAAACTCCCCAAACTGACTCCCTGTTCACTATGAATTCAAAGCAAAATTTTTTGCATTCTAAAACATTACTGCCATACACATTCCTGCTCCTCTATAATTTATGATGTGTGAGGGCCTTCCCTTTACCAGTGATTGCAATCCTAAATTTATCTTTCTGAGAACTATACTACACATGCTATTTTAATAATATAAGATGGCCATGAACTAAAAGCAGACTATATTTCTGACCCTTATCTCTTTCATGATCTCTGCATTCAGTGGTTAAACTATTAAATGTTCACTAAAACCAACAAGGTATAACTGATAAGGCATATTGTGTTGGGAGGAGAAAGGAAGAGATGGGGAACAAGGGGACAGAGAAGCCCACTACTCTATGGGGATATCTGACAATGACTGTCAGGTCCTCAGTGGCCCAGACTAGAGATCATGTGAAGATGTGCACTTTGCCTATCAGGAATAATTCAACAAAACCCCAAACAGAAGCTGTCCTTGAACAAGGTTCAGTAAATGTTTTTACTGTCTATTTCCCACTGCACAATACAGTTCCACAGATTCCCAAGGGATCTCAGACAAAATACTTACTAGAATAAAAAATTAGAAATTCTTAACTGGTCTCAACTTGTCATCATAAAATATTTAGGAACATAAAACCAACATTAAAAAACAGTCAACAATATTCCTTAGAATAATGTCAGCACCATAAACTGCTGTTATCTCTGAAGTTTTTTCTCTCCTTATTAAGACACTGCCAAGATTCTTCTCATTAAAGTGATCGCAGTTTAACATAGTGCCTAGATATACTCCCACAACTAAACTCCTAAAATTTGCCTCTTGAAGGTGCGGGGGAGGGAAGCTTCCAAAAGTCAAAGGCATTAATCTAGAAAGAAGAGAGCAGCAAAACTTCCAATGAGCTGTTACACATATTTTGCTACTCAAGGCTATCTACACTAACCAGATTCAATTGGTAAACTGGTAAACATACCAACGTCTCTAAGAATCCAGGTCATCTATGGAAATTCAGTGATTATACAGTCCAGAGTCACAACAAATGCCACAGATTCAGCCTGAGAACAAAATGAAACCCCAATATGAATAAGCACAGGACAGGCTGACAGAATACTCCAATGAAGGGACAATTCAGTTTAAATATCTTACTGAGAAGTAAGTACTGGATTCAGGGTCAAAAAGAAAAAGCTCATAAACTGACATTTCTTTGACTTCCATTCTCGGCTTCAGGGATCTCCAGATTCAATGATTTGTTTCAAATCACCTGCATTCTTGTGCAGCACCCAACATCATGAAGATAAGAGATGCAGTGGATACATCCGGCCAGGAAGATGTCAAAGCTGAACTTACAGCATTCAGCAGAAGTAAGTTACTCTATTTCATCATCATCATCATCCAAAGCTCTAGTAAGATCCTCCAAAAACCGCTAAAAGAGGTGTCTGCTAGCGGTCCTGGAGGTTTGCTGCGCTACCCGCTCGGCAAAGACAGGCAATCACCATAGAGGGGGAGAAAAGGAGCCACATGGAGGACGGAAAACAGTAGCAGAAAAAGTCCAACTCTGCCTGCGCCAGCGGTGTGGATGGCAGAGCAGCGAGCCCCGGGAGAGGAAGGAGGGGGCGGGGGATCATTCCCTAGGAGAACTTGTAAGCGGAGGCCTTTACAGCCTGAGAGTCTGCCCAGCCGATCCTGCAGACCCTGCCAGCCTGGGCAAGGCAGGCCCTTGAGAGCAGAGCGGGCGAGGCCTCGGAGGGTCACTCCTGACTCACTAAGCCTCAGGCCAGCACCGCCCGGACCTTTTCGTGTTTCTCCTTCCGCTACTGGGCTGTGATGGCAGCTTTCCAGCTCCACATGCCATACATCAGCCGCAGATCCCAGCTGGCACAGGCCGGAGCCTCCCCCCAGGCCCCCGACCCTGGCACACTTTGAGCCTGATCCTACTTCTCCTCAACCTCAACCCCCTCACCCACCCATGCCAGGCGCCCTGCCCAGGGGGGTGGCCCCACCCCCTCCAGCGGCCGGACGCTGCCAGGCCTGGGCACCTGCAGCACCTCCCTGCCCCAC
>NW_026000026.1:71331375-71338953 GCF_001458135.2 Marmota marmota marmota
AGCAGCAAACCTGCCGCATCTGGCCAGGCCATTTGGGGGGCTCCGCCGCTCAGCCGCCGCCGCCTTGGGAGGGGAAACAGAGCCCGCTGGAAAACCGGAAACAGCGTAATGTTAGCGCCCCGTAGCCCTCCACCCGCAGCCCAGGGAGGTGGCCCAGCTAGGGCAGGGGGCAGGAGGCAAGCGGGCCGCGATGCGCAGCGAGGCGCAGCGCAGCGCTCCCTCCCTGCGCGCCAGGACTCGGAGGAGGATGCGGAGGATGGGACGCCCGCCCACTTGCTCTCTCGCGCCCCCTCTACCCCCGGACCGAGTGGAGAGCGCGGCTTCTGCAGGGAAAGCTTGGGACTGTACTGCTTTAGTGCCCGCCTTCAACCCGCAGGGGCACGGGAGGAATCGTGCCACCCTTTGATCTTGGGATTTATCGGCATGACAGTGGGGGTAATGCGTGAGGAGAGGATGGAAAAGAGATAGTGGCTTCTGACAGCATCTTTTGAACATGGGAGTAGGACACAGGGCATGTCCCCTGCCTTTGGCCATCAGCTGTAAGAATCAGGGAGGTTGCCACGGGTCAGGATGGTGCGCCGTCCTCTCACCTCCTGAGCTGTCCCCTTCCCTAGGAGGACCCTGAAAGTGGGCCCTTATACGAGCCCACGTGCTCGGCCCTGCCACCGCCTGGTGAGTGCTGGATATTCGAGTTGAGGCGGGGAAGGATCCCAGCCCCATCGTTTTATAAAGGGTTGGGGCTGCCAGGAGTCTTGTCTCAACGTTGAGGACGCTTAATCAGAGGTGGCTGTTGGAAGAGGGTAGTTTCCAAAACTCTGGGCTTTCTCCAGGAGTCAGGGAGAATTAAGCTGCACGCTACACAACCCCATTTTTTTTAAGCAGCTCCCCAAGGGAGATGGGTGTCCCTTGGGAGTCTCTGTCAGGACCAGAGACTGATCCACAAAAACTGTTTCTTTATAAAAGTCTGGTGCTTACAAGAGGCAGAAGAGTTTGCTCCACTGGAATCAGTGTCTTATTTAAAAAAAAAAACACATATATCTCCATAATCTTTTCTTCTATTAATGAAGGTCCAGGAAAGGTTTACTAACCAGCTTTTATTCTCGAAGGATGTTGAGCTCAGGAATGCTAGTGAGGTCTTTGAGAATTTCATCCCTGTATGGGCCTCCCAGGAAACTGGCCTAAGGATGTCTGACTTAGTCTAGGACAGCTATTCTGGAAAAAGAGTGCTAGACCTTTTCTCCTATCTATCTTAAGAGATTAACTATATATCCCAAAGCAACAGAGTTATTTCTCCCACCTGACTCCAAATTCCCTATAATTTTTAATGACCATCCAATCTATTCCAATAAGTCTGTTAGTCTCATCTTTTATCCTTCAACCAAGCAATCACCAATTTTTAAAAAAATCTTAAATTTATATACTTCCCCTCCAACTCTGCTTAAGACCAAGTTGTCATCTGTCACCTGGACAACTGCAAATCCACACCTTTTGCCTCATCACCCAGCTCTAATCCGACCACTGCCTAAGTGATACTTCTGAAATAAAATTATTTCTTTCAGCAAGGCTCTTTGGGGGGCTCCTTTTACTTAGCCAGTTCCATCTCCTGAGAGCCTACCCCTATGCTGAAATCCTCAGCATACTGTGCTGTTTCTTGGTGTGCTTCTGCATGTGGTATCTTGTGTTCACCTTGTCTTGTGTCACCTCCATCTTGTCTAACAGGAAAATATTGTTTGCCCAAGACCCAGCTCAGCATTATACCTCATTCCCCTTCCTAAATATCCGCCATCGCTCCCATCACCATGCATATCCATGATGGAATTAATCCCTTTCTCGTCTCTGTTACCATATGCCTCATACATATTACTATTATGTTATTGACCCATACAGTACTTCAAAGAGCTATTAATAGGTCTGAATCTCCCATCAAACCAAGCACCTTAATGTCAAGAACTATGTGCTCTGAGTGTTTGGATCCCTACTAAACCAAAACAGTACTGCAATAGATTAAGAGTCAGCAAAACTTTAGTGAAAAGGGGGTGAGATAACTGAAGGTTAGCATTCTCAGAGCATCAAGCCAACCTTGATGGTCTTTTCACTGAACCCCTTTCATTTTTCATGGAACACAGATATCAAATCATAAGATATTGCTATAAGGAGGCTGGCTAACTCCACCTTCTCGTTTTTTTCAATGAAAAACAAAGTGCTAGAGAAGAAAAGGGATTTAAGATCACACACAGCTAAGACTGTATCAATCTTCTGTTTGGGAGGCAAAAGAAGCGGAGAGTTTGTGCTCTGGAGTCAAGCATAGATGGGTTTCAACCGATTTCATAACTTACTAACTTTTGGATTTATGGGAGTCTATTTACTCTTTAGGTCTTATTTCTTCATCAGATAAATAGAGAAAATAATAGGGTCTGCCTTACAAAGCTGATTTTTGCTCATTATATACTTATTCAATAAATACTCAACCCGTGGCACCTCTGTGCCAAGAACCAAGGCACCATCCTTGTTGCTGGGTCTACTGTGGTGAGACAAACTACACTGTCCCTGTTCTCAAAGTTCCTGCTCTGGTTGGGGAGGCAACAGTAAACAACTAGGCAAATAGGTAACTAATTGCTCATAGTGATGAGTATTCTGAAGGAAATAAACAGGACGAAATGATAGGGAATAATGGAAAAGGGAGAGGGAGGTCAACCTGGATAAAGGAAGGCTTCTTTGAGAAGATAACGTTTAAACTGATACTGGAAGAATGAAAAGGATGTGGATTATAGGAGATAATATGCATAACATGCTTAGAACAACTCCTGGCACGGAGTAGGGGCCAAAATTAACTGATATTTAAGTTATATTAAAATATTATTGATATTTGAGTTATATCAGCAGTTCCCAATCACAAGGTTTGAATCTCTAAGGGATATGCAGTTATTGTACACTAGGATCTTCTGTGTGTTCAAAAATGTGGCTGGGGGGCTGAAGAAATAAGTCAGTGGTAAAGTGTTCACCTAGCAGTTGTGAAACCCTGGGTTCACTCCCTAGTACCACAAGAAAAAAAATGGGGCTGCATGTAGTGGTGCACCTCTGTAATTCCAATCACTCTGAAGGCTGAGGCAAGAGGATCACAAGTTCGAGGCCAGCCTCAGCAGTTTAGCAAGATCCTTAGCAAGTCAATGAAACCCTTTCTGAAAATAAAAAATAAAAGGACTGGGGGATGTGGCTGATGGATAGAGCATTTTTGTAACATGTGACAGACCCTGTTCCCAATAGTAAAAATAGATTCCTTGATTAATTAAAAAATAGATTCCTTGATTAGTAAAAATATATATTCAAAGGGCTCAGTGGTGGAGTGCATGCTGAGCATGTATAAAATCCTAGGTTCAATCCCTGCTACCATGGCAAAAAGGAAAAAAACTCTTTTTTTTTAACACATCCATTTTAAAGTATATCAAGACATGTTTAAGTGAAAAAAACAAGGTGAAGAAGAGTGAAGAGTGGTAAGACATGCTACCATGTTGTCTTGTTAAAAAAAAAAAGAAAAAGATAAATATGTGGATTGCAGATACAGCTCAATAGCAGAGCATTTGCCTAGTATGAATGAGGCCCTGGGTTTGATCTTCTTCAGCACCACTACCAAGAGGATGTGGGGGTAAAGGTTTGTAGTATATAAATTACCTTTGAAAGTATATAGCAGAAATTGAGACAGTAGTTGATTTGGGGTAAGGGCCGTGTGTGATTAAAAGTCTGGGTGCAAGAATACTTCCACAGTATTCCATTTTCTATCTTGTGAATTATGTATTAAGTCCATGTGCTATCTATTTTAAAATATTTTTTTTAAAAGAGAGGACACTTCATTGAATGTTTATCAGGTATTTTCACAATCTAAGGCTACTTAAAGCAGAACTATTATTATATGGGATTGCTTTAGGTTTTTTTTTTAACCTTTAAATGAGATTATTCTGCTAAAAAGTATTGAGAATTATTTCTCCATAATTATAACTGTTAGAGAAAGCCTTAGAATGTAAAGGTAAGCTGGCACAGTGGCACACAAGGCAGGAGGATCTCAAGTTCAAGGTCAACCCCAGCAATTTAGCAAGGCCCTAAGCAACTTAGTGAGAACCTATCTCAAAAAAAAAAAGCAAGTTCCAAATCTTAACAGTCTACTAAATTTCCTCACAGAAAATGAGGCAGAGTCTTCTAAAGGGAAGAAATGCACCTGTCCAAATTTCTTCAAGGTGTGTTATTATGAGGATAAACTTTCAGAATTAACCTCTGCCATTTAGTATAGAAGAGCAGGGTATTTGGTGTTAGAAGATAGCCAATTCCATACTGATCTTTTCCCAGAGTTCAAAAGTGAATTAGTCTTAGAAAATAAGACCTGATATTCTGAGCCTCCTGATTCTGCATCATAATTGAATAATTGATAATAAAACTAATAATAGCTGCCATTTTTAATGGCTTATTTCATATTAGAAACTTCATGTTTATTATTTTTATCCCTCAAAATTTTTGCATTTTACAACTAAAAAGACTTTTAGAAGTTTAATAACTTGCCCAAGTGATGGGAGGAGTTGGGACTCTTAATTGCCCATTGCTGAAGCACCTACCTCATGCACACTACCACCAGGTCTCTCTGGGTGACAGGCATTCTCTCAGCCTCACTTTCCTTGTCATCCGGAAGGTCTCTAATCTTTCCAAACTACTTCCACACATATTATACTATTTGTGGAGAGCAAGTAGTATAAACATCATCTTAGAAATCAGTGAGGGAAATGGAGATACGAAGAGAATCTAAGTGACTTTCTAAAGATCCCAAAGCTACAGATAGTGTTTTTGCCAAGATTTACCACAGACTCAAGCTCACATTTTTGAACAAAGCCACAAGGAGACATGGAAGCCAGTCCTATTCACTACACCATGGCTAACCACAAGGTTGTGTGTGGCGGGGGAATTCAACTGGTTTATGGTAGCAGTGGGCTGTGTCACTATATAATAATCACTAAGAACAAAAACAGAAGTAGACAGAATGGTATAGACATTCTGAATTCAAGATAGAACACCCACATGAAAAACTTGGCTTCTTCTCTCAGATCCCTCCCACACAAGATGGGCTTCTTCCAGCTTCAGCCAGTCTTTAGCAGGCCAGAAAGGACCACTGATCCAGGTTACAAGACCTACTACTTCCAGGAGAACTGGCCAGGCAAGGAGATATGTATGGCCTGCAGCTGGTCACGAAGTCTCACAAATCAAGCCAAACACCTTGCAGGACAGTCTCACTTTCTAAATAAAGATGTTTTATAAACTTCTTTTTTTTTCTCCTTTTGAGATCTGTTTTCTAAATTTGGCTTCCAGAGTCACTTTCAGGTTCTGTGTGGTTAATTTCTTTTCCTCCAAGGATTTTCAAACAAGGGACTAAGTAGAAAACAGATATTGAGCATCAGAATTTTAGCATTGGGAAGGACTTCAGCCTCAAAAAGTAGCCCAATGCACTCCTTTGGCAGAAGACATGGAGACTGTGGCAATGTATTGATTGGTTCAAGGTCACATAAGTTAATGGCAGGAACAACCCCAAAACCCTGATTCCTCGCCTGGTGCTCTTTTGTCTACTTTTCAAAATCCTCGCTCCACTCCTAGTGGCCTGTGAGTCACTTTGCCTTTCTAAGCCTTAGTTTTCTCCCCCAATAAAATTGGAATAATAATATATGGACCTCTGAGGAGTTTGGGAGAATGCAGTGAGATAATTCATGTAGAATGCTCCACATACTACCTACTAACTGGCTACGAGCAAAGGCAATGGAGTCCAATTGCCTGCATTGAATTCCAGCTCTGCTGCTTGCTTAATTGACATTTTGGCCTAGTTACCTAACTTCTCTCTGTTTCCTCAACTGTAAAATGGATAAAATCATAATAGTTCCTACCTCATTAAATTTGTTGTAGATCTTAAATTTAAAAATATATTTTGGGCTAGGGGTGTAGCTCAGTGGTAGAGAGCTTGCCTAGCATGTGTGAGGTCCTAGGGGGGTCAGTCCCCACACTGCAAAACAAAATTTTAAAAAATAATAATAATAGTAATGTATCACCCACTTAGAAAAATGCTCAGCAGGTTAGCCATTATCAGTCTGACTGTAATAACCACCTTTCTTATTTTATGTAGCCACGCTTTGCCCAAAATCCAGCAATTTTTAAAGCAGCCATTGTTATATGTTTTGGACATATGCTAAAATTTTTAGAGCCTGATGTTCTGCTTTTTTAAAAAAAATAAGTAACATTGTAGGTAGTCCCAGCTCCCAATCAAGAGAGATCATGATTCAATAATTTATAGTCTAGGACTGTGTTCTGAGTCTAGAGACTCTACTCCCTGGTTGCTGAAAAGGGCAGCAGACCCTCTGTCTGAGTTGCTCCATCTGGGATAATAATACTTTTCTTTGCACAGTGCTTTGAGACCTTTGGATGAAAAGTGCTATGTGAGCACAAATTATTATCTCTTTTCCAGGTATCACTTTTAGATTCAAATCCAGAAGTTCCCTAAAATAGACCACAGCAGAAGTACATTGTGGACACAGATATATCTATCTTGTATTATCGCAATCAGATAATACACTTATTCTTGACACCATCATTAGTTTTCTTTTGCATGTGGTAAGCATATCTAATTTGAATTGGTAAAAATGGGTTATCCTCAGGATGGATGTTTTTGCTGTTTAACTTTCAAAGAGTCTGCAACTCCCCACACACTCTGTTTTCCTGATTTGTGTATTTGGATTTCTCTCCTGAGGTCAACAGGAACTCTGAGGTTCATTCAACTCTGGGGGCGTGAAGCAGGACAAGAAGAAATGATTCTCATATTCCCAAATCCTCGGGCCAGTGGACATTTGAATATCAAATTCTACCATGTTTCTAACTTGTCATTTTTAGTGTGTGCTCATTCTTTTTCATTTTGTTCCTAGCTATTTCCCATATCATCTGAGGTTAGTAATTTTAAGACTTTACCTTTCTTGAGTTTTCCTTACAATTCATAAATGTATTCATTCTGACCACGAAAAAAAAGCACTTATTGAAAATCTACTACGCATAGCACTGACCCAGATACTAAAGAAGGAATAGCCTTGGTTTCCGTTACAGCTAAAATCTAGGCAAAATTAGTCAGGTGAACTTTATCTATTAAGCCAGCATCTGCCCTGGCTTTCCCCAACACGTCACACCTGTGTGCTCACACACACACCCCCCCCACACACACACCACACATACATACCCCTTTCTCCTTGGTTGTCACTCCTCTCCTTTGCCTCTCAGAGGCTCAGGGTCCCACTGCTCTCAGCTCTCCCAAGTCTAAGGACAGAGAGAGCAGACTCTACAAATGGTAAGTTCTCAATATTTGCTGATAGGTCAAACTCAGTCACACTAAGATATTAATAATATCTATTAGGGCCAAATGCAGGCCTTTTTAAGTAATGCCTAAATTCCATATATATATCAGGGATTAAAGCCAGAGGTGCTTAACCTCTGAGCCACATCCCCAACCCTTTTTTATATTTTATTTAGAGACAGAGTCTCACTGAGTTGCTTAGGGCAATATATATATAT
>NW_026000026.1:71338975-71388657 GCF_001458135.2 Marmota marmota marmota
ATATATACACACACATATACATATATACACACACACATACATAATATACATATAAAAGAAATCTTTGGAGCAGAGATATGGAGCAGAGACTATAATGGTACAAGAGTGGAACCAAAGAGACCAGTTATAAAGCTATTATAGTAGACTAGGTGAGAAAGGACAGAGGCTTGGACTTGGTAGAAGCAGTGCTGGTGAAGAAAAATTGTTGAAATTCAAGATATAATTTGAAGGTGAAATGAACAGGACTTGCTGGATGATTAAGTGGTTGAGGAAAATAGAATAATCAAGGATGACTCAAATTTGGGTTTGAGCACCTGGACAGATGGTGGCAACATTGATTGAGATGGGAGATTCAGTGAGTATTATAATATGACTAGAGGAAATTGAAAATTCCATTTATGACACATTATTAATAATAAGATGCCTGTTAGACATGCAAACGGAAATTCAAATACTTGTTGGGTTGAAGTCTGCACTTCAAATGAGAGGTCATAGTTAGAGATTTAAATTTGGTAGTCAACATATACCTGGTATTTAAAGCTATGGAAGTAGATAAGATGATGAAAAGAGAAGGTTGATAGAGATGACCATCTAGAACAGTACTACTCAACAAAAATGTGTGCAAGACACACATGTGAGCTACATGTGTAATTTTAGATTTTTTAGTAGCCACATTAAAAAGTTAAAATATAAAACAGTAGAGATCAATTTAATAACCCAACACATCAGAAATGTTACTATCTCAACATGTACTCACATAAAAATTATCGATATTCAACATTCTTTCTTTCACACTAATCCTTTGAAATCCAGAACATATTTTATACTTACAGCATATCTCATTTCATGCTGGCTGCATTTCAGGGGTCAATAGCCACATGTGGATGGTGCGAGCCTAGAACTTAGCCAACAGCTAGAGGTTGAATAGAGGAGGAGGAGGTGGGAAAGGAGAAGCCAAAAGAGGAAAGTTATTTATAAAAGAGACTTCAACTGTGTCCAGTGTTTATAAGTGACTGAGAAAGATGAGAAGTTCAGCAACGTGGAGGTCACTGATGACCTTGACTGGAACTGTTTCAGAGGAGTGATGGATTCCTGGACAGAAGCCAGAATGGAGTCAGTGAAAGGTAAGAAAGTGGTGACAAGCAATAAAAACAACTTTTCCAAAAAGGTTTTGCTGTGCAGAAGAAGAGAAATGATGCCATGATGGGGGCAGGGATGCAGGGTCAAGGAGGATGCTCACTAAAACAGGAGATGCTAGAGCACATTTGTATGGCAATGGGAAAGTCCCAATGGGAAGGAAAAAACTGTCATGGGGGAAAGGAGGTAATTAAAGAAGGGAAGCCCTTCTGAACACAGGAGAGATGGGCTCAAAGCACCAAGAGAGGAGCTGGTCTTTGAGAGGAAAAATGATTCTCTGATTAAAATAGGAAGAGAAAGAATGTGTGATATAGTACTGGAGAAGCACTGTTCCAGATGATCATCAAGCTCTGGGTAATAGGAATCTTCATGTTAACACAGGGCAGAAACGAAATGGAGAGGAAAAAAATAAGATGCCTAATGGAGAAATGCAAGCTGAAAAAGGAAAGGTAGCGTGGATGTGGCAGGGGGAAGATGGGAGACTGTATTCTTTTTCTCTTCTCTCTTTAAAAAATTTCCATTTGATTAGTATAAGAGAAGATAATACTTATTCAGTTTCTGAAATATTGGTGTTCATTCACCAAGGTACCCCATTTCTCTGGATCGAGCTACCTAAGAAACCAATTTAGTGATTACAAGTTGTTTGCTGATCAGAGTCTTAGAGAAAAGGGAATGAATAATATTAAAGTCATTTCATTCTAGTCATTAAAAAGCCTGATGAAGTCTCTCTCATATGTATAATAGGGCATATACGTGGTCATATTCAGAGTCTTGCTCTCCTCAACCATGTTGAAGTAAAATAAATGAAACTTTATAATCCGACTTGTGTGACAAGCTACCTGAGGCTTATTTAATCTTATACATATTTGATAGTCTGGGCCTATCTCATGCCTTTAAGAAATTTCAAAGACCACTCCAGGGGAAATATATCAGGCAGGGTCCCAAGCAGGAAATGGTACTCCACCCAAAATATTTTGCTGAAATAATTTATTAAAGGGACTACTTATAAAGATGTGACAGAATTAAAGGAAACAAAAGGTATGTAAAAGCACTCAGGAATTAGCAAGAGTGGTGTAACATTCTATTCCCTAGACATGCAGGGACAAGATGAAGAAAGTGTCACCAGATCCCAAAAAATGCTGGAGTCATGTACCAGAGGCTGCTGGGCAGTTACTGCAAGAACATGGCACCGATGTAGGGAGGAAGAGTGGGAAAGAAGCATCCTGATCTTTCTTTCTTCCTCCTACCTTCCTGCCTACCTTCTGATGAATCCAGTGGAGGCCAGGTGGAAAGAACATGGTGCAGTCCATAGAGGTTAGGGCTCCTGTGTTTGGGGGCAGGACTGGGGAAGATGGAGAGTTAATCTGGTGGGTAGGAGTCAGGGGCAACCAGAGTATAACTAACACAGGAAGATAAGATATCCTTACACAAAACAATTAAAGAAGAAACTAAATACCAATGTCAACTATGGACTATATATTAAGCACTAAATGCTGGATAGAGATGAGAAAAGGGGTGAGGGAAAGCTAACTTACAATAAGACTACAGTAACTCTTAGCTTTCATTCATCCTTCTTACTACACTAGAGATTTGAAAGGCAAGAGATAGAGATAGATTGTTTTGTGAGTTTTTTTAAAAAAAGAAAAACTTTTATTTCCCCATTATTATTAGGAGGCAAAAAAAAAATCCTAATTGTAGAAATAACTCTTTGACTTTTTGAATAAGTATCCTGGGCAGATTTTCATCTCCAATGATCCTCAGTGCTACTACCCTTACCTTCCTCAACCTGTACCTCTGGAAAGAGGCCTAACCACCGCCCCCCCCCAGGAGATACTGGCTTACTGAAGCTTAAATTTAGACAAAAGCCCGAGACACACATTTGAGGTCACTAAGCTTCTGTCACCATATGGACACAATCAAATAGAAAGCAAAACAGCATTATGGTTGAGAAGACAGGCTCTGAAGTCAGATTGCCTGCATTTAAATGCCGACTTTACTACTTATTAGCTATGTGACCTTAAATAAGTTACTTCTGTTATCCTCCATGTTAGCTGTGAAAATGGAGATAATAGTACTTATTCCACAGGGTTATTTTACAAGGATTACATAAGATACTTCATGTAAAGTGCTTAGGATATGCTTGTAATAAAGGCTTAACAGAGTCTTATTATTACTAAAGCTAATTATCTGATTCTGAAATATTATGCAACCAATTCTAATTCTCTTTAATAACCTGATCTTGGTCACCGCCCCCATATCTTTAGTTTTTCCTCTCTCTCTCTTTCTCTTTTTCTCTCTCTCTTCTACACACACACACACACACACACACACTAGACAGCAGAGTCCCATTTATATCAAAAGTTCATGGATGCTCTTTAATTTATTTATTTACTCATATCTTGGTTAAGCACCTGCTATGTTTCAGACATGGGACCAGGTGTGAGGCATAATTTGAAAGTGAGAAAAAAGCAGACAAAGCCCTTATCTTTAAGGAACTTTTGATCCAGCAAGGGATACAAACATTAATCCAATTGCTATAATAAAAACTGTATGATAGGATAAAGCCCATTTGTATATTGTGACATTGTAGTTCAGATTTTTTTCAGCTTCTGGAGAAAAGAAAGCAAGCAGAATTCTGTGAGCTGCAAGGGAGACTTCAGGCTGTGCTGTCCAAGTAGGTAGCCACCGAGTGCATGTGGCTATTCACATTTTAGTTATAAGTAATTAAAACCAACTATAAAACTTAAAATTTCAAATTTGGTTCCTCCTTTGTACTAGCCATATTCCAATTACTTAATCATCTTTTGTGAGCAGTGACTACTGCAAATGAAAATATGGGACTTCCATCATGGTAGAAAGTTTTATTGGAGACCCATTCAGGGAAGCCCCATATATAAAAGAAATTCCCTTGGTCTAGAAAGGAGAAGTTGTGGGGGAAAGTGCTATAAAAAACAGAAACCATTGCAGAGATTAATTTTTCCAATTTAGAATCATAATCGTTAGTAGATATAAGAGTACCAGGTGATGCTATGCTTCTTCACCAAAAAAAAAAAAAAAAAAAAAAAGCATTTTTTTAGTTTTAAGTTCAGGGAAAAATTGAATTGACTTCATTATGAATTATGATTCTCACATTCCTACTTTTTTGAAATAGAAAACTCTAGGAGTATCTATGAGCTAAGGGGTTTTTCCCAGAAGCTATGGAGGGTTTTGTTTGGTTAGTTTATTTTGTTTTTGTTTTTGGTCTATCAGTTAACTCTCTTTAATATTTCTTTCTTTTTCTTTTCTTTTCTTTTTCTTTTTTATTCCCCCAGTACCAGGGATTGAACCACTGAGCCACATCGCCAGTCCTTTTTATTTTTTTATTTTGAGACAGGTTGCTTATGGCCTTGCTATATTACTGAGGCTGGCCTTGAACTTGCAATCCCCCTGCCTCAGGCTCCTGAGTCTCCGGGATTTCAGGTGTACACCATCATGCCGGCTCTCTTTGATATTTCTGACCCCACCATTTCTTACTTATAAGCATGCCACTTTTCTAAGCTCCCTTATCTCCATTCTCTCAGGATCACAAGCTTTGAGTATGATTTCACAGTGACTGTGTTTGCATCCAGGAGTCAGAAGCAAGAGCCCCTCTGTGCGATCATTCTTTCAGTGCTCCTTTTTTTTTTTTTTTTGTATTTGACAGTGAGTGCAGAAAAAATGCCATCACTATGACGAGGGAAAATGGTACTTTTAAATTTACACCCAGAATAAGTCTACCATGTGCACACAAAATGAAAGAAGTCTTGTTGACAGGTGACAATTTTCTACCTGAAAAAAAGAAATTCAAGTCACTAAAGGGAAAATGAAGACTTGCTGATTTTCTAAGAAAAATCATAGCTGTGGCTGTTATTGTTGAGAATTCTCATCAGAAAAATTTAATTAGCAAGACAAAATATGGATATGGTTTGCCAGTTATAAAGATGAATTTAAAAATGTGGCTCCTAAACTGAAATAACCTAATACTGAATCCTGTTGGAACAACTCAGCTGATCAGCACGTAAGAAGTCCTTCTCCCCTGAGATCACCATGTGGTGAGGAAACCCAAACAGTTATGTGGAAATGCCCATGTGGAGGGAAACCAAGGCCGCTGGCTCACAGCCCCAGCTGAGCTTCCAGCTGGCAACCAGCACCAACTGCCAGCCACGAGAGCGAGACAATCTGAGCTCTTCCACCATCCTCAGCACCCAGGCAACAGCTTGTGAAGCAGAACCACCTGGCCAATCTAAAGCATGGTGAGAAATAATAAATTATTATTTTAAGCCACCAAGTTTGGAAGTAGTTTGCTAAACAGCGAGGATGCCAGAAATAAAACCTTCTGTAAGACGGTGTAGACTACCTAGCTTACCTCCTCTGTGCATCTCATACATAATGGTAGGCATGTATTTTGCTTTGAGGAACTCAACTGTTGTAGTATAAGAAAGAAAAATATCAGACAATGATTCTCCCTTCCTCCCACCACCAAATATGCCAACCTTTCCACACATGTACTCACGCTCTCTACCTTTCCTCTGTTAGGTTAGAATTGTCCAAGTTCCCATTAGAAGCCAACGCCTGCAGTTGGGTTCCAGATCCCATTATTTATAGCCTTTTCAAGGATTCACCAATTATCTCTTCTTTCTGCCACAACATCGTTTTTTCCTTTCTGTTGACTCATTGCCTTCAGTAGATAGATCCACACGTCTTAATATCAGCCACTTAAATATTTTTCCTTTGATTCCACATCCCCTCCACCCATTGTCCCATTTTTCTGTCTCCATTCATAGCAAATGACTCCACTCCCTGAATCAGTTGTCTATGGTCCCTGTCTCCAATTTCTCTCCAATTTCTCTGTCTCCAAATTCTCTCCACCCACTCCCACTGGGCTTCTGTCCATACTGTTTCACTTACATGGTTCTAGTCAAGGTCACCAATGACATCCATGCTGCCAAATCCAACAATCATAATCCCCTGGCCTTATATTCCTCCAACTCTTAGCAATATTTGATATCATTCATCACTCCTTTCTTGAAATGTTTCTTTTTTTGGCTTCTGCTACATCTCACACTTCTGATTTTTATCCAATCTACTAATTACTCCCTTTAAAGCTTCATCTTCTGGCTATTCCTCCTTTGATCAGCCTCAAATTGTTGGTATTCTCTAAACAGCAGTAGAGATCCTTCTTCTTTCTATCCATCCTCAGTCTGTAAGTAATCCCATCCACTCTCATGGTTTTAAATGTGCAAGAGTTGATGACATATGTATATGTATGTGTATACGTGTGTGTGTGTGTGTGTGTCTCCTCTTTGGGAACTCCAGAATCACAATACTTATTCCCTATCTAACATCTCCACCTGGAAGTCTAAAAGGCATCTCAAATTTGACATTCTCAAAATAGAAATTTGATCCTCCAATTCCATCTCCCAACCTGATTCCTTCCCATTTCAGTCAGTTGTACAGTCTCTTCTTAGCTGCTTAAGCCCCAAATCCTACAAGATACTGAGTCCACCTTGTCCCTAACCATCCACATCTAATCCTAGTCTAATCAACTCTATCTCCAAAATGTATCACAAATCCTCCAACTGCTTCCTGGCACCACTGCTGCCCTCACTTAGCTAGGTTATCATCATTTCTGCCCTGGACTACCATAATCACCTCTTAAACATTACACTTTCCAATTTGTTTCCTACTCAAGAACTTTTAAGTATGTAGACCAGATGTCCTTCTCCTGCTCAAAATCCTCCAAGATTTGACATTGCATTTAGAATAAAATCAAAATTCTTTACTTCACCTATAGGTCTTATATTGCCTAGCCTCTGCTTACTTTTCCAACCCATTTTTCTACCACTTTCTTATTTGTTTAGGTCAGTTTCAACCACACACATCTGCTCCATGTTCCTTAAACACATCAGCCTGTACCAGCCTCAGAGCCTTTGCATTTGCCACTTACTATGCCTAACACATTGCCCCCCAGATCTTTTGCATGACTGGCTCCTTCTTGTCATTCAGGTATCAGTTTGAATGTTATTTCCTCAGAGATCTTCAATGATTCCCCACCTAAGGAGCAAGCGCCAGTCAATCTCTAGCACATATTTATTATAGCAATTTTTACTCACTAATATATTGTTTGCTTATTTATTTGTGGGTTCCTTTGTTCATTATCTGCATTTCCCCATTAGAATGTAATCTCCATGTGAAAAGAGACCTTGTTGGTCTTGTTGAATATCCACTTGCAGAGACTGGAAGAATATCTGGCATTGAGTAGGCACTCAAAAATGTGTGTTGAACAAATAAGTTTAAATAATAGTAATATTATCCCAACATCATTTCTTAACCTTAGTTCTGTTCAAGAACTTTATATGGATCATAAAATAGATATTTCCTAGGTGATTCACATGATTCTCTATGAATGATTTCCAGATACTGTAGCTATGACACTGCTAGATTACAACCTTCTTCAGTGCAGGGATTATATCTTACTCAATTTTTTATACTGTAATATATAGGCCCTAAAAATACTTTGGTGGTTTGAATAGTATTGACCAAGCATCTTAATACTTACTCTGAGTGTAAGTTAAGCAGTAGAGTTGATATAAAAATGTATAATAAACCAGGTATGGTCGTGCACACATGTAGTTCTAGAGACTTGGGAGGCTGAGGCAGGAGAATCAGAAGTTCAAGGCTAAGCTCAACAACTTAGTACAATGCTATCTCAAAATAAAAAGGATTGGGGATGTGGCTTAGTGGTAAAGTGCCCCTGGGTTCAATCCCCAGTACCAAAAAAGAAAAAGTATAATATGCGTAATCCCTTTCCATAAAGGATTGAAAGCCTAAAATCAGGAGAGATTGTTGTGTAAAATTAAAATAATAAAGCACTTTATTTGTAGAAGCAACCTAAAAGTTTAAGGGTAATACCTCCAGGAACAGAGAAAATAGAAATCAATTGATGACTTCTGATAGTGACATTAAGGGTAATATTTTCCCACTTAAGTTCCCTTAAAATGTTGTTTATATAATAAATACAGTCAGCTAAAATTCTAGGTTCTGTAAATATCCATACTTTCTGCCATTAGAACCTTCACAAGGTACAAAGAAGACTTGAGGAATCCTCTGTCCTACGGAGCCACAGTCGTTTAGTACAGCATCTGCTCTCCCAACATTTCCCCCCAAGTTGGTACCCCAGGCCCCATGGGATTTCTCTACCATTTCCAGGTCAATTAAGTAAACATGTCCTGAGCACAGGACTTTATAACCAAGAACTTAACAAGTTGGTAGAGGGAGCACACCTGGGAACATAGAAATGCAATGTTATATGATAAATACAGCCCTGATGGACAAGGCACAGATGCACCAATAAGAAGGACGAATTAGTTCTGTCAGGAAACAAGTAACAAAGGAGGTGACGACAAAGTAAGGTTGCTAAGTGACGGACTGAAATTCATCAGGAGGGCCCAAAGCAGGAAGGCATATCAAGCACAGACGACCACAAGGTGGCATTGCAAAGGTCCCTGTGCCTGGATACACCACACTGTGTCCAATCTCCTTGAAGGATTTTCTGAGTAATATCATCTTCAAACAAATAGCAGCAAAAGCCTCATAGAAAAAGTGTACACAGAACATAAATTTTGAGTTAGTTTTGTGGAAGGGAAAGAGACATTCTAGCTGGTCTTGGGACTAGATTATGTAGAAACTGTTGAGGTTTATGTATGACTGTACATTTGTATTTGTCATAAGTTATCAGCACTGAAACCATTGTATAATTAACTGAAAATTATCCATACAAACTTTCCTAGGATATAGTCCTGAATAAAACAAAATGCAATAAAACTTGAAATTTCTTCAAGCCAGATAGGGCTCAAATTTTTAGAAGCATTTAAAACTATTTCTTCCACTTTCTAAATCTCAGTGTTCTTATCTATAAAAATATATTCATTAATGTAAAATTTCCTCTGAAGACTGGAAAAAGTACGAAAATTGTTTGGAGCCTGGATAAAAGAGATAAAAAATAGAATTCAATCAACCATGTTGGCCCAGGCTGGAATACCTAAGTCAAATAATAATATCATTATTCATATAATACGGTTAGTTATAATAAACTATTATTCAAGGGTGTGTAAAAATAGTTACAACATGTACCCAAGCAAAAATCAGAAAATATCACCTATCAAGTATATGTGCACATTTGTGATACATGGTCACTGTTAAGTTTAATCAATGACTTTGACCTCTAGATGTTCACAATGTAGTTGAGGAGAGAATATTCACATTTATGAAATAACACTATAAAGTGTTGGAAATAACACTAGAAAGTGTAAATCAAGTCCTAAGCTACACAGTCCACACTGGAGGTGCTATCAGCTCCAAGGAAGGAAGCAGCATTAATGGAACTCATAATATTTGGAATGCCAATGTCTTTGTCATGTCTGTTTCTTTCTAAAAATCTTCTCTCCAACATAGAAAAAATGTTCACTAAAGAAATCTTGAAAAATGAGGAATAAAAGAAGAAAAACAAAGAAAGCCACCTGTATCCAAGCATCTAGAAGTAATCATTATTATCATCTCAGAGTATTATCTGCTAGGCTTTTAAAATAATATCAAGCCTTTGGGGAAAAAAATAGTTAGGTCCATTCTTCACACTGCACAAAAAACAAACTCCTAAATGAATCAGAAATGTGAATTTAGAAAAATAAAACCATCCCTCAAGTTCTAGAAGAAAAATTTTGAAATTTGGACAAAGTTTTTCTCTATATGTAGGGAAAGGCTTTGTCATTATAATGTGACATTCATAGGCAAGAAATAGAAAAGATTGACAAATTTAACTATATAAAAATTAAAAAAAAAGTTTTACATGACAGAACACCATAAAAAGTCAAAAGACAAATGACAAATGGGAATTAAATATTCACAATATGTGTTACTTTTTGAAAGGACTTTAAGATGAAGATGAAAATGGAGGAAAATTCTATAGCAAGATAGAAAAAAAGTAGAGACTCCAAACGTTTCCAACACACAGAAAGGAGAACTGCTTGAGAAGATAGAAATGCTGATTACCCTGATGTGATCATTATACATTGTACAGATGTATTAAGTTATCATACTGTACCCCCAAATTAAAAAATACTTAAATGTACATCCCCCTAAAAGAAAAAGAATGAAAAATGGGCAAAAGGCATGAACAATCCACAGAGATACATAAAGATTATTTTTAAACATATAAACAGATGTTCAAGTTTATTCATAATAAGAGAAATATAAATTATTAAAACTATGCTAGAAGATCATTTCTCATCAGACTGGCAAAAGGTCAAAAGCTTGATTAAAAAAAAGACTGATGTATATGTCCCCCAAATCACATGTAGAACTCCTAACCCCTAAGATGATTCTATTAGGAGGTGAGACTTTTGGAATGTGATTAGGTTATGAGGGCAGCAAAATAAAACATTTTAAGAAACAGAAACCACATTCACATAACTTTTATTACAGTATAGTTATGTTTTATTTTTAATTATTATTCTAATCTCTTACTCTATCTAATTTATAAATTGAACTTTATCATGAGTATATATGCATAGGAGAAAACATAGTATATATTTTAACTATCTTCAGTTTCAGGCATCCACTGGGGGTCTTGGACTGTGTCCTCCATGGATGTGGGACTACTTTACATACAAATCTGCCCTTCAACTTGGCAATCCCATTTGTATAAATTTATTATGAAGTTTTATCTCCAACAACACAAAATATACATGTAGCATTATTTTTAACTTCATAATATTGGAAACTACCTAAGTGAAGATTGATTGAATAAATATTATTCAATATTCAGTATTACACAGCTGTAAAGAATAATGAGAAAGATCTCTATAAGCTGATATGGAATGACTTTCATGATATTTTAAATAGAGGAAAAGTACAAAGTGCAAAAGAGCATATATAACATGCCACCTTTTGTGAAGGAAAAAAGAAAATATACATTATCATTACAAAAGATACGCAAAAAGAATAAACCAGGAAACCCTGAAATTTTCAGGCCTGCAAGGCACAACTGGTAAATGTGAGCATGTGCTAGAGTTAGAAAACTATTATATTGCATTCTTCATGGTAAAGATTAGATCAAGCAAGAATCATCAACAGATGCTAATCTAAAAGAAATTTTGGGTGAGGAATGGGATATTTGCATCATCTTAAAATGTCTCCCCCACATATGACTCCTCCTCCTCCTCCTTCTTCTTCTTTTTTATTCAGTCCTGGTGATTGAATCCACGGGCACTCTACCAACATGCTACCTCCCAGTCCTTTATTTGAGACAGGCTCTTACTAAATTGCTGAGGCTGGCCTCAAACTTGCCATCTTCCTGCCTCAGCCTCTGGATTGCTTGGATTATGAAAGTGTGCCACTGTGCCTGGCACCTCCACAGACTTTTTAATAGTTGTAAGAAGGAAGAAGGAAAAAGTGTTTGTACAATGGAGAAATCAGGCATCACCTTGACAGGGTGATTTTGATCACTGATGTCACCTATGAGAGACAGATGGACATCATGTGCCTCCAGACGCAATGCCCTGAGAAGGTTAAACATCACCTATGCAGTATTCCTGCAGAGAGTGTATAAACTCAGCCTGATCGTGAGGAAACATCAGACAAACAGAAAATGAAGTGTTCTATTAAAAAAAAAGGTGGGAGAGTTGTATTCTTCCAAAATGTCAATGTCAAAAAAGACAAAGAGAGGCTGTGGAAATGTTCCAAATTTAAGACTGCTGCAGAGATGTGACAACTAAATGCAATATCTGACCCTAAAATTGAACCTGTACTGGAGGAAAAAAACCTATAAAGGATCATATTAGATCAACCTAAAATTTTGAAATTTGGACAGTAAATTAAATCAAAGCATTATATCAATGTAAATGTATGAGGTTAATAACTGCAGCAAAGCCCTATTCTTCAGAAATACAGGCTGTAGTGTTTTAAGGGTAGAGCCATATTACATGTAACCTACCTAAAATGGTTCAGAGGAAAATTGTGTACATGTGTGTAAAAGTGGGGGGGTGGGAAAGAGAATAAATTATAAATGAAATGAATAAAATATGAGTGATAGCCAAATCTTTGTAAAAGGTGAATGAATTTATATTATTCTTATTTTGCAACTTCTTTTATGTTTGGAATTATTTCCAAATAAATTTTGAGAACTTGAAAAATAAACAAATATATTAGAGTGTCCCACATAGTGTATATCTCATACTGTATGCATAACTTTGGCTGAATTCTTCACATTGTAGTTTCCCATCTCATTACATAATCTTTGACTATCGCTTAACATGTTTACAAAATACTCTATCAAATTAGCATGCTACAGTATATTGAGCAATTCACTTATTATTAAAACTTAAATTACATTCAATTTCTTCTATCTTAATGTTTCAAATGGCTAAACTTAAGCATGCTAAAACCATATTACCTATATTCAAAATTCCAGCTGTTAGTTACTGGCTGGATGGTTTGGAGTCAATGACTTATTCCTCTATGCCTCAGTTTCCTGAAGTCAGACATAATGATGTTCATAGACTTGTTGTAATTATTAAATTAGATGGTCAAGAAAAGAACTGGCAGTGGTGTCTAGCACATACCAAGTATTCGACAAACATTAGATATATTTATATTTTTTGTAAATTAAGCTTTTCCATTTGGGGGGAACTACAGACTGTATTTGGGGCTATGTAAAGGAAGTCATAGTGTAGAGATAAGAGTGGCAATATTCTGAACAATGAAACTGATTGTTTTATAACCCATGCCTTTCTTTAATTTAAAAAAAGTGTATAGGAATTTGATAAGTACATCTCTTGCTATTCTTAATTATACCACTAGGTGGCAGCATGACCAGTTAATTGGCAATATTAATTTAAGTCGTGATTTTCAAATTCATATTTGCAAATTACCAAAATAGAGTTACTTGAAAAGAAGTTGGTAACTGCAGACACATTAAATCTATGAATGGTGGGGATGTTGAGGTGTTCCTTACCCTAATGCCTCACTTGGAGTTGGTTGCTCAGACATCCTGAACTGATTCATCTTTTCTTTGCATCCTTCATGGTAGAGATTAGATCAAGCAAGAATCATCAACAGATACTAATCTAAAAGAAATTTGGGGTGAGGAATGGGATATTTGCATCATCCCCAAAGTTCAAGTGTGGGAAATTTAATCCCCAGTACAACAGCATTGAGAGGTGAGATCTTTACAAGGTCATGAGGTTCATGTTGTTATTTGTTTTCTTTGACCCCCATTTCTACCCAGTCAGAAAACGTTTTCTTCCTTCATTCTTTTCATCTCTGTAAATGACATTAGTACCATCCACCCAATTGCTTAGAACAAAAACTAAAAGTCACTCTATTGTGGGGTATAAAGCTCTGTGTTGTTGACCTATAGTTTAATATTATGGTTTTAAAAAAAAAAAAAAAACACTATGGTCTATATGACATCAACACTTATTTCTTGAGACTGGCTTCAGAGCCAAATTTTGTAAGTTTTCCACATATTCTTAAGATGAACATGTACTCTTTGAATAATTCTGGCTATAATCAAGCTTGTTAAACTGTGTTCTTATTTTTTAAATCCTTAATACTTTGTCAGATTTTTCTGTTTCTGTAGGAAATATGATAAGGAAAATCCCCCACTGGAATTGTGGATTTGTTAATTTCTTATAAGCTGGGCAATTACATTTCTGCTTTATATTTAGTGAAGAGGCATTACAAGTTACATATTCAGAATTTCTTTATCTTGTAGGTGAATTATTCCTTTGTTATTTATTTATTTTTAGTTGTAGATGGACACAATACCTTTATTTTGTTCAATTTTTTTCTGTGATTTTTAAAATTATAAAGCAGTTTTTCTCCCTCCCTTGCATGCTCTTATTGGATTTAGTTTTTATTCCTTTTAAAAATCTTTATTGAGGTATTTTGCAAAAATATTTTGCATGGCTTAAATGTGTCTCCCAAAGTTCAAGTGTGGGAAATTTAACCCCCAGTGCAACAGCATTGAGAAGTGAGATCTTTACAAGGTAATTAGGTCACAGAGGTCCATGTTGTTATCATGGGAGTGGTTTTGTTACCATGACTATAGGTTTGTTGTAAAAGCCAATTAAACCCTCTTGTCTGTCTCCCTTTTGTTCTTGCTCTCTCCCTCTTACCATCTTTTGCCCTTCTACCTTCTGCCATGGGATGCTGCAGCATGAAGTCTCTCATCAGACACCAGCCCCTTAACTTTGGACTTCCCAGTCTCTAAGACCATTAGCCAAATAAGTTCCTGTTTATTTTAAATTACCCAAGCTTCAAGTTGTTCGTGGTGGTTCATACCTGTAATCCCAGAGATTTGAAAGGCTAAACAGAAGGATCACAAGTTTGAGGCCAGCCTTAGCAATCCTGTCTCAAATTTTTAAAAAAGGTGGGGGAGGGGTGACTGGGAATGTAGCTCTGCGGTAAAGCACCTCTGAGTTCAATCCCTAGTACTACTACTACTACTACTAATAATAATAACAACAACAACAACAACCACTCATTTTCAGGTATTCTATTGTAGCAGCAGAATGGATTAAGACAAGGACTTTCTTGAGGTATTTATAAAGATTTAGAGTTTTCACAAAATAAGCCAAACTCAGAAGGTCAAGGGTCGTATGTTTTCTCTCATATGTGAAAGCTAGAGAGGAAAAATGAAAATAAAAGTGGGCATGTAGGGGTTGGGGGTCTCATGAAAATCAAAGAGAGATCAATAGAGGAAAAGGATCAGGGGATGGGAGGAAGGGAGGGAGGTGGGGAAGTCATATTGGCCAAATTATAATGTTATATTGTGTGCATGTATGAATATGTAACAACAAATCCCATCATTTGTACTACCATAACTCACCAATAAAAATGTGGAAAGAATAAAAAAAAGATTTAGAGCTTTTATATTGCATTCCCATTCTTTTGGTAATTAATCTTTTTTCTTTTCTTTTAAGATGGGTCTTACTATGATGCCAAGGTTAGTTTCAAACTCCTGGGCTCAAAATCCAACTTCAGCTTCCCAAGTAGCTGGAATTAGAGACATGTACCACTGAACCAAGTTACTCTTATATTTTAATTGTTTTATTTATTGAACCCCAAACCTTACCTCACCTATGCTAGACAAGCACTGAGCTATGTCCCCAGCCCTTTTTATTTTATTTTTGAGACAGGGTCGGGCTGAAATGGCCTTGAACTTGCTATCCTCCTATCTGAGCCTCCCAGATAGCTGGTATTACCCATTACTCTTGGGTTTTTAACAGGTTCATTAGAAAGTCTAAAGTTAATCACTTTATTCTCTTCTGCAGCAATCAAGACCCTTAGAAGTTTTATCTCCAATTACCCTCCCTCCCATCTTGCTCATTATTGTTATCTAGTGCTTTAGTTTTAACTTCATCTCTCAATTTAGGCATTAATATCATTGTTAATGTTGTTTTGAATCAATGCTTGTTTAGAGGAGCTCATGTTATTTAGCAGTTTTCTTGCTAACCATTACTTCTTGCATTGTGCTATTCCCTTTATTAAAATCCTTTAGTGGCTCCCCATTAGACATAATAATATTGAAATCTTTTACCATAGTTTATAGCTTTTAGCATGATCTGGACCCTACTCTTGCTCCAATCTCCTCTCATACTCCCCCTCCCCATCGCCTACCACCTCCAGCTGCAGTAGCCCTTCAGTTACTTGAACAGGCTCTAATGAACAAACTTCATTTCCCTCAAGGCCTATGCATGTTCTTTCCTTCAACTCAGTATGATTTTTCTGTTCTTCCTATTGCTGACTTTCTCTCATTCTTCTCAGCTTAAATATAATCTCAAAAAATTTTTCATTTACCACTCTTTATAGATTAGGTCCTCCCATATCCCATAATTCTATATATCAGCAGCCCTGTTTATTTTCTTCATGGTACTTACCACAAATCAAAATCATATCTGAGTGTGTGTGTTTCCTAGTTTATCACCTGCCTATCTGACCACATTTGCCCTGTAAGAATACCAATGGGGGCCTGGGGCTGTAGCTCAGTGGTAAGGCACTTGCCTCACATGTGTGAGGCACTGGGTTCAATCCTCAGCACCACATAAAAATAAATAAAGAATACTGTGTGTTCATCTACAACTTAAAAAAGGAAAAGTAAATCAATGGGAATGGAAAAGCCAATGTGAATGAGAGATATTTTAAAAGAAGGCTGTACAAATTTTAACATCAAATTAGATGAGGAGAGCCAACTAAAGGAAAATGTAAATGTAATTCTCTAAGTTTTCACCTTTGGAAGACTGTAGGAATAGAGACACCACTTGACAGAAATGGAATTTGGGGGCAAGAATTTCATTTTAATGCAATTAAGGAGGGAAAACATCTGTTTTAAAAATATTAAGGCTAAAGCAACAGTTAAGACATTGTCGTGAAGGTACCACATAGACAATCAGAATCATGGTGTTGGAGGTTAGAGTCAGGACTAAAGATGTAGTTTGGGGAATGACAGATTTTTCATCCCTTATTAATTTAATATTCAATTTCTCATTGAGTCATTACAAAATTTCTACTCTCTCTGCATTCATTTAACAAATATTACTCCTGACTCTGAGACAGATGCAGGGATTATAATAGGTAACTAAGGTAGATGCTATATCTGCCTTCATGGAGCTTACAGTATAAAGGGAAGAAAGACACTTAAATGCAGTTGCAATAGAGTATGATATACCTCACCATAAGAATAAAAGTTGTTACAGGAGCACAAGCAGGAAAAATAACCTAGTCAATGGAGTCAAGGAAAACTTTCCAGGTGAAGTAATGCTTTACTGAAACTTAAAGGAGAAAAAGGAATTATTCAGGAAAAAGGGAGGGGGTAGGGATCCTTAGGTAGAGTGAACGAGGATGCAAAAACTTTAAGGCAAGAAAAAAATGCATGCTTTAGTATCTTTTTTATGCCAAAGTAATATTCTTTATCCAGTCCATTAAAATGTTTTTTTTTTCAGATTGGTTATAGTTTAATTTACATATAGTAAGATTCACCATTTTAATGTATAAAGTTCTATGACTTTTTATAAACTTATACAGTCAATGTAATCATTATGACACTCAAGATATATATAATTTCCATTGCCCTAAAATGTTCCGTTGTACCTCTTTGTAGTCAATCTCCTTCACCTTCAGCCCTTGACAAGTACTGATTGGATTTCTGTCTTCATAGTTTTCTCTCTTCCAGAATGTCATACAAATAGAATAAGACAATATGTAGTCTCTTGAATCCAGTTTCTTTCACAAAGCATAATGTTTTTGAGAGTCGTTGATGTTGTGGTGTGTATGAGCAGTTTGTTCCTTTTTCTTGAGGAACAGTATTCTATTGCAAAAATGTAGCACGGTTTGTTTCACCAGTTGATGGACATTTGGCATGCTTCCAGCTTGGGGAAATATGGACAAAATTGCTACCAATATCCCCATAGAGGTTTTTGTGTGTCATTTCTCTTGGGTATATAGCCTGGAGTAGGGTATAGAGTAAAATCGTGTAAAATCATAGGAAATTACCAAACCATTTCCCAACAAGGTTGTACCAGTTTTGCATCCCCATCAACAGTGTATGAGAGTTTCAGTTTTTCAGTATTGTCATCAGTATTTAATTAATTATTATTATTATATTGTTATTGTTATTTTGTGGTACTGGGCATCGAACCCAGGGGTACTGTACCCCTGGGCTACATCCTTAGTCCTTTATTATTATTTTATTTTTTAATTTAATTTAATTTTTTTTTGAGTTAAGAACTTACTAAATTGACCAGGCTGTTTTGGACTTGAAATACTCCTACTTACCCTCCCAAAATGCTAGGATTATAGGCATGTGCCACCACACTCAGCATCACCAGATATGACATTGTCTTTTGGGGGAGGTCGGGGGGAATCTTTTTAATAGGCAACTAGTGATATCTCATTGTCCTTTTAATTTTCATTTTCCTAATGACTAATGATGTTGAACATCTTTTCTCGCATTTATTTGCCAACTGTAGTTCTTTTGTGAAGTGTTTGTTCAAAATTTTTGCCCATTTTTTCTTTCCTGGGCTGTTCATTTTCTTATTATTGAGTTTATATATTCAGGTTACAAATATCTTATCAGCTATGTGTTTTGCAAAGGTTTATTCCAAGTATGTGGCTTCTCTTCTCATTTTCTCTTGGTGTCTTTCAAAGATCAGAAAATTTTCTATTTTGTGAAGTTTGGTTTTTAAATTTTCCCTTTTGATCCCTCTCCTTCCTATCCTTTCCTAGCAGTCTTCTCTCTCTGCCTTCAGTCATGCAGAATTCTCCCATTTTTTAACAAAAAATCTTCACTTGCACTTCTTGCCCTTCTCTTGTTGTTAATGACCCTTTTCTCCTTCATTTCCTTGCCAAATACTTGGAATGAATGGTCTCTCGAAGGCTCCATTTCCCCGCCAACTAGTCATTCCTTAAATCCCTGAATGTTGTTTCCATTCATACCACACTACCAAAATTGACCTCTTGATGTCACCAGAAAACCTCTTACATATCAATTCCAATAACATTTTCTAGACTGTAATTCTTCTCTACTTCTTTTTGGCATTTAAAAAACTGACAAGCCAGGCACCCGAGTTCACCTGAAGTCTCAGCTACTGGAGAGTCTGAGACAGGAGAATCACTGGAGCCCAGGAGTTCGAGTCCAGCCTGGGAAACACTGGGAGATCGCATTTCAATAACAAAAATTATAAAATAAAATAGCTCACTACTAATCCTTTGTTCTAAAAAATAATTGTTTAACATCTCATTTTCAACATTCCCCAAAAGCTGAACTAAGGTAGTATGTTATTCTATTGGGAATTAATACAATTATTGGTCAATGTCATGTAAACAAGTTTTTTTTTTCTGAATAAATTCAACTTCTTTGTTGTCTGAAGTCAGACTGAAGCAGTAAATATAAAACAGGTGTTAAACTGTTTATAGTTAATTAATTCCCTTAAATGATCTGAGAATTGCCATTTATTTGTTCCGAGACATCATTGCTTTTTTTTTTTTTTTTTTTTTTTTTGGAGCAGGAGATTGAATCCAGGGTCACTTAATCACTGAGCCACATCTCCAGAGCCCTCTCCCTTTTTTTAAGTTGTAGATGGACACAATACCTTCATTTTATTTATTTATTTTTGTGCTAAGGATCAAACCCAGAGCCTCACACCGAGGCAAGTACTCTACCACTGAGCTACAACCCCATCCTTCCCAGTCCTTTTTGTATTTTGTTTAGAAACAGGATCTCACTGGGTTGCTTAGAGCCTCTCTAAGTTGCTGAGGCTGGCTTTCAAACTCAAGATCCTCCTGCCTCAGCCTCCAGAGCCACCTCATCATGCTTTTAAAACCTGTATTCCCAATGACAGAAATTTCAGCAAACCTGTGACTGATTTTTATTATAAATTGTGCATTACTAGGGTCTGAATGAATGAAATAATAATATACATTACAACATAATGAAGCTTTTTCATTCTTATTTTATATTCCTTATGTTATGTTATGTTATATATTAGGAAGAAAAACAATCCAGGAACAATTTCCTAGGATAGGGAGAGAAGTAGTTATTAGAATCATAAAGTTTATTTCTAATATTTGTTAGGTAAATAAACTAAAATATAGTACAATAGATTTCCCCCTACAGTAACATTAGAATAGGCAAAGCAAAGAAATCTCAGTTTGGGGGTTGGGAACGTGGCTCAGTGGCAGAATGCTTGCCTAGCATGAGCAAGTCCCCGGGTTTGATCTCCAGTACCACAAAAGCAAAAGAAGTCTCAGTTTTGGTTTTGCCTCACTGGAACCATAATTAACAACTACTTTCATGCTTCTCAGGTATTCCCCCTAACCACCACCCTTGTCCTTTCCATTTGCCTTCTCTTTCTTTTTCCCTTTTACATCCTCTAATCAACATAATGACCAGAAAATATGACTAAATTAAATCACATTTCTCTCAACTCTAGGTCAAGGTAATTACTTCTTGTTAGCCCATCTATCTGTTCCACTGGCTTCCCTTTCTTTACCTGCTGAAATATGTGCTTTCAAATGGACAGCTCCTACACCTTTATTCTTGGATGAAGCAAAATAAAACAACGTTGGAAATTTTCCTGTATTGTTAGTGCCACAAGATCAGGCTAGGAAAATCTGTGCCCTAGACTCTTCCAGTCTCTCTCGGGGATATCAATGGATTCTGAGTATATTTGGAGACAGCATTATATAGTTGACAGGGCTTTATGTTAGAAAAACTTGAATTCAGATCAGTCTTGACCACCACTTAACAACTGCATGATCAGGAAGACAATAAATTCTAGGAGACTGTTTACTCATCAGTGAAAGAAGAGATGGTAATACCTGCCTCAACAGGAAACTCTAGGAAAGAGTTTGCTACTTACCAAGTCTTAGTCCCTTCTTCCCCTCCCCTACACTAACTCTCTTAATTGAAAATGACTCTTTAAAATGCCACCCTTTCTTGGTGTGCTTATGTTAGGCCAATCCCTTGGGACTTTTTATAGGATACTCCGAGGCTAATGAGATAAACAAAGACCAGAAATGATTGGTTAAATGGTACAGAATAGTCATATAATGGAATACTGTGAACCCATTAAATAATAAGTAGTAAGTAAATAAAAACTACATTCCCAGAACCTTAGTAAGTGCTGAAGGAAAATAAAAAGGAGGATATGTCACAGCTGTTTTCCTGAAGGAAAGTGTGACCTGATTGGGTAGGGGCAAATATACATAGAATACCTCTGGCTCATAATTATGTGTCTTTTATGTGAATCAGCTTCTTGATTTATGTTCTTGAAAAAGTATTTTTATAATCCCAGAGACTTGAGAGGCTGAGGCAGGAGAATCACAAGTTCAAGGCTGTAATGGTTAATTTGAATTGTCAACTTGATTGGATTAAGAGATGCCAAGGATTAAGAGGTTTAAGGGTATGTTGATGAGGGTGTGTCTAGGAATGATTGGCATGTGGGATAGCCAACTGAAATGGAAACCCTCCCTAAGTGTGGGCAGCCCCATCAAATTGGATGATGACTTGGATGGAATAAAAGTTGGAAGAACAAGGAAGCAGCTGCACATGCAAGTTCCATTATTCCTGAATTGGTTCTTGATTGCTCCTGTGATTGTCTGAGATATCTGACTCTCTAGATTCTTCCCTCTTCTAAAGCAAACTCTGCCAGTGATTCTCCAGAAGCCTTTGGCCTCAGACTAGGATAGCACTGTTGATTTCTATTTCTGGGGCTTCAGCCTCTTGAGACTCTGCAGCTACGGGTTCTTCCAGCTCTCTAGCCTTCAGACGGCCATTGTGGACTATCCAGCTTCTGGTCGTGTAGGCCAACCTGATAAATCCCCTTTTTATAATCATATTTCCTATTGATTCTAGAGAACCCTGACTAATACAACGACCAACCTCAGCAACTTAGCTGAAAGCTATAGTTGATCCAGAGCAATGGGTCCATATACTTTACCTTGAAGAGTCAGACAGCAAATATCTTGAGTTTGTGGGCCATACAGTCTCTGTTGAAACCACTCAGCTCTGTCATGAACAATAAGTAAGCAGGCATGGCCATGTCAATAAAACTTTATTTGCAAAAACAGGCAGCAGGCCTGTGGATTGTAGTTTGTCAATCCAGCTCTGGAGAAACCAATTATAGTTATATTAAGCAATGATTAAAAAGGAGTGATAGAAACTAGGAGATTTCTCAGCTTAAGGATGCAAAGCCACTACCAATGAGACCTCTTGATTAGAAAAGAATATGTGCACAAGGATACTCACAATTCTTTTTATCTTTCCCTCCAAGCTTTTGCCAAAAAGAAAAGATAAATTAAATAATTGGAAGGGTAATGGGACTTTCCTCCTGAAAAATCCAATAGAATGAGGATTGAGTACCAACCAGATAAGAAAAGGAAAACACTGAAAACAAGGAGAAAACTGTTTCAAGCTGCTAAAACCCTTGAGCTTTGGTGCTTTGAAACATGCAAAGTAAGCTTGTTAAGGCAGGGTGGAGGGGAAATTACTTCCTATTAACATCTGGAAACAGAATCGGGAACTAAAATGTAGTTGATCACTATAAATGGCAATTAATAAGGGACCAAACTTTAGTCCTTTTTCTTTTTTTCTTTTTTTATTGGTATGGGGGATTGAATCCAGGGGTACTTTACCACTGAGCTACAACCCCAGACCTTTTGTTTTTTATTTTGAGATAGGGCTCACTAAGTCACATAGGGCTTTTCTAAATTGCTGAGACTAAGCTTGAACTTGTGATTCTCCTGTCTCAGCCTCCTGAGTTGCTGGAATTACAGGCAGTGTCACCACAACCAGCTTCAAAGGAACAGATAGACTAAAGAGTCTATTTCTTAATATTATGCTCTAAATGTATCACTTCTTCTTTGTGGTCCTCAGAATTTAGTTGTTCAGATCTGTAAGTTTACTAAATATACCAGTGTGAGGGAAAAAAACCCTCATAACCTACTAGAATCACATGTTAACCAGATGGGTCACTATTTTTAGTGACAGCTCCCCAAACTGTAGGCTTCTCATGCAGCATGCAACCCTACACCTAATATAAGAATAGCTAGGATGTATTGCATACCTTCTAATCACAGCAGGCACTGAGCTAAGTATATTATATGCATTATTTCACTTACTCCTCTCAATAACCCTATGAGGTCAGTACTATTATCTCCATTTTACAGATGAGAAAACTGAGGCTCAGTAAGTAATTTTTCTAAGGTCACTCAGCTAATAAGTGGCAGAGCTAGAATTTGAATCCAGTCTGCCTTCAGAGCCCTCAGTCTTAACTGGTGTCCTCTGTGAGTCCTGAGGAGAAAAGGTTAAGTGTAGCACTATGTGATAGCTGTGATCTCACATTATTCTTCACAGAAGATCAACTTAGTTAGGTAAAGAGAATTCAAATGCATTAAATAATGTAAAACTATTTATAAGACACCATAGTAACAACTACATATTACTATACCTTGAAGAAGTATCTAATGGGGGAGGGGCCTCAAATGAATATGTAAGAAAATAACTAAATGTAAATGAGTTGCCCTAAAATTGCTTTAAATTGCTCACAAAGTACAAGTGCATGGAAATAGATTTATAAGGAAACAACAAATACATGTCTTTCTTAGGTTCACTCTGGCATATATCCTTTTTTAGGCGAATGACTGATATTCACCTTCAATTTTTATTGATTGATTTTGTATAACAGGGGATTGAACTTAGGGGTGCTCTGCCACTGAGCCCCTCTGTCCTCTTTTAATTTTTATTTTAAGACAGGTTCTCACTAAGTTGCCAAAGCTAGACTCCAACTTGAGATTCTCCTGCCTCAGCCTCCTGATCACCTTCTACATTTAAATTCTCTCTCCTCTCCTTCCCTCCCTCACTCTTACTGGGTATGTGTAGTAGATTGTACATAATTTTAAAGTTTTAATGGTGTTACTACACTGTAAAACAAATCTAGAACACAATATAAATACTAAAGAGCCCAAAGCAATATATATGGGTATGTATATATGTATGTGTGTATATACATATATACACATATTAATAAACTTCCTTTATCAAATGTTGCACAGGAATCAAGACCTCAGGGTAAGTGGTGTTCTGGCATGTCTCTGTCATGTCATATTTATTCTCCATGTTCATCCTTCAAAGTACATTACCCTGTGCACAGTCAGTACTCAGGCATAAGAACTTCTGTCTCAAGCAGAGCAAATTTTTCTTCCTTCCTTGTTGTCTAAAATCACTGCAGGAATTGAGGAGCTTTTTGCTATAATAAACAAAGTTCTGTCAAGTTCTGGAGTAGTCAGAACTCAGGCAGGTTAACAAAAGTTAGGAGATCCTGCTTGGAAAAAGAAGTGAAGCAACAAGGGGACATGCAAGAATAATTAAGAAGGTTCTGCCAAGGAACTACTTTCAGAGGAAGAAGGCAAAGAAAGAAGATGGCACCAGAAAAATTCTATAATGACCAGTACATCCTGCATGTTCCCTTTTCACATTAAGATTAGTTCAAGAGCCTGTTCACAGGGAGAATCCTCATAAGTTTAAAAAGATAAAAAGGCGTCATGGAAATGAGGCCAGGGCTAGAGTGAGGTGAGTCAGGTTCTCACATTGGACACTGTATTCAAGGGGATGCCAAGAAGCTGGGTAACCAATAAAAAAATATTTGTTTATTTATTTTAAAATATTTACTTGGTTATTTATGAAATAAATAATTACTTATTTATATATGCTTATTAATCTCTATGTATTTATACTTACATGTATATGTGTATATGTAGATACATAAATACATACATACTTTTTTTTTCTTTTTTTGAGAGTCACTGTTGTCCAGGCTAGCCTGGATCTCCTGGGTTCAGAGAATCCTCATGCCTCACTCTCCCACCATACCTGGCTCAGAGAAGTGTTTATAAATATATATGAGATCAAACCCAAGGGCTTTACCCTGGCTTTATCCCAACACTTTTTGTTTTTTATTTTGAGAAGGGCCTCACGAAGTTGCAGTCCTTCTACCTCAGTCTCCTGAATCGCTGGAATTACAGGCCACCACAACCGACCCGATAAATAGTGTTTTAAAGTAACATCTCCACATATCAAATCAGCAAACTACAGTAGGACTCCTGCTCTGCAAATTGGAACTGGCCACACATTTAGGGTGAGGTGCCTGAGGCAGGATCTTACAATTCTTAAGATAGTCTTTATTTACAGTGTTGATACTTTGTTCATCATGGGTTTTTTGCATTCATTTGGAAGTTTTGAAAAATATTGAATTAAAATGTTTTTCGCCTTGGTTATTGAGGTTCCCCCCCCCATCTTCTTTTTCCCCCACTCCCCTTAAATTTTGTGCCCTACTCACAGCTTTCTAGTCCTGGTTTACAATTGTAGGAGAGAAAGAGAGGAGGCAGGAAGACACAAGCAGTGGTTTCAAGATTTCTGCCAGGACTTAAGGTCAAGACCTAAAGCAGAAAAGTTGGAGATTCCGTTTTACCCCGCTGTGTGCGCGCTGTGCCCGGGGCGCCCTCGTGCTAGTGAAGGGCCGTCTTTCATTGAGCGCCTTCACTTGCCTTGGCAGCTGCACTCACTTTTATATGCAGGTTCTGGAATGCTGGGAGCTGTATGGCAGCCAACATCTCTCCTCTCCCTTCTCAAACATGACGTTCTCTGTAATTCAGTTACAGACACCTCTTTCCTTAGCCTTCTCACCCAGGGAGCCTGATCAACAATCTAAGAACTAAGCCTCATTTGCCTCCTCTGAGTATGCAAGTGAATTTGCATATATCTTGTGTCCATTTGCATTCCCCTCACATGGGGCATTTAGAATAAAAACAACATTCATGAATCAAAATGAAGCTTGTTCCATTCTTTCTCTGTCAAAGTATAGAGTAAGTAAAAGGATACCGCAGTGTGAGAAAAGAGCTGAAATTATATTTGCCAGGGTTATGTGAAGTTTTAAAAGCAATCCAATTTGGTGGCCTTTACCACCATGCAATTGGCGTTTAATATTTATAGGTTTAGCCTTGGAGAACACAATCACTCATGACTGAAATAGCCTCCCCCTTCCTCAACCACTGTGTAGAAGTTTGAGCCAAGAGCCCCTAAAAGCCGAAACTGCCCACATTTCCTTCATCAGGTCACCACTTCCAGCCTGGAAGACTGATTTCTCCATTTGAGACAAACTGACTGAAGAACCAATTAAAAGGAGAGAGAGAGAGAGAGAGAGAGAGAGAGAGAGAGAGAGAGATGCTTCTCGTTGCCCCCTTGGCCCCTTTGGGAGCTAGAAGAACTAAGGAAAGGAAAAAGAGTAACCTGGCATCAATACTGCACAGAAATTCATCCAGAGAAACCAACCAGTGGACAGGGCACTATTGATCCCACAGTGAGATGGAGCCCCAAATGATGAAAACCTATATCATAAATAAAAAGTGTAAGTGCAGTATAGAGTTGTTGTTGTTGTTTTTTTAAAATAGAACCAATAGATTAGAATATGTCAATATGCCTCCCCCACCCATAGAGAAAGGGTGCCTAACTATAGGCTGTGAGCCTTGAAATCTGTGCGACAGGTAGATGGTTCAGGGATGGATGACTCAATTCTTCACATCTTGTTAAAAGTCCCTTTAGTACATAGCTGCCTTATTTTAAAATACTTGGTTATTGGATAACTTTCTAGTTTTTGGATAATTGGTAACTAAAAAAGGAGTGCCCTGGACAATGGATTTCCATTTTCAAATAAACAGATAATACCTGCTACTATAGTATAATAAAGTGGCATCCTGGTTTATACTTTAGAATTTTATAAATTTTTTTAGTTGATGCCCAGTTCAACTCTTGGTTGAGTTGATAAGCTCAAGCTTCTGATCCACCTGTCACCAAGCCTTATCTTTTCTTCCATTAAAATGTCATGTCTCTAGAAAAACTCTATGACAAGAATGCCAAGAGATATGAACAAGGGAGTTTCTTTACCATTTTTGTGATAGACCCTACACACACATGCACAAAATCTTGGAAGTAACCAAAATGTCCATCAATAATAAGAAACTGGAAAAATAAATTACAATAAACTCATACTATGTAAAACTTCAACACTATTAAAAAAACAAGTTACAAAAGAATTATATTTAATAATGTGGAAATATGTCCAAGATATATTATTAAATAATGCACATTTCTGAAGAATATAAATAATGATCCAATTTAGATAAAACTAAATATGTATTATCTGTGTATATGTTTGTATGTGATGTTTATTTATAATCAAAATTTTCTGGAATAGTATCACTACTAGTAGTTACTTGTTTAGAGTGAGACTGAAGTAGGATTAGGAGAACAGGGACCTGGGACTTTGTAAAGTACTACTTGTATAACCTTTTAAATTTTCATGGTGGTCACATAGTTCTTTTCTAATAAATATAACATGGTAATTGAAGTAATTAATATACATTGTGTTTATGTGACTTATTAATTCATATGTCTATATGTATTATATTCAGTAAGCGTAAACGTTCATTTACAATGCATGTGAAAGAAAATGTACCAACAATGGTACCTTTCATTATGTAGATGATTTGTATTTTCTTTTTAAATTTTTGTCTAGATTTATAATGACCTTAGGACTGAGCCACATTCCTAGCCCTTTTTTTTTTTTTCCATTTTGAGATAGAGTCTCACTAAATTGCTCAGGGCCTTGCTAAATTAGTGAGGCTGGCCTTGAACTTGTGATCTTCCTGCCTCAGCCTCCTTAATCTCTGGGATTAAAGGCTTGGGTTCCCACCGGGCCCTTGGGATTTTCTTGTTGTAAATAATGTTCATGTATTTTTCTTTTTCAAGTTGCAAAAATACTTTGTTTTCAAAGTAGAAAACTCAGAAAACACATGTAAGAATAAAAGAACACTCTAAAAATTAACCTCTAACCTCAATATCCAAAGATGGCCTTTCAGTATATGTCCTTCTGGTCTTATATAATAAAAATTTTTTTCAATTCTTTTGGAATTGCTAGGCTAAATGGTAATTTTCCATTGAATTTATTGAAGAACCACCAAACTATTTTCCATACTGAGCTGTAGCCTTTTGCATTCCCACCAGCAATGTGTGAAAGTTCCAATTTCTCTACATCCTCACCAACACTGTTATTATTATTTTAATGGCCATCCTAGTAGTATAAGGTGGTATCTCATCTTAGTTTGTTGTTGTTATTTTGGTACTGGGGATTGAACTCAGGGGCACTCAATCACTGAGCCACATCCCCAGACCTAATTTGTATTTTATTTAGAGACAGGGCCTCACAGAGTTGCTTAGCCCCTCACTGTTGCTAAGGCTGGCTTTGAACTCAATCCTCCTGCCTCATCCTCCTGAGTCACTCGGATTATAAGCGTGTATCATTACACTGGCTTATCTTGGTTTTCATTTTGCATTTCCCTAATGACTAAAGATGTTGAACATCTTTTCATGTGCTTGTTGGTCATTTGCATATATTCTTTTGAGAAAAATATGTCTGTATAAGTTTTTTGTTAAAACTAGGCTGTTTGTCTTTTTTGTTTGGTTTGATTTTGGTACTGGAGCTTGAATCCATAGGCACTTTATCCCTGAGCTACATTCTCAGGCCTTTTAAAAAACTTTTTATTTTGAGACAGGGTCTCACTAAATTGCTGAGACTGGCCTACTTTCTATCCTTCTTTCTCAGCCTCCTGAGTTGCTGGGATTGTAAGCATGCACCACTGCACCACCTTGTCTTTTCATTGTGGAGTTGTAAATGTTCTTTATATATTCTAGATACTAGACCATTATCAAATACATCATTTGTAAACATTTTCTCCTGTTCTGTAGGCTGTCTTTTCACTCTCTATACAATATTATTTGATGCATAAAAATATTAATGTTTTTCCAGTGCTGGGGATTGATCAAGGCCTTGCACATGCTAAGCAAGTGCTTTACCACTGAACTACACATTCCCAGCCAAAAGTTTTTGATTTGGTGATTCCCTGATCTATTTTTCCTTTTGTTGCTTGTGCTTTTGGTATCATATTTAAGAAATAATTGCCAAATATAATTAAGAAATAATCGTCATGAAGATTTAACACTAATGTTTTCTTCTTAGAACATTATAGTTTTAGCTCTTATTAAATATAATGATCCATATCTTTGATCCATTTTGAGTTCGTTTTTTAATATGGTGTAAGGTGGAATCCAACTTGTTATTTTACATGTGGATATCCAGTTGCTCCAACACCATTTGTTGAAAATACTATTCTCTTCCCTAGTGAGCAGTTTTAGCACCTTCATTGAAAATCAAAGTATTAGTTTTTAAATCAGAAAATAAAATCAAAATAAAAAATGTATATATTGTGTTCCCTCTTTTATTTTATATTACTTCTGTTACTATTTGTCAGGTTTGTATATTCTCATCCTCAGATTAATGCAATAGCCTTCCTACTAACTATCTCATCTATCACTGACAGAGTAATATCTCTTTACTACCATCATGTTATTACCTGGCTCCAGGATGGGCTAGGTTGCTTAAGTATTAATTGGTGGTTACACCTTAAATATTAATTGGTGATGGAACCTAAGTGTATAGTTATTCCACCAAATAATAATAACTTGCTTCTTAACCTAAAATAATCAGCTAGCCTTAACTCTACTGCTTCTACAATAGATATACTAGGGCCGGGGATATACCTCAGTTGGTAGAGTGTTTGCCTTGCATGCACAAGGCCTAAGATTAAATCCCCAGCACATATCTCTCTCTCTCTCTCTCTCTCTCTCTCTCTCTCTCTCTCTCTCTCACACACACACACACACACACACACACACACACAAGATAGCTGAACTAGGATAAAACCTAAATCAAAATATTATATTCAAGATAGAAGGAGGTAGAAGATACCCTTTTAGCAGAGGAATTTTTTTTTTTTTTGATAACAGGGATTGAAACCAGGTATGTTTGACCACTGAGCCACATCCTCAGTCCTTTTTAATTTTTATTTTGAGACATGGTCTTGCTAAGTTGCTTAAGGCCTCACTAAGTTGCTGTTGGCTTTGAACTTGTGATCCTCCTGCCTCAGCCTCCTGAGTCACTGGGATTACAGGTGTGTGCCACTGTGACCAGTTAAAAATAGTATTTTGATCTCAAAATTAATTATCATTTACTCTTTCCACAAATGTTAACTGGATTTTAACTTAAAAATATTAACTTAAAAAATTAAGATTCAATCACTACTTTCTAGTTACTCAAAACTTACATAAGATAGTTAAGAAAAAACATAAATTGTAATCCAACATTTTAAGAGAAATAATAAAAGTGGGAATAAAACACTGGAATACTGGAGAGGAACAAGTTTCATAGTAGGAAGCTTCCTTTTTTTACTTAATAAATCTGTTAAATTGCTTCTATAATTACCTAGAACTATCATTTTTCACATTAGTTCATCTTTAATTTATTCAGTTACAAATATTTATTATAGCTTTCTTAATTCAGACAAAAGTATACAGGAATTTCTAATCTGGTTGGGATTGAGTTTACATATAAAAAGCTAAAAGTAATAGAGTTATGATGTTTTCAATAGCATTTTCCAATTTAGTGATATATTTTAAATTATATAAAGTTAATACATTAGAAAAAATAATATAATGCAAATCAACAGCACAAGACCTGACCAAAGGTGAGAACTGAGTGAATAGTTTAGATCAGCTATTTCCAGCAATAGGGCCTCAGTACCCTGGCATGACACACTGTGAACTGTGCAGTGTGGTACAGTAATGTGTCTATTATTGTTATCATTTCACACATTATTTCACACACACACACACACACATTAGAAAGAATTGAAGTTTTTTCTTGTTGTTTTCATTTATTTACATCCTGTTAAAGTTACTTGGATGCTTTAGCTCATGAATTATCAAGAGGGAAAGATTCAGTGCATCCAGGAAAGACTCCATGAAGAATTCAAAGAATGGGAATTATGGGCTGGGGATGCGGCTCAAGCAGTAACGCGCTCGCCTGGCATGCGCGGGGTGCTGGGTTCAATCCTCAGCACCACATAAAAAATAAAGATGTTGTGTCCACTGAAAACTGAAAAATAAATATTAAAAAAAAAAAAGAATGGGAATTATTCAGAAAGAAGTTAGGGGAGAGAACTACCTCTTCTGTAGGAAAGATGGGAATATGCATGATTTATTGAGAAAAATAGTTAGGTCTAATTGAGCAGAGATTTAAAAGTGGGAAGATAGAAACAAATGATCTGGAAAGTCTTATTAGTAGACAATTGTTCTTGTTGCTCTGCATCCTTTAATCTTTTTGTAGTAATAAGATTCTAACTTCCTCTTGCAAACCACCTTACCCTTTATTCTGAGTAAATGAACTTTGAGTTGATTCTCCTACAGGAGTGAGAATGTGACTCAGATCTCGGGTGAATCACTGTCATATTCCCTGGATGCCAAGATGGCTGAGGAATGGACAAAAAGATGCAATGAAACTTTTACTGAGAAGCACATGGTCTTTTCTTCTGGAATTGCTAATAGTAAGGACACTGTATGCTTGGCACTGGTGAGAGGTCACTACTTCGTGCCAGGAAATTATTCTGAAACAGCAGAAGATAGAACTGGGAGATGAAAAGGAATGAATTCTGGTGACACGATGCCAGCCTTGATTATTATAGACTAATTATCCTTAGACTTTTCATTTATGTTAGCCAATGAATTTCCATATGTACTTTAGCCATTTTTTTTTTACAAAAAAAAATACCTGAATGGACAAATAATAAGTGAACCCTCAACAATCGAAATGAAAGTTATTTGACGAATGTAATTTTTTTTTCATTATCAAAGAATTAAATCACCACCATAATAGGATGGCCTAACAGGAGTAGAAATGAGACTAAGTCCCAGACTTTCTGGGCTCTGAACCTAGACTTCTTCTTGCACTCCATGTCAGTCTTTTATTGCTGGAACTCAGTACGTCTCATATATGGGACAGTATCTTTTACTTAGCCCAAGTTTGGCTAAGTAAATTATTAGGCCTTGAGCAATTGGACTTCTTAGAGGATGGTCCATTTTTGTAACATGTTCAAGATAATATGGGTTTTAGATGACTAGTAGTAATAATGTTGCCTATTTTAACAACCAAATAAATGTGGCAGAAAATACAATGCCATATAAACAGTCAGCTAAAACTATCACATATAAAATTTGTGTATTCTTTGCATGTCAATTATCATATGATATTGATAATTGATTTGTGAAAAAAAATTAAAAGGGAAAACTAAGATAACTCATGGTTACTGAATAGTATTGTTTGATTGAGTAAATCACTTTCTTTCTCTGATTCAATTTCCCTACTTAAAAACATAGGAAAGTTATAATACTGAACTTATATTCTTAACACAAGAAGATTTAAATGTGGCCTTGATCTATATTTATCTTCATTTATATCCATCAGACACTTGAAGAACACACATGTATACCTCACAAAAACCCTGTGAGGTAAATATGATTATTATTCCCATTTTGCTGAGGCTCAGACAAGTTGTGATTCTTGCCCAAAAAAACAGAATGAAATATAATTTGAAACCAGGAAGCTCTGTTGCCTCACTACTTTTCTAATACTATAGTAAACAATCTAGACTAGAATAACAAACATTGAGGGGGAAACTGTGAACAGCCAAAAGAGATGTTAAAGTTTTTAATGTTGGGCTGGGGATGTAACATAGTGGCAGAGTGCTTGCATGAGACTCCGGGTTTGATTCCCCAGCAACCCAAAAAGAAAAAAATGTTTTTAATGGTTTTTCATTTTGCCCTATGGGATTTCCTTGGGCTCCAGATCTGTTGACTTTTATTTATTTATTATTTCTTCATTTTTAATAGACACATAATAATTGTATATTTTTATGACATTCCATGTATTTTGATACATATATACAATGCGTAAAGATCAGGTCAAGGTGACTGGCATTATCCATCACCTCCATATTTATCAGTTTGACTTTTATTTTAGACATAATAAGTGAGCTAATGTTTTTCAAACCTATGGGAGATGATAAGGAAGAAATAAAATATTCATTTCAAAGAAAAAAGTTAAAAGGATAGGAAAATGAGAACACTGAAAAAATAACAAAATGCACAGCAAATCTGAGTCTCTTTAAGGTAAGGACAAATGTGCCTACAGATTGCCATACCCAGTGAAGATATTGGTGTGTTACAGTGCCAGGTTTCTGTTCTCGCGACTAAAAGGCTCAGGGGTCACTCCAGTTGAACTGGGCTAACTGGGCTGCACAAAATAACCACACAAGAGACACAAATACCTTTTTCTTTGGGGTCGCTGTGACGGCTCCTCTGACCTTAAGGTCCCCAGAAAGAGAGAGCACGTGCTGACCCCTTTTATTGAGGAGAAGTTATTTAAATGAGGCAAGGGGTCAGGTTTCAGGGGGCTGAGTCTATCTTCATGATGTCCACTGTCAGCAGGTTGACTGACACCTGGGTAGGCCACACCCAAGGGCACAGTAAGAGGAGGGGACACACACACAAGGCACTTCCATGGAAGATTCTATCCTAAACAGAGCAAGGGGTTATATTACAAAGGAATAGTTAGCATAGCTCACCGACCCTCGGACCCAAGAAGGGTGGGGAAAGCTCTGCCACATTTCTGCGACTGAGCCCCTCAGCACCCAGCCGGGGAGTGTAACCCAGTCACATGTAAGGTTGGTCTCCCACATTACAGTATATGGGTTGATGTTCCCAATACCTATCCTGAGTCAGCAGTTGAAAGTTAATGGATAGTGAACACTTAGTTTAAGAGAAGATATGGTTCAGACTAGAGGTCCTTTCCCCAGAAACATCCCAGATAAAGATTTTAATGCAAGGAAACCCGAGGATCATAGAAAGATTATGTCTTAGCAGGCAAATGTTAAGTTCAGAACCTCCAATAGAAAGACAGTCTCATACATTCAAGAAAAATAAGGGCTGAAATAAGCTGGGCATGATGGCGCATGCATGCCTGTAACCCCAGCAACTCGAGAGGCTGAGGCAGGAGGATGGAGAGTTCAAAGTTAGCCTCAGCAACTTAGTGAGGCCCTAAGCTAAAACTTAGTGAGCCTGTCTCTAAATAAAATATATAAAGGATTCGGGACATGGCTGAGTGGTTAAGTGCCCCTGGGTTTAATCCCTGGTGAAGAAGATGAAGATGAAGAAGAAGAAGAAGAGGAGGAGGAGGAGGAGGAGGAGGAGGAGGAGGAGGGCTGAAATAACCTTTGTTGTCTAGGTTAGAGAAAATTCTTCTCTCTTCCACTAGCAAAACAAATCTGGGCTTTCTTGAGGGGGATAAAAATATGCTCCTTTGTTTCAATCCAAAATAGACATATATAAAATCTTACAAAAGTACCACTATCAAACAAAGTCTATTGAGAAATATTACTTAAGAATGGTGATGCAAAATAGTAACTAAAATACTAACAGGTAAAATCCAACAACATCTCAAAATAATTGAATGAAATCATAGCAGGAATGTAAGGATAGTTCAACATTAGGAAATTTATTGTAATAATTAACTATATGTACAATCAAAAGAGATGAAGTATATTATTCTCTCAAGTATATTATTCTCTCTTGAGTATATTATTCTCTTTTGAGTGATTTTTTGATTCATTCATCCAACAAATATTTATTATTCACCCATCAATAATTAAATAAATATTATTACAGATCAATATCTGACATTATATACTAATATACTATATTATATACTAATATACTAATATCTGATAGTGATAAATGCTTTTACAAAAATAAAACAGGTTAAGAGAGAAGAAATAATGAGAAGGATGCTATTTAATATAGGTGACCAGGAAAGATTTCTCTGTTAAGATTAAATTTGAGTCTGGTGTACTAGTGCACACCTGTAAAACTAGCTACTTAGGAAGATGAGGCAAGAGGATCACAAATTCAAGGCCAACCTCCACAACTTAGGGAGATCCTGTCTCAAATTTTTAAAAAGGTCTTGGGACATGGCTCAGTGGCAGAATGTTAGTTAGAACATGCATAGGACATCTTAGTACATGATATGAACAACAAATATATATATTCATATATATTAAACTAAATATGTACATTTAGTTTAAGCAAGACCTAAATGAGTTGAGGGATTCCAGAAAGAGAGTACAGCAAATGAAAGCCCAGAAGTAGAAGAGATTAGCATTTTTAAGGCCATCATAAAGTTGGAGTAGTGTAAGTAAAATAGAGACCAAAAGAACACAAATCCTATAGGTCATAGTAAGGACATTGATTCTTACTCTGATTGAGATCTGTAGTTACTAGAAGGTGTTGAGATCTGTAGTTACTAGAAGGTGTTGAATAGAAGAGTGTCAGGATCTGGTCTCCATTATATTATAAAAGATTCTCTGATTGCTAGGTTGAGAATAGAATCCAGAGATAAAGGTGACCAGACAGGAAGATGCCATAATAATCCAAGTAAAGAACCATAATCAGTAGGAAATGTAGTGTGTGTGTGTGTGTGTGGGGGGGGTTACAGTCTGCATATGTTATGAATTCCAGTATACCAGAAAATTGACTTTTTTTTTCTTTTAAATAGGGACTTTCAAATGTCAGTATATGTAAATATTTCTTCTAAATCAGTTCAGTTTCTCCAAAGAAAGATCCTCTTATCTCCTGCCTAGAGATATCCAGTCTGTCCACTAGGTGTTTGCAGCTGGGTAGGGAAATGAATACAGCATTCTGTTTAGATTGCAGGTATGTTCTCATGTCATATCCTTGTTTTCATAACCATTCCTTTCCTTAAAGCCTAATATTTTGAAGTCCATATCCTTTCTATTTCAGTTTCTCCAGAAGTGACACCTTCTGTCCTCTGTATGGTAACAGAGAGAAAAGTATTCGACTGCTTGTGTAGGCATGGGGGTGAAGAGCTGGGTTCTATCTGATCCTTATATAGACCCTTAAAGAATCTTCCCCCTTTAAACTTCTTTCTTCCTTGCATAGTATTTCACTTCAATTTCTGTGGCTTTCTGAGGTTCCATGGGACAGATTCTTTTTTCCCCCCACATTTTTATTGGTTCATAATAGTTGTACATAATGGTGGGATTTGCTGTTACATATCTATACATGCACACAAAATAGCAATGTAATTTGGCCAATATCACTTCCCAATATTTCCCTTTCCTCTCCTCCTCCCTCCCCCTGGTCCCTTTCCTCAGTTCTACTGATCTCCATCATTTTCACCAAATTCCCTCACCCTTATTTTCCTTTTTCCTCTCTAGCTTTCACACGTGAGAGTAAACATACAACTCTTGACCTTCTGAATTTGGCTTATTTTAACATAATTGTCTCATGTTCCATTTTCCTGCAAATGCCATAATTTCATTTTTCTTTATGGCTGAAAAAACTCCATAGTGTATATATCTCACATTTTCTTATCCATTCATCCCTTAATGAATACCCAGGCTGGTTCCATAGTTTGGCCATTGTGAATGGTGCTACTATAAGTATGTGTACGCATGTATCACTATAGTATGATGACTTTAATTCTTTAGGATAAATACTGAGGAGTGATACAGCTGGGTCATAAAGTAGTTCCATTTCTAGTCTTTTGAGAAACCTTCATACTGATTTCCATAATGGTTGTACTAACTTACAATCCTACCAACAATGTAAAATTATTCTTTTTTCTCCATGGAACAAATTCTTGTGCTGATTGCTGGTGTTCACCTATGAAGTACCTCAGTTTGAACTTCCTCTGCCTTGTTAACCATTTTTCAACTCACCATCCACTTTTAACTTGCATATACTATGTCTTGGGGTTAAAGATGTTTCCTAATGGGCTGGGGATGTGGCTCGGTTGTAAAGTGCTTGCTTCCATGTATGAAGCCTCTGGGTTCAATCCTCAGCATCTCAGGGGGAAAAAAAATGTTTACTACTGTCATTGAATATGGAGTTTGTGTTTTTGCTTCTTGTTCTCCTCTCATAAACGCATTTAAACATGTTAAAATATGCCTTTTATCATTCCTAATAAGAATCAGCAAATTAAAACTTCGGGGCCATTCCGACTCGGCTGTGGCTCTCAACACTAAGATACCCCTTTCTGCCTATCAGAACAACAAAGATCATTAATGAGGTTTTTGACAACGTTAGTTCCTTGCCAGCTGTTGGCTGGAAACCTCAGTTCCCTGCCATGTAAGCCTTTCCATAGGTTGGCTGCCTGAGTGTCCTCAAGATGCAGTAACTAACTTCCCTCAGTACAAATGATAGAATTGACAGTCTAAAGTTGCAGGATTTTTTCCCCCTAAAAGCAGCCTTATTGTGATATTATCCAAACAATATACAGTTCATCCATTTGAAGTGTACAGTTCAACAGCTTTAGTAAATATTTAGAGTTCTGTGATCCATGGGCCTTTTCAGTCTTTTATAACCTAATCTTGTGGGTGACATACTACTAGTTTTGACATAGTCTGTTGGTCACATAGATCAATTTTCATATAATGTGGGAGAGAACTATACAAGAGTGTGACTACCACAGGCAGGCATCGCTGGAGGCCATTTGGAGGTTGGCTATTACAGTGACTATGTAGGCATACTGGAATCCACATAAAGTCTTAAGCTCTAGCTTTGTCCTACCTTTTAGATTACTACTTACAAAACAAAACAAAACAAAAAACAAACAAACAAAAAAAAAAACAATGCATACTATGCATGATGTAAAGAAAAGTTCTCATCTGGAGTTTTGGCAGGAGTCAGTCATGCTTCAACAGCTCTAAATGTCCCTTGAGCAGTACAGAAGTGAAAATCCAGCATTATAGGAATGAGGAAATGAGGTTTTAATACTTGTCTTTAAAAGAGAACAGTGAGGCCAGATTCAGTGGTATGTACACCTACAAGCCTGGCTACTTGGGGGGATGAGGAAGGAGGATCCAAGTTCAAGGCCAGCCTCAATAACTTAGCAAGAGTTTCTCAAAATAAAATAAAATAAAGAGCTGGGATGTAGCTCAGTGGTTGAGTGCTCACCTAGCATGTGTGAGGTCCTGGGTTCAATCCCCTAGTACTGAAAATGGGGGGGGGGGGGGATAAGAAACCAATAACTGATAGCAACTTGGCTGAACAGTGTTAGTTGTATAAAGTTGAAAATACTTACTCCCCTAGCATAAAAGTATTCACTTGGTGAATGATTTCTTCCAAGAATAGAAGAAAGTAAATACAGTTTTCTTGTGGTTTGGTCATGAATATTCACCCAGTCTTTTTGTCAATCAACAAATACTAATGGTACAGAGGAAACTTTTGCACCCCCTTAATATTCTATAAATGACTCTTTGAGCTATGTCACTGTACCTAGCAATATAATAAAGAAACATGAAATAAATATGCAGTCACTTCCTTTGAAAATCTTTCATAGAAAAACAGGAAAAAAGGGCTTGGGATGTAGTTCAGTGGTAGAATGTTTGCCTAGCGTGCTTGAGGCCCTTAGGTTCAATCCCAAGTATGGAGGGAAAAAAATAAGTCAAAAGCCAGTATTTCTTTGTTTTAAATAGCTATAAAAGTTCCTAAAAACAAACATATATTACTATTTGTCTTGGATCTCTTTTCCATCTCCACGTGTTTTCAGTTATTGATGAAAACTGTTTATATACAAGATGGCTTTTTCAATTAAACACATTTTAGGGTACAGTGTAGCAGAACCATCTGTTGGAACTTATTTTTCTGGTTAATGTGTGTGGGGTCAATTCCTCAGATAATGAAAAAAATTGTATTGGGTTCTTTGAAATTTCATTAAGAGATTAATTTGTGTTGTATCATGTAACATGTGAAAAGAGGGTGAGGGTAAGTTGAATCTCTTTGGTACAATTAAAATACAGGGGAATGCACAAATATATCTCTACTAAACTTGGTTCAGTGGAAATATTCCAGATGAACAGATTGAAGGAGCCTTTACTTAAAATAGTTTTGCAGATTGCTATAAGCTCAAAATCAGATTAATTTGTGATAGTAAAGAATATAATTTTACATATTTCTGTTTCTGTATTAACAAGAAATTTTATAGTGTGCATAGTTTGATATTTATTTGTAAGATCAACTTAAAAGCAATATTCAAACAATCCTGTTAGCAGACTCCACTCCAAGTTTTTATATCCTTAGTAGAATCTATCACACAAATAAATAACTTTCTCTCCAAGAAACTTCCATGTACATAAGGTCAAATGAGGCTGTAAGTTCTTAATGTAGAAAGGAAGAGGATATTTTAAAATCTTTAAGATAACTTTTTCTTCCATTATATTAAAAATAGATATATAACATTTTCTCCCCACTAGATTGGCAAAAATTGAAAAGTATGACAATACTAAGTAAGCATTAAGAGTACACAGAATTCTTATAAACTGTGAGAGAGTGGAAAGCCATTTGGCATTAATTGTCTCACCACATTGAATATTTGCATACTCTATGACCCAGCAGTCCTACTCCTAGGTGGAAACACTTGCATGTGTGATCAGTAGGCATGCATAAGAATATTTATAGCAATAATAATTATAATAATAAAAAGTCTGGAAACAACCCAACTATGAACCAACAGAAGAATAATTTGGGGTATATGTATACAATAGAATGTCATATAGTACTAAAAATGAACAAGCTATCATTATATACAACATGGATAAATCTTAGAAATATAATGTTGAGTGAAAAGGACAAATCCCCAAACTCTGTATATTGGATAATATAGCATTTTTATAAATCTCAATAGCATGTAATTAGGCATTGTTTTGGCATATATAGATTCATGATCTAACTAAAATAAAATAAAAACAAAACTGTAATGGAATGATAATAAGCACAAAACTTAGCATACAGCTTACCCCTGAGGGTAGAGGAAAGACAGCAGAGAAACACAAAGATAGATACAAGTAACTAGGAAATGTGCTAGTTTTTGGGTTCCGTTGAGGTTCACAGGTCTTTTTTAGATTACTAAGATTTATACTTAATATATGTGTTATGTATATATTTTGTATCTATTAAAAAGCAAATTTTAAGAGGTTGATCTGTTTCATCCTCACCTCCTTCAAGTGAGAAATGAGAAAGCTGAATCTTACACTGCATGCAAAGAAACTGAAGATGGCATAGCTCTCTCCTCAAATAAGGAGACAGAATTCTGCCAACTAGAACACCTCTCAAAGCCATTGATAGTTTTCTTGTCTCTCTCTCTCTCTCTCTCTCTCTCTCTCTCTCTCTCTCTCTCTCTGTGTGTGTGTGTGTGTGTGTGTGTGTGTGTGTGTGTTTTACTAGGGATCAAACCCAGGGGTGCTTTACTGTTGAGCTACATCTCCAGCCCTCTTTAAACTTTTGAGACAGGATCTCACTAAATTGCCCAGGCTGCCCTACACATTTGAGATTACTCCTGCTTCAACCTCTTGAGTAACTGGAATTACAGGTGTTCACCATCATAGCTGACTTACTCACAGCTTTTAAATAATCAGTGTAGCAGAAGCTAAGAGAATGTAAGTAAATTAAATCCAGGTGAATTACATGAGACTTTTCTCCTTCACATGCTAACGAAGTGTGGCCAGTCAGGAAATAAATTGTGCTATTGCAGGTTGGAATCTCAGTATCACCAAGGGAAATGAAAATTTCACGAAAACTGAAATCAGAATAAAATATCCAGGAGAAAATGAGCAAAAACAGCTGAATACACTGGCACACTCCTATAATCCTGATTACATAGGGGGCTGAGACAGGAGGATTGCAAGTTTGAGGCCTCCCTGGGTAATTTAGTGAGACTCTGTCTCAAAATAATTTTTTTCTTTATTAAATTATTTATTTATTCTAATTTGCTATACCTAATGGCTGAAAGCAATTCACTTCATATTAAACATATAGAGCACAATTTTTCAAGTCACTGGTTGTACATAAAGTATTTTCACACCATTCGTGTCTTCACACATGTACTTAGAGTAATGATGTCTAACTCATTCCACGGTCATTCTGATCCCCTTTCCCCTTCCCTTAGCTTCTCTCCTCTTTGCCCTATCTAAAGTTCCTCCATTCCTCCCATGCCCCGACCCCAATTGCTATTATGAGTCAGCATCCTCATATCAAAGAAAACATTTAGCCTTTGGTTTTTGGGGATTGTCTTACTTTTTTTTTTTTTTTTTTAAATGTTTTTAAGTTGTTGATGGGCCTTTATTTTGTTCATTTATTTATACATGGTGCTGAGAATGTACCACTGAACTACAGCCCCAGCCCGAGAATTTTAATATTTATTTTTTTTTTAGTTTTCGGCGGACAACATCTTTGTTTGTATGTGGTGCTGAGGATTGAACCCGGGCCGCTCGCATGCCAGGCGAGGCTAGCGTGCTACCGCTTGAGCCACATCCCCAGCCCCAGGGGATTGTCTTACTTAGCATTATATTCTCCAACTCCATCCATTTACCTGCAAATGCCATGATTTTGTTCTCATTTAATGCTGAGTAATGTTCCATTGTGTATATATACCAAACTTTCCCTATCCATTGGCATCTGGGTTAGTTCCACAATTTAGCTATTATGAATTGTGCTGCTATAAACATTGATATGGCTGTGTCCCCGTAGTATGCTGTTTTTAAGTCCTTTGGGTATAAACCAAGGAGTGGGATAGCTGGGTCAAATGGTGGTTCTATTCCAAGTTTTCTAAGGAATCTCCATACTGCTTTCCAAATTGCCTGCACCAATTTGCAGTCCCACCAGCAATGTATGAGTGTGCCTTTCCCCCACATTCTCCACAACACTTGTTGTTTGTATTCTTGATAGCTGCCATTCTGACTGGAGTGAGATAAAATCTTAGAGTAGTTTTGATTTGCAATTCTCTAATTGCTAGAGATGTTGAACATTTTTTCATATGTTTGTTGATTGATTGTATATCCTCTTCTGAGAAGTGTCCAGTTCCTTGGCCCATTTATTGATTGGATTATTTGTTATTTTGCTGTTAAGTTTTCAAAATAAATAAATTTTTAAATAAGGGTTGGGAATGTAGTTTGGTGATAAAGCACCCTGCGTTCATTCCCAATATAGGATGGGAGATGGGGAGAGAGAGAGAGAGAGAGAACAGGTGAGTGCAAAAGCACACAGGCTAAATGAATAAATAAACTCATTTATTCATCAAACCTTCCTTCCTAGACTGTGCAGCAGCTGGCTGGAAGGGAGTTCTTTATGGGTAGGCTAGGAAAAGAGATAAAAACAGTTCATACACCCCAAGAAACTTACAACTAGTACTTGGGAGGGGGGAATCTTCATATATAAACAGAAGAGATACTGCTGCAGAGAGCCCATAAAGGGGTATCCATACAAAGAAAGAGTAAAATGACCCAAAACCAAAGAAAGGGAAGAATACTTGGAGGTTTTCAAGTATAACACAGTTGATGAATTCAGTATTAAGAAATATGACAATTTTAATCTTAGTCCAAAGGATAGTAAACTATGAGAGCCTAGCCCAGAAACTCAAAGTGCCTTATACCCCTGGGCATCTGGAATATGAACAAGAGAGAGAACATCACTTGGACTTAGTGAGAAGGGCCAAGAAAAATGGTGCCACCGCTGGTGGAAGGTCACATTTATTGACTGCTTACTATGTGCCAGTGTCTCTTATAAAGGTTTCCTATAACTTAATTATTTAATCTTCATAATATACTTATGTACCAGTTGGTTTTATCTTTTTTTTTATAAATGAGGAAACTGGGGCCTATGAAGGTTAAGTAATTTGGCTATATCACATAGTTATCACATAGTTAGGAATTTGAAAGCAAAGTTTTGAACTTAGAAGAAGAGATTACACAGACCCATGTTCTTGACCACCACATGCAAGAAAGGAAGCTTCCTATCTTAAGGTTAGAAAAAACAGATGAACTAAAAATAAATTGCTGCCAGGCATGGCAATGCCCTCACTATAATCCTAGCAACTCAAAAGGCTGAGGCAGGAGGATTGCAAATTCCAGGCCAGCCTCAGCAACTTATGGAAACCCTGTCCCAAAATAAAAAATTTTTTAAGTTTTGGAAATGTAGCTCAATGGTTGAGCATCCCTGGGTTCAATCTCCAGTATGGGTGTGGGGAGAATAAATAAATATTTGCTTACCAGGGCTAGTGTATAGCTTAGTGGACGAGTGAAAGTTTAGCATTATCAAGGTCAGGGGTTCAATTCTAGCACTAAATAAAGAAAAAAGTGGGGAGATGTCTGGGAATGTAGCTCAGTGGTAGAGATCTTGCCTACCATTGGGTGAGGTCCAGCTCTAAAGAAAGATTGGGGGGAGGGAGTTATTTATCCCATGAAGTCATTACTGTAAAGCTTTTATACAATTGAGGTAAATAATAAACATTAAATTTGTGTCCCTAAGACATTGCTACCTTGTTGAACTTCACTGACGTGCCTTAAAAGCTTTGTCCTAATCACTAGGAGAAGCAGAATGTTGCAGAGAAACTAATGTAGAAGAGCTGTGTCTCTAGAACACATCTTGGGGGAAAAAAATCTTTTTTTAATTCCTCATGAGATGATAGAGATAGGGAGTTACTCAAGATAAGCCTTGGTAAAGTCCTTAATTCATCATAGAATAAACTGATGTACTTTATAGCCAATTTCAATATATGTACATATTCATTCAATCTTTTTTCTTCCTCAGTAATTTAACAACTAACTTGTTGGTTCACTTGGTTCAGCATTGTGCTAATAAGATAAAATTGATGAGTTTGATTCCTTTTTAGCTCTGGAGGCCATGAATATATCCTAAACTTAGCCAACACAGGCTGTGCAACAACCCCAGAGAAGATGTGTTTGACTCACAACAAGCAAAAACATCACACAAAAGGTAATACTTTATTTAAAGATAACACATTAAGTTTCTCACACACACACATACACACACACACACAAAAAAAACGTAACATGATTTACTTAATGTTTCACAATAGATCTCTAAGACAATTAAGAATAGATACTTGAAAATTCAATACACTATAACTTATTCAAATTGCCCCTACTTATTTTATATAGTCCTAATAGAATCATTGTCCAACCTTATGATTCAGAATCCAATCAATCAATCCTGCTTCAATATAGCCAAAATAAATTAATAAACAAAAATAACAGAAAAAAACCCCTCAGTTTCTGATTGCTTATATATAAAAAAAAAACCTCTTACCTAAGAACAAACAAAATCAATTCTGCTTCAAACATGGAAGTTTAATTTGTCTGTAATAAAGTGATCTGAAGCAAATTACATAATCCATCAAGTAAGAGAACCCTAAAAACAGTGAAAGAGCTTCATTTAACAGGTACAATTGCGACTAGATCGAAAATTATAATGTTATCTAACATCTGCCAATGCCACAACATGAAAGGAGGTGCCTTATAATTATCCAAAGATAATCAGAGGAAAGGAAAAGAATGGTGTATGATAAGGTTAACATGAAAACTTATCAGAATGAGAACGAGGATAAGTAAATCTTCAATCACCATTGTAAAGAGAAATGTATACAATTATAGCAGAAACAAATAAAATGAAAAATATTTGTAAAGAAAATGTAAAGTTTTGATGTGTGATATTTCAGACAAGGAAAAGCTGATGTTTGTTTAATTTTTTGATACCGGGGATTAAACCCAGGGGCACTTAACCACTGAGATACAACCCTAGCCCTATTTATTTTTCATTTTGAGACAGGGTCTCAAGTTGCTTAGGGTCTCACTAAATTGGTGAGACTGAGTTTGAACTTGAAATCCTCCTACCTCAGTCTCCTGAGCTTCTGGGATTACAGATGTATGCCACCACACTCAGCTAATATTTAAAACTTCTCCAAAGTAGATTAGATGAATATGAATGCTATAGAAATAGGAAACGTGGTTTATACATAATTCTCAGAAGGAAGTTCAAAGACAAAAAATACAGGAACATATATTTTTTAAAACATCAGCTGTACTCTGTTTATGTAATATATCTATTAATGATATTCCAAAATAGTGACTTAAAAACATTTCTTCATTCTAGACATACTTAAATATTGACTTACTATCTAGGAAATAAAAATTAATTATTACATTTAATAATTAATTTTGAGTACTTAAACAAGAAGAAAAAGTATACTCAAGGGCTGGAGTTACAGCTCAGTGGTAGAGCGCTTGCCTTGCACATATGAGGTACTGGGTTCAATCCTCAGCACCACATAAATAAATAAAATAAAGGTATTGTGTTCATCTACAACTTAAAAATAAGAAAGAAAAAGTACACTCAAAAGATAAAAATAATTTCACCATACAAAATAATAAAAAACTGGGCTTGAGGTTGTGGCTCAGAGGTAGAGTGCTTGACTCACACGCGTGAAGCACTGGGTTATCGAACCCAGCACCACATAAAAGTAAAATAAACAAAATAAAGGTATTATGTCCATCTACAACTAAAAAATATTTAATAAAGAACTTAATTTGTGTTTTTCACTTGGAATAGTCTCTTGATTTTTCCCCAGACACATTTTACTCACCATAGATAGAAATTCTACCATCTTCATCTAATTGCAACATACCACACAGTATGTTGTAAATATGACCTGGGTTAGCCTCAGAAGTCAAGGGCGTATATATGTATGTATGTATCTAGTCTTGATCCAGATAGTAAAATGGCAACACATTGATATTCTAAAGTAAGCAAGCAAAGGAGTTTTGGGATCACCCTAAAATGTGTAACAAAGTCCAATAGTGCTTTTCAGTCCAGAGAGAGGCACTATTTAAAAAAAAAATAGACATTGATGGACCTTTATTTTATTCATTTATTTATATGTGGTGCTGAGAATCAAACCCAATGCCTCACACATGCTAGGCAAGTGCTCTACCACTAAGCTACAACCCCAGCCCCCAAAGCCATTATTTTGAAAGGCCCATCTCTAACTTCATTCACATTTTAGTTCTGATACCTGAATTGCTTTTAAAAAGGAGGAAAGAAAATGGAAAGATGCAAGAAATGGGACACATTTGGAAAAAGTATCAAAATTAACCATTATTTTCAAATTAACATACTTATAAGCCTACAAATTGACCATTGATCATGGCAAATATAAGACAGTAGTATCATTTTGGTATGTTACTTTTAATTTATTCTTTTTTTTTCTGTACTAGGGATTGAACCCTGGGGTCCTGTACTACTGAGCTACATCCCTACCCCTTTTTATTTTTCATTTTGAGACAGGGTCTTGCTGTAGGCTGGCCCAGGCTGGCCTCAAACTTGTAATCCTCTTGCCTCAGCTTCCCAGTGTTAAGATTATAGGTATGGGCCACCCTGCCTGGAAAATTTTGTACTTTTTTCTTTTTCATTCCTCTTAATTGGAAGAAAAAAAAATTCCATCAGTACTTCAATGGCTTTCAAACTGTTATCCCAGATTCTGCAAGGATTTTCTGTTAAATTACTTGAAAAAATAATGTAAATTAAGATTGTAAACCTGGCATGGTGGGGGCATACCAGATCCCAGCAACTCAGGAGGCTAAGGCAAGAGGATCCCAAATTCAAGGCCGGCAATTTAGTGAGACCCTGTTTCAAAAAGTAAAAAAGGGTTCAGGATGTAGCTCAGGAAGAAGATGCCCCTGGATTCAATTCCAGTAAACACACACACACACACACACACACACACACACAGAATATTTTCAACAGGAAGAGGAACCCCTGGAATAAGATGAATTAGCACATACATCTGTGTCAGGTGCAATAAACTATTGACTCCAGGATGGATGTTTGTGAGCCAAAAGATGAAGTCACATAACTTATACCAAAAAAGGATCAGAGGATCATAAATTACATAAAATTTGATCAATGAGCTCAAGCTTAAAACTGTTCCCTTTGCTCTCAAGTTGCACATTGTTATCTAGTGACTTTTGTCTGAATAAACAGATTTTGCTGATATTTTAGGTAGAAGGATTAAGAATAATTTTCCCCAGCTCTATTCCCACAACAAAGAGGGCCTACTTACCTGCTTTTGAGAACCAGTTGAATATCATAGCATTTTAGGAGCAAACTAAAGATTCACTTCAATAACTCCCACACCAACAAAGAAAAATCTATTCCTCCTCTAAATGAAAATTCAAAATTGCTTGCATAATCTGTTTTAAACACATATGAGCTCTATAAGTTTCAGGTTTCTGACCCTTGTCTTCAAGTCCCTAAACTGGACTAAAACCAGAAAAATGCCTGAGAAACCACTTCACACCCCAAACACGTGCAAACTTTGTTCAACAGAACATTTTACTGCCAAAATGGTGTTGGCAGAAGTTTGGAGCAAGGTCCCCAGGCTGCATGATTTGCTGGCACCAGAGAGCTTAAAAATCTTAACATAATACCCATGAGTTTAAGAATTACCAATTTGCTTAAGACTCCTCCCCCAAGTTTGATTTGAGAAAGATAGAAGCTATCATTGAGAAAAACTATTAATACTTTATCCTCTATGCAGAAATAATTTGATTTCCCACTCCTGATTGTCATACCTCTATATTCCTTGGTGTTTGTATTTACATAGCAAATTTAATGCAATTTATTTTGAAATGCTTGTAAATTCAATTTTATTGGGTTACTTGGGTAAAGGGGCACTGGAAGAACTACTGTAAACACACAAAATTAATTATGACAAAATTCTACTTAGAAAATATTTAACCTAGGACTGGGGTTGTGGCTCAGTGGTATAGTGCTTGCCTCACACATGTGAGGCACTGGATTTGGTCCTCAATACCACATAAAAAAATAAATAAGCAAAATAAAGTTATTTAAAAAAGAAAATATTTAACCCAAATAACTTCCATGTATCATAATTTATTATTCTCAAAAATATAGGAGAGATTAAGATACAAAATTACCTAGATATTGCTACCATTTTACATCTGGTTCAGTCTTCTCACTTTTCTAAATTTGAGTGAGGGCAGTTTGCATTGTATATGAACAATATAGGAAAGATGCTGAGTTTTCTTCAACAGGTCAATGAGTCTTATTTGGAATCTTTATAAGCTCAATGGTGTTTAATGAGGAAAAACTGCACCTGAATTTTAAAATTGTAGTTAGAGAACTGGCAACTATACAACTAGCAACTTTAAACTTATGTTTGATAAATATGAGGCATTGAGAAACCATGGTTTACTCTAGAAAGTTGTATTGTGTTGTTTTCAATAAGAGACCAGATTTAAAGATGCTACTTCTTACACAGTTAAATTTTTTTTTTCCCCTCAGAGGCTCCATAGCTTTTGTGGTTTTGCTCCTCTAGAACTTGTTGTAATTCTCAGCTCTGATTTCATATTTTCATCAGCTTTGAATCTCTGCAATTGGAAGCATTGAGGACAAAATATTCTTAGGATATCAAGTTGCAGAAGAATGTAGTTTTAAAGATATTTATACAGTAGTGCTGCCACCTAAAGATGAGGTGAATAATGAAGCAATTCAAAGGAAATGACCCATCACTCTTAAACCAGTCTCCTTTTTTCACCTCTTACTAGGGATGGGTATTTTATTATTGTGATTTTCTAAGGCAGAAAATTTCAAACTCAAAACTTTTAGAGCTCTCTACGATTCTCAGCAGTTAAGCACTACCCACAATATATAAAAGGGAGCATCAGTAGAAACCTGGAAGAAATCCCAATTGAAGAATTTGTGGTTCAGTTGACAACGTAGGCAAAAGATCTGGGCTTTCCCCTTCACCTATGAAACACTTCTCAAAACTCTGGACAACTTACATTTTGGTAAGTCAGTTTTCTCATCTATAAAATGGGATTAATCACACCTCAGTCCTACTTCCCTCTCAGGATTCACTAGATGAACTTCTTGGAAGTTTAGTGAGTTTAAAAGTCTATTATTGAGGAAAGGGAAAGAATCAATTATTGAGGATTGAAATGTTAAATTTATTTATGGATATGTCAAAATGAACCCCACTAACTCTAATGCACTAATTAAAAATAAAAATTCTACTGTTGCCTAAGAAAAGGGCGTTTTGTTGTGTATTTATAATGTAACTTAAAATATAGTCAATTATTTAAGTTAGGGCAGAGTCTTAATTTTTGAAAATTATGGGTTGAGTTCTTGGAGATTTAAATAACTACAAAGATGATGAAGGCAGTTTTTAAATATACTTTTTTTTTAGTTGTAGCTGGACACAATACCTTTATTTATTTGTTTTTATGTGGGGGTGAGGATTGAACCCAGCGCCTCACTGCATGTGCAAGACAGAGTTCTACCGCTGAGCCACAACCCCAGCCCTGATGAAGTCAGTTTTTGAGGAATTGTTAACTGATTAACGTTACTTCTATATACGTAGTACTGCAAAAGTGAAATATGACAGCATAAAAGGAAAGGATAATCATACATAAAAGGAAAGGATTGTCAAACTTTGTAAGATTTCAATAAATCTGTCTTAAAGGACATTTTTAAATTCAGCATTTTGCCCTTGCGTAGCAATTTATGAAAATTAACTCAGCCCTTTTGCTCTCTACCTATCAGCCCAAGGACGCATAAATAATATTTATCAGTTTTGTCCTTAGTCACATTCCCTCAAAGGGGCCCAGATTCACCTAAACGGCGTGGGAGGCTGGGCAGCAACCCCACACTTCCTGTCGAGGATTCTTGAGGCTAAAGCCTGAACTCGGTCTAGCCTCTTTCTTCTTTATGCTAATTCTGCCCTTCCAGCCCCTCTCTGCGGGTGTCTGAAGGCCAAGGTGAGACCCTCCCGAGAGATGAAAGGCCTATTGCCGCCAGAGGGACGGGGCGAAGGGGAGCGTGTGATGAGGGAAGGCTGCAACCGCAGCGACGCCGTGGGCCTTAAGCTGGAGCTGGCGCAGGCCCTTTGGGGTTCTATTCCCGCCTGAGCCTGGCCTCGGCCTTCAGAAACCCAAAGATCTAAGTTCTCCCAGGTCTCTCTGGGCTGTGGGCGGAGGAAGTGCGAGCGAAGTGGCTCCAGACAGCACCCTCCTCAGACGCGCCCCAAGGCCTGGGCCCGGGATGTTGACACGCCAACGGCGGGGAAGGCGCGCTC
>NW_026000026.1:71388667-71425804 GCF_001458135.2 Marmota marmota marmota
GCTGCAACTGAAACCTAGGGACGCGAGAGCGGAGGGCGCGAGCCACTGAGCGGGGTGGGGAGCGCGGAGCGCGCGCTGACGTCGCCTGGAGTCACGCACGGAGCGCCGGGTTACGCGCCGACGTCTGGCTGCCACGACTTGCCGTCTGCGGCGGCGGCGGCGGCGGCGAGCGGATCCCGCAGGGGAAGGAGGAGGAGGAGGGAGAGCCAAGGGGGCTGTGAGTGAGCGGGAGAAGCAGGGTGTGAGCCGGGCTTGCCCGCGGGAGGGAGAACGAGCGAGAGCCGAGCCAGCCTTCCGAGCCGCCGCCTCCTCCTCCTCCCCTCGGCGTCCCGCCCCCCGCCCGCCTCCTTCCTTCTCATCCCCGCAGAGCCCGAGTGAGGCGCAGCTCGGCTCGCGCCGCTGTCCAGGACAGGTGTGCGCGCGCGCGCCCTCCTCCCCTCCCCCCGTTCCTCGCGCCAGCCTAGCGCCTGCCTCGCGCGCACCCTCCCTCCCTCCAGACTGCGCCCTCCCTCACCTGCGGCAGGACAGCGCCCGCCCGCCCGCCCGCCCTGGTAAGCCCCCTCGCGACCTTCCTTGCCGCAGCTGCCACAGCTGGATGTGCCGCCCACCCCGTCCCCTTTAATTGCCCTCTCAGCCCAGGAATAATGATCGTACCATTGCAGACATCCCCGCACCCTTCCTTCTTGGGGACCTAGGCCGGTGTAGCAACGCCCCCCCCGCCCCCCCCCCGCGCTTCGCACGACGAACGAATAAACCCCCTCCACCTCCGAAAAAGAACAAAATAACATCCCTCCCCTTTAAAAATCCTACATCCGCAGGCGCTGGAGACCACCAATGATGTTCTTAGCAATCCCTGAGCCCCATTTCCCCAGACCATCTTCGCCCCGGGGCCTGGGACAGTGCGCTAGACGTGGCCGACACTCCCTGAACGGCTACACAGGAAGGAGGGGAGAGAAAAGAAGATTCTGTAATTTAGATTCCACTACCAATGAACTCCACCTCTCCTCTATTTTAAATCTACCCCCCAACCTATTGCATACACCCACCCTGGGTGCGTTGTTAAAAAAACAAAAAGGCAAAACAACAACAAAACCCCCCCATTGATGCTGACATCGCAGATGAAGCCAGGCCCAAGGATGGGTGGCCCGAACTAGGCATTTTTACTGCCCCACAGCGCTAGGTCAGCTCAACAACCCCTTCTACCTTTGTTCGTGGGCAAAAGGAACTGATACGAAGCTGAAGGGTCTTCCCTTTGAGCGGCAGTGCGCTATGATATTTTAAGGGAAGGAACCCGACCAGTATTTCTCCCATAAGCCTGAACTTTGGTAGAGGCCCGGAGAGACTGGTTGGATAACTTTGATTTGTAGCTGTCGACCCCAGAATAAATGCCACCTTCATTTCCGTTGCCTCTTCGGGACTTTCTTGACGGTTCTGCTTCGTTCTCATTTGGGACCCTTATGTTTCTGTCGGGCCAGGAGCTTATGGAAAGCTTTTCTTGATTGTCTGTGCTTGTGTCCCGTGTCCTTGGTAGGATAGTCCTAGTGCTTTACAATAGGCTTGATTGGTCGGATTTGGTTTGACATCTTTTAGTAGACTGTCAGGGGAAAAGGAAATGTGGGGATTGTTTCTAGACCCCCATGCCCCCGCCCAACTGACGTTTGCGAATTGCGGCTTTGGAAATTGGAGTGTTGACTAGAGTGTGGAGAGAGTTGCTGATTTCATTCCTTTGGGTACAGCACTAGTAAAATCATTTAAGTACCTGCCGGAAGAGAGGAAGCTTTTGACATTTAAATCGGTTCTGTTTGGATCTTTGGGCAAATGTCGGGTTTTCTGAATCTTTATCGAATTTAGAATGTGTGTTAATTTTATTTAACTCTTTTCCAAATGTTTAAAATGAAGACATTAGGGAATGCAAAGGTTCTATCACATGCATTATTCTCTTCAGATTTTAAATGTTTCATATCTTTAATTCTAAACATTAGTATGGCATTGAAGAGGCACAGTTTTCAAGAATAGTGAGCTACAGAAAGGGGACATGCTTTTTAAAAATGATTTGTGAAATGCTGGTATTATGAGATGATGTTGTTAAATGTTAGGATTTACTTCAGGGTTTCCCTTAATTTTCCTGATAAATGTAGCCATGAGAAGAAATGGGTAATTCCTCCACTTTGAACATTTACAGTGCAACATTCATGTTAATTTTAATGATTGGGTATTGAAAATAATTGTCTGGTTTAGCACAAGTAGCCCTTGAAAACAAGTTTTAGTGTTCACTTCTATTTTGGAAATGTGTGCTTTCGTAAAATACTAATCAGCAAATTGTTTCTGTTGGGAACTCTATAATCCAAAGGGTTTAACTACCCCAAGGTAGATACCCTCTCTTTCACAAGTTTATTTTATAAATGTGGGTTGATTTTGATTTTAAGAAAAACAAAGCTGAATTGGATTATTTCTGAATCACCTGTAGTTCAGGATGAGAAAAATTTAGACGTTTTTCCTCCTTGTTCTGCCTAATGTCTGTTTCCTTGTGCAAAAATTTTTTTTGTAACAGTTTGTTAAATACATAGTGAGATTAAAAATAAAGCAGTTTCTGTGCTCTTCAAAATGTGTGTATAGTATTAATGAAATAAAAAAATCTAGAGATGTTTATCAGGTTTTTAAATGTAAGCAAATTTTTAGGAGAAAGGGAATATTTCTTTTTGATGATTTTTCATTAACATGGTTATTTTACTGCATATTAATTAGCTGCACGTTATATTTCGTTTCCCTTTTGTCTTCCTTGCATTGTAAAGAAATTGTAAATTTAGTTTTACAACTATTTGTTTTAAAGTAACAAATTCAAACAGTTGAATACTAGAATAGGTTTTTCATTCATCGAGTATATTAGTATATTGTTTAGATAACTAATAAAATGGCTAGTAGTCTTTTAAATCCACGATTTTATAATGACTTTTCAATGTTACAGTACTCATAACTTTGAAAATCTACTTAAGGTCCTAAACTTTTTCAGACTTTTCTACAAGTTAATATTCATTCCTCCTAGACTACTTTTCATGACTACTGTACGTGTAGTCTGATGAAGCCACCTCTTACTTCCTAGTCTGAGAAAAAGCCCACACTAACAGACTTATTTTTGAAATTAACACTCTTGCTTCAGAAATGAAAATATGCTATCTAGTTTATCATTGAACTGTTTTGGAAAAGGCATTAATTAATCTTGTTACTTTTTGGATACATGTGTAAAGTAGGAGAGAAACTGGCATAGAAGGGCAGAAATCTTACACATACACGATGAGTAGTATAAAATAAGTACCTATTTATGTGACAAGATCCAGGTCTCAGTCATGTGCTGATTTTTCATTTAAAACTCCCAGTTTAAGTGTGCAAATATTTAATTTATGTTCTGTCTAAAACTTAGTTGCCTCTAGTAAATTCCTAGTGACAGTCACTTCCCTCTCTCCCTCTCTCTTTTCTCAAATCAGGGCATTCCCAAACTCAAATCGCTTCAGAACTGCTGGACATAAACATTTGGGATGGAAAGCAAGAAATTTAGGCTACAAAGTTAGGCAGGAGTTAGGCAGTTTTGAGCCCGAGGCGTCTGTCCCTGGTACAGTCATCCTGGGTGCGGAAGAATGGCAGGGACTGACCGGCGGGCCCCCTTCAAAATCTCATTGATCTTGTTTCTCTCATTAAGGGAGAAGAGTTTGGTTTATCATAAGAGAAACCCTTGAGGAAGAGCAGCAGCCCTTTCTCGATCGGACTACAACAGAACTTAGCCTTAGTTTACAGTTGGTATTTATGCAGAGACCCTGCCACTCAGCCTTTACGTTCGGGGTCTATCCAGGGTCCTGATCACTGCTGTGTGAGCCCAGAGAAGACACTGCTTCTTCACACATGTATTTTTGTGTGGTAGGAAGCACTCTAAAAGTTCCTGTGTATCCTTCCCAACTGACTTAGGGATAGGGGAGAGACTGTAGAAAATAAAGCACTGAGGGACCCTATACTGCTAAAGGTTGCCCCTAAATTAAAAATCTATTTGTGGGGCCCAGAGCCTGGGTTTCTATCTCACAGAGTGAACCTCCCCTTCAGGAAGCCATTTCAGAGACCACTAGACCTAGGTGCATGGTTTTGAGGCTGTATCACAGGACTACCCCAGTTTGCTCTTTGGTAGCCAGGGCTCTTTGCCCTGTTTCTTCCTCTTAATGAGAACTAGTGAACTTCAGCCCAGAGCTGAAGAAGCTAATGCTGAGTAGAATGGGGCTCTTGCTAAAAGAAAAAGGAAGTCATGTCTACCTAGCAGGCAGGTTTGCCCCAAAAGTGAAAGGATATAATAGGAGACTTTGAGTGTTCCGGGAATGACAAGGCTTATCCTCTAGACTGTGCTTAGTTTTTTGATCATTAGTCTTTACTTTTGGGCAACCATGTAGTCATTTTGTTTCAATAGCTAAGAGTGGGGGAGGCAAATCTCCTTACTTTTGAAGTAAAGGAGGAGATGTTCAATGGGAGTGGAAACCACAGATGGATCGAGGCAGCAATCCTTGCTTGATTAAGCCAGGACTAAGACTGCATGATCTGTGTGCTCAGCCCCCTGCAGAACGTGATGGGGAGTATGGTAGGGGTTCCCTGAAAATAGGCCTTAGCTTTCTCACAGCTATGAGGGCTGCACACTGCAGTGAGGAAGTTATAAGCATTCACTACCTATCTGGGAGTTGGAAAATAGGGCCTAGATTATGCATCAGATCTGGGAAGAAAGAAACCAATTATTTCTGAGACTCCTCTTACTCTTCAGCCTCTTTCTGTTATGAGAGAAGATCCCCTTTAGCTGTCACCGTCCAAAGAGTCATTGGTTAATTAATGGTCGGTAACCTAGCTGTCTGCATTAAAACCAGCGATCATTTAATGTTTTACTTTTGGGGGGATGGAGGCCCTCCTTGACACTTACGAAGGAAGAGTAAAAGGGGCAAGCGAACCTGCTTTAATGAATCCCGTAAGGAACTGCGTTTCCCAGGAAATTCCTGACATTTTTAGCTCATGAATTTCCGAAAGCCTGCTTGGTTTTCTCCTCCATTCTGGGTCCTTCCAGAGAGGAAAAAGAGTGGGCTAGGGTCTGAATGCCCAGCAGGGCCTGGTTCATCTGCAGAGCTGGCCAGCAACCCAGGCTGGGCTCAACCCTGAGCAGGGTGCCCCCCTTCCCCAAATCTCGGAAGGAGGAGGGGGAGGCAAGCAGGCATCCGTGGTCCCAAGGGGGGGCTGGTTGCAGGTTTTTGGTGAGTGTGGGGTTTCTTTTTGATTGCTATTTGGGAGTAAGGGTAGAGCCTATTGGAATAGGCACTGCGGGCACCCCAGCCCTGGTGCGGCTACTGTCCTCCGCTTGGCTCCCCCCGCCGGTGAGTGCGCCCGCCCGACCGACTGTGCGGGGCTGCGGTTGGGGGGAGGGGGAGCGGGATCATCTGAGGCCAGAGCCGCTGCTCTGCGCGGGGAGGGGGAGCGGCGGGAGCGAGGGGAAGGAGAGGGGAGAGACGGGCTAGGTGTCTGCTGCTCCGCGCCACTGCTGCCGGCGCCCCATCTCATCCCCAGCAGCCCCCTCTGCAGCTAAGGGTTACTACCGCACCACCTTCTTTTCCTCTCCTGCTTCTGCGGCCAGGGCTCTGCGGTAGGAGACAACCAAGCTGGGTGGCGGGCGGGCCTGTCTGGGTTTGGGTCTAGGTCTGACTGAGGCCCGCATGGGAGGGGGTGGCTGTGACTCGGTGTCCCTTCTCTGCAGTGGGCTATGTTGCGCTGCGCAGGCCCCTCCCCCCCCACATCCTCTCTCGGGGGTCACTGGAAAGCAGAACTCAGGCCAGTTCCTTGTGCTTAGAATGGCAGACCCCTTCTCACCCCAATCCCCCAACTCCTTGGGCCAAGGCCGCTTAAGGTCTGGCCGACAGCGACAGCCACAGTGGTGGTGGTGGCATTGGCGGCGGCAGCAGAGCTGCGACGCGGCGCGTCCCACTCCCTCCCCACCCCCAGCTGGGGGTGTAGAGTGAGGGCCAGCGGTGGGCGCCGCCTGGCGGGCGGGCGGCCGGGGGGCTGGTATTGGGGAGGGGGCACAGGTCACGTGTTGGCGGGCGGGTGGGCGCGTACAGTAGGGCGCCCTGCTACTGTACTGGGGAGTCAGTGCCCTGTTACCGGGTCTCGTCTGTCTCGTCTCTCCCGCAGATCTCGCGAGAGTGGCTGACTGGCTGTGGGGGTTGCGGCGGCAGCAGGCGGAGCCGGGGAGGGAAAGCAGCGGCGGCTGAGGCGACTGAGGCGGCGGGCGGAGCGGCAGGCGGCGGCGGCGGCGCGGCGGCGGAGCGCAGCATCATGGCGGACCGAGACAGCGGCAGCGAGCAGGGTGGTGCGGCGCTGGGCTCGGGCGGCTCCCTGGGGCACCCGGGCTCGGGCTCGGGCTCCGGCGGGGGCGGTGGTGGCGGCGGGGGCGGCGGCGGCAGTGGCGGCGGCGGCGGCGGGGTCCCGGGGGGCTGCAGCACGAGACGCAGGAGCTGGCCTCCAANAAAACAGTAAGCAGCTGCTAAAAACAAACAAAAAAAAATACAAAAAGTAATAACATTATATGAACTGTGTTTCCTACTTGATTAAAAAATATAAAGAACTGAGTGTTTATTTCCCTAATTAACCAAGAACTTTTGTACACGTTTAAGCTATTATTATTAAAAGTGTTTGCAAAATGGTCAAGATTATAATATTGCTGAATTATATAAAAGTCCTTTTCCTGTTGAGCTAACATTTGACTTTAGCACAAAAAAGAGATATTTTAGAACACGTAAAATAATATTTTTAGTTTTTCTCATTTTGTTACCAAATTTCAAACCTTACATGGAGGTTATTATAGTATATTTGACACCCTATATACCTGTGATTAGAGATGTGTATATATATGAGGGCTAGGCATGCTGTGTCTGAGCTTTGTCTAAATGTTATGCAGAAGTTTGTAGAGTTAAAGGTACGTAGGTTTAATTCATGCAAGGTAAACAATAAGTGCTCTCTTTTATACAATATGCATTGCATCTGGACCTTAAACATAAAAATGGTCAGTGAAACTTCTGTGAACATGAAGAAATTATTAAAAAAGGCATTTAAATGAAATTTGCTAAGTTGTGATTTTTATGGTTGGAACCAAAGTTATTCAAATAGTAAAAGGAAAAAGAGAAAGAAAGAAAAAGGAAATCTCCCATATTTTTCTGCATCTGTTTGCTTTGACTGAGTAGGCGTTTTGTTATTGTGTATATGAGATGTACTTGTATTGTTCATAATATATTTTTTTTATTATATGTAGAAAGATTTTAAAAACTTAACTAACGTGCAGCAATTTCCAGTGAACCTGTACTTGGACTTCAGGTAGTGAGTCTATTTGTGGTCACTAGCACTGTCTCCTAAACTTGTAAGAGGTCTGAAGCTATCCTTTGATTTTTGCCAGTGCTATTAACTTATGTAGACCTGTTAAAAAGCAGAGCAACACAATTATAGTTATCCTACTGAGCCATGGATTTTGAGTTTCGTTTTAAAAGTGAAAGCCAAGTTGGTGTATGTAAAGGATTTCCATGTAGCTGTGGTGCTAGTTATTACTGGCTACATTATATGCTAAGTGTATTTGTGTTCCCCAAGTGTACAAGCCTTCTATCAGAGTATGTTCTATAACTCATATATTCAAAGTGTAGGGTGTGAAAATGCAAAGCTTAGGAGAGCACTTTACCAAGCTAGTGTCCTCCAAACTGAAATTGTTTGTAATGGTAGTCTTTCACAGGTTTTCATTTAAAGATGTTTGTGTGCTTTTAATTGACAACTAACTTCTTGCTGCTGTATAGTAAAATATTAATATATTTTTATCATTAAACTGCTGCATGACTATCATCTTTGAGTGAAGAGAAAATGTTATAAAAAAAGATGCCTTAAACAGTACATTTTGATTTTTGATTTGGAATTGTGTAGAAAGTATTTTGGTAAAAAACAAAACAAAAAAAAAAAAAGGATCTCAGATCTTGTCTGACAGAGAGTTCTGGGGATGGAATTGTTTCTTGGCAAATCCAGCCATATAGATCTAACTGCTGTATGTAGAAAACACCACCTGTAGGAGCGGGAAGGTATCAGTGCTTCTCACATTGTAAAGCATTTGGCCTAGGAAGGCGAAACAGTTGTCTTTTTGAAGGATTTTTTTTCTGCTGGTTCTTTGGGTTTTGATTTGATATTTTTAAGCTCCCTGGTTGAGTGTGTTGTCTTTGTTTTTGAGATCTACTGTATGTGTTGAATAACAAGCTATTTTCATTGTACTGTGCATTTTCCCATTAAATTGTTTGCTTTTAATATTCATACAATGTTAAATATGAGGTGACCGTACAGTAGTTAGGAGTTTCTTTACTTGCAAAAATCACTGGAAATGATTAAATTGCTTTTCCCCTTCCCCCAAGGTGCATTTTTCTTATTTCCATATAGTAAGGTTGAGCTTTTACAGTGCATAATGTGACATTTGGAATGCTTATCAACTGCATGTAAACATTAATAACCTGCACTTTTTTTGTCTTAAGGTTTGTTGAGCTGTTTTGTTCACTGTACTTTAACTGTGATATGGAAAAGATTGCATTCTCTGTGCTGTTACTAATTAGGAAAGAAAATTGCTTTGATTTTGTCTCTTGTTTACTATAGCTTCTTAAAAGTTAGGCCTTGTACTACAGGTTGTTGGAGTACTCTTAGATCAGTGTTTTATGGTAGCCAGCAATAAGTAGTGCAAGTCAACAAAAACACAGCAAACTTAGGCAAAGTGTCCTTTCTTTGAGATGCAAGTTCTTTCCTGAGGTTTTCTTTAGGGTCAGTTACCTAAAGCGAAGCCTTTCTTACCTATAGACGTCAGATTCTGTTTGGAATCCTACCGGATCAAGAAGCACATGTATTGTGCAGTTGTCTTTACACTCTTAACAGTTAAACACAATCTTACCAGGATTTTGAAACCATTGTCTGATTTATGGTCAGTGGATTTAAAAAGAAATCCACATACAGATCTTTTAAGACTTAAGAAGTGATCATAGAAAAAGACTTAAGTGACTGTAAAGATGCTCTTTTTTTTTTTTTTTTAAAAGCATCTCACTTTACCTCCCCAAACACCCTCCCAACCTTCTCTTCTCCCCTCTCCTGTTTCATCCTGCCCCTACCTTCCCCCTCCCAGGTGCTCAGTACTTTACCAAGGTTCTATTATTCAGTGTTTTATGTTGGAATTTCTTCTTGTTTTTACTTTACTGGTTGGTAAACCCTGTTTGTGCTGAAAAAAAGAATGGTATATTTGACCATATGTGTTATTCATAGAAGACAGTATGATCAAATGTGCCAAAAATAAGCAAACAAAGCTTAATTCCTGACAAGTATGCCTTATTTTTATTGATCTGCTTTGTCTTATAATTAAGGTCCAAAAGCTTGGTTAAACTGTTATTTGCCTAAGTAAAAAAAGAAAACTTGAAATGCATTGCAATATTGACGTTCTTTAAAATGAGAGACACTGTCAAGTAATTTAATCCAGAGATCAACCACCAGATTTGAAATGTGTGTGTGTGTGTGTGTGTGTGTGTGTGTGTGTGTGGTGTGTTTGGTGTTGTTGTTGTCATTTTAATCACCAAATCTTTTTTTTAAGCTACTTTTTATTTGTACCTCCTATTTATCATGCTGATGTTAGAAGCAGCAGTCATCCAGCCACAGAGGGAGCTAAAGTTAACTAACCAGAACTGTAGAAATCATTATACATTCCTTTGACAACAAAGGAAGTTCATAAGAAAAGCCATGTCGGCTTTTCCTCTACTAGATACAGATTGGATGTAGATGATTATTTGCCAAATGGAAAAAAAGACAATGCTAGTCAGGAAAGATAGACTGTTTTCCAGCTTCTCAAAAGCCATGGAAAGTAGAAACCAAAACCAACAGGGAAATTTAAAAAAAAAAAAAACTTTGAAAGTCTCACTTTCTGGTTGTCCCACGCAGGGGTTGAAATTTGATTCAAAATGGAAAGTATATCGATTTTTTTTTTTTTTTTTAGGGCTTCACATTTAGAGATGGATAACTCTTCCAGTTTGATTTTTCAGGTAATGGAGAAAGCTGCTAGCAATTTTAACCCCTGCCTAAAGAAGACAGACAATTTCATTTGGGAGCAAATACTTATTGCCTTGAAAAATAGCACTGTAATAGCCTATGGTAATTAGTCTTAGAATAACCTTTATCCCTTTCAGACTATGCAAATTATTAAATAAGTGTAAGTGAGAATTTAATTAAAGATAGTTGATTATATTGCAGTCAGATGGCATTCACGAACTTAACTGGAGCATATACAAATAAAGTCTATTAGTTTAAAGAGTTTTTTATGCTAACAGAAAAATATAATTTAGCTACCTATTCTAAAAATGGTGAATACTATTAATATTGTATAATAGGACTGGGAAGACTGCCTCCTTTTTTGAAGAGAGATTAAGGATTTTTATAATTGTTTTTCATCAAATTTTAATATTTTTGTCAAATTTTTAGGTATTTAATTTGTAAAACAGTTTGCTTTGTACTGGCATACAGAAAATAGGGTATTGATTTTAAACTTTTTGAAGTCAAGTGATCAAGTACATTTGTAATAAAAGTCAATGGATCTATATCAGTTGTACTCACTGTTTTCATTTCGTTTAATGTAGGGATGCTGTACTTTTTCTGCAGGAAAACTGAACTAAATTTGGGTGGAAGGGAGGGGAAAAGATAAATCCGTTGATGATAAGTATCTGGGAGGGTATGATGGCCCAAGCACTTTATATCATCTTTCAATCAGTTAAGATTTAGTATATTTAAAAAGATGCTATGTCAAGTTTTTTCTTCATGGTTTCTTGTGGAACTCAATGTTTGGAGAGGTTATTTCATTCATATTTATTTCTGTGCTTTAACATTTTGTGTTTTGGCACTGTTGAAACTTTCTAAACTAACACATTTTTCTTTTTATGACATTTTGGGTTATCTGCCAGTCATGATGACCCCCACCATGAGCATGATTATTTTTATCTCCCAAACATGGTTCACTCTCTTTTCTTCAATATTACCATTCATTTTTTCATGTTTTACACACACACACACACACAATGATTTTAGAATGGGGTTTTCTGAAATTATTGCTCTGATAACTTCCATAACTCTACATTTAAATTTTTTAAACATGAATATACTTGTAAGATTTCTTATAAAAAGTGAGGTACCAGCTCTAATGACCTTTCTTTTTCAAAGTTTTGGATATCTGAATGAGATCTTGCTTTCTATTTAAAAGGATGCTAAAACAAGAGCATCTTTAAGCAACTTAGATTTGAAATAATTGGTGATAACTATGGCATAATATTTACAGTTGATTATCCCTAATTTGAATGTCTTAATACTTTGGATATATATGTATATGTGTATGTACATGTACATATACATTTATACATATGTCTACTTTTTCATGAGAGTGGAGTAAATAAATTCACCAGTTTTTTTGTATAAAGTTAAATTTTATTAATTTTTAAATCATACCTTGTAATATTTGTTTTTCTTTATTACATGTTAACCAAATTTAGGCCATTTATAATGAAGTACACCATAAACTAAAGTGATCACATCTATTAAAATTACTGTTTTTGCCCAGCAGCATTAATTACTATAGAGTTTTCTTCGCAGAGTTTGCAATGTACTTTTAAGAAAAGCTGATTTGTGAAGTTATTTGATCCTAAAATAAAGCCTAAGGCCTAGGCCATTCAACTGGCTCTTTTCAACAGAAATTTCATGATTATGGGATAAGTAAAGATAAATCTATACCTGCATTAACCTGAGTCAGGTAGAGTTTCAAGGTACAAGAACAATCAGATGAATTGTGAAAAATATGATTGGTTTTAAGTCAACAGGTTGTCATCTTTTATCTGCCAAACTGACTACCAAATTTTGATGTTAATTGGTCTGGGCAATTTATGTCTATAGAAAAATTGAATATGGCAAAAGTCACTTGTTAAAAACATTTCTCTTAAGAGTTTCATAGCTACTCATTCATTTAATTATCCATATTACATTTGGTATTTATTGTTTCTTTCCTTCCTTTTTTCTTCCCTTATCCTTTCTTCCTTCTTCCTGATGTCCTTTGCTTTTGTGGAAAATTGTCTTGTTGATAGATAGAAAGATGTTGATGATCCTCTTTGTAAAATAAGAACCAGAAATATTTTGCTCATTTTGGAATCAAGATTTTGTGTTTTCACAAATACTTTGTTTGATTGTTAATAATTTGCTTACCAATTATTGTGTAGCATTTCATGGGGAAAATTTAAGCTAAAGAGTTTAATTTTCTTGATTTCGGATCCAAGAGGTCTCCAAGTATAAGGACCAAGCCCTTGTATTCTAGAATTGTGAAAAACATGGAACTACTCTTGTTAGCATGTATGTTGGTCTAAGATGTACTAATACAGAAGGCTTCTAGGAGAATTTAGAAAAAGATATCCTTGTTGTTAGGTGGCAATTAAAGTTATGGGACAGATGATGTCTATTTATGTTGACTAGCTCAAACAGTGATGACCATCAGGTAATGATTTTTTAGGATCATACTGAAATTGAGTCAAACTCCCATTCAGCTGGAGTGGATTGGCAATTTCCAGCAGTTAAAATTGTTGGTGGCTCTTGAGCTACCTCCTTACCCTATATATCTGATATCTTGTCTCTCCTATCCTCTTTTTTCTTTGTTCCTCTCTCTTTTTCTATTTTATTCTTGCCATAGGCCTGCCAGTAGCATTCAAGCTTACCCACTTGAGAAAGAAGTAAAGAAATCGCTGACTCCTGTCTTAGAACATAGTTAACTGGTGATCCAGAAAGATTTCTATATTTTGAGGTAATTGGACATTTTTTTTTCTGACTGCTGTTCTCCCTATAGTTGGCAATTTGAAGAGCATCTAAATTAATGTTTGTTAAGAAATTTGCAAATTGAAGAAAGTAAGAAGTATGTGTATTTTAGGTAAGCTACTGGGAACTGAGGCTTACTGATTTGGAAATTTGAGAGCAGGAAGGGGAAAGCTGTTTAATGTGTTTATGAATGGGGGTGTGGGAGGTACCTAAGGGAATGGTTTGGAAGTAAAGTGGGAGGAATTTTTATTGGAGGTAGGAAACTAAGGTGAAGTCTGAATGAGAGTTGTTTGCTAAGAACAATGAAGTTGATCTTCACTGCAAAAGTTTCAAAAACCAGAGACAATGGGTTCCTCATTCGCTAAAAGAAAACTGTTGGTCTATAGCTAGCTATGATGCTGATGATATATTTTGCAAATCTGTTTTCATCTGTAGGATGCTTGCTTTTCTGAGACAAATTTAAGTAGCACAGCTGTGGAGTGGCATCTTTTCTGGTCAAGGCAAGTTGGTGCTAGTGATTTATTTTGAGAAAAAGATGATAAAGTTTTAAACTTTTCACAGTTATCATTTGAATATATCGGTAATCCTTATCATTACAGATAAGTACATCATTATTTTCTTGGGCACTTGTCACAATGTGTGGTTTATCTTTACTTTTCAAAATGGTCCTTAGGTCAAATTATTTGATTTGCAGTCTACAAAGATCCATATCCTAAGATTCTTTCTTTTAAAGAAACTTTAGCCTCTGGTTCACATAAATTTCTTAGAAGACAATAAACCAGGTAATAGTACTAAATTATAATTTTGGGTATTTTTTCTATTTCTTTTACATTTGCAGTCCTGGCAACCATTTAACATTGTGGACCTTATGAGGTCTTCATTAATACTACATTTCTGAAATTAGACAGCATACCTCCTATATTTATGTTACTATTTGTTTTCCCACTTTCTCTCTTACATTAAAATTATAGAATTCCCAAAAGTTCAGTGGTGGCAGATGTTAATTATATAATTTAGTACATTTTTGAGGTTCTTACCTTCTTTGTAGAGTGAGCTGACAGTGTTTTCTGTTCCTATAATCCCAGGGGTATTTTAAATTATTTAAAATAAAGAATTGCTGTATTTGTTTTTAAAGTTATGTAATTTTAGATATATTTGGATTAACTGTTGGCAAATTTACTATTTTAAATTTATTTCCAATGATTTTAACAAATTACTTTCAAGTTTTGTTTTAATCAGATCTCTATACATTAGTAATGAAAATCTCTTTAAATAGCCCAAAAAGGAGGTTCTGATTTTGTACTTGGAGGTAATTTCTTTTTTATAAATGTCAAGTTCATTAATAATAGAAGAATTATTTTTACATAGCTTATTTTGTAGAGTTGGCAGTTAATATAATCTTCACATTTTATTGTGTCAGATTTTAAATTATAATACAGTTACCTACTATAACTTGTTTAAGTTAGTGCAGAGCCTTCTTAAATAGCCCCTCCCATAGGAGTCATTTAAAAAGAAGTGAATTCCCAAACCTGTGTCAAGAACCAGTGATTTAAATGATTCTGAGACAAGTCTTTGGAAGGCTTCCTTGAGTCTAATCAGTGGAGATAAATGATAGCCCATTTCCATGCTGCATACAGTTGTTAGGGTTTATAAAGTTGTCAGTATGTTAAAGTGAAAAAGCAGGAAAGTCTATGTAAAGTTGCCTATAAAATTTCTAGTTTTAATTATTTGCACTATTTATCTTTGCACTTGATTTTTTGAGAGTTAAGACTAGTCACTTTCACTTTTGTTTCTAGTCTTTTCTAGTTTCTTGCAGAATTATGTTTTCAGTATCCCACCCAAAGCAAAACTTATATGCAATTAAATATGCTTTATAAGGCCAAGAAAACATTCCTTATTGTTAGCTATGTAATACAAAAATTTGTTTTGGTAAAATTTTTAATATGGGCCTTTGTTTTGCCAATAAAATTCTTGTTAATGTGAGCTTTATGAAACTGTTAAACTAAACAAAATGAAAGCTTGGGGGGGGGGGAGAGAGAGAGAGAGAGAGAGTGTGTGTGTGTGTGTGTGTGTGTGTGTATCTATCTTTGAGATCCAACTTCCACCCTGAGATAGTCTGATTTTAGAGTGTTGTTCTGTTTTCACTTAGTCAGTGAGTCTTACTGGTTACATGCTTATAAAGGTGAAGTGGGTTGCAAGTGGCAGTTCCCTCTTTTCATGTAGTTTTCCATAATGTTCATATAGTTTTCTCATGGTTTATATAATAGAACTAGTATTGAAATAATTATATTAAATGTCTCTTTCTCTTTAGAATTCAGGATTGGTTTACTTTTTGAGGGGAAAGGGCAGCAAGGGATAAGAGACTATTTTAACCAGAGCCGGTCTTATAACCTCAAAGATGTGCTCTAGAAAGAACAAAAAGTGTACCTGTGAGCATAATTTTTGTCTCAATGAGATTGTGCAACTCCATATTCAGAACTGCAAAAAAAGAAAAAAAATTAATAGGTTTGTCAGTAGAAAGATGTGTTTTGGCTAAATTTGTTTTTTGTAAGTTACTGAATTATTTTATATTTCTTTTCCCATAGCTTTTTACATACCTTATACTTAAAACCAACAAGTGGAGAGGCCCTCTTTTCAAATCTGGTTTATTTTTGGAATGCCTGAATGTGTTTCTGGAGAGGGGGGTGGTGTTTTAATTCTTGACATGCTCTTCTCAGCATGTTTTGCTAGTCGTTCTGAATCTTTATGTTTGCAAATTCTGTTGAAAATTTGGTCATGTATTTAAAATGAGAATGTCCTCTCTGACATAGTGTGAATGTTTCGGACCGGATTCTATTTTGGAACATGTGGCTTTGTTTTCCATTTGAGTAGAAAGTTTTGAACTTCATCGTCCAGATTTTAGGTTTATTTAGTGGAATTATGCCAGGTGGTGGACCAGTTTTGGGAAATGAAGGTTAACAATGTGGATTTGACTCTAGATAATCATGTACTCAAAACTGCAAGTTAAAGGCTCACATCATTAGAGTTGCCTGTTTTATGTTGTCAGATCTTTAAATGTGGATGATGTTCAGCATTGTATCTATGAATTTCCTTTAGGAAAAGAGAAAAATTTAGCTTCTAAACCTTTTCTTAGAGGCTAAATTTACTACTTATGGAAATGAAAAAAATTAGAAAATGGTTTTGGGTTTTTGTTTTTTTTATGGAGTTTAACCAGCTTAATTAATTCTTTTTTCATAGTTTGAAGCTCTTATTTCCCAAAGGTGAATAAAGGGAAAGATCAGCATTTTCCTTTCCAGTCCCCTCTTTTTTAGGCAGTTTTTTGTTTTCTACCCCCATTTCCCAATCTTGATATAAAACGCATTACGGGTATCTCTCTAAGTCCTTGTAACCCTTTTTGGGGGGTCACAGTACCTTTAATAATTTGATGAAAGTGATGGACCCTCTCCTCAGAAAAAAAAATGCACATACACAGATAATTTTGCATACAACCTCAGGGGCATCACACATCTTCTGAAACCCAAGTTAAGGATCTCTGCTCTAAGTAAACTCTGTAGAGAAGATTATAATTTGATAAAATTAGGAACTAACTATTGGCTTAAAATATTTCAGATGGAATTAATTATTATTAGATGGTGGCCCCTACTAGCAAAATGTGACATTGCAACCAGCTTTGTTAAATTTTATAACATCCAGACAGAAGGAAAAAAGAAGCAAAGTTCTGAGAGCTATTCATAAGCAGTCAGGGCATCTCTAGACATGGGAGCCATTCTTGGTTCAAGACAGGGGTCAGGGTGCCTGACAATTTCTAGCAGGGTAGAGTTTGATAAACCACAATGCTCAGGATGCCAAGGGGTTAGCCATTATCTTAACCCCTTCTTCACCAAAAGAATTTAGTTTTGTCTGTTGGGAAACAAGATGTCACTAGGGAAAAAAAGATTTGCCTTACAACTTTGCTGGAACACATCAATTTGGTGATGTATGGGACACTAGTATTATTTTTGAGAAGGTGCATAAAACCAAAGTAAATTATTCTCTATGTAGAACATTATTTACTAGTAACATTTGTTTGGGTGTATTAGCTTTGACAATTTTTACCAGTAAATACTGATTTATTTAAAACTGGGAATCCAGTTTATAAATAGGATAGTTGATATATCCATTCTTTCCCCCATGTAAAGAATAGTTTAAAGATTTATGCATACTTTTTACTTTTCTCTCTTGATGCCATGAGGGGGGATCTTTGAGTCAACAACTGACAAAATGTCTTCAAATTTTAAAAATTGAGAAGCAGCACTTTAAGTCTAACTCTACACCATTTTAGTGCATGTATTAGTTTTAATAATGATTTTTGGTGCATGCCTTTGGGCTTATTCAAAAGTGTACAATAGGAAAGTATATTTCCTTTCTTAGAAAGGAGATGTTTTTCTACTTTGCAACATGTGATTACAAGAATCTTCCTCTGTGGGAAGATTAACCATGTATTGAACTACTGAAAAGTATATATTTTTAGATATACAGAAGGAATCTACATGGAGCTGCATTCAGACCTATATAGAAGTCATAGCATTCTGTATAGGACCAAAAAAGGAAGTAACATTAAACACTTAAACAGACTTTGTTGGGTAGAAATACCTTTTGATCTTGCATTGACTTCCAAAAACAAAATGCCACAGAAGTTTGCTGAAACTTTTGTTGTTTGAATTTTCTCTGTCAGTGTATTTAGCCCAAATACAACAGCTTTGGGTTAGCACATATATAAGAATCAAAAAAACAAAACTAAATATATCAGCCTGGTTTGCCAATCCAGCTTGACTGAAATAAGTAAACTAATCACTTGCAACATGAAAAACTGTCCAACTCCTCTAAGGTTTTGACCAAATAACCTTGGCTAATGTGGGAAGGCTCCCACTTTATTTCTGACCTGACAGTGAAGATTCATGCTTGACATGATTTCAAACCTGACAGTGTCTGTTTAAGGAGCCATGGTACAGTTTGCTAATTCAATCCCAGATACCTGTTGATTACCTGTGAGATCTAGAATCCAAAGTAGCCAGCAGCCGTATCCCTGAGTGCTCTGTGCCCATCAGATATCTTAAAGTAAGCAGGGTTGGGACAGGTCACAGCTTGGGTGATTGGACCTCAGGTGCCATAGACAGCCCCAGATTCAAGAATCATATCTGCTTTCTTGGGAGTGGTCACTGAACTTATGTCCCACACTGTGTTACTTATTGTAGATGCTCTCTCTTAGAGAAGGCCCAGAGCACACATCCTAATTGCTGGTGGCACTCAGAGAGGGGGTGCTAACTCTGATGCCCTAGCCAAATTCCAGTTTAGGGATGTGGGTCTTCTTCTTGTCATTCTAATTGGAAATGTGCATCACTTCCCATTTTCCTGTTGATCACAGTGCAAACTACACTAATCTGTTTTTTTGCCCCGTCCCAAGTCTCTAAGATACTGATGTGTACTATATGGGCCAAGTTCATGCCTTATCCTAATGGACAAGAATTGAGGAATGAGTAAAGCTTGGGACTTTTATGATGCTGTGGGGATGAAATCAGCCCCCTTTTGGCATAAATTAGGGAATGTGCACTGGCTGGAGGTTTCCAGCCATGAGGTATAAGCTGAATCCAATTTTCCCTCTTTTCTTATAGCATGATGAGAAAATCTGTTGGGTTTTCAGCAGTCAGGGAAGGCCGGAGTTCTGCAGCTTTAATCTGGGTAACTGAGGCTGGTTTGAGCAAGACTTTGGTTAATTAACTGGGTTCTCAGATGCCACAGACTCCGTGAGAAGTCACCATTATTTTCAATGGTTGTGATAGAATTTCCCCCTAGTAGCCATTATTTTAAGATTATATTGCAGAGTTGCTTTATTTTGAGCTTTTCGTGTATACACAATCCCAAACTGGAAGAAATTTAAAAAAAAAAAAAGGAATCCTGCTGTGAAAGGTATATATTACTCTAGATTTTTCTTACTGTAAATATTGTAAGATTGTAATACTGTTGATATTTTATTAACCAACAAATGTTAATCTATGTGAATTCAGACTTATTTTAAATGTGCTTCTTATTTACTGTGTGTGGTCCCTGTTGCTGACAGTATTAAGTTATATTCTGATGTAAGATTAACTTTATTAAAGAATGTAAACATAATGTTTCCTTATGGGAAAACAAATAAAGTATAAAGAAGACAATTCTTTTCATTGAAATATACTGTGTATTTACACTTGCTAGACCCAGCACCACTTATAAATTTAGTACACTGTTCAGAATTTTAGTTAACACAGCTGACATGGTTGTGCTCTGTTGGAAAGCCTAAGAGTAGGTATTGTTGGAATATATGCAGTTTGTATTTGTCTGCTGTGAATCATAATGTTGAAATTTCTAATCAAGTTTGTAAGCTTTTATAGTAAAACATTTTAATGACAATTTAAAAATTTATCTTCTCTAAAGATTGGTCAAAACAAGATCCTTTCAGAAATAGAATTGTTCTTTAATATCTTTCCAAAATGACTTTGGTTAAATGGACCAGATGTGTATTAGTTAAAATTTAGAACTAAGTTGTTGATATTCTTTGAGTTTACAAGTTAATCCTTATTGGAGATGTGCCAATATACAGTAGAATATCATTAATTTGCACTGTTTGGGGACCCCATTTAAGAATGCTGAATTTTGCCAACTAAAAAGTAAGCAAATGCAATTTAAAAAGTAAATTTGAGCATTCTGTATTAAATATGTGCAGTTATTATCACATGAAGAAGCGCAGTGTGTCGGGCTGTAATATAACCATATTTGCTGTCATGTTCTCCCATCTCAGTGCTGGGAACTCACCATGTGGAAACCAAGCAAACGTGTTGTGCATCAGCCGGCTTGAGTTTGTTCAATATCAAAGCTGAAACTAGCGAGGTCTGCTGTACTGCTTATTGAAGTATTGTGATTCTTTTAGGCATTGATTCTTACAAAATATATACTGTAACAGTATACTTTGTACAGATTTAAATTTTATTTGAAAAAATGAAATAAAGTAGGCAAAAAATAAAGATGTTTATTTTTCATGTGACTATATAAACAGATCAGTCTTTTGTTTCAGTGCTTTTGGGGGCAAGGGGTCTGGTGGCTCTGATTATTTTGTGTTTGTTTTGTTTGATAGATGGAACCATCTATCAAAGGACTCAGTAGCTGGTGTGCTACTTGCCTGTTACTTATGATCATGAATGGACTGCAAACATTAAATTGCTCTCTCACACTGTAAAAGTCTATTACTTTAAAACAAATTTATTTATTTTAAAGATTTTATGTGACTTATTCCCTGTCAGGCATCTTGGGTCAGTTTTTTTTCTGATGGTGTGACAGTTGACCATCTATCACATTAAAGACAAGGCAAAACCTTTCGTATGGTTCAGGTTCCTTTCTGATGGAAGGATTTTGTTTTCTGTCATTTTAAATTTGAGATGGGTTTGGGGTAGTGGAAAGATTGTGAAAGAGCCCATATCAGAAGATAATACTCTACAGAAAATGTAAGTTGTGCTTTAATATAAGCCCCCTTTGGTCTGAGGATGTAGTACCATGGTGGATCCCTTGCCTAGCATATAGAAGGCCCTGGATTTGATCCCCATCACCACAAAAAGAAGAAAAAAGAGAGAGAGAAAGGGAAATAAAAGATTTCTTTCACTGCTTTTCTAATGAATAGAATGACAGTAAATTAAGTTAGCCATAAAAACATGGCACAGGAATTGTCCTTCAGAATAGTTTCATTGGGACCTTCTCCTAGAAGAGTAGATTATCTGACCAAAGAAAACCACCCAGTTTTGACCTCTAACTCAAAAACTAGCAAAGGCCTTGGGTATGTTTTTTCCTCAACTTGCAGAAGTGGAGTTTGAAGTTTTATTGTGGCTTTATCCATTTGGTTTATCATTCTTGATGTTTTCACTTCCCTTCCAGCTGTATATTAGAAAGACTTGGAACAAATAGATCTCCAAGGTTCCTGGCAAAAATCACATTATGAAAGTTTTTCAGGGCTGAGATTGTGGCTCAGTGGTAAAGCGCTCGCCTAGCTCATGCGGGGCCCAGGGTTTGATCCTCAGCACCACATATAATAAATAAAGGTATTATGTCCAACTACAACTAATTAACTAAATAAATAGTTTTTAAAAAAAGAAAGCCTTTCAACATTATTTAAAATATATATATATATATATGTTATATGTAATGATATATATATATATATATATATATATATATATATATATATATATATATATATGACAATGAATGGTTATATTCTAAAAACTGATGCATGGCCATAGAATATCTCAAGTTTATAGTATTACAATTCCAGGCTTCCCTGGGTGAATCCCAAGACAGTTTATCATTGTAAATTACTGCTTTGTTGTTTTCTTGCTATAATGACCCTCCTTTATAGAGAACAACAGGATTGAAGTGGCTTTCATACCTGACAACCACTGACTTAAAAAAAAAATAACAAACTTTATCAAAACATAAAGCTAAAGGTGCCACTGTTATGGAGAGGTGAGTGGGATACCTAAGAAACTTAGTTTCCTTAAGTTATGCAGTACCTCTGATTTTAGGGGATAAGCAGCAGTACTTCCTGAAGAAGAGACCAGATTCTCCTCTCCTCAAAGTGAGATCAGATGGATCTCTGGGTCTCTGTCCAAGAAGAGGGCTCTGAAGAACAGGAGCTTGTGGTGAAAACTCTAGCCACCATTTCCTCCCAGTGAAAAAGTCCCCTTCCTAATTGTCCTGTGGCCTTATTCTTTCAAAGACTCACAAGTGGGACCATGATAAATATGCCCAGTTGTTCATTTGGATAACAAGAAGCCTGGAAGCAAGGTCCTGCAACAGGACGGCAAGAGGAACAAGTCAGGCTTAGGATAGGTCTGAACAAGGCAAGGCTGGTAGGGCCATGGGTTTCCTCAAGCAAGGGACCCAGCATAACATGCTCAAGAACTTTTTGTCACTTTTCTTTAGCTCTTTGTTTTCTAAGGTGATATAATTGGCAATCTTTTCCTGCCCTCACCTCCAAGGGATGTAAGCTTTTATTTAACCATGTGATATGTAATTTATTTTGGCTATTTTTGCATGGTTTTTTAGAAATCTCTTTGTTCTTAGTTGTAGTAACAATTGCTTTCTAAGCAGAGAAGACTTTTTGGCTTAGGGTACTGGATTTTAGAAGAGTTTCTGCTCATTGAGAATTAGAGGAAAGAGATCTCTCTCTTTTCAGGGTCAGCTGCCAGCTTTCCTCAGAATCATACCTCCACTGTTGTCATTTTAGCACTTTCCTCCATATTTCTGGAACTTAAGTAGGAGGAGCCACATTTTTTCCTGACAATGGAGATTCCACGTTAATTTTGCATATCTCTAGAGTGTTTCCAATATGTCAATCCAGTATTGCTACCAACATTGATTTTCATTCACTTCAGTTCAAATCAGGCTATTTGGCACTTAGATTGACAGTGAGAAAATTAAATTAAATGTTACAATTGTTTAAAAGAGTAGGATATCCCCACCTTACAGCCAACAGGTTGTCCAGTTGATTCCATCATCGTAAGCATCCTCTCCCATCCTGCTGACTCATCTCAACCTCTGTCAGTCTCTTGTGGAGACTAGCAGCACCTCCACCCTACCTCCACCTTCTGTCTCTGGTAATGGCACTAAGGGTGGGTCTATATTATCAGCATCCTAAATTTTACTAAGCCCCACTACCTTTTTATTTTCAAATGTGTGCTTAAAATACTCAAGGCACCAAGCTAAGCATTTTAACTAGGTTGTTTCATTCATTCTTACTTCAGTCCTGTGAGGCATTATTATTACCTCCATTTGACAAATGATGATGCTATAGTATAATCATTCAGAAAGATTAACATGCTCAGGGTTCCACAGTCTGAATCCAAAGTCCAGTCAGGCCCAGTGTTATACATGTGTAATCCCAGGGACCCAGGAATCTGAGGCAAGTTCCATGCCAGCCTCAGCAACTTAGCAACACCCTGTTCCAATAAATAAAAAAGACTCGGGCTGGGATTGTGGTTCAGTGGTAGAGCGATTGCCTAGCATGTGTGAGGCACTGGGTTTGAATCTCTGCACCACATATAAATAAATAAAATAAAGATCCATCAACAGCTTAAAAAAAAAAAAAGACCTAAGGATTAGCTCAGTGGTAGAGTGCTCTCCTGGGCTCAATCCCCAATACTGCACCAAAAAAAAAAAAAAGGTGTTTCCCCTCCCCCCCAAAAAATTCTGGTAGGCTGATTTCAAAGCACATCCATGGTCTCAGTAACCCTACTATATCGCCTTCCTCTGAAGTTCGGCCTCCACATCCTCTAATATGTAGTGTCTCCCAACTTTGACATTGTCTCATCTTATGGTATATTTAGCTGGATGGCAAAGCCAGTGTTCTCTGTACAAAGGAGGGTTTCTTTGCATAGCTCAAAAGCCACACTTCCTGTTTTAGAGGTTGATTCATGAATGAATCCACATTTTCATTTCTCCCTCCCTTTTATGGGGAAATGACTTAGAGCAGGTCTGAAGGGAACTGGCAAGTGGCCCTTCCAGGGCTCTCTACTGCTCTTGCTTGAAGTAAGCATAGCCTTGAGTACTATCCTTGCCTCTTCCTACCCTTTCCATAACAACCTGAATAAAAGTTTCTGTGAATGAGGCTTTTGAACTCTGTCTTAAGTTTTTGGTTTCCTTCTGTCTCCCAGATTCTAACTCCAGAAAATACCCTTTCTTCCTTAGAGCAGACCTTCTATGTGAGTGAGGCAGTCTCCAGGAGAGGATGTGGGTCTTTACAGATTCCCCAAACCTTTCTGTTTACCAACAATTGGTCCAGGAATTGGGTCAGCCAGAGTCATGCACTTTCCAACTCAGAGTTCTGCTTGGGCTTTTAAGTTTCTGGAGGCATTTTCCTGCACCATCTAAAATGCTGTTTCCCAGATGTTTCCTGGCCTCCAAGGAAAGGTCTAGAGTCTGTCACTCTCTAGGGGCGTCTTCCAAAAATAAAATCTCATAATTCCTTGGGACATATTGTGGTTTAAAGGATTTGTGGCATCTTTTTTTTTAATATTTATTTTTTAGCTTTAGGTGGACACAATATCTTTATTTTTATGTGGTGCTGAGGATCGAACCCAGTGCCTCGCGCATACCAGGCAAGCGCGCAATCACTTGAGCCATATCCCCAGCCCCGGACTGTGGCATCTTTTAGAACTCTTGTCTGAAAAGCAAAGATCATAACTTGAACTCAAACCCCTCATGATTTTTTTGTAACCTCTAAAACAGTGGTTCTCAAAGTGTGAACACTGGACCAAGAGCTAGTGATTAGCAGCCCCTTGGAAATTGCTGGAAATACAAATTCTGGGATCCTATTCCAGACCTAACAAACCAGAACCTCTGGGGCTGGTTTCCTTCAGTCACCAGGGGGCCTTCAATCACCAGGGGGCAAGACACTTATATCTAAAAAAGAGGCCTATCGCTCCCTGATGAAACAAGCCCTCCAGGTTATTCTCACACTTAAGTGTGAGAACTACTGCTCTTTTTTAAAGTAAAGGTTCTTTGTCTCTTTTGAGACTTAGGTTTGAGAATCAAATGAAAGCTTGGTGCTCTCTCAGCTGTTTTTCAGAACCTGCTAAGGTCCAAGTTAAGAATTACTGCTCTGGAACTTAGAGTTTGTCCATCCCTCTCTGGCTACCACTACAAGAAGGGATAATTTGGTACTCTGTCCTATCATTGGTCTACTGTCGGATGTCACCAAGGGCATGGATCCCTACACCAGATAGCACAGGGATAAGGGCTTGCTACTCCCTGTATGTAGCCCATAGACATTAAACAAAACCCAAATGTTCAGGCATGGGCTACAGGCCAGCGGTCTGAGACCACATAAAAAGTGACTCCTTCTGGAACTGGGAGCTGTATGTCATAGCAGAACGGGTAGAAACTGCTGAGCTATTTGTGACAGTCCTGGCTTGTGCAAATTAACTAGCCAGCACTTTTTCAGTGGTAAGTCCTGGTAGAGGAATTCCCAAGACAAGGTGTAGGCTTTGATTCCCTAGCTAAAAGTATCTTACGTGGCACCTTCAAAAACTGTTTCCACCTGAGTAGCCAGTGTTTGTCTGGGGCGTCAATGATTAGCTTTTCCTCCATGGTTCTTCTTGGGCCATGACAGAGCAATATCAATGGGAAAAGTCTTCTCTAAAAGCAGGGCCTCATAAGAAGGAGAATGATTGAAAAAAAGAGTGCCTAAAGCTGCAGAGCTTGGGCAGCCCTATGAATATGTCCCTCTGGCTGGTAGAACTGCTTCCTCATTCTGAGAGGTGGTCCAGGGAGAATGGCCTATTTCTGTACTCTTGACTTCACACATCTGAACCGGAAGCTTAATTCCCTCACAAAACCCATTTCTCCCCCCATCTTAGTTCTCCCATTGCACTAAAGAGCACCACCATCCACAAATTGCACAACCAAAAGCAAAGAGCTCATTCCAGACTCTAGTTTCCATCAACACTTATATCTAAAATATAACCTAAAAAAAAAAGCCAACCTCAGCAACTAAGTGAGGACTTAAGCAACTTAGTAAGATCCTGTCTCAAAATATAGTGTGTGTATGTATGTGTGTGTGTATGTATGTATATATAATATATATATAAAATTTTAAAATAAAATATAACCTGCACCTGGTCACATCCCCTCACATACACTACTGTGTGGTTCTCAAACTTCAACCTGTATCAGAATCACCTGAAGGGCTTATTAAAATACCTATTGCTTGCTGCATGAGCTGGGAGTGTATCTCAGCAATAGAACATTAAATAGCACATCTGAGGCCCTGGGCTCAATAACTCCCACCACTGCAAAGAATCGACTGTTGGGTCCATCCTGAGTTTCTGATGCAGCAGTTTTGAGGTGGAGTCTGAGAATTTGCATTTCTAACAAGGTGATGCTGTTGATCCAAGACCCACCCGTCTAGCCGTCATATCCAGAATGTCCATTCATCCGACTTTGTCTGAAACCATCCTGGGTATGCCTGATGGCCCTGCTTAAGTATTTGTAGCAGTCCTGTTCACTTATACCTGTCCTTGTTTGGATGACAAATTATACAGTCACCCATTTTCTTACCTAAAGCCTCCTCACTGGTCTCTCTACTGCCATTCTTCACACAGTAGCCAGAGTGATCTTTTTAAAAATCCTAATTGTGTGGTGTGATTCTTCTGCTTGTCATCCATTAAGAATAAAGTCTAACTCTGCTATGGTTGCAAGGCTGCTATGATTTGGCCCAGCCTAACTTTCCAGTCTTCTCTCCTTTCTCTTATCTCCTTGTTAATTTTTCTCAAGCCATGCTGATTGCCTTTCCGCTGCTTAAATGTATGGAGCCTGTTGTCACCTAAGGGCCATTGGCTTTGCTCTTTCCTCTTCTTGGAATGCACTTCCTCCAGATCCTCCTGTGGCTGGACCATTTTCATGATCAAGCTTCAGCTCTTCAAAGAGGCTTTTCTGGACAGCCCAAACTGAAGGGGCCCCTTCCAGTCACTCTCACTGCTCTGTCCAGTTTTCTTCATACAGCTCACCATGGTCCAAATTGTCTGGCTCATGTTTTTTTTTTCTTTCTATTGATGGTCTGATGTTGAGGGTAGAATTCACTGTGGCATCCCCAGTGCCCAGTCAAGTCTGGCACACAGGAGGTACTCAGTATACATCTGATGACTCAAGAACTTGACTCCAGTGAGTCCAGACCACTTCTGAGAGTCACCTGTCTCTGGGACTTGCTTCTTCATCCACTTTGAATGAGGATCTGTTGTGTTTTATCTCATCTCTGGCCTACACGTAGCATAGAAGAGAGACCCTGAACAAGAGGTGATTTTCTCTGCCTGCTCCCAACCTCTTTAGTTTTCTCCATGTCCCTCTTCTATATAAACCTCAATATCTTTTCTCCCTAGCTATTTCATCTACAAAAAAAATGCTCTGGGGCAAGGACAAGTAACCATGGACTCATCAGATAGCTTAATGCCCACCCAAACGTCAATACCCGCCCCAAATTACCACTAGTTGGGGCTCTGCCATTCAGCATGCACTTGGGGGCCCTTTAGGTCACTGGGCATATGATAGGCAGCATTTTCCTTGGCCTTTTGCTTGGTGAGCTGGGGACACTCACTCTCCTGAATCCACTGGTCAAGGAAAGGGAAGAGACTAGCTATTTGAGGGCAATATATCCCATTTTCAAATATTAAGGATAGGAAACGCATAGGGAAGCTGGACCTCCACAGAGCACTAGCACTCTTGGTGATACTTCACCAAATTCTAGTGTCTTTGCTCTCTGTTCTTCATCTCCTATCTTCCCCCCTTCCCAATGCTAGGAATCAAACCCAGAGCCTCATGCATACTAAGCAAGCACCTTACCACTGAACTATACCCCCGACTCCCTTAGCTCCATTGTCAAATCTTTAAAATGGGAACCACCAACAACTTTCTAGAGATGAAGTAGAAAAAAGAGTCTTCTTCATCCTAAACTTGAGGAAGAAATGAGGCTCTTGGGCTCAACTGAGTTTAAAATAAAATTAGGACTCAAAATGGGGTAGGGAGGAAGAGCATGTGAAGAGGATTGTCTCTAGATAGGGAAGAGAGGTGGGGGGGAAGGGAGGGAGAAGGGAAATTGCATGGAAGATGGAAGGAGACCCCCTTCGTTATACAGAATACATGTATGACGATGTGAGGGGAAAAAAAAAGAAGTGGGTCATATTAGATTGGGTAGAGAGAAGTGATGGGAGGGGAGGGGAAAGGAAGGGGGGAATGGAAGGACAGCAGAATAAAATAGTCGTTATTATTGCTGTGTGTATATAGATGACTGCATGACCAATGTGATTCTGCAACCTGTACACTCAGAAAAATGAGAAATTATATCCCATCTGATTCAAGCGTATGTACTGTCATGTGTAACTAATTAAAATAAATAAAATTAGGCTTCTTGATAAATTTAGGGCTATGGTGTATGAATTAAAAAAGCAAAGTCATCTAGCAATAGGAGATAGAACTTGAGGATTTCCAAGCAGCTCTCCAAAAAATGAGTCTGACTCAGTGGGCAGGGGATAAAATAGGTGGGTACCGACTGGAAGACCATTTCATCACTCTGGAGGACTTCCAAGACTTTTGTCTGAGTCCTGCCTGGTATTTTGGGAAGGAGCATCAGGAGTAAGTTAAAAATATTAGGTTTGAAATCAGGTCTTGGTGCAAATCCAGGCTCTACCACTCACTAGCTCCTATGACCTTATGCTACTCAACTGAATGTCTGCTAGTCTCAATTTCCTGATCTTTAAATGAGATAATAAGAGTGCCTACCTTATTTGATTGTTGGAAAGATCAAGTGAAATAACTTGTCAAGAGTTTATAGCACAGTGCTTGGCACAAATAATGTTTAATAAATGCTACTATTATCATCATTATCCTTCTCCTCATTATTATTGATAAAAAGGGAGTCCCATGTGGAAGGCGGATAATAGATAAGGATATAGCCTCCAGTAGCCTCCACTTGCCAGTAGATAATGAAAAGACCAGGTGTCTCTCCAGGATGATCAGCTAAATCTTCATCCATCTGGAAGAAAGGAGACCCATTCTGAGTATTTCACAGTGCACCTTTGGATCTATCCTCATTTTTCTCCTTCCTGCCCAAGGAAGACCCAGTCTATGGCTCTGACTTCACAGACCTGGTTGTATAAGGATCAGATTTATTTTTGGCTTGTCACTTTGTATCTGTGTTCCAGGTCTGTTTCAGAGGTGCCTGAGGTTTTCAGGTAGTGGGGAGAGGAGTGTGAAAAACAAAATGTGGTCTTGGTCTAGGGGCTTTACTTTCTTCTGGCTACAAGCAATAAATCTGCCATCTGCCAAAGACATGGGACAACTAGAGGTCAATGCTACATATTAATTCACCTGTTGGACATCTAAGAGCAGTTAATCAGCCCCAGGAAATAGTTCCAGATTAAGAAAAGGAGTGATCTGTGTTGACAGGAACTCTGAAGCAAGGACTTCCAGGGCATGTAAAGCTCCTGAAATTTTACACATGATCAGACCTATATGTGCAATTAACATTTTTCTGAGAACAGGATCCATAGTTTTCATCAAAACTCTCAAGGGAAGCCACATCCCACAGAAGTTCAAAATCACTGGTTGTACTCCAAGAACAGAGATAGAACTCTCCTCCTGGGGGTCTCTGTGAGTCCTCATCCTTCAGCCTGGCTGATTGGCAAGACTATTAGTAAAAAGGGCCTGGAAGCAGGGTTGCTTGGGCATCAAGGAAGGAGAGCTACTCTCCTCATTGGCTGGCTGAAGTCTCCTGTATCCATGTGGAAAGTTAGGGGTTGTAAGCTATCTGTCTCCTATTTTTCTGAAAAATAGAAGTTAAAAATTAGAAGGCACTCTAAACTGCCATATTTTTTGCCAGATGAGTGGACTACTCTGGTATCACCTCAGAGGTGAGAGGCAGGTTTGCTAGGTGTGTGGTGATGGTGGGAGGCGGGGTGCAGAGCTCTCTTCATGCTGCCCTCACTTGAATACATAGTGCATAGTCGGTACTCAGCCACTGTTGTATTTTGATATTAAGGAGTTGTTTGCTTCTGTAGACATTGAATCTAAGCTCCTTGGTCCATTTTGTAAAATTTCCCAAAGGCCAGTGGCTTCTGGAGCCTTGGCTGCATCCCCAACTGCACTTATTTACTCCTTACTCTTCACCCTCAAAATCCTGAAACATCTCGGAAAGACAAATTAGGGCCTGTGGGATTCTCTGATGCTTCTTGGAATATAATTCCATCATTAAGGCTGAGCTCCAATTCTGGCCAGTCCTGGTGCTGTCCCCTGCTTTTTCAGTGCACTTTGTCTTTGTTGCTCCTCTTGTTCGTGTTAGAAAATGGCATCTACCTTCCTTGCTAAGAATTTTTTGCTTCTTCTCAAACCCCAGGTCCATGGACTCAACCCAGCTTACCAATTAGCATAAAATACCACAAAATTTCCTAAGACTTGCATATGGCTGTCATCCTACCTGAATCAGGCAGACATCCTCTGAGCTCAGAGTCAGCTCACAAGTGGGAATATGGGCTGACAGTAGCTGAGCAGGGTGGTTCCCTGGCTTTCCCAAGAACAGATCCTGATCCTCTTAGGGTGACTTGGCTGATATAATTCTTCACAGAATTTGCTTTGGGGACCTATGTCAGAGTGTTCTCTAGACATGAAACAGTAAAGTCTCCAAGATATAGGCCTCTGACTCGGAGCTGTCACACCATACAAGGCACCTTATCCACCTAAGAATATGGGCACATCCATCATCACTACCACTGTGGGGTCAGCAGGGGTTGTCTCCCAGAAGAGAACAGAATAGAGGGGTCTCATGGAGATGATTAAAGCCCACACAGGGTGACAGAATCCTCTTTATGCAGGAGAAATGAGGTCTTGGGAGGAGCTCCTGTGCCACATCTACTCTATGAAAGATGCATCCAAGGACTGGAGATGCTGTCCACTGAAGCAGTCCCTCCTCCTGATTCCTGCCTGAGGCCAGCAAAATTCCTTTTATTCCTTCCGTCTTGGTTTACCTCCTCCTCTCCTACATCCTGCTCCATTTAACCCATTTATCTTCAGCTGGCTCTTGATAACTATGACTTGAGTTAGCTCTTGATCGCAGAGCTCTAGAGATGATGGACAATGAAGTACAACTACCTTCTGGTATTTATTTACCTACTCCTGAACCCTGACTTACACAGGGAATTGTGAGGAAGCAGACAGGCCTCCAAGGCCATCTTATCTCACAATCTGAGCCCTAGCAGAATGAGCCACCCCTCACTCCAGACTGACTGGTTTTTTTTTTTTTTTTTTTTAACCTTTATTAATGGTATCTTGGGTTGTAAGAAGTTTTTTATTTTGATGTCATCAAAATGTGTTATTCCTCTTCTTTATGGCTTGTTATTTTAATGGCTTTTAAAGAAGGCTTCCCTATCTATAAATAATAATCATATTTCTATTTTCTTGTGTTTCTTTTATGGTTGTATTTGTGTTGGTTCTTTAACCCATCTTGAATTTATTTCATAATAAATGGTGTGGATTAGGAATCTAATTTTTTTCCCCAGACAGTTGCATGCTGCCTGGCATTATTTATTCTGCAGACCATCCTCTTCCCCAGTGTCTTGAAACACTACCCTTCTCATATTCAAAATTCTCATAAAGGCAGGCTCTGTGGCACACACCTGTAATTCCAGCAGCTCAGGAGATTAAGGCAGGAGGATCTGGAGTTCAAAGACAACCTCAGCTATTTAGTGAGACCTTAAGCAACTCAGCAAGTCTCTGTCTCTAAAAATATAAAAAAGGGGCTGGGATGTGGCTCAGTGTTTAAGTATCCCTGAGTTCAATCCCTGGTACCAAAAAAGAAAAACAAACAAACACTAAAACCAAACACCTCCCATATATTCAGTACTGTTTCTTGATTCTGGGTTTTTGTTTTTTTTTTTTAACTTTTTTTTATATTCTTGAACCCATATCACACCATTTTCATTGTTGTAGCTTTTGGATGCTATTTCATACAAAGCATTTTTCTTCATTGTTTCCACCCCCCCCCCAAATCATTTTTCTGTCCTTTCATATTTTTTCATTCCAGATCCACTTTCTAATCAGCTTATCAAATTTCATTTAGCATGTCTTTTTGGAATTTTGGTTGGGATTTTATTGATTATATTGATATTGAGACTTCTCATCTAGAAACAGAATGTCTCAGCTGTATTCTTAAAGGCACCCCCAGGGGAGACATTCTCTATTCTCCTGACTCCTGGAGTCCCTCAGGACTGGGCTGGTGCCCTGAACCACCAGATCCTTGTATTTCTCTGTCCTATAATCCGAGTTTACTCATTCCCTCATCCTACCTAGAGATTGATTAAACAGTTGGGCATTTGCTTTTGCTTAGGAATTCTGAGCTTTATCTTTCCAAGACCCAAAATAACTCCAGAGAGATTGTCCTGTCTCTCTTCTCCCCTGCTCTTACAGCTCAGTCTCAATCTCCTTTCTCATCTTGCTCCTTCAGAAATTCTAATATTTCAGATCTGGAGTAGGTCAGTCTAGCATTTCCTTCAATCTAGACTTCCCTGAGAATCTGGTTGACCTCAACATAACCCTTCATTCAGATCTTCTGTCTTCATATTATTCTGTATCATTTCTGAGCTCTACATGAGCTGATATCTTGGAAGAAGAAGAGTGCTCACCAAGTATTTGGGGGAATAGCAGTGTTGGTGATTCTGTGCCAACTGCCAATAAGCAGAAGGAACTCATGACCCCAGATTTTTCAATCCTAGCCTATGACTCTGCTTACCAGCCTGAACTCCACAAAGCATCTAGGAATTCCTAGCCTTTTTTTTTTCCTGTTCAGTATTGGGGACAGAACCCAGTGTCTTACACGTGCTAAGCAAGTGTTCTACCACTGAGCTACATCTGCAGCCCCTAGCTATTATTGATCCCCGATTTTGCTAGGTGCACCGATGTCAGAGATAGGCTTTTACATCAGACTGAATGATAAAGGCCTAGGAGTGAAGCAAGAAGAACCTAGCCCATCTGCTCAAATCTCTTTCTGGACTAGCAGTATCCATTGTTTTCACTGCCAGTATGAAAGTCAAAAGAGCCAGAACTAAAGTTGCATAGGCTCTCAGACCAGGAGTGGCAGCCAGGTAGTAGGAAAAAGGAGCCCGATATAGAGTTGAGGTCCCTCAGAAAAGCTGAATGTGTTCAGGCCATGTACAGTAGCAATGCAGAGACATAGGCAGTTTGCCCAAAGCCTTTTGGTTACATACCTTGGCACTCAGGCCACAGAGTCCTGACATCCATACATGTTTTGCCCAGCTTTTTTTGCATTTGTTTACGTCTCCCTGCACCACTAAATATTCCACCTGGCCTTAATAGATCTTCTTCACCTAATGCTTATCCAGGGGATAATATTTCAGGAAAGGACTATGGAATTTATGAGAGTAAATGGTAAGTTACTCTAACTTAAGACTATTACAGAAATGATTCCTAGACATTTGGATTTCAAAGGACAGAATGAACTACTCAGCAAAGTGAACCAATTTCAGGGACAAGGAATCTGCCACAGTGGCTGAAAATTCTAGTAATACAAACAGAGCTACATCATTTGATTCTTTGAGATCTCCCTTCCAAAGAAAACATGGTGCAAAAATTATTCTCCCCAGCCAGTCCCCACCTCACCCCCAAGTCGCTCAAGACCCAGCCAGCCACCCAGTCTTACATGTCTAAATCTGAAATCAAAGTCCTAGGTAGGGAGAGGGATTGTCACAAGTAATTGCAACATCCCACAAGAATTTGGGAGTTAAAGGGCGCCAAACCTGGGGCTTTTCCAAAGCTTGCATGTCTGAGCTTTTTGAGAACCACATTTGATCCTTCCAAAGTATTAGATATACATGTTTTGTCTTGTGCCTACTTGACAGTTCTAGGGGACTCTGCATGGCTCCTGCTAACCCATCATAGTGACAGGTGCATGTTTCCCTGGGATAGGACAGAGTGAGAAACTGCCTGCCTTACACCACAGGCCCCCAGAGTTGGGCTTCATCCTGAGTCATGATTTGGACACTGCTCAGAAGAGGATGGGGCTCTGAGAGGGGACAGGTCCCACATGGCTGCAGAGATGGACCTGGATGAAAGAAGGGGCACAGGCATCCTGCCTCAGCTTTATGTCCTTTTTCAGCAATTTATACACTCACTCACTCTACCCTTACCCAGCCCTTACCTCATTTTATTTCTACAGGTCATTTTCATAGACACTATTTTGAGATGATGTTCTTCCTTTTTATATATAGAAAAAAGCCATCTTAAAACAACTGCAGTGGCAATTCCTATAAGCCCAATGACTCAGAAGGCTGAAGCAGGAGGACCCCAAGTTCAAGGCCTGCCTGGGCAACTTAGACCCTATCTCACTAATAAAAAAAAAAAAAAGTAAAGGGCTGGGGATATAGCTCAGTGTAGAACACTTGCCTAGCCTATGCAAGACCCTGGGTGCAATCCCTAGTAGCAAGGAAAAACTAAACCATCTTTAAAAATAAACAAACACAGTAGCTATTCTGAGTATGTCTCAAGATAGCTGAGCATGATAAGGGGTATATATCATAATTGTTGGTTGTTATGAGCTACATACTATCATCATCATCAAAATCATAGAATATCAACCATTTATTGAGATCTTACTTTGTACAAGGAAGTGGGAAGCATTTTACAGTTTTTGTAAATCTTCCCAGTCCCCTTTCAAAACCAATATTCCTATCTCTTCATCTCACAGAGAAGGGACCAAGCCTGGCGAGGTTAAGTAGCCTGCACCAGGTCTTCAGTTGGTCAGAGGGTCTAGGACATTGCCGTGGCTTTTTTTTCTTCCTGAAAGAGCCGAAAGCAAGGCACCTACTGCCAGCTCCAAGAGTCCAAAACTACCAGGCACAGTTGGAAGGAGCATTCATACCAGGTCCTTTCTGTGGCTCTCAGGCCTCCCCCAGCCAACCCAGCACCATCAGGGAGTGATTCCTCAGGGATGAGGTCGGAGGCCAGGTTCTTAGACAACCCTAATGCTGGCACAGGCATGTAGTACCTCTGGGGCATCTAATCCCAGTGTCTCTCCTCCAATTCTGCAGGGCTTCAGGAGCAAGGCTTTCTCTGAGAGGCAGGATTATTCCTTTTCAACATCATTCTGGCCCTAGCTTCAAAGAACTTGAAGAAAGCTAGAGGAGACCACAGTAGATTTTCTACTTGGATAGCAAGAGTCTGATTAACCCTCAGCCCAATTTCTTTTCACCTCAACCTAATGAATCTCTGTTGCCTTTTCAGATTTACATGACAGGTTTATTTCATTATCCAGAGGTAAGTCAAGGTGCATCTTGTCCTCAAAGTCAATTAATATTTACTGAGCCACCACTGCCAGGCATGGTTGAAAGGGGTGTTCACATTCCCTTTCCTGTGGGTCTCAGGCCTCCCCCCAGATGACCCAGAATCATCAGGATATGATGCTTTAAGGACGGAGTTGAAGTGGAGATGTGTGACAACAAACCTGATCCATGTTCTCTGTATCGGCTTAGGGAACAGTATTCAACCCCTTGTGCCTGTCTTGGGCTGGGAGCCAGAGCCAGCCAAGGAGTCTGGCTGTTGGGCTCTTAGCTCCTTTAAGGAACAAATCAGGTCCTGAGAACCTAGCTTGATTGACCACAGTGTCTGACACAAAGTAGAAACTTATAAACTGATGGCTGTGTTTATAACTTTTAAAAAGGAATGGCAGAGAAAGGTGGCTGAGAGACCAAGTTTCCCTTTGGGGCCTGTTCTGAGAGAGAGGGGGATAATGGAAGCAGATGCTACAGGTGTCGCAACCTTTAGGAGCACCCACATAAACATCATATAAGAAAAAATGAGACAAGTGTCTCCCTACGTTCACCTAGGCCCCTTATGGAAGAGGAAGAAGGGAGTGGCTGACTCTGGAGGAATTCAACCAAAGCAAGTGTAAATGGATTCTCATTTGGGCTGTAGTTTGACTGATAAGGAAAGAAAACCTGACCTGGGCAAGGAGCATGGGCCTGTGTGGTCCCCTCCTAGGCCAGAGCACTTTCCCTCCTTCCCTCGCACCTGTTCCTACACACACACATCCCTGACCGCCACCCCACTCCTACCCAGAAGACTATTGACTCTGCCTCCTTTTCCTGGAGGTGTTTCTAGGGCTTCAGCCTGAGAACCCACTCTGAGTTTGTTCCATCTGTACAATACCAGAGGCTGTGTGGGAAGGGATCTCCCCAATTACCTTAAATGACTTTGATAGGGAAAATGGAATGAGGAATGGGGCAGAAACTGACAGACAGCCAGCTCCTGCCAGCCCTGGTGGACCTGAGATTCAGAGGCCCTGCGCCCCCTACTGGTCCCTCTTTTGTCTTCCTCTCCAGGAGGCTTCCGGAGCCTTCCTTCTCGCCCCAGAGACCTGCTTCACTCTTTTTAATCCTTTGCCTTTGGAACTAGCCTGGAGTTGCTCCCTCCTCATACCATGACCTGGGCTTTCTCCTTCCTGACAAAAACCTAACCCAGTCCTTTGAAGAAGCTGGGGACACCTGCACTGGCATTGCTTAGGTATCAGTGCCACCTGAGGAAAACTTGACCTGGGCAAGGAGCATGGGCCTGTGTGGTCCCCTCCTAGGCCAGAAGTCTTTTCCCTCCTTCCCTGGCACCTGTTCCTGCACACACAGCCTCACTTCCTTTCCCCACCTCAGCCTGCACTCAGGTCTGCCAGGTCGGTGCTGCTGCTGCCTCCCAGAGCAGCTTCCAACCTCCAGTTCTTCCTCTTCCCCTCTCCCACTGAAGAAACATATCCTTACAGGGCCCCTGGGGTCCACCAGCCTTGCCCTTCCACACTAGCCCTCCATTGCACTCCAGACTTGGCCAAGAATACTCTCCTTTTCTCTTTCCAAATCTTATCCACTTAGCAAGTTCTGATAGCTCCAGAGTTTACAACCCATCCCATCCCATCCCCAGTGTGCCCTCCCCTGAGGCTCCTGCTGCCAGGCCACTAGCTGTGCCCATCATCTCCTGAGTGTTTTTCTTCTGAGATTGAAACACCCAGAGGTCAAGATCTTTACCTTCCATAAGGCCCGGGGCAGTGCCAAACTCCTCGTGAGCACTAAAGGGACCATTTTGAATGCTGTTCCCCTCCCAAAGAAACCTCCTGGCACCGCCTCAGAGCTCTCCCAGGCGTGGCAGGCCTGGGGAGAGGCTGGGTGGGCCAAGGCTGCTATTGTCAGGTCACTGCGGAAGGAATGGAGATATGGCATATTTTCCAGAAAGGGTGAGAATGGGAACGAGGCTTTTATTTCCAGGGAGACTTGGTGAGGGGAGGGAGGACCACTCAGATATGAGATCCCCCTGTCAGTCACCACGCTAAAGGAGAAGCTCGCACAGGATTTGGAGGATATGATGCAAAGGAAACCTCAGATCTCACAGTCGCTTTGTTTCATCCACTCCCCCTATTCCTTCCTAAGTCCGCTTTCCTCTCGGGTTCCCAGCCCCGGGCAGATTCTTGCGTGACCTCGGGCGGCGCCCAGTGCTGCTGTGGACAGCTCATTCCGCCGCGGCGGTGTTGCCCAGCTTGTCCCGGCGCCGCCAGGGGGCGAATGGGGTGTCTGCCGGCTCCTCGGGTGCTGGGCGCGCCCGCACTGCGCTCGGGAGAGGCCGGGCAGAGTGGGACGCTTCCCCGCG
>NW_026000026.1:71425820-71435193 GCF_001458135.2 Marmota marmota marmota
AGCCCGTACAGGTGGCTGGGCTGCCCGCGAGCCAAGCAGCGCGCACAGGATGCTGCCCCCAAGGACTCACCACTCTCCCTTCCCGCCCCACTGGTCCTCTCGGCCGCTCCGGCTCTGCTCTGGCAGCCGCCCGGCTTTCAGGCAGATGGTTAAGTAGGCCGCACCCAGGGCGCAGAGAACCGAGGACGCTGGAATTTAAGGAGGAGCGAAGAAGGATCAGCCCTGTTTCCCGCTTTTTCCCCAGGCACCTCTGAAGAGGGTGCGCGGCTGCTCTCCAAGTCCTCGGGCTCGAAGCTGGGCCGGGTACAGGGGCCTCAGGACAGCGACGCGCACACGCTGGGCACCTGTTAGAGCGGGGGCCCTACCTGCTGGGGTCTCAGCTTGGCCTCCTGGATACAGGCACCTGGGCGGCAGTTGTAGGCTAAAGTGACCACATCTGGCTTCAGGTTGTAAAGGAAATCAAAATGAGAAAGAGAGAAGAAAAGCATGTGTGAGCCCCTCTCTGGGTCAGCTCTCCGGAGGACTCTATTTCGGTAAGCCTCTCAGGGCTGCCAAACACCCCCATGGCTCAGGACAGAGACCTGCTTCCCAGCCTTAGCATTGCTAGGGATCATTCCACTTGATAAGATGCTGTTTCCATAGAGAAATACTCTATTATTTGAATCCCAAGTCAACCTTTATGAAAACTGCTAGAGTGGCTGATAAACTTTTTTGTGTTTTAAAAAAACAAAGAAGTTCTCTGTGTGTCCACACACTAGCCTGCATCCATTTTAGGTACTTCTACCTTTGAAGAAATGCTTCTCTACCAAAAATTTAAAATTTTTTAAAAATCAGTTTATGTATAGTTTAAAAGAGAGTCCTTGAAACAACACCTCTCTGCTTGCCTGCTAGTCAGTCACTAACATTTAATTTTGTTTTGGTTTAGTTAAATTGGGGGGGTTTGCAACCCCTTGAGGCAAAGATTAAATTAATTCTCAAGTGGCATACAAGCTGTGGTTTCAAATCCTAACATTTAGCACAGGGTTGCCTCTCTGTCCATCCTGGTTCTGATTCATAGCTGGCCAGATAGACACTCAAATCCTTGCTGGAGTGGGTCCTGGATGAGTGCACTCCACTGCCCACCGGGATATCCACAAGACAGGACCTAAGTGGCTTTCATTCTCTGAGATGCCATTCTGGATTGGAAACTCCAGACCTCAAATCTATTTAGAACTGGGCCCTGAGCTCCAGGAGATCCTACCTCCTCAGTTCATCCAGATGTGGAGGATGAGCCCCATAATTGATCTTCTCAGGGAACTCCAACCCTGAGAAGAGCATCACCTCCCAGGACACAGTGCTATTGCTCTGCTGCTAGTGCAGGGGATCTATTCCAAGCACAGCACAAGTTCCTACATTGTTCTCATTGTCCTTCAGTTCCCCAGATGTGTCTGAGACTTTCTGTCTGTGCAAAGGCAAGGGATAACCTGAAGGTCAGAGCCCCATCTGACCTCAAGACTCTCAGGTCTAAAGAGTGGCACTTGTGGGGGCTCTGTACTCAATCTCCACCCTCAGGAGGCTTCAGTGATGTGAGTGGTACAGCCCTTGAGACCATGTTCTCTGGTCCTGCCCTAGATTTCTACCCCCACGCAGCAGCCTACCTGGAAGAGCACCTGCAGTTCAACCCAACTGAGGCCTCACCTTTTTGAGTCAGCACTGCCTTCTGCCTTCTCAGCTCCTCTGGGAACCCCTTTGTTCCCAGGACTACCTAGAGGAGAAGCCATGTCCTCACTGCCTGAAAGGCAGATAGATAAGACTCTCAATAACACATCTGCAAAGGTCTCTCTTAGCTCACCTTTAATCTCAGTCTTCCATCCCACATGATTGAGTGGGATTTTATGTCAGGCAAGGGGCCAGGGGTTGGGGAGTCAAAAATAAACAAGAAGCTCATGGTATCTGCCAGAGGAATTTATTCTTTAATTAATTTACTCATCAAATGTGTATTGAGCACCCACTTTTTGACCACCCTGGGGAGTGCCAAGTACTGGGGAGACAGTAATGAAAACAGGTATAACCCCTTCCATCCTAATAGCACCATACAGTAGATGCATGATCCATAGGGAGCGTGGACCTCAACCAAACCACTTAGCAAGTGGAGAATTATGAACTGTGATAAAGAATCATAGGATCAGGGCTGGGGTTGTAGCTCAGTGGTAGACCACTTGCCTAGCACGTGCGAGGTCCTGGGTTCGATCCTCAGCACCACATAAAAATAAATATACAAAATAAAGGTATTGTGTACAACTAAGAAAGAAATATTAAAAAAAAAAAATCACAGGATCTTTCAAGAGTGGGGAGAGGGAGAACCAGGCTGAGTGGGAGGGGTGGAGAAAACAGGACCTGGACACACACCTAGCAGAACCTAGTTTGGTACTTATCTTCCTCCTGAAACACCCTGGAGAAGGCTGCTCCCCGAACCCTATCCCTTTCCTCCACACCCAGGAAATCTGCCAGCCTCTCCACATGGCCTCCTCCCTCTCTGAGGATGCCAGGCGCCTTCTCTTGCCGCCTGTTGATTGGTGACAGGAAGCTGCAGTACCCTGTGTGGTCCCTGACTAAACTTTCCAGGCAGCTGAGAGGTGGGGTTTCGCCCGTGAGGCTGTGGTATCCCAGCCCTCTGTGCTCCATCAGCCATAGGAGGAGGAGCTGGGATCGGGCACTTAATAAAAGAACTCCTAGGAGTGAAGCTATTGGGTTTGGCACATTGACATTTGCACACACTCACACACCATCCTCCATTCCCCTGGTTCTCTGGCCTTCTCATTTTCAAGGCCTGGCAGGATACATCCCCAGCCCCCATTCTTCAGAAGAATGGCAGGGCCTGGGCAGCAGAGCCCCAGGCCTGGGACCCATCCAACAAAACAGCCATTCCAGACGCCTGGTCCTGACTGGCTTTGGCTTCTCTTCCACTCCACAGTCTGGCCTGAATCTGGGTGGGAGAGGCTGCTCTGCTTCCAGGTAAGGACTCACCACCCTGGCAGCCAGAAGGCCTCCCCAGGAAACACCAGTACCCAGCAGCCCCTCCATGGCCTAACCCTCCACAGACTGCTGAAAAGGCTGAGCATCTCTGTGCTGCCCCTAGAGAGGGGTGCAGGACCCCTCAAAAGGGTGTCAATACCACCTATTCTGGTGGTTGGGAGGAGGGTGCTGTATAATGCCAGCAGTTTAACCCAGGCCTTGGCCTTAAGGAACAACTGTGGCCAGGGCCACCAACTGGCCTAAATCCTCGGGCAGAACTTCAGTTTCATGCCTCTTGGTCTTACAGGAGAGAACTCCAAGGTGGCCTGCCTGGAAGTCCCAGGGTCCCTCAACGGGCACACAAATATGGTTATCCAGCTGCAGCTATAGGCAATAAGGCAGCCTACAAGCTCCAACAGCATCTTTCTTCCTTTTCTCTTTACAGATATGGACAAGGTGGGTGCGTTTGTAAGTGGGGACCAAGGTTAACCCTTTAGTTGTTCCATATAGTAAGGCTAGAACCTTGGACTTGTGAAGTATTTTTTATACCTGTTTTCTTCCTATGGCCCAGGGCCTTTGGGCCTTGTGGGCCTTGTGGGTCTCTCAGTCTTTCCCGCTCCCTTCTGCTAGCACCCCACACTGAGGGTGGTACAAAGCTGAGTTTGGTTACGCCTGAGACCCTAACACTGAAGAAGGGGGCCCTTTTGCTTCTGGTGTCATTGCCTCTGAACAATCTCTATAGAAAGAATAGATTAAACTGGGTGGGGGTGCAGTGGCATATCTCTATAAATCCTAGTGACCTGGAAGGCTGAGGTAGGAGGACTGCAAGTTCAAGGCCAGCCTCAGCAACTTAGAGAGACCCTGTCTCAAAATTAAAAAAAAAAAAAAAGGCGGGGGGGCTGTGGTACATCTTGTCATTTTTCTAGCCAGGCATCCCTACTACCCCACTCCACCTGCTTTCTAGCTCCTGTAGCATGGCCTCCAAGCCATGAAACATAGTCTTGGGTGGCAGGTTTGCCTACCTGCCTGACTGTCCCAACCAAGGAAGAAGCAACAAGATCTCCCCAAGCTGTGGGACTTGGAAGGGTTAAGGATAGCCCAGGACCATCTGGTACTCAACAGGAGGCAGGGTACAGAAAGCCATGGCAGCCCTGCCTGAGAACCTGGGGGCTTCTTTTCTCCCCTTGTTTGAGCACATTGAGTTCCTCCTTAAGGAAATCATAAACGTTAAACAGATTCTGTTATGTTGAACTGCATTAAAGTGTCCTAGGTGGATGCTGGGAACACAGCAAGGACAGATGATACTAGGAATACTAGGCTGGATGTAGTGGTGCATGCCTATAATCCTAGCTACTCAGGAGGCTGAGGCAGGAGGATCACAAATTCAAGGCCAGCCTGGGCAACTTAGTAAGACCCTATCCCAAAATAAAAGAATGATTTTTTTTTTTTTTGAAAAGTGCTGGAAATGTAGCTTGGTGGTATAGTGCTTGCCTAAGCATGTGCAAGACCCTGGGTCCAATTCCCAGTACTGCCTACCCCCCACCCCACAAAATAATACTACCACTTTTTGTTCAAATGGCCTCTTTGTTTAATGCATAAATTTTATTATTTAATCCTTTAATTTGTTATTTAATCCTATTTGATTATTTAATTCTTACAACTTTCTAAGAGATATATGCTGTTGTTATCCTCATTTACATCTTAGGAAATGAAGCTCAGAGAAATGAAGTCACTTGCCCAAGGTCACACACAGCTAGACTGCCTCCAGTCTTCATACATTCTATCCCTTGTGTCCCCCCCCAAGGGGTGGGCGGGAGTGGGAGCTGAGTAGTGGAGAGAAAAGGTGGGTGCATGCTGGCTTCCACACTTCCCCCAAGTTCCTTCTGCCTCCACCCAAGCTGTCTTTCTGGCCTCTGGGAGAGTGTGGGAAGGTGAAGCTTTCCCACAACACCTATCCAATGCCCTGGGAGGAAGCAGGCAGAACCTGTCTTCCAGGCGCTATGTTGGTGGGGGACCTGGCCTGGGAAGTGGTCTCATTGGGCTTGTTGGGAGGGCTGGCCCTGGCCCTTTCTAGTGTGTCCTCTCAACTTGGCAGGGGGCAGATGGCCTGGCAGAGAGGTGACAGCTCACAACTTCTCAGATTCCCATTTTCTGGTGGCTGAGCTCCATAAACACCTGGGCTGTCTGCCTCCACTTTCCACCTTGGGCCTAGATAGTGACTCCCCACACCCCTGGCATCTGGAATGCCCATCAGCACTGAGTGCCTGTGAAACCAGAGGCACTCAGACCCCCAAATTAAACACAGCCATGTGGGCAGAGAATTTTCACTGAAGCCACTCATTTGTCCAAGGAGCTTCCCCTATAACCATACACCCCAGACTTCCCCCAGCATTGCAGAGGGGTAGCCCTAGGGAGGAGATGGGGCAGGGCGGGGACAAAGGGTGCAGAAATGTCGCAACCAGAATGTCAAGCCAGATCCCAGAGTTGCCCTCCCCTCTCCAGAGATCCCAGGCCTTGGGAGATAGATGGGAGGCATCTTATAGGGATGGCCACTTTCAGTCCTTATGGCCACCCTAAAAAGATGCTGTTATCATCTCTTTAACGGAAAAGGAAACTTGGGTCAAAATCCCTAAGTTGACAGTGGCCCCATGCTTGACTCCTTCCTGTACCACCTCCCAGTCCTTATCAACCTGTGACATGGGGATGGAGTTGAGTGGAAGGAAAGAAGGCCTAGAATATAGGGCTGAGAAGGGGCAGCCTCAGGTGTGGGAGGAGCATTTGTGAGCAGGAGTCACCACCTCCACATCCACATAAATTGTGGCTCTTAAAGCTGCCAGGTGTGACCACCAATCATTTGTCCATTCTAGTTGGGCACCTGCCATATGCAGGGCTTATGTACCAGGACCCAGAGATTACGTTTCTATCCCTGGGCAGTACTCTGGAGCCAACATAATGAGTGCCACATGACATAAGGGAGGAGTTACTTAGGACAGGGAAGGGGCAGCCAATACTGGGCTGGGGTAAGAGAGGGAGCCTTTAAAAAAAAGAGTAGAAATCAGCCAGTCAAAAGATGATGGGTGGTAAGTTTCTGGCAGAGGGAGCCAAGTGGGCCTTTGTGGGCTGCTGAGAAACGGTGGGTGCAGTAGACAGAGTCAAGAGGACAGGCCTGTGGCTAGGCAGCCCAGGAATCAGAGGCCCTGAAGGCAGGCCTGTGGGTTTCCAAGCCTAAGGAACCTGGGGCCAGACCCGCCCACAGTCTCCTTGGACCTCACTGCGAACTGGACCGGGAACATTCCAGGCTAATCGCAGCTCAGATCGGCAGCTCCAGCTCCAGAGGCTCTGCCTCAGGACCTCCTACACCCGGGAGCCAGCTCGGGTAGGCGCAGCCTGCTGGAGTCGGGGCGGCGGGGTCCTCAGATTGACCCAACTCTCCAAAGCCTGGACAGGCTTTCCCCTGTACAGATTCTGGGAGAACTGGGTGGAGATGGAACCAGGGGCCCCACTCATGGGATAAACACAAAGATCCCGTCTCAGGAACAGGACTTTGGAGTAAGGCTATTAGTGGAAAGGGCTGAAGAGCAGAATTTCAGCCCCAGCTGGGGCCCAAGCCTGCACAGTTCCCTCCACCAGGTCCAGCCCCACCAGCCCTCAGTAGCAGGGAGGACACAGGCCAGGATGCGAGAACAACAGACCCCCCACTCCGGGAAAGGAGGTGTCAGAGGGCCAAAGGGACTAGATTTGTTGTTTACTCCTTGACGCTCTCCTTCCTCTATTATGCAGGCAGCACCATACTCTTAAGGGCAGCTCTTTTCTTAAGGGGGTGGCAGTGGGTGGGGACTTGTTTTTGTTTGTGGTACCAAGAATTGAGCCCAGGTGTTGCTCTACCTCACTGAGGCACACCCCTTACCCTTTTTTCTTTTTTGAGACAGGAGCTTGCTAAGTTGCCCAGGCTAACCTCGAACTTATGATCCTCCTGCCTCCCCAGATGCTGGGATTATAGGTGTGCTCTACTGCACCGGGCTTTGACATACATTTTAACCACATTACTCAATGTCACCAATTTCAACCTGGGGTTTAAAAGTCAAAGACTGCCAGCCCCTTTCCTCTCTATATTAGGGAACCTCCTCCATGTCTTTGCCCCACCCTGGCTCCCTCTCTCTCCCTGGCACAGAGGAGCACGTCTCTCCCTGGCACTGGAGAAGATTTAAAGCAGAGAAGAAATAAGTGGAAAAAAGGAGAAATCAGGCATCACCTTGGCCTGAGGGAATCCCCATCTCACTTCACAGGCTAGCCAGGAACCTTGCTTTCTGGGGGTCAGCAGGGTGTCATGGGTGAGGTTGGGGGTTGGTGACTCCCCCCCTCAGCTTCCTGACAGGCCCAAGGACCTGGTGTCAGCGGCAGCAGGATGAGGCCAGAAGGAAGCACCCCACCCCCACAGATCTACTTGACCTGCCTCTGAAGGTTGGCCCAACTCAGAGCCATCACCAGCAACAGCAGCCCCAGCAACAGCAAAGATCATTTATTGATGCTTGCTGTGTGCCCTGCCCTGGGCTCTTCATTACCTTTTTTAATCCTCACAAACCTCATGAGTTTAACTAAACCCATTTAACTGATGAGGTAGTTGAGGCTCAGGGAAATGAAGTGACTTTCCAAGGTCACCCAGTGTATAAGTGGCAAAGACAGGATTCAAACCTGATCTGCCTGACTTCAGAGCCTGCAGATGATAGCAAAGCTGGGCCACCATTACCCCTTCCCCCACCATGCCAACTTACCCCCAAAACCAAGGCCCCTCCTGACAGCATCTTCTGCACTCTGCAACCTCTGACCTCTTCCTTTTCAAGGTCTTCCCAGCCTCCCAGCCTCCCCTTCCAGAACTGGAGAGAGCAGAGCGTCCTCAGGAAAGTTCTTCGGCTTCTGCCTCCTCACATCCCAGGGCTGTTTAACTCCAGCGTCTCAAAAACAAGATTCATGGGCTGGGGTGGTGGCTCAGTGGTAGAGCGCTTGCCTAGCATGTGTGAGGCACTGAGTTTGATCCTCAGCACCGCATAAAAAATAAATAAATAAAATAAAAATATTGTGTCCATTATAGCTACAAATATTTTTTTTTAAATGGGAGTCATTTGGGTTTTCACGAAGAAGGGGACAAGCCACAGGGCCAGAGTGTCCTGGCACAGGGGAAGGGGTTTAGTCCAGCTTGGTGGTTTGCCTGGGCACAGCCTGGCCAGCATCAGCCATGGTCACTTTTGTTAGGTGGGATTATTACACTGAAGGAAGAGGATAGGTGGACGAATCCCACACAAAGATGGGTAAGGGAGGGGACATCACAAACTACAGGAGACATGGGGGAGCAGATATTTGTGGCTCAGGCTGGCCACTCATTCCAAGGTGAGTGGCCTCCGCACAGCTCCAGCTCCTGGAACTGGGTGTGCACCTGCCCTGTGATTTAATTGGCCCCCTCCCACTCCTGCCTGCTCTGACTCCATCACAACTGGTGCACCTGGCCCTGCAGGGGCCCCTGCCTGAATCCTGTACTTTAGAAGAGGAAGTGCATGCCACCTTTACCCCAGTTACAGCCATCTGTTGAATCCATTAATATATGGTTTTAACAGGAGCCCAGTGTGATGGTTTGGATCTGAGGTATCCCCCCAAAACTCACATGTGAGACAAAGCAAGAAGGTTCAGAGGAGAAATGATTGGATTCTAAGAGTCTTAACCCAATCAGTGATTTAATCCCCTAATAGGGATTAACTGAGTGAGAACTGAAGTGGTAGTGAGTGGCTGGAGGAGGTGGGAATTAGGGCATGGCTATGGGGTATATATTTGAATCTCAAGAGTGGAGAAGCTCTCTCTGTTTCCTGATCACCATGATGTGAGCTGCTTCCTTCTGCCACCCTCTCCCGCCATGATGTTCAGCCTCACCTGGAGCCAGCCTTCTATGGACTAAGACTTCTAAGACTGTGAGTCCTCAAATAAACTTTTCCTCCTCTATAATTGTTCTGGTCAGATCCTTTAGTCACAGCAGCGAAAAAGCTGACTAAAACACCCAATTTCTTCCCAGGCAGCCACTCGTCTGCTCCTTCTTCCACCTCCAAGGAGCACAGTTTTGAAAGTCAAAGACATTTAAGTTTGAATCCAAACTCTTTCCACTTTTTACTTGTGAGTGGGGACCAAAGCAAGTTACTTAGCTTCTTGGGTCTTAGGTTTTTCATCTCTGAACTGGCTGATTCTTGGCACAGTGATGCACATCTGTAATCCCAGTGCCTCAGGAGGCTGAGGCAGGAGGATCACAAATTAGAGAACAGCCTCAGCAATTTAGCAAGAGCCCCAACCACTTAGCAAAACCCTGTCTCAAGATTAAAAAAAAAAAAAAAAAAAAAAA
>NW_026000026.1:71435295-71444720 GCF_001458135.2 Marmota marmota marmota
TTTTAATCCCCAGATTAAAAAAAAAAAAAAAAGCAAATTTTGAACTGGCTGATTCTTTTTTTTTTTTAATTTTTTTTTATAATTTTTTAATATTTATTTTTTAGTTTTCGGCGGACACAACATCTTTGTTTGTATGTGGTGCTGAGGATCGAACCCGGGCCGCACGCACGCCAGGCGAGCGCGCTACCGCTTGAGCCACATCCCCAGCCCTGAACTGGCTGATTCTTGTGATAAAAAAGAATGGAAAAAAAAATAATGCTAATGTTTATCAAGTACCCACCATGTGCCAGGATGTTTCATGTATTAGCTCACTAAATATTCAGAACCACCCTGTGAGAATGGTACTGTTTTATTGTCCCCATATTATAGGCAAGAAAACTGAGGCTCATTTAAGAGAGTTGCCAAAGCTGGCAACTACAGAGTTGGGATACTCCTCAACACCCTGACACCATGCTCTCAGCCACCCCAGGGTGCTGGCGGCCGGCATGGATGGGCACCATAACTACAGCTGGTTCCTTGCCCCACTTTGGGGTAGCAACCAGGAATGCTGGCCCGAGAGGCTGGTTCACTGCCCAAGGCCCTAGCCCCACCCAGGTCTCGAACCCCTGGCAGGCTTCTCCTGGAAGGCTCCATCTTCCTAAAAGGCTCTGCTTCTTCCCCCAGGCAGGGGGGCTGAAGCCTAAAATCCTGTGGCTGTGTGCTGGTGGCCCAAATGAGGCAGCAGGTTCAGGAGGAGCTTGGGTAGTTAGGGTGTGTTCGCTTTGAATCTTCTCCCATCTGGCATTTGCCTGGCCCAGGAGGAGCCTGAGTTCCTTTGGGACATCATGGTGTTCCCTAGGAGTGGGCTGTTTTAAAGGAAGGGTCTTCTGGATAGTTCCTCTTTCTCATTCTCCAGCTCCCTCAAATCACTTCCTCAAGGAATGTCCCAGACCAGGCCCTATCCCCTATTAAAGTTAAAAACAAATGCATTTTTTTCCTGTGTTGCTTTGATCATTATCTTTACACACACACACACACACACACACACACACACACCCAGCAGCAGAGACAGATCAGACTTCTAACCAGAGGGGAAGACCAGCCAACTGGAAAGAGGAACAGGCCCCACCAGCCACAGCTTCCTGGACCACTTCACAGGGAAGAAAAAAAAAAAAAAAGACTAGAACAGCCCCAGCCCCAGACCCTCAACTGGCACCTGACTTGGGCACTTGGACTATGGCCTCTTTGCCCAATAATGGCAATACGGCAATAATAATGACTCATATCCCTGGGTGCTCAGTGTTCCAGGCTCTGTACACACTCACATTGGCTTTTAGAGAGACAGATGACATTTTTATTACCATTTAACAGATGAGGAGACTGAAGCCCAGAGAGGTCCATATGTACAAAGTTGCTCAACACATGATGGGTGGAGGTGGAACTGTGAAGCCAGGTGGCCAGACCAGGTCCAGATGTCTTAATCTCAAAATTTTCTGCCGCAGGGGACATTCCTCTCTAATCGATGATCTGGGCCAAGGCCCCCAGCCCCTGCTAAATGGGCCCAGGTGTTACCTGTATTCATACATGCTGGATTCTCTGGAACTTCAGTGGACATCATTCACACATTACCTTCTCAGATTTTTATTGAACATTTACTATGTACTAGACACTGTACTTGGCACAAAAACTGACTCTGTTCCTGCTCTCTTAGAGGGTGTATTCTAGTAGAAAATAATCAGACAAATATGTGTCCTAATGCACACTGTGATATATGTGAAGAAGGAAACCTATAACTTGCTCTGGGGGAGGACGTCATGGTGGGGTGGGGGTCAGAAATACTATTTATACACCAACACAACCCGTCAATCAGATGGTTTGTTATTCCTGACCAGAGAAGCTGTCAGGGTTCCTCCTTCTGGGACTTGCTCAATAAGGGGGTTCCCCTTTCAGTTTCTTCCCCACCAAGGAAAAGTGCTACATTTACGGCCATTTTGTCATTTGCTGGGGCAAGAGCTCCTGAGATTCCAGATCTTTGTGACCTCAGAGTAAAGGATGAGGGAAGGCAAATCTAACTCGGATTTTTGTCGCTCTGGGATAAAACAGGAAAGGCAAGGTTCCCCCACGCCCTGATCAGCAACTGAGCAGCCGCCCCTTTCCTCCCTCCCGGCTCCCAGAAATGTGGTGCTCTGTTGCCACCTGGTGGAAGGAACAGATAATGCAGGGGCGGCCCGGCCGGCGCCTCCGGGGGTAGGACCCAGAATGCGGCTCCCTTTGGGCGGGGGCTAATAAGGAGGCAGGCGGTTTGGGTGACTTCCTGGCAGGGATCGCGGGTGGGAGAGGGAGCGAGGGTGGAAGGGGAACTGCTGCTTGAAAGTCAACTGACTGGAGACCGACAATGGCCCCATTGTGTCCGGGGCCTTGACCTTGATTTCCTGCCACTCTCATCTCCGGAGTGGCATCTCCCGGGTCTGATTGGCCCGGAGTCGGCTCGGCGACAGTGGGCGGGCCGCGGGGCTGGACACCCGGCAATGGGCTCTCCGAAGGCCCCCGAGACACCGAGGCTGGCCTGAGTCCCCCGGGAAACCCAGAGCGGGAGACAAGGAGCCTGTGGAAAGTCGTTTGGTGGTTTGGTCGCCCCCCTCCACCAGCAGGAGGCAGGCCCCGTGGCTCCTGGAGGGCTGCGCAGTCTGCGGGTTAAACCCGGGATCTGCAGTCCCTAAAACCCGGTTCCAAATTAGCTCTGGGATTCCTGAACACGGGCACCACCACCCCTCCTCCGCACCACACGGCTGCACAGCCCCAGTGTGAAAATTACGCAGCACGATAAAAGCTCGAGCTCCCACCTTTACCACAGCCATCCGTCCTCCTCCTCGGAGAACTCTCATTGTTCGTTTAATATGTGTCTTTCCTGACCTTGCACGCTCTGCAATCTCAGGAGCTCAATGCATTTGTACACCAGTTTGCACAGAGGAAAATGTACGATTTGGTTTACTTGCTGTTCTGGACCTCAGTTTCCTAATCTGAAGATGGGAATGATGATAATTGTAGAGTTATTGAGAAGGCTACCTGAGATACTTCGTGTGGCATGCTTAGCACCTGCCATACAGTGTCTGCTAATCCTGTTGTCGTCACTGTGATGCTTACTGTCATTATCACTGGACCCCAGATCCAGTTCTGAGATCTCCATTAGTCCCCCTCCACAGACTGCTATTCCCTTCCCCACTTCTCCCTTCTAGTGAAACAGACTGTGATAAAAATCTGTGTTCCCTAATGCCTGTGTTTTTTAAAAGCTAGAAAGAGCATCTGGTGTTTTCTGCATGTTCTCCCCTTCCCTCTTCTTCCCTCCCATATTTAACCTAAATGTGACCACTCACCCCACTGCAGAGAGAAAATTCCCATCCTGTGCCAGAGGAAGAAAATGTTGAAGCATCTAGGTGCCATCTATTGGAGCTGTTGCTGGTACCCTAAGATAACCCACAGAACTCCCTCCACCGGAGACCACTAGGACATCTGAGGACCTCTCCATTGCAGAGAATGCCACAGAAAATAAGTCATGCTATGGGGATGAGACAGGGCCAAATCATTCATTCAACAAGCACTCATTTGGGCACCTGCTGTGGGCCTAGCTTACACTCCAGGGTACTCCATAGCCAGAGAGTCAGTGGAACACAGCAGTTTTTCCCGCCTTGGGGGAAAACACAAGTACTGGCTAACATTTATTGGTGCCAACTATTTTATAAGATAATCAAGCAAGTCTAAGACAGGTAAGATCTTCATCCTCATGTAACTTGATTTTTTTTTTTTTTTTGATACCAGGGATTGAACCCAGGTACACTTAATCACTGAACCACATCCCCAGCCCTCATATATATATATTTTAGAGACAGGGTCTCACTGAATTGCTAAGTGCCTGGCTAAGTTGCTGAGGCTGGCTTGAACTTGCAATCCTCCTGTCTCACCCTCCTGAACCTCTGGGATTACAGGAATGCACCACCACGCCTAGCTGTAACTTGTTTCTTAATGGGTCTTCTGCACATGGTACTTTCTGTTTTTTTAAAGGCATAATTTATGTACATTAAAATTCAACTTTTTTAGTATATAATTCTATGAATTTTGACAAACACATATAGTTGTATATCCACCATCCTTATCAAAATATAGCACTTTTTGGTCACCCCCAAAGTCTTCTCTTGCTTTTTAGTAGTCAATTCCTCCCCCCATCCCCAGTCATTGGCAACCACTAATCTGATTTCTGTTTCTGTAGTTTCACCTTTTGCAGAATGTCATCTAAATGGAAACTTACAGCGTGAAGTCTTTTGAGTCTGGGTTCTTTACTTACCATAAAGCTTCGGGGATGCATGTACATATTGGTGGTTCATCTTTCTTTCAACTTCTTATTATGAACATTTCAAATACAATAATCACCCATAAACTCAACACATAGATTCAATAATTGTTTTCATTTTGCCATTTTTTAAATGATGTATATTCACAGACATGTATTTGCTGAACTATTTGGGAGTAAGTTATAGATACTTTTGACACTTTGACCTCTAAATCTTCAAACTACATCATCTAAGAATGTGAACTTGGGATAAGCATACATTATCACACCTAAGGGCTAGTGAGGTAGCTCCATGGCAGAGTGCTTGCCTGGCATGCATGGAACCCTGCATTAAGTCCCCAGTAATGCAATTAATCAACCAATCAATCAATAAAAACATTGCCACACTTAAGAAAATTGAAAGAAATTATCAAATGTCATCTAACCCTAATCCATTTGCAAATTTCCCAATATTAAGAAGTCATTTATGAACAGGGCTCAGTGGCACACGCCTGCAATTCCAGCAACTTGAAAGGCTGAGGCAGGAGGAACTCAGAAACTTAGTAAGAGACCCTGTCTCGAAATAAAATGTAAAAAGGGCTGAAATGTAGTTCAGTGGTAAAGTGCCTCTGGGTTCAATCCCCAGTATTTTTTTTTTAAGTATAGTTTTTAATCCTCATCTGCTAGAGTTTTATTTCTGAATTTTGTAATAATAATAGGCAGACAGAAAGTTGCAAAAATAATAGTCTCCTGTACCCTTTTCCAATTCCCCTCAATAGTGACATCTTATACATAGCTGCAGTGCAATAGCAAAACCAGGAAATTGACTTTGGTGCATTGCTTCTAAGTGACTATGGACCTAATTTAGTTTTCACCTGCATTCATTGGTGTGTGGGTGTGTTTGTTCTATGCACTTTATCCCACAGATTTGTGTGACTATCTCCATAGCTGTTACATCACACAAAAGAACTCTCCAGTGCCACCTTGTTTTACTCATATCTATACCCACTCTATGCTTCTCTGTGCCCTGGCAACTACTAATCTGTTCTCCATCTTTAGTTTTGTCATTTTGGGGGCAGATACCAGGGATTGAATTCAGGGACACTAGCCCACTAAGCCACATCCCCGGCCCTATTTTGCATTTTATTTAGAGACAGTGTCTCATTGAGTTGCTTAGCGCCTTGCTGTTGCTGAGGCTGGCTTTGAATGCAATCCTCCTGTCTCATCCTCCCAAACTGCTGGGATTATAGGAGTGCGCCACCANTATATATATATATATATATATATATATATATATAATGGTCAAAACTGGAAATAGCCCAGCTGTCCATCAGTAGGTGAATGGATAAGTTGTATTATGTTTCCACAATGTCTAGCTACTCAGTGATAAAAAAGGAACAAAATATTGATAAATTCTACCACATGAATGAACCTCAAAAACACGCTGAATCAAAGAAGCCAGATAGAAGCGTACATTGTGAAGGCTTACATTTAAAACAAGTTCTAGAATAAGGAAAACTAAGCTGGGGGGACAGAAAGCAGAGCAAAAATTTGACTGGGGTTGGCCATGGGGAGGGAGGATATTGGTTAGAAAGAGGAATCAGGAAAATCTGACAGAAACGTGCTATATCCGAGTGACACAGCCTGGTGACATAGGCCACTTATTATAGGCAAATTATACCTCAATAAGGCTGATTTAAGAGTGATTTAAAAGTACTAAAAAAGGAAGAAAATATGGAATTGTGAGAGAAAATATTGGAAAGGGACTACTTTTTTATTCTTTTGTGGTACTGGCGTTTGAACCCCGGACATTCTGCCACTGAGCTACATCCCCAGCCCTTTTTATTTTGAGACCAAGTCTTGCTAAGTTGCCCAGGCTGGCTTTGAACTTATACTCTTCCTGCTTCATCCTTCCAAGTAGTTGGGATTAAGGCATGTGCCACCTTGACCAGCTAAAGAGAGACCACTTTTGATTGATTGGCCAGGGAAGGACTCCTATTAGAAGTGACATTTGAGCAATGGAGTCGGCCATGGAAAGATGGAGTGGAGGTCATGGCAGGGGAAGGTCACTAGGGAACAAAGGCTCAAGATCAGCAAGGAGCTTGGTGAGCTTGGGATTGGGCCACATGGGTGGGACAGAGTGTGGTAGCAGACTGCCTGGAGAGGTGAGGAGGAGCCACGTCATGAGGAGCCTTATCAGTCCTGATAAAGGTTTGGAATTTGAAATGAAGAAAATGCGAATCCCTCGAAGTCTAGTGGGAAGAAACACTCCTACAAATAAAGGTAATTCAGAGTCATGGGTGATATATTTGGAAAGTGGACAGAGAGAGAGGAGGGAGTAGTCTGTGCTACCCGGGGACAATTGAGGAGGTAACATTTCAGCTGAGACTTGAAAAGCAGCAGAAGGGTCATTCCAGTGGAGGGTACAATGTCTGTAGAAGCCAAGAGGTGGGAACATTGAGAGTCTGAGGTAAAGTCTGACAGGAGTGTTCCCTGGAGAAGGGGTCAACATGGGATGGGAGCCTGGAGGCTTCAAATGTGTTGTCGTGCTTGATCCCACAGGAGATGGAAACCCCTGAAGAATTTGAAGTCAGTGAGACCAGGGCCAGTTTTACACTTTACTTCCAGACCTCTAAGCTGGCAGCATGACCATGGGTTCTGATGTGAGTCAACTGGGACAGCCTCAAGCGGGTAGTGTGGAGAGAAGCACCAAACTCTGGTAAGAGGTCACTGGGGCTGCCCAGCTGGAGGGAAAGATCTGCAGAGTTTGAGGTCCCAGAAGACCATAAGTGCTAACTGTCATGAACATCTGCTCCCTGGGAGGGCTTGTTACACCTAAAGAGCAGTAGGCCCTGGTCCCTGGGATTCAGAAGCAGTGTATCTAGGATGGAGGCCAGGGGTCTGCATACATAAGGATGTACCTACCACTGCCCACTCTGATACAGATGGACTCCATACCTTGCAGGTTGACAAATGGACCTCTACAGGGTCCTGGAATGGGAGGCAGGCTAGACACACTCTTATTTGGACTATAACTAAAGCAGCCCAGAAATCCAGGAAAAAATGGTATCTAATATAGGCGCTAGATATGATAGGGGCAAATATAGCAGTTTGTGTTGCTACTGCTACAGTTGAAGTGTTGGACTAGAGTGGCCCTGGGCATCAGGCATTTCAAGGACCCCTGATCATCTTTCCAAGAAGTGGTGGGGCCAAGACTAGAAGATAGATCTGCCTTTTGACTTTTAAGGTGTGAGTGGGTTGGCAGGGGGTTGCTTGCAAGGTGCAGCAAACTGGAGGACAAGTCATGTGCAAAGGGAACAGCTTATAGCGTGCAGCATTTTTCCCACTGAATCCTCGCAATGGCTCTAAGTAGTTGATCCAATTGTTATTGCCATTTTACAGATGAGGAAATTGGAGCTCAAAAGGGTTCAGTAAATTGTGTTGGGTCCCTAGGTGAGTAGAGTATGCAGGAGAACCAGGCCTGGAACACAGGTGTCTGAACATTCCTAACTATAGCATGGCTCTGCCTCCCTCTGTGTGGGAAAAAAAATCCCTGTGTAGTCAAAAACAATCTTACAAGCAAGAGGAGGAGGGACAAGCTTTCTTTGTCCCATTCCTTTCAGAAGGCATCTAAGTCCTTCCTGTGTGTATTTCCCAAAGAGAAGGTTGCCAGGACTCAGAGGAGTTGGGTTTTAGAGCTTTGTGCTGCAAACCAACTTGCAGGGGCCCAGCTAGCAGTACTTGCCTGGATCTTCTAAGAATCTCACAACAGTGCCACATGTCTCAGCTTTATCCAAGCAACAGAAGGAGGTGGTGGAGGCGGCGGCAGCAGCAGCAGCAGCGGCAACAGCAAATCTGTCCCCAGTGCACTACGGTGCTGTTTTGCTCTGATGAAACACACATGGCATATGGCTGCAAAGTTACTATCTTGAGAGCAGATAGAAATGGGAGTTTTCCTGTGCCAGATTTCACTTCCCTTTCTCAAACAATTCTTGTAGTAAACAGAGGTTTTCTGATCTTGTTAAGATCTGAGAATGGGGATTCCTTTACACTTTTTAAGTAAGAATATTGTCTTGCAGAGTTTCAGTCGGTTAGGTTGCAAATGTTTTTGAACCATGGAAGCCATTCTGTGTTCCCGCCCTCTCCCTCCAAAGGCCGGGCCAGAAAGAGGAGCTACCACCACCAGGCAACAAACTCCATTCGTTCCAGACCACACTGGTGATGAGACCTCCATATGTCATCCTGTGGCTGCAATCCCTTGGCAAATGGACTGGGGAAAAGGAAAGACTCACTGAGTGTGGGAGGCCAAGGGAGGAGGCAGCAAAGGACGACCAAGAAGCTGGTAGAATGTGACTTTTAGGAGGAGAATTATTTTGAACTAAGTCTTGTGTGCTGACAGCATAATGATCATTATTAGGGCCTCAGATATAACACAAAGCCCGCCCCGAAGTTAAATTTTCTCTTTCAGATAAGCATGGCCTGTCAACCCAGCAGAAGATGGTTCTATGCCAGCCTCCTCCATGACAAGGAGTTGGTATGCGCCAGCTGCTCCCTCCCTGGTACCTCTCATTAAGGCCTTTGCCTTTTGGGTAAATAAGGATCCTATTTTTCTACCTTTTAGAATCAACCTGAGAAATACTTTGTGTAAGCACAAAGATATATTTGCCGTTTTCTACCCACAGGGTGGTTATCCGGTATTCTACTTTTCCATGGCAGCATGACCTCTTAATAGAGGGGCAGATCTGTGGCCTGAATTGCGCCCAGACAGCTTTTGCTTGACTTTCACAAGGTTTTCTAAATTGGTTTTCACATCAAAATCCTGTTTGCTGGCTTCTTTGGAAAAAATCAGAAAATATAGTCACCCTGAACCACGTTCCCCTATAACAAGTGGATGGTGCTGAGTAACACTTTCTCCCTTTATACCAAGTTTGTCTCCAGGGCAGCATAATCCCCACCACTCCCAGCATCCCCCACCCATGCCCCAAGAGAAGGTAGAAGCAACAGCAGATATAGATCTATGGGTTCCAGTCTTGCCTCCCCCCCCTTACTTCTTGTGGCCCCTTGAGCAGGTATTCACCTCTCTCTCTCTCTTTCTCTCTCTCTCTCTCTCCCCCCCCCCCCC
>NW_026000026.1:71445650-71528323 GCF_001458135.2 Marmota marmota marmota
TGGTACAGAAAACAAACAAATAGCAAAAAAAAAAAAAAAAAAACACCAAAAACCCTATTAAGACCATTGCTCAGGTGAAAACCAAAATCTTGAACTATGGCCAGAATCAAACTGATGGCTTTGCCTCTATTTCACATGTGCCTCAAATTCTGTTAAAGCAGTAGACTAGGAAACAGTAGGAGAAGTGGAAACTTTTTTTCAATTTCCTTAATATCTCCACATGAAAGAAGACTGGCCATCCTTCCCTGGTTTCTGTGTTGGTCACATTCACCTGCTTCCCTTTCACATGTGTTCCTTTGTCTGTTTCCATCAGGGAGAGACCTTGAATAGGCCAGAGGCCAGGTCTTGGTGGACTTCTCCAGTGCTTTGAAACTCTGTACTTGACTGAGAGGAATTCTGCTAGCGTTTGCCATTGAGCCTGTGAGCTCTAAAATGACATTCAATTTGTGTGGCATCTAAAGACATTCATTTGATAGGACTACTGACGGCCTTTGTGTGCCAGGCTCCTATTCCCACACGCGTACCAGCAACTGGACAGCTTTCCCTTTCTCAGGAGGGGTGGCTTCTAATCCCCAGTCAGCCCTTCATCATTCTCTGGAGCTGCCCCTTGGCTGTGGCCCTGCTTTCCCCTTCTGATCCAGCCTGAATACTGCTGCCAAGTAATTATTCACCAAACACTGCCTTCTACTCCCACTTCTCATTCAAGAAACTTCAGTGGTTCCCTATAGTTTTTGTATTGAGTCTGTCTTCTTCTGCTCAGCCCTTAAAAAACAAATACTAATAAACACTACTACTTTGGAGCACTCACTATGTGTCAGACCCCCCACTTAGAAACCACATAGGCTCCTCAGCTAATCCTCAAAATGACATTATAAAGCAGACATCAAACTTCATTTTTTTAGATGAAATTTCTTTTAGACTCACTCAAGGTCATGTGGTCAGTAAATGATAGAGCTCAAATGCAACCTGATAGGGTTCTTGAACCAGACCCCATGCTCCTGCCAGAAGAATCTGTTGTCTCCGAAGTTCCTCCACAGTCTGATCTAACTCTGTGTTTTATTTTCCACAACTCTCTGTTTTTCACAGTCCACTTAGGCTAGTCTTATGGTAATGCCCACCATTCTGTAGTCTTATTGTTTTTCATGTTGTTTAATTATTCACTCATGCATTCAACAAAGCATCCATCAGGACTACCTTACACTACGCCCAATAATTTCATGTTTAATCTTTTCTTATTCATTTATTCATTCATCCAACAAATATTTACTGAGCCTCTACTGCCTCTCTGACCCAGAATGCTCTTTTCCTCTTCATTCTCCAAATCTTGCCTATTTTTCAAGGCTCTGCCCCAGGCCCTTTCCTTCATACCTCCAGCCTTAGTCATACTGCTGACATGGCCCCCCTTTCCATGAATATTGAGAGCACAGGGGACCTGATAGAGTTTGGCATTCAGTTTTACTGTGGTGTGGCAAGGTCTCATGCTGTCTCATCTTCTCACCAGGAGTCTGATGTCTAGAGGACCAAGCCAGAGTACATGCTGCCTTCATATCCAACTCAGTGTTGACTGCACATCAGACATCCAAGAAACATTCTTAGGGTTTTCTGTTTGGTTTTGTTTGGTTGGGGGTTTTTAGTGCTGGGAATTGAAACTCTTGGCTACACCTTCAGACTCTAAGAAATACTTTCACTCCATTGTTGAATTGGGTTGGAATGAATATATAATAAATTTCAAGTTTGAGGTCAGCTTCAGCAACTTAGTGAGACCCTGACTCAAAATAAAACAAAAAGGGCTGGGGGATGTGGCAGCTAATAGACTAGCAAGTGCAAGGCCCTGGTTTGAACCCTAGCACTGGAGGGGAAAAAAAAAAATCTAGGCTCTCTTTCTTAGCCGTGAAATTGAACTAAAGTTTCTGATAGACTTGTGCAATTGGTATTATTATCCTCATTTTACAATAAGACTGAGACTTGCCCAAGGAAAAAGGAAAAATCTCAGTGCATAGATTCCTAGTCACTGCACCATGCTGTCTCCCCAATCATTGGAGGGTTCTTCTGAATGAACACGTATTGAAGAGCCATCAAAACTTCTGTAGCTAATAGACTTTCAAAAAAAGTATGCTTTGCTAGGGGGTTTGTACCCAGACATGTTTCTTTGTTTCCAGGAATGGAACCTATTGTTCATTGTGAAAAATACATTTGATGAAACTCCAATAACTTCTATGTCTGGTCTGCTGCTTGGTCCTGGAATTTGATGTGCTCCCTGGCCACATCTTTGGTTCTTGGGTGCTATCAGAAACATTCTCTGAGTTTTACACATATGATAGCATTCCTTCCTCGATGATGGAGGTTGGGGTGAGGAATGCTGTATTTCCTTTCATGGTCACCTTTCACCATACTGACTCAGATAAAGGGGTGTGGCCAGGAACCTTACTGAAAATGTGCTGTATTATCTTTTCTCCCATTGCACTCCCCCAATATTCCCAGCTGCCATGAGACACTTCCCTCTTTTCCAAGGTAATTCCTCCTTCATTCCATCCATCTTTATCTTGCTTGGTCCAGATTAGAGGGAGGAGGCATGGAAATCCCTTGACCAAAAAGTTTTATTGTCTTGATGGGTAATGTCAGACTATAGTTATGGCCCAAAGATAGTATGCGGTATGCATGGATGAACTTCATTTCTCAGAGGCAATCAGACAATGCTGCTTTTCCTCTGTCAGCCGATTGCCTGGTCCTGGGGGACTAACAGCTGCCCTGGGTTCTACCCCACATGCTTCTTCCTTCCTTTCAGTCTTCTGGAGCCTGGCCGCCTTCTTTCCCTAATGCTCTTAGCACCCCTTAGGAGGACTCTTTACCTTGCACCTCCTTTCAAAAATCTCTTTCCAAATCTCTGTCCACTTCTTTCTTTCTGATTCCTCCTCTCTGTCCCTGCAGGATCCCTCAAACCTCATTCTAACTCAACTCCCTCTCCCCACCCCAACACTGCCCTGCCAAATAGTTGGAATTCTCAGAACACCAAAACACCCAGGCCTGTTCTCCTCATCTTCCTGACCACTCTTCTCTGCCCCTGGGTACCAGGGCTCATGTTTTCAGTCTCATCTCTGCTATTAAGCTCTTTTTTTAATATATATTTTTTAGTTTTAGTTGGACACAACACATTTATTTATTTATTTGTTTGTTTGTTTGTTTGTTTATTTATTTATTTAGCTGAGGATTGAACCCAGTGCGCCTCGCACCAGCCAGCTAGCTGAGCACTTTACTGCTGAGCCACAACCCCAGCCCCTATTAAGCATTTTTTTATCTGGAGCCATGATTCTTCTTTACCTTTCACAACTATCTTACTTCTCATTTATGTGCTAGTTTATTCTAAAAATAAATGTATAAAAGTAAAAAAGTGTCACTAAAATAAAACAATTAAATAATAAAATAGTACAAGTGGTACTTAAATATGAGAACACAACCCATATCTCCCCCCTCCCCCCCCCCGCCCATGCTGGGGATGAACTCCTTTATTCATTTTTTTTTTAAATTTGTTCATTTTAGATATACATGACGTTGAGTGTATCTTGACTATTATACATACATGGAATATTACTTCCCATTCTTGTGGTTGTACATGTTGTGGAATTACACTTGTCATGTATTCATATATTCATTCTACTGTCTTTCTTATTCCCATCCTCCCTCCCTTCCCTTTATTCCCCCTTTTCTAATCCAGTGAACTTCTATTCTTCCCTCACCCACTTACTGTGTGTTAGCATCCGCATATGAGAGAGAACAATTCACCTTTGGATTTTTGGGATTGGCTTATTTCATTTACCTTGATATTCTCCAGTTCCATCCATTTATCATCAAATGCCATAATTTCATTCTTCTTAATTGCTGAGTAATATTCCATTTTATATATATATATATATATATATATATATATATATATATATATATCACATTTTCTTTATCCATTCATCTGTTGAAGGGCATTTAGGTTGGTTCCATAGCTTAGCTGTTGTGAATTGAGCTGCTATAAATATTGATGTGGCCACAATATTTATAATATATTATAAATATATTTATAATCACTATATTATGCTGATTTTAAGTAATTTGGGTATATGCTGAGGAGTGAGATAACTGGGTCAAAGGGTGGTTCCATTTCATGTTTTCTGAGGAACTCTGTGCTGTTTTCCAGAGTGGTTGCACCAGTTTGCAGTCCCACCAGCAATGTAGAACTCATTCACTCTTGATCTTAGAGAACTGTGTCTCAGTCAACCTGGCACTAAAGAGTGCTCACTAGAAGTTGATTGTAAAAAAACAAACAAACAAACAAAAAAACTATTTGGTCTAAGTGTCCATACTCTTGAGAAGGAAGGACAATATATACAATATTTCATAGTGGCACAGACAGTGGGAGAGTAAAACTAAATGAAAGTCAGCAAGAAGTGAAAGGATGAGATAAGTGGTGTCTCACAAGCTGAGCTCTCCATGGGATGTTTCATTTTCTTTTCATCTGTTTACATTCTTATAGTCTGGGGAGAAAAGAGAGTCGCAATGGCTTAGGCATACCATAACAGCAAGCAAGAAGAGGAGTGTGGACAGAAAATCCATTTCTTTTCTTTTTGGGATGCTGGGGATCTGAACTCAGTACGCATTCCAGGCAACCATCGTACAACTGAAATACATCCCAGCCCAGAAAATCCATGCCTAAAATGAAAAAAATAAAAATAAAAAACAGTGCAAGTAGGACTTGCAAGCCTGTTCAAGGTTTTGCTTCTGGAGCCTTTCAGTGATTCGTCTACCTGTGGGATCAGGAAGAGACCTTCAGGATCATCTTGGACTGTCCTCAACCTCTTCCATACCCCCTCCAGTCGTGAAGCGAGGTGTGCGAAGAAAAGTTGTCAGAAAGCAATCCAGTTATCAGCCTCAGCCCCAAGCCATCTCAGGTGAAATTCCAGCCCCTGAACCGAGAACCTGCAAGGAGGCAGCAGACTACAACCAACCCGGAGGAACACTGGCCCTTTCTCCCAGGCTCATGCAATATTGGCGATAAGGTATCTGTGGGAGTCTTGGAGAATCGATTCAGTCAGAGAAGAGGGTGCCTGCTGGAGTCTCAGGTGTTGGTTGCACCTCCAACGACCTAGCAGGGACCCGCAGACTGCCTCGCCAAGGGGCGGTGCCTACAGCCCCAGAAAGCTCCTGGCGGCGTCTCGGAGAGAACGCCTGAGGCGGGGCTTGTGCTGTGACGCCGCCCTTCGCCTCGCCCCGCCCCGCGTGCGTTGCCAGGGAGATCAGGTGACTCCAGGCTACAGGCGCTCTGGGCGGCAGTGACGTCAGGCGCGCGGCGGCTCCTCACTTGTTCGCAGCAGGTGCAGCGCGTTTAGTGCAGTCTGGTCCAGTCTCCTCCTGCGGGGACCTGGTTCGTACTTGGGCAGTTTGAGGAAAGGTGAGGCGCAGCGGACCAGAGAGGCCAAAGAGCGGGTGAGGCTTGGCGGGGCGTATCCGTCTGCGCGCGCCCTTGGTTTCCCCAGAAGGCGCCCCGAGAGGCAGCCGACGCAGAGACTGGCCGGGCTCCGGCGGGGCGCATACAGCCGCTGGGGAGGCGCGGGGCGCCGGGGAAGCGGCTGCAGCCTGCCAGATGCCCACCCGGGCGCCCAGCGGCTGCCCTGGGGTTCCCATGGTTGCGACGCCCGCCCGGCTTCCCAGAGGTGGATTAAAGGGTTCCAGGTTTCTGCTTGTCTCGAGTCTCCAGGAATCGGCGGGCTGGGAGCTGGGCTTGCCCCACCCGGTCTCAGGGGACGTCCGCGGGAGGCTGTTGGATTTCTTCGCCTTAGGCTGCGATTCCTGAGGCGCTGCAGTACGTGCTCCAAGCTGAGCCTGCTGGGAGCTGGAGGCCGGTCTGCATCCCCGCGGGGAGCAGCGGGGCGGGGTGGACTGGAAGCCGGGGACGCTGAGCCCGGCGCTGGGTAGCTGGGCTTTCAGAGAAGGTGTTGCGGGGACAAGGAAACCGGGCTGCTGCTGAGAACGCAGGATTGGGATCTGACTAGACCTGTTGGGGGAGGTGAAATCCGAGCGGGATCCTGGGGACTGGATATTGGAAGAGTGGGCAGAGGGAAAGGGGACCTTCGGGGCAGGAGACCATGGGCCTTGCACTGGAGTTATTATTAAAAAAAAAACAAAAAACGATTTGGTAATTGGACCGCGTGCTGGGGCTGTTCAGGGGCGTGAAAAGTTTGCAGCAATGTGTTAGGGCCGATTAGAAAAAAACTTGAGTGCTCAGCTGAGGCTTTGTGTGCTGTGAAGAGCTACTGAAACGTTGGCTGGTTTGGAGTAGGGGGCACACTTGGTGTGCAAAAACACCCTAACTCTTGTCTGATGGAATTCCTTGAACCCTGCATATGAAATATTTATAACAGACATGGTGACGTAGGCACCCAATTCCCCTTCAACACCCCAGACATTGTTAGTAGATTTTTTAAAAATTTCTTCTTTGAGAAAAGACACACCCAACAGCAGCTCATTTTCTTGTATCTCATTTGACTATATTAAATGACTGAGCTTCTCTCCTCAGTATGCATGGAAATTTTAATCTTCATAGCACTTCTCTTGCAGTGTCTTGCAAAGACCTCTTATCCTTAGCGTGAAATCCTCAAGTGACTGGTGGATTTAGAGGAAGTTATTGAGAAGAATCAGCACCCATAACACAAAATATGAAACACTGGGTAAGCTGTAATTGTAAAACAAAGATTCCTAGCTCAGAGCTTTTCCTACCAGCTTCTCTCAGCTTGTGAACTTATCAGTGTAAGACTGCTTAAATGTATTAATTGGCCATTTTTGTCTTAATTTCCTGAGAAACAGGAAAAAGCTATTTTGGTTATAAAGAGGAATGATTTAGTGGTTTATAATTTTTCCCATCCCTGAAGTATATTGTTGCTGTGACCAAAGATACACGCAGCTAGCTATCCATTTTGTATTGAAATCTTAAAAGTTCTTTTTTTGTAGGAGGAAGCCACTGAACCTTCCACCAATTTGTTTTGTATTTGTTTAACTCCAGAAAACAAAATTGGACCCTCAGGGATGTGTATAGGAAAAGGCAGTTTAGGGAATTAATAAACTACGAAAACCAGCTGCAGCACTCCAGGGAGGGCAAATTCAGAGTGGTTGGGACTTGGGGAAAGGGACTTCCGGTCAGATAAGTGAAGTCATTCTCTGTACAAAAAGCCTGAAGTACTTTTAAAGCTCCAAAGTGTGTGAAAGGCTGCAGTAGCTTTTAAGGTGTTTTGCAGGAGCCTCTTAAGATTCACTCACTGGCAATTAGATGTCTTGGCTACATTTTAAAAGAAAAAAAAAAAAGTTAACCATTTTGTAGATCTCTTTGATTATATTTTAACTGGCCAACTAATTATGCTTTCTTTGGAAAGAAACAGTCCACCCCCCTCTGTCTCCCAGACACAATAACTATGTGCTGTCAGGAAGCAAGAGTTTTTGGAAATTTTCCACTTTCATTCACCCCTACCACGCCCACAAGTTTCCCATTGGTAGAGAATTTAAGACCTCATTGTCATGAAAAAAAGTGTGTTTCCCTAAACACAAGCTGTGATACACAACCAGGACTGGCCTTCAACAGAAATAGTCTTCCTTAAAGGGAACCGGGCCAAGGTGAGAGGCAGACCTGGGGTATGGTTGAGGACATTCTGAGCCCTTTACCTTTGTCACGGAAGGGCCTGGGCAGGGCACTCCTTTCTTGGCATGGAAACATACCTCAATCTTGAGCCAAATAATGTTCAGTACCCACTTCATAGAAGTCACAAGGAAAATTAATGAGAGGTTATATGAAATTTGAATTACTCCAAAGCAGAATATCTTAATTTTTGATGAACGGTGTATTTTGAGATGTAGTAAAATAAAAAAGAAGTAGGAGTTATAAGCTTTTTTAGAAATCGCATTCAAACCCTAAGATCTATTTGTGTTTTGTCCCTGGAGTCTGTGGGCTCAGTTGTCAGTCACTCTGTAATCAAGAGGTTAAGTGTGCCTTTGCATTTGATGTGTAAATAAGCTCAATTGTTCCCTGCCTTTTATTCTGTACTCTGTTACCCTGTCTTGACTCCTGATCACCTGCAGAAAACTGAGTAACACTATAGGCTGCTGAGCTGGCAGCTTTCCACCCAGAACCCTTTTAACAAGTATATTATCAGAAATTATCTCAACCCTAAAAGAAGTTAGTCATTAAGTCGGTGAGAGGCAGAAGTAGATAATCTCACTAAACTGGATGAAGAGTGAAATACCTTTTAAATTTTCTCTATCCTATATCAGGCCACCAGTCCTGCAACAAATTCTAGTACAGATTCAGAGTGCTTGCTGACATGCCCAGGGACTTTATGAAACTACCACATCCCGCTCCTAGACTTGTGAAATTTGTTGGCCAGGTATAGCTCTCTTACCTAAAGGACATTCAGAAAGAACAGACTTCCTGTTTTCTTCAAACTGACCTGACTGCTGTGTTCTAGGCCTCCAAGCTCCCCCACGCTTGGCCAACACTACTAATTGGCTTGGCTATAAATGGGAGTCAGCAATTAAAATGCAGCAGTGTAGAAATAAGGGACTTGGACATGACTTGACCCTTTATCTTCACGGTCCAAAAGGTTTATACTACTTCAAGGACCACATAAAAATGGATCTTCAGAAGGAAGTGATCTTAAAATTACATCTTTGTAGAGTTTTGTTTTGTTTTGTTTGAGACAGGTCTTACTTTGTTGCCCAAACTGTCTCAAACTCCTGGGCCAACTGATCCCTGCCTTAGCCTCCCAAGTGACTGGGACAATCGGTATGCGTCACCAAACGCAAACCTAAGATAGTTCTTAGGTGACATGTGAAATATTAATACTGATTATTTATGATGGTTCAACTTCTGATTTTTCTACTTTTTTTTTTTTTTTTGTACCAGGGATTGAACTCAGAGGCCCTCCACCACTGAACCACATCACCAGCCCTATTTTGTATTTTATTTAGAGACAGGGTTTCACTGAGTTGCTTAGCGTATCATTTTTGCTGAGGCTGGCTTTGAACTCGCAATCCTCCTGCCTCAGCCTCCTGAGCCACTGGATTACAGGCGTATGCCACTGCACCTGGCTGATTTTTATATGTTTTGATGGTGTAAAAGTACACATGTAGCTATTCTATTTTTCACTTTCAGTATAGTACTCAGTAAGTTACAAGAGGTGTTCAACACTTTGTTATAAAATAGGCTTTGTGTTAGATGATATTGCCTAACTGTAAACTAATGTAAGTATTCTGAGCATATTTAAGGTAGGCTAGGCTAAGCTGTGGTATTCAGTAGGTTAGTTGTATTGACTACATTTTTATTTACAATATTTTGAACTTAAAATTGAGTTTATCAGGGTGTGAACTCATCGTAAGTTGAGGAGCATCTACTGATTTAGGCCTCAAAGCCAGATCTGGGTATCACTGAATGGGTCCTCACATCTAAAGCAAGAGAAACCGGATATGGTAGCTCACACCTGTAATCCCAGCAATTTAGGAGGCTGAGGCAGGAGAACTGCAAGTTCAAGGCCAGCCTTAGCATCTTAGCAGGGCCCTGTCTCAAAATAAAAAGTGAAAAGGACTGGAACATAGCTCAGTGGTAGAGCACCACTGGATTCAATGCCCAATACCACAAAAACAAAAAACAAGACAAATGGTTTGAATCTATTCTCTGTGGGTAGAAATCTGTGGTATGACTTTGTCACAAATGAGACATGATTTGTATTTTTATGAACTTTTTATTAGAAGGTTTAAGAGTATTTATAGTCATGGTGGGAGGAAAGTTTGTTCTACCTGAATTTGCTCATTAGGAAGTAATGCCTTAGTCAAAGTTCTTTGTGATTTGTGCTATCACTAGTTCTTTGATGATTTGTGCTAAGAATTGTTAACCTGTCCCAAGATCATTGGTCTAGAAAATATATCACAACTGAAAACTATCTAGACATGCTCAGTGTTCTTACAAGGGTAGAGATTGCAAAGGTTTCTGGGGAGAGGAACACCTTTAAATGTCCTAGATTTCTGCCATGATCAATTTTTTTTTTTTAATACTGTGGATTGAACTCAGGAGATTTGACCTCTGAGCCATATCCCCAGCCCTATTTTATATTTTATTTAGATACAGGGTCTCACTGAGTTGTTATCGCCTTGCTTTTGCTGAGGCTGGCTTTGGACTCATGATCCTCCTCCTGTCTCAGCCTCCTAAGCTGCTGGGATTACACTGGCTCCTCTGCCATGTTCAATTTTAATGCTGAACATAGAACTTTACCAGTCAGCTTTCAGTACTAGGACCTTAGGCAGGATCAGTTGGGGAGATTATATATGAAGGGAGCGATGTTTGTAGGAATGTGTCTATCCTGAGTCCTTATTGTTAAAACTTGATGCTTTCCTGCAGCTACTAGCCTCCTGGACACTCCAGACTCTGTCTTCCCATTCCCAGTTTTCTCTCCCCGAACACCACCCTCTCTAAGGCCACTGTAATCTCTGATCCTAATTTCTGCATCCTTCTGGTTCTGCTAACTTGAGGGTAACGCTTGAGGATTTTTAATGTCTAGTGGTGGCCACACAAGAACCTCCAGGAAGTTGTTGCATTTTAAGTAAGCCATGCAAACTCCCAAGTGTTTGTTACACTTTCATGTTCTGCCTACATGAATTTTGTCTCATCTCCATGACTCTTTACTGCTATTAAGTAACACTCTTTAAATCAACCCATTTAAAACAAAAACAAAACTGTAAACATTTGTGTAAAAGGAAAACTGTTCTATTGCCTTAAGTTGAAAACTATATGGTATGCGACAAATACAGATAATTATAAAAAGCTGAAGTTGTTGGTCTATGTTCCCCAAATCATGCCACACTCCCCACAAGTGGAAATACTGCCTCATCCAAGGGTCTAACAGTAAGATTTTCAGGCAGCAGTAGGGATGGTTTGGGTAGGCAGGCCTTCACACAGTTCCCTTAAATTCTGTCCTCCTAAAATTTATATAGCTCTCTAATACTAGGAAGACCAGAGAATCCAGGAGTATGTACAAAACAAAGTCACTGGTACTTTGATGCAGAGTTTGTCAAAATGAGGCCTGAGTGGTGGTGAGACCGTATACTATATTAAATTTTGGGCCCTTAGCCAGGGGCACGGCTTCATTGATGCTGAGATATATTGTTTTTTTTTCTGTACAAGAGTGCTCCTGGAAAACTACAATTTTTCTTGGGGGTTAAGGAATGCAATTTTTTAAAAAACTCAGCCGTATCCCAAACTACTTTGAGCCCTATGTCTTTCACATGTAGGGCTCTCTAGATGTTACTAAAGATAGCACTTGAAGTTATGATCTAGCATTTTTTTCCCAGCCTTTATTGTCTGTCCGTGAAACCTATGCCTTTAAAAAAAAAATCTTGTGGAAACAGGAAAAGGGACAAGGGTGAGCTAGCTGCCCTGGGGTTGTATGATCTTAGGGTGCTGCATATGATAGGCAGCGGTGGTACTTGCTAGTGTGAAGCGAAATTCACTGTTGTCCATCAGGAACCACCCACAGTGCTGACTGAGCTATGGCTTCCCAGAAGGGTCAGGAGAGTGGCTTTCAATAGTGGAGCAAACCTGGGCTTGGTATTCATCAGGAACCAGGAGTGCTTAAATTGTTAGCACATTAAGCCATAGGGGCCTTTTTCTAAACCATCAAGATTTCAACTTTCCCCCAACGCCTAATCTAATGCCTTGGGAGGAGGCTGGCAGAACCTGTCTTTCAGGGGCTGTGTTGGTGGGGGACCTGGCCTGAGAAGTGGTCTCATTGGGCTTGTTGGGAGGGCTAGCCCTGACCCTTTCTAGTGTGTCCTCTCAACTTGGCAGGGGGCAGAGTCCGATCCTCCTCCTCTCTCTCTCTCTCCAAGCCCTAACCTCTCCTTTCATTTCCCTAACTCACTTTCCATGTTAACGGCTTTCTTTCCTCTTCCCTTCCCTTCTGTTCACTGCTGCCCTCTCTTTTGATCCTTTCTCTTGCTGAGCCTCATTTTCTCTCTGTTCTCATTTTGAGAGCTGACTGTTTGAAGTTCCAGAGTTACAGTGCTGTCCTGTATGTCCCAGTGACTAGATGTAATTCAGAGGCCTCTGCCTTTTTTTCTGAGGCGGAGCCAACCTTCACTTCTCCACTGTCTTTCAGATATCGTGTTGGTGAGTTGCCTACCAGAGTCCCTGAGCTGAGTGGCTGGGTGAAGCTGGGTGTGCCCCCAACCCCCCACCCCCGTGAAGGTCCAGCAGTGTGGGGAGGGGCTGTGGTTTGCCAACAGTGTTAGGAGCTGTCAGACAATGTGCTGAGGTCCATCCACGCTTAGATACTCCTTCCCAAAGCTGAAGGCAGACAGGAGTCCTGCACTGAGACAGTGCTCTGGTTTTTGCAGAGGACCATACATAATGAATGAAGACTGGAGAAGGGGCCCTTGGTGAACTGGTCTGGAACCCGTGGGACTGTTGCAACTACTGCTGCTGCCTTGAGGCTCCGTCTTTCTGGGAGGAGGCTGGCAGAACCTGTCTTTCAGGGGCTGTGTTGGTGGGGTACCTGGTAGCAACTGGTACAAACTGTGTTCTCAGTGAAGTTGGATTTATATTTGAAGCACAAATAATCGTGGCTTTCCTTCTCAATAAGTTAAAAAATGGATTGTTTTCTTCTAAAAAAAACCTTGTGGCTGACTTTATCCAAAGATAATCAGCAGGAGTTTAAATTTTTATTGTTGAATATGACAGTATAAAAAAGTATATGTAACATAAATCTACAGTTTAATCAATAACTATATTAATTAATATAATTGTCATCCATTCAGGTCTAGATATAGAACTTTATTTTTAGACTTAAATGGGGTAATTGAATATGCTGTGTTGCAGATCATTTTTTTTCCCCACCATGTTGGTGATTTTTCTTAATAGCACATATACATATAGTTCTTCCTCTTCCTCCTTCTCTTTTTATTTTCAGTACTGGGGATTGAACCTAGGAGCACTTGATCACCAAGCTACACTCCCAGCCCCTTTATTTATTTATTTATGGAGACAGGTTTCACTAAGTTGCTGAGACTGGTCTCAAACTTGCCATCCTTCTGCCTCAGCCTCCTGGATCTCTGGGATTACAGCCACCACACCTCATTCTTCTTAAGAGTCATATAGCAACAGTTCTATGATTTGAACATGCCTGGATTTATTTAGTCATTCCCACAATGATGGACATTTGGGATGTTATATATCCTGTGTATATATTATATAGCTATTATAAACATCTAAAATAAATTTCTGCATATCCCATGCAGTTGGTTTTTTTTTTATATACTGGCACAAGCATACATCTATCTGTAAGATAAGGTAGAGTTGCTGGTTCAAAGGATAGAGTGTTTTATTTATTTGAGGTTTAACTAAAAATGTGTTTTTATTGAAGAATTTATAAGACAAAAGAATGGTTCATCTATAAAAACATTAGGGAAGAATGGGAAATCAGTGATATAGTGGCTCAGGATAGGCCATTTTAGTCATTGATGTTTTCAGGTAGTAATGATTTTTCCCCAAAGACTATTTAATGAAAGTTATAGCTTATAGAGCAATAGGTCCTGGATCCAGCCAAAGATTCTGTACAGAACACTTTATACAGAAAGATTTTAGCAAGTAATATGATATCCTCTGTTGAAAAGAACTCCTTTGGATTCCCTCAAATATTCCAAAAATGAAAGAATGGTAGTATGTACATACCAAGTTTAATATTGGAGGGAGAAAAATTAGTAGACTGTAGCCATATTTTCAAATAATTGTGAATCACTATGGATAATTAATATGGGTATGACTCATCAGACTTAACTCTTCCTATTCTTGACTGTCAGGGCAAGTTGAAAATGCTTATTACATCTTTGTGTTATCTTAATGTTGAGGATAGTGGCTTAAAGCAGTTACCTGAACAGCAAATTAACAAACCATATTACTAACTAATTTGTAGATAGTTTTAGTTTCATACATATTATTATAAAAGTAGTGCATAGTTTTTACATCAAATATTCTTTCTTTCTTTCTTTTATTTTTTTAGTTGTAGATGGCCACAATACCTTTTTAAAAATTTATTTTTATGTGGTGCTGAGGATTAGGTAAGTGCTCTATCATGAGTCACAATCCCAGTCTCCCCGGCCTTTTTAAAAATTTTATTTATTTTTTGTTTTGAGACAGAGTCTTACTAAGTTGCTTAGTAAGACTTGTTAAATTGCTGAAGCACTTGCAATCGTCCTATCTCGGAGTCATTGGAATTATAGGCATGTGCTGTCACGCCCAGCCCTAGTCCCTTTTGAAGCAGGGTCTTGCTAAATTGCTCAGATTGACCTTAGCCTTGACATTTTTGTGCTTCAGCCTCCTGAGTTGCTGGGAATACAGGATGCACCACTGCACCTGGCTATATCAATAGTTCTTTATGAGAGAAAAAATAAGACAGTGTCTGAACGTCTTCATCACATAGGCCAGAGACTCCAGAGATAAATGACCCACTATTATTTTTTGCCTTCTGTGTGTACTCAGATGCCTTTTTTTCAGTAAAGAGTCCCATATCCAAACTGTGTGTCATTGTGTACTCTAAGAGGCTATTCTAAAGCCACAAGCTATAATGATGATTCAAAAGACATGCTCTAGCTGGGCACGGTGGTGCACACCTGTAATCCCAGCAGCTTGGTAGGCTGAGGCAAGAGGAACATGAGTTCAAAGCCAGCTTTAACAATTTAGCAAGATCCTAAGCAACTATCACTAAATAAAAAAAAAAATATTTTTTTTTAAAAAGTGGTTGGGGATGTGGCTCAGTAGTTATGCACCCCTGGGTTCAATCCCCAGTACCACAAGCACACAAAATGATATGCTTTAATAGTATTCATTCATTAACTATATGAGGATAGCTCATGGTCTCATACAACTCTGGCAAACAAAATATTGTGATGGCTAGTAATATTTGGGAGGTTGATACCCGAATCAATATTTGGACAGTAAGGGAATAACTGTAGCTTATCTTCTTCCAGTCTGCCCGCAAAGAGAAGCAACATAGGAAGTGGCAGTACACAGCAAAATGTGTTAGAAATAGTGAGCAACTCATAAAACCAAAGATCTTGCCTACATTATGCTAAGGATCAAAGGTCTCCTAGTGTGCTGCTGCTGGGAGCCCCACTACCATCCTTAAAAGTGAACTCCTGCTATCAGTCTTCCCCTGAGGCCTTGGATTAAGTCTTTCACCTCAGGAGTCTTTCTGAGGTGAAGGCCTTTTGTGCTAGATTGGCTGTTCTTAAGAGTTGGCATTGGAGTTTGGATTTGAGATGGTCCTTTTTTACCTCTGCTCCCTGCACACTCCTGTGTGTATGGTTGGACTCTCCTGACTAGAGTGTCATTGGTGCCTCTATCTGTACCTCAGTTTCAGTAACACTGAATCACTCTTTGGGATGACTGCCCTCTGGATCTCCCAGAGTAGGTTTTCTTCTAGTCTGCATAGCCAAACTATCCTTAACATACCCTTGAAGTTTGGAGAACTTTCAGCATTTTCCATATGATGCAATAACAGACTTATGGAAAAGATAATTTTAAAAAATATATTTTCAACTTTACCACAAAGCCTAATCTAATGCTCAAGTTCTTTCATGTGCCCAACTCTGGACCTGCCATAAAACCTGTCATAAGCAGGTATTTTATAAATATTATAAATTATTAAGTGATACATGCCTGGAATTTCAGCAACTTGAGAGGCTGAGGCAGGAGGATCACAAGTTCAAAGCCAGCCTTGGCAACTTAGGGAAACCCTGTCTCAAAATGAAAAAAAGAACTGGAGGTGTAGCTCAATGGTAAAGCATCCCTGGGTTTAACCTCCAGTACCAAAAATAAATAAATAAATAGTTTTCTAGTGGTAGTAACAAATATACACAGAGATACATGAATCCTTTTTAAAGAAATAAGGAGTAACTATAGAAAAGGAGGGTGCAAAAATCCTATGAACTGATGCTTAGTCTTATTTCTTATGATTCAACCATAATGAACCTGTTTCACCCCTCAGATGGGCTTTAGTCTTTCTTTGAGACTTCTCACAAATTGTTGCCTCTGAAGAGTAAAAGTTGGAGTAATCCAAATTTCTGTTTAAGAATAACTCTCAGTGTGATCATCACTTCCTCTTGGAAGCTATGTCTAACTTCCCTGACTAGTCACATGTGTCCTTTGAGGTCACTGTACTTTGTGCTTCTGTCTTAACTTGGTTTTTTATAATTGTTAGTGTTCCTGTTTCTGTCTCTCAATAATCTGAATAGGAACTGTCTCTTGCTTATTGTTGTCTTGGTAGTGCTTGAAACCACTAGTGTTGGGTTATAGTTGATGTTCCTGGAAGTTTTCATGGAATGGATAAAAGACTGTGTGAATGGAATAGACTAGCCAGTCACCACTAAAATTTAATGAAAACTGTAAATCAAAGATGGATATCGCAGCACAAAAGCAGTAATTCTAAAGCCTTTTTTAGCCCAACAAACCACACCCAAAATTATGTGTAAAATTCAAGAAAAATTGAGGGACTTAGAATATAAAACAATCTATTTACAAAGGCCCTATAAAAGACCAGAGAAAAGAGGAGGTTTTAGGGTAAGAGCTTCATAAAGAAAGTTTTATAAATCACAAAGAAAGATATTTAAGGATATAAAGATAAGCATGACTTGAGGCTTTGATAGTAAGAAGGGTCCAAGGTGGGAGCTGGGGTTGTGGCTCAGTGGTAGAATGCCTGCCTAGGACATGTGAGGCCCTGGGTTCAATCCTCAGCACCACATAAAAATTAAATGAATAAAAGAAAGCTATGAGGGCTGTGGCTCAGTAGTAGAGCGCTTGCCTGGTAAACATGAGACATTGGCTTCAATCCTCAGCACCACATAAAAGTAAATAAAATAAAGGTATTGTGTCCATCTACATCTAAAAAATTAAAAAAAATAAATAAAGCTATGAAAAAAAAAAACTTATCTCATTTTAAAAAAAAAGAAGGGTCCAAGATGGGAAGTCTGCATGTAACCATATAATTTCGTTGTCTTTACCCCATGTCTTGTATGCAACCAAGTGACTTCTCAGTTTAAAGCAGAAAGAAAACATTTTAGGACCACAGGAAACTGAAGTATCTTATGAAAAAAAGAATCATAACTACAAAAATCATGGCAAAAAGCAGTAAAGAGCAAATGTAGGATAGGTTATTCAGAGGGAAGAATGGTGTCTCAGAAGTGTATAGATCTAAAGAGGTATTGCAGCCAGTTTAAAAAAAAAAAAAAAAGCGGAGGGGGGGCAGCATGAAATCTCAGAAAGAATTAAGAAAACTGGAATTTTCCTCTGACTACTTGAGTTCTCCTGTTGGAAATTTCAGAAATACAGATAAGAATAAATACTAAAAATTACTCATAATTCCAGTGCCAGAGGAAAACCACCATTAATTTTTTTCCCTTATATCTGAATATTATCTGTTACTATATAACTTAGAGTGTGAAATTCTAATGTTCAACTCAATAATTGTAAATATGACTCATGTCAAGATACAGAGCATTTCTATCATACCTGAAGGCTACCTGTGTCTCTTTCCTCAGTGTTCCTAGATTAATCTTGGCTCTTTTTCTTCCCCAAGTACTGGAGATTGAACCTCAGGCCTTGTACATGCTAGGCAAGCACTCTACCTCTGAGCTGTACCCCCAGCCCTTTTCATGTTGAGATAGGTTTGCCTTGAATTTGCAATCTTTCTGCCATCCTGGTTTTTCTACTATATAAATTTACCATAATTTATCTATTTTATTGATGAACACTTGGATAGTTTTCAGATTGGAGCTGTTATAACTAAAGGTGCTTTAAACATTCTTGTATATGTCCTTTAGTGAATTTAGGCTCTAACTTCCCCTCAGTCCTCAGTCATACACTGAATACATTTTGATCAACAACTAACTGCAAGTACAACAGTGATCCCATGGGATTATATCACCTAGTGACGTAGTAGCCATCTTAGTTTGTGTATATATATCCTGTGGTGTTTGCACAGCAAAACCACCTACGGATGTTTTTCATAATATAGAAATGCATTGCTACGTGTACTTGCTGGGTTAAAGGTAAATCCTCCCAAAGTTGTGAATATGTGATATGCTTTTTCCTAAAGACTTGATTGTTTTAGCTTTTATTTATAGGTCTGTGATATATTGTGAATTGTATTTTGTGCGTAAGGGTAGGGATCAAGGTTTATTCTTACACCTAGACACACATGAGGATATCCAATTAACTCAGACTATTTATTGGAAACACTATCTTTTCCTGTTGGAATAGTAGCAATTGTACCTTTCTGTTAAATTAGGCGACTATTGTGTTGGTTTGTTGTAGGACTCTTGTTAAATTGATCGTTTATCAGTATTTTAAAAAAAGTTGGGATGATGCTGACTAGCTTTTAAATTTTTCTTATACAGTATTTTTTTTTTTTTTTAGAGAATTTTTTTTAATATTTATTTTTTAGTTTTTGGCAGACACAACATCTTTGTTTGTACGTGGTGCTGAGGATCGAACCCGGGCCGCACGCACGACAGGCAAGCGCGCTACCGCTTGAGCCACATCCCCAGCCCCTTATACAGTATTATATCATACTTCAAAAGCATAAATTAAAACTGAGGGCTGGGGGTATAGCTCTGGGGTAGAGCACTTGCCTGGCATGCAAAAGGCCCCGGATTCAATCCCCAACACCATTTAAAGAAAAAGGAGAAGAAAAAAAAAAAAAACTCATACAACTATTATATAGCTACATCATAATGTATTTAACTATTTTTTTCTTTTTTTGGATATTTGAGTTTTTTTTTTTTCTACTCTGTATATTATTTGGTCTGTCTTTCATATGGGAGGATTTTCTCTAATGTTTAATTATCTGTGTGTATTCCTTTATGTATGAGGCAATAAAAAATTAATTAGAGGCTGGGGATATAGCTCAGTTGATAGAGTGCTTGCCTTGCATGCACAAGGCCCTGGGTGCAATCCCTAGCACCACAAGAAAACAACAACAAAAAAATCAATTAGAGGTTCTGGGTACATGGCCTTTACTGGTGATTGAATAAGTCATTTCTTTGGTGTCCCCCTCAAGTATTAGTATCTGTCATTTTTTTTTTCCATTGACACTGTTTGGTTTTTCTAGAGGCAACTTCACTGTACTGCCTGCAGTCAATACCAGTCTGGCTACCTAGATTGTAACTTAATATTTTTCAAAGTTGTTATTTTTTATTTCCTGGATCGCTGCTTTGATGAGGTCTTTAAAAAAAAAAGTGTTATATCTCTGTGGACCACTTTCACAAAGAATGGTTTCTGCCCTTCTCATTGTGCGGTTGAATGACTGCTAATCCTGTGACTAAGTGTGCCTTAATGGGATCGTGGGGTAGCAGTATTCAATAGGCTATTAATGGATCTTGGCTGCTGCACTGTTTGAGCTATCCCTTTTGGAGGTCTGAGTTGTCTTTAATGCTACAATTTCCACTGTTTACATTTGATCCTTAGTGTAAGACTTCACTATAGTAGGGCTTATGTTTTACTGACCAAATTTATAAGAGCAAGCAGTCACGTTACAAAGTTCAGATCATACAATAAACTTAATCCTTGTTTGTGTTTTGGTTATATTAAGTGGTTCATGTCATTGTTAGGTAACCTTTTTTACTTTGGTTTGTTTCTTTCCCAGCTTGGGAACAATTGATTCACACTGGGTGAAGTCCTGCTTTTCAAATGCCAGCCCTAAGATCTTTGATTTTGTTCAGATGCTCTTTCTGTGACTTCTGCTGTTCTCTTACTGGGACTTTTTTCCCTGCTTAGAAGAAACTGAAAATAGACCCAGATCTTTATTCCTCCAAGATGACCATCTGTCCTGGGAGCACAGGGAGGGAGTGCGTGTGTGGGAGGGGATGATGGTGGCAGGAGCACCTTTGTGGTTGATGCTTTTTCTAAGTGCCTCTGAATAATAGCAGGTGGCTTTTTCCCTCTAGACATTACGTGATTCTTCAGACAGAGGGAGAAAGAGACACACCATAAATGAGGGAAAAACAGGATTTTAGGGGCAAGTGGGAGGAACACATGTATGTGTACTTGGAAAAGAGTTTTGAAGGCCCCGGAAGAGAAATGCACAGGATAATGAGGAATTGATACAAACAGATAGATCAAGAAAAGACACGAAACATGGAGGTCTGAAATTGTAGTTCTCTACTCTTCATTCATTTTTCCTCACTGCTCATTGTTCTTAGAAGAATAATGTCTTCAGAGAAATATACTTCCAGACTTTGCCTAGAGTGAGATCTTTGTACAGTCTTGTCAGACTGATAAAGTTCAACTACAGTTTTAATAAAATTAGGTCACATACACTGAATTTCAGGACAGAGTAATAGCTGTGTTCTACTTCTGAGATTTAAAAATAAATAATGGACATAGCAGGGTAATGAGACCGATTTTGGTTAACCAGGGCTCACTAGATTTTCCAAAACCTTCCTGATAGGAGAAAAGAAATAATGCAGAAGTGGCCAGCATTTACCTGTGTCCCGATTCAGGTGATGACTATAGTGTTAGTCACCATGAACTTTTGCATTAGGGTAAGCACAAAGGCTTCCTATAGATCAGGGTATGATGCCACGTTGACATAGACCAGAGATCAGAGAAGGGGGAGAACTTAAGTTTTTTGTTGTTGTTTTTGTTTTTCTGTCCCGCTAAGGTCCTAGAAAAATAAGTTTCCAAAATGGGGCCAGAATGCAGCTCTAATCACAGTAGGGACCCTCAAGCTGTCCTGATTCCATGTGATAAAGTTTCAATTTATACTTGCCTCCTTCAAGGGACTGTCGCCATCCCCACCTCCTCCTGCTGGGCATAAGCCCCTCCTTCAGCAGTCTGTTTACCCAGTTGCCCAGGGAAAGGGTTTGAGCCATATTGAGATCCATCTAGCACTACTTACCCAGTGTCAGGCACTGAGTCAGCCCTGCATAAATGTATGTTTGGGTAAATAGGGTAAATATCACTCACAAGAGCTCATTAGCTTACTTTACCATTGGTTCTCAGGACTGGAAATTCTATAGAGGTAATTTAGGTTGGGCTGGCTTCAGTCTTTGATTTATGAGCTGTTATAAAGTCATCTGGAATCCCATTTCTTTTCTTCTTTTTGCTCTGCCTTTCTGAAGTGCCCACTTCATCTTAAGGCTGACAGATTGGTTGTCAGCAATTTTGTAGGCCCTATCTTTCCTAGACTTTGCGTGTGCCTGTGTTAAGGGGAAGGGAATATGGGTGGGAATGTGAAGAGAGGTTTTTACAGACTGAACCACTTCAGAACCAGTCTCAGTGGCCAGGGGATGCCATTTGTGATTGGGTTGATCCTGTATTCCTTGAATCCGTTGTAATGAAAGAGGGGGAGATAATGCCCTGTGTTGGCTTAGACAAGATGGGCTCATCCTAGAACTAAGATGAGATGAGCTTTCCCTCAACTGGAAAGCTGACTATTAGGGAGAACATGGATGTTGTATGGGAAACCAGAAAATTCCACTGTTACTTTAATCCAGATTTTCTAGGCAACATTACTTAGGGATCAATCTGTCCTTCATATGAAGTTGCTGAATTTACTGATTGAATGTTATAAAAAAGAATTAGTAGTGAAATTATTAAATCTTGAGTATGAGACTCTTGCTTTTTAGTCAGGGATAGGACACATTCAAAAAGTTAAATATCAATATAGGAGTTAGGTAACAGTATAGGCAGCAGTATGACAGGCATCCTGCTGTTTAAGTGAGTCATGTGTAGAAAGTATACTTAATTTTTTTCCCAGTAATGGTTTGTCTGCTTTTAGTCTGAAAGTCATTGCGCCATGCTCTGTGGAGATTACAGAAGGACGGAAACGAGATGTTGACCCTCAGAGCTTTTAAGTACAGTCAAGAGAACCTTTAATGAACTTGGGGGCTGGGAAGCATAGCCTGCCTCACAGAAGCAAACCTGGAGGACAGGAACCTGTAAACATAAGTGAGGGTTCCTGATGAGCTCTCCAGAGCCCTGGAAGCCTGCATGGTCAAAGGAGGTGCTCAGCATTCTCCATAGGCAGCTCTGTGCAGCTGCTCAGAGAAGTGGGTCTGAGAAGAGTGCACAGATCAACCCGTTGCCCCAGCGCAGGGCCAGTTCACAGTCTTGGTTGATCACTGCTGGCCATGCTCCTTGACAGGAGACCCCAATGTGACCCAACCCTATTTACTGGAGAGTTTCTAATAGGGGTCAGTTTCTATGAATCTGATTCATAGTGCTATTAGAGTTTCTACCACCTTAAACTTATCTAGCCACATTCTGGACATTTCAAGGAATTTAAAAAATATCTTGTTATTCATCAACACATTTATTTAGGGACCTGCCTTGTGGCGACACTGCACAAGTCTCTTTTTTTTGGCGGGGTGGGGTGTGAATGTGTGTGTGTGTGTGTGTGTAGGGAGCACTGGGGGTTGAACCCAGGGGTGCTTTACCACTGAGCTGTATATCTACTTTTTTTAACTTTTTATTTTGAGACAGGGTCTCACTTAGTTAATGAGGTTGGCCTGGAACTTGGATCCTCCTGTCTCAGACTCCTGAGAATGTGCAACATGCAACATGGTAGTAATCTAAAATTGACTTGATCCCTCCTTTCATAACCTACAATCTAGTAGAGGAGACAGACAAAAGACAAATAAACAGAGACATAATTCCCAATTGTGATAATGAGAAGGAAACAAAATGGGCAAAACTAGGGATTTGCGAGAATTTTGAGACAACTTTAAGGCATTTTGTAAAGGATCACATAATTTGGGATTTTTTTCCCCTAATAATTTCCATAGGTTAAATGCAAATAATTTCTACTCTTTTTGTCTCTTAGGTGCACTTTGAAACTCCCTGATGAATCCAGGGAACCCTCCACCATATCCAGGCCCAGGTCCGTCGGCCCCGTATCCACCTTATCCACCTTATCCACCACAACCAATGGGGCCTTCGGCAGGGCCCTACCCACCTCAGCAGGGGTACCCCTACCCAGGATATCCACAGTATGGCTGGCAGGGTGGGCCTCAGGAGCCTCCTAAGACCACAGGTGAGTGACTGTGAATATGTGGTGTGCATGTATGTAGTGCCACATCACCAAAGAAAATGATTGCATATTTTCTTTGTCAGAGAAGAAACTGGCCTTTGTGACATGTGGTTGATGTTTGGTGGTGATGACTCAAGAGGCCCAGCTCAATTCTTCTTCCTTAATGTCCCTTGTCCCCTCTTAGGGCTGATGACTTTCTGGCCAACATGTTCTCAGGGTCATCTCCTGGAGCACTGGTGTGGGGAAATACCAGTTGTGTTTTTGCTGTAGCCAGTTTTGCTTTTTAGTTTAGCCTGTTCAGCTATTTTATCTGTCAGTGTGTTGACCTTCAAGTCATCCTCTTGCCCTGCTGTTGGGGTTGGTATTCTTTACTAAATTTTTTCATAATTCTGTTTAACCTGCTAGTTGAATTTGCAGCCATCTTCTGAGTCCTCCTCGTGTGCTTAGAACAGTGCTACTCAAAGCTCAGTCTTCAGACAAATGCCAGTCCACAAACAGTGAACACTATTGGACTCTAATGAGAAATACAGAAAGTGAGAGTAAACATTTAGAAACTTTTAGAGCATTTTGATATTCCTGTGACATTCAAGCGTGTAATCTTGCGTTTTACAAAACGTCAGTCAGAGAAAGATTAAAAACAAAACATCTTGAGAAGCATTGTGCTAGATGTCTTGGGACAACTTCATAACTCTTTGGTTTGCAGAATAGCTGTTCTCTTATAGTTTTTTCAACTTTCTAAACCAGCTAATTCTTACAGATGCTTATTATGTGCCAAGTGGTCTCTCAGAAGCCATATATATATAAACATTTAATCTTTGCAACAACCTTGTGAACTTATTCCCATTTTACAATGAAGTAATTGAAGTATAGAGTACAGTAATGATTTGTCCAAGGTCATGCAGCTAGAAACAGCACATCCTAGATTAAGATCCTGATAGTTTGACTTAAACAATCTGAACCTATAATTTATTGCTGCATGTTAGTCCCTCTCCTGCCTTTTCTGAGCTGATTCAGTCATCTGAATTTAGGGCCTTAGGCTTCCTCTGAGAGATTTTCCCACAATTTAATTTCTTACTAATCAAAAGCAATAACAGAATTGATGGTTTATTTTATACTGGGATTTGAGGATTCTTTAGAGTAGGTGGACTCCCTGGAAGAAAAATATATTTAATAGGAATTTTTAAATCAATATGGGAAAGATGTATACTGTCAAATCATAAGCTCTGTTAAGATTGAATAGAGTATTTGAAAGCCTTTAAACAATTTAGTTTATTTTCAAGGAGATCTATTTGGTTGTAAGAGCTTTTATAGTGCATGCTTAGAAAAGTGCAGAAGTATAACTAGTGAAATCAGAGTAGTTAGCATTCAGGTTTGTCACCTCAGGGGGAGATTGTCTGAAAAGAAACCTCATGAACAAAAACAGACCAAAAAGACCCCATACTATAAGTGAATTTGTGTGGAATTTAAGAACAGGCAAAAACCATCTTTGGTGATAGAGACCAGAATAGTGGTTACCTCCTATTGTTGAGTGGGGGAGAGAGAACTAGAGTGAGTAGGATGTTAGACATGGTTCATGTCTTAATTTAGATAGAATCACTCTTCAAAATGTACATTTGGGATTTTTTCACTTTCCTATGTATTATACATCAGTGAAAAAAAGGTATAGCATTTGGGTCATCCAACAGACTGAGCCCAGTATGAACCTCATGGTATGTCTTTCACCCATAGTCCTCCTGGTCTTTCTGTCCATTTCCAGGCCAGTTTTGCTTATACCACTCTCTAATATGCATTTGATGAGTTTGGAACTTTATTGAGTTTGTCTAGAACCTTCCTAGGTTTGAACTTTATGCAGAAAATACTCAGATTTGATCCTCCTTCTTACATCTGGTATAATTAAGTATTGATATATTTTTTTTTAATTTATAATTGCAGATAATGCCAAGTGGTCAGGTTATTTCATCTGGGGTCCAGGTTCTATGAATTGGACCTTTTGAAGGTCTAGGCTCATCAACGGATGAACCCTTTGGGGGCCCATTTCATTCTTTGCTCTTGGTATTGTTTCTGGAATTTCTAATCAGAATTGTGTTCTCTTTCTGTGTATCTGAGCCTTATGAAAATTTAAATTTTTTCTTTCCTACTGGGTTGATTTTAGATTTTTCTACTACAACAAATTCTCTCTGCTGAAATTCAAGTGTACACACTTGAATGTCTAGTCATTCTGTTAATGACTAGATAGGTAGAAAAGGTTTCTTTTTCAAAGGAGAAAAGATATCTTTCAGCCATTCTTTTTTGTTGTTGTTCTTTCTAGACATACCTAACAGTAGAGAGTATTTTGACATTATACTTACATGGAGTATAACTTATTCTAATTAGGACCCCATCCTTGTGGTTTTACATGATGTGTAGTTTCACTGGTTGTGTATTCATATATGAACATAGGAAAGTTATGTCTGATTCATTCCACTGTCTTTCCTATTCCCATCCTCCTTCCATTCTCTTCATTCCCCTTTGTCTAATCCACTGAACTTCTGTTCTTCCCCATCCCACCTCCCCTTGTGTATTAGCATCTACGTATCAGAGAGAACATTCAAAACCAACATTCTTTGTTTTTTTTTTTGGGGGGGGGGCGGGATTGGCTTTTTTCATTTATCATGAAAGTCACCCGATCCATCCATTTACCTGCAAAAGTCATAATGTCATTCTTTTTTATTCCTCCAGCCATTCTTTTTTTGTGTGTGTGTGTGTGGGGGTGGGTACCAGGGATTGAATTCTGGGGCACTTTACCATTGAGCCACATCCTCAGCCCTTTTTTGTATTTTATTTAGAAACAGGGTCTCACTGAGTTGCTTAGGGCCTCACTAAATTGCTGAGGCTGGCTTTGAACTTGTGATCCTCCTATCTCAGTGTCCCAAACCACTGGGATTACAGGCATGCACCACCTTGCCCAGCCCCCCTAGCCATTCTTAAATGATATCTGGTACCTAGTGAGGTCTTAACAAATGTGTGATGTATGGCTGGGTTGGTGAAATAGATGGCTAATCTAAGCAGAACCTTCTTCCTCATCTGTTTATCATGCAGATTTTGTTTTTCAGATTTTAACTATAACAACAATCCCCTTTTATTTGTCTCAAGAAACCAGCCCTTTGGAAACTGTGACTGGAAGCAGCAGCTGCTTGTGGGAATAGGCTTCCCAGAGGACACACTTGTAGGTTATGTCAAGGATCTCTTGGATGTTTTTTAGTCATGATAATTACAACAACTAGTATTTCTTGAGCACAGTGCTTGATGTTAGCCTCATGTAATCTTCACAACTCTGTAGCATCAGTCCCAGGTAACAGGTAGAATCTGAGGCTCACAGAGGCCATGTTTCAGTTATGAATTGTATAGCACATCACTCCAAAACTCAGAGGCTTAAAATAACAATGATTTGATTATTTCTCATGATTCTGGGAGTTGAGGAAGTTCTGCTTCGTGTGCTCTCTCCTGGGATCACTTGTGTGACTTAATTCAGCTGTCAGCCTGGCTGCAGCTGGGATATCCAAGATGGCCCCCTTCACATGATGGGGGTACTGGTTTGCCTCCGGGAGGCCTCCCTCTATGCACAGTCTCTCATCATTGGTGGACTAGTCGAGTTGCTTTATATGGCAACTAGGTTCCAAGAAGGGTGAAGGTGGAAGCTGCCAGGCTTTGATAGCTAGACCCAGCACTGGCACAGCATCACATACCCTGTATTCCAGGGTTCAAAGCAAGTCACAAGGCCAGCCAGAGCCAGCAGGAGGGGAAAGAGATACCATGCCCCCTTCCCCTTTTTTGGGTAGTGACTTTCCTAAAAAATAATTCACCCATTTAAAGTATTCAATCCAGGCTAGGGATTGTATACTAGGGTGCTAGCCTAGCATGTACAAGGCCCTGGGTTCAAACCCAGCACCACCAAAAAAAAAAAAAAAAAAGTTTATAAAATATACAATCCAGGGGCTGGGGTTGTGGCTCAGCGGTAGAGTGCTCACCTAACACGTGCAATGCCCTGGGTTCTATCCTAAGCACCACATAAAATAAATAAATAAAATAAAGATTTTGTGTCCAACTACAACTAAAAAAAATTTTTTAAAAATATACAATCCAGTGTAAGTTTATAAAGTATACAACTTAGAATATCCACAGAATTTTCCCACCATCAGTGCTATAATCCCACAGTGTTTTCATCACGTTTAAAAGAAACCCTGTACTCTTTCCAACTCTCTTCCTCCATTAATTCACTTTCTACATATGGATTTGCTTGTTCTGAACATTTCCTATAAATGGAATTATATAGTATTTGGTCTTTTGTGACGGGCTTTTTTCTAAAACATTAGCTTAATGCTTTTAAGGTTTAGCCACGTTGGAACATGGATTAGTACTCCATTCCTTTCTCTTGCCAAATAACATTTCATCATATGGATATACCACATTTTATTTATTCATTCATTAGTTAATGGGCATTTGGGTTGTTTCTGCTTTTTGGCTGTTATGAATAATGGCTATTTACATCTGTTTAGAACAGACCCCTGGATTAAAGGAGCAGAATGTGTGCACAGGGCGAGAAGAATTAATTGTGACCATCTATGCAGACAGTCCATTTCATTCTTCCCTTTCAACAATTCATGTTGCTCTCCATGTGCAAAATATATCCACCCCCAAGACCAGCAGTTATCTCATCTAATAACTACATCAGCTTAAAATCCATCATTTAAGCAGTGTATATGTAGATCAGGCCCCTAGCCGGCCATGCTGCTGTGTGCGCCTTGCCCTGTTCCTTTATTCCCCACCCCTTATCCCCACTCTGCCCCCACCCTTCCCTACACATCTCTGGAGGTCAAAATAAAATATCACCTCCACCTGGCCACCATGGCTTCAGTGGTATCGTGCACAGGCTTCTTTCAGAGCACCTCCTCCCTCTCCTAATTCAGTTAGTTTCCATTTTATGTCCAGTTTTGCTCCTTAGTGTCTGGATTCAATCAGCTGAGTTGTAGTTTAGGCTTTTCCTATATGTTTTAGTCAGGACTATGAAGGCTGCAACTGATAGAACCTCAGCCTTAAATATCAACCAGCTGCAGAGAATCACCAACACCTAAGTAAAGAAAGACTCCAAGATGAAAGATGGTGATCCAAACAGACAGGAAAAGGGACTCTGAAGAAGCAGATGCTGCAAGGAGTTGAAACCCTCCCACACAATATTGGGGCAGGAATTATCCAATATTCTCAAGATGTATAGGAAGATAAGTCTTAATGACATAAGGGCAGAAATGTATAGAAGCAAACTCAGGAAACAGAAGCAAAAGCACTTAGCCAAGAAGAATGTGAAACTGACCTCAGCCTAAGGATTAAATCCAAAAGACCCATTTGGTAGCCAGATATTGCCAAACCTGAATCTAAGGCTTTTGAGACTGATAGAAATTTGTTGTGTGTTTTGATTATCTATTGGTATGTCACAGACCATCTCAAATAGAGGCTCTGTAATTTGGACAGGGCAGGAAAAATCTCTTCTGTGTGTGACATCTACTGGGGCAGGAACATAGACAATGGTAACCAGTGTGCAGGGTTGGGTACATGCCCTTTCTGTCCTGCACTATCATTCTTAAACTTTACTACTGGCTTTTTTTTTTAATATTTATTTTTTTTAGGTGTAGATGGATACAACACAATGCCTTTATTTTTTTTATGTGGTGCTGAGGGGTCCTGCCCATGCTAGGTGAGCGCTCTACCGCTGAGCCACAATCCCAGCCGCCTACTGGCTTTTTATCATGTCCTAAGGGGTGCTATTGAGTTGACTTACACCTGCAATGCAGAGAAAAGCCATTTGGTTTGGCAGCTGCCTCAGAAAGCAGAGGGAGGGAACACAATGGGAGGTCCCAGAAGGTTCTGTCCCGAAATGCTGTTATTCCTGCATGTGTCTTAACCAGTCTTGGCCTTTCTACTCTCATGGTTTTTTTTTTTGTTTGTTTGTTTTTTTTTAAATCTTTCTTCCCTTGAAGGTTTGGTTCAGTTCAGTTTTGTTCTGTTCACTGTTTCAGTGGAATCTTTTACTTCTGACTTTATGTATTTACTTTAGTACGAGGATTGAACTCAGGTGCACTACCACTGAGCTACATCCCAAGCACTGTCCCCCACTGTTTTCCTTTTTTTATCCCCAGCCCTTTTTATTTTTTAAATGTTGAGATAGGGTCTCACAAAGTTGCCCAGGCTGGCCTTGAACTGGTGATACTCCTGCCTCAGCCTCCTAAGTAGTTGGAATGACAGGTGTGCATCACCCCACCTGACTTCTGATTCATTTTAACAAAAAGTTGTCTCAGTTCCAAAAAAGAAAAAAAAAAAGTGTCTAGTATCTGACATCTCAGCTAAGATGGTTTGACTACCTGGGCTGGATGTCTCTCCCTCCACGGGGCTTCTCAGTGCTGCTCTATGGATCTGTCTCAGGGTGTTGAACCTCGTTTGTGTTAGAGCATAAGAATGGAAGCTGCCAGACTGTCTTTAAAAAAATAAAAACTCAGTGTTTTAATTTTGAGACAATTTCAAACATGCAAAAAAAAAAATGATTCTGTATCCCATGTACCCACATTTCCTCAAGTCTTACATAAACACAATACAGGGATCTGTCAGATTTTCTTACCCCTTAGGCTCAGAGATCTCAGAATGTCATTTCTATCTCACTCTTTTGGTCAAAACAGCCACAGCTTTGTCTGGCCTAGATTCTAGGGGAAGGGGAAATAGATTTCACCCCTTGAATGGGTGGGTGGGTAGAATCGCTTTGCAAAAATGGATGGGGAATGGAAAATCTCTAGAAACATTATCTCCACCCTCAGTGGTGACAGGTGAACTTAGGTTCAGTGAAGCATTGTAGTAACAGAACTACTTCTAGGTTCTTATGATGTGGCATACTAACAGGACTATTAAAAGTGAAAAAATTAAATGCTGTAGTATCTCTAGTCTTACATTAGAAAATAGCAATTTTGAAGGAAAGTTCTGTGAATTGGCTAGGGGGTCAAACAAGAAGAAGAGTTTTAATTCTATCACCAAATTAAAATGATCCTACTCAGATACCTCAGATCATCAGAAATGGAAAAATTCTCAGAAATCCATCCAGATTAATCACCCTTCTAACCCCATAGCAGACATCGCTAGTCCATTATGGCTCTTGCTGCCAGACATAAATGTGGTGGCCTCAGAGTCCTCCTTACCCAAACATTCTAAGCAGCCACTATGAATAGGTTTGAATTGTTAGAGAAGATGAACTCAGTCACCATTCCTTACTAAGCTAACCTCCTTTTTAGAGATATTCAAACTGAAGCCTGGAAACTTTGACTTGCCAGGGTCAGTGAGTCTTAACTAGAGTGGAAGGCTCCTCATTCCAAACTGAGCACATGTCCTCATTGTACCCTGCTTCTATGATCCAGTGCAGATTTGGCAGAGACTCTCTAACACCTACTGAAGAAGAATACTTTTTTCCAGCCCTTTTCCTCCCTTATCTGGTCAACCTGCCAAAAACCAAAATAAAACTACCTAGTAGTTAGCAAGACACCAGTTTCCTGGTAGACAGGGATAGAGTGTGATAGAGCTGGATTCAAATCCTTTTATTAAGCAAGCTCCTTAATCTCCCTGATCTTAATCTCCCCTCCCCTTGGAAGCTTCATGAAGGCAGAGTTTCCTTTGTCTTCAACTCTGTTTCCATGAATTCTAGAATATCTATCTATCTATCTATCTATCTATCTATCTATCTATCTATCTCAGTACTACACATATATATGTGTGTGTGTGTATTCTATATACACATATTTATGCACATATTCTATTTGTATATATATCATACATGTATGTACATATCATATATATATATATATATATAGTGTGTGTGTGTGTGTTATATATATATCCTCAGTATGTATTGAATGAATGAATATGTATTGAATAAATAAATAGTAATAAATTTTACTCTTTTGTGGTGGCTGTGATTCATGTTAGGTGGCCCTCCTAACTTTCCCTTTGAGGTCCTTCCATTGTTATTTAACTCTTTTGCGTCCACAGTTGAGGTTTTGCACATGTTCTTCTGGGTCAGAACTGTGATATCTGGCAACATACTAATTAAAATAAAATAAGCTCTATTTTAGCATCCCTTTGGGATCTCCCCATGGAGTTCCAAAGCCCAATTGGCTTTTGAACCAGGTTCCAAGCCAGAAGCTACCCAGTGACCCTATTACAATTATTTTTAATTGGAGGAAACAGAAGGGGAGTGTATCTTCTGGGCTATCAGGCCCTTGGCCAGGGAGCGTGATGTCAAGAGGCCTCTTTTAGCCCACAAGTCAGAGATTGTGGGGAGGTGATAGAGTGGCGTGTTTTGCTTTCTACACACTATTCTTGGTGTCTCACGTTGTGTTCTTTCATCAGTCAGTGTGTGGATAGAAGGGAAAGAAATTTCGTGGTCTGGCATCTCTGGCTAATTGGCCTGGGGTGTGGAATTACAGCTGGTTTGTGTGGGCCTTGTGTGCTTCTTTCATCAGCAGTTCCTGTCAGGCATCTGCACTCCCGGGAAGCCTTTCCAGCATAGACAAGCCTGGTCTCTACTTTCTTTGCCAGGTATCAGGTGACAGACCATCCCAGCAAGGACACTGCATAGGGCCACCAAAAGTCACATTGGCTTTGAAATTTAGGTAGGGTTTCTTCAGTTCTCTGGACTTCCTTTCTATAAAATTGGAATTATCCAACCATGGTAAAGAATAACTAAAGGAATACAGTTTATGACTCCTTAGTGGTTAATGAGGAAGAGTTAGTGCCCTCACAAACTTTTGAGCTTTTGCTTGTGGATGGAACCAGAAGCTCTCAGAGAAAGGAGGGGAAACCAATTACTAAGGGTCCCTCTTTATCTACCCTGAGGGTCCCCACTGGCCTGAGGCAAAGGGGATAGCTCCAAAGTCATCTCTCGTCTGTGACTAGAATTCTTCCTTCCGTTGATGTCCTGTACTGTGTAATTCTACCCAGACTCCCTAATTCCTCCTCATTTCACTCATTAGTGAAAGCCAACCCTTGAGGTGACCAGCAAGGGCCTATGTGAGCAGGCTGCTGCTGCCTTTCTGACACCTATCACCTGGCTACCTGCTCACTCTGCTCCTTCTCAGGCTGACCTGGGCACCAATCAGGTATACTCCTACCCCAGGGCCTTTGTGGTTGCCGTTCTTGTCCCTCAAGATTCCCACCTGGCTTCATGACCTCATTTTCTTTTGATTTTTGCTCAGCTGTTACATAGCGAGAGAGGCCCCCCAACACATCCCATCCCTCCCATGTATAGCACCCAAACAGGTTCCCTATGTCCTGTTCTTCTGCCCTTTTCCCTGCCTGACCTAATTTTGTGTGCTAGTTCCCTGGCTGCCTTTCTCTTCCCACAGGAACACAAGCTCCTTGAAGGCAGGGGCTTTCGTATGTTACATTTACTACCTGAATTCCAAGTATTTGTCGAGTGGCTGAGCCTTGCTCCCATGTCCTCTGGCATTTCTTTTTCAGGCCTCCCTGGGTTTCCTTTTCCTCCTCATGTCATCTCTATACATACTACTAAGATAGTGTCAAGAGTCAGGCCTGGTGCTGAGTAGCATGTCCTTTATCATTTAATTAGCATGACAGTTAAACCTCTAGAAAGTAATTTGCCCAAGGTCAGAGCCAGCTAGTGGCAGGGCCAGGCTGTACTGACATTCCCTGTGTGGCTCCACCTCTAGTGTGAGTCACCAGCTCCTTTGGGCTCTGCTCCATTGCTGCTTCCCCCTTCAGAACTTGACAAGGGCCAGGCTTGGTGTATCTTGTGCCCCTCTGGTAATTTGTCCTCCTCGGCTTCCTGGCTTATTTTGTTGCCTGCCTTCTTAGTGGCAGCTGTGACTCTTGTGCAAAATACTCCTCCATATGTTGATCCTTCATTTATATTTGTTCAATCCATTTCACCTTCCTCTCTCCTTTCACATCTATTGACACATGTTCTGGGACATTCTTTTGAATCTTCAAATGCTTGTGGTGTTTTTGTAGACTCCTATGGAAAGTGCCTTAAGGTCCCACAGTGTCTCTAAGGCTTTAGGTGGGCTTGTCAGAGGTGTGAGAAGCTCATGGTTTCTGGTCCAGCAAGTGGGGCTGGGCACATAGACCTTTTTCTAGGAGAAGGGAAAGATCACTCTGATGGTCACAAGGACCATTTTCTCTGGTTCCCCAACTAGAAAATAAAATAGTTTATGGGGTCCTCTGGCATTTGTGGATCTTGAAATGTGTTCTGACACCAACTTTGTTTTTCAGTCATCTTAAGGCCTTTCTTTTCCCTACCCCAGAGAAGATATGGAGTGTAGAGTTTGCTGCTCTTTGGCCCAGCCAGACTGCGGCACTTTGGTTTGGAGGGAAACCATTCCTGCTTCCTTTCTGTAGTGTCTTTTTAGGCTCCAGTTAGTTTGGAGGCATTTCCTCTGTCCTGGGCTCTATATGTACAACTTTAAAATTTAAGTATTTTTTATGCCCTCCTTATAATTTTTTATTGTTCTTAGAATAATGACCAGTATCCAGAGGCCTTGAGGCCCCTCAGGGTCTGACTCTGCTACAGGTTAGGTTTTAGCTCCTCCCATCATCAGACACCCTTCTCCCACATGGCCTTTGTAAATGCCATTTCCTCTGTATGAGCTGGAAATTTTTTACCCCCTATTGGCTCCATACAGGTAACCTCTATAAATCCTTCACATGTCACTAATGCATCAATACTATGGTGACACTGAGTGGTACCCCCCACCTCCCAGTCTGGATTGGGTTTTTTTGTTTGTTTGTTTATTCATTTTTTATTGTGCATTATAGTTGTACATATGGATGGGATTTGTTTTTACATATTCATACGTGCACACAAAATAATTTGGTAGATTGAGTTTCTGTCCTGCAGATTTATAATTTTCAGTTTTGACTCTAGTTTAGTTATAGAATTAAGTGCTTCTTGATATCTAAAACTCCACGATAGGAGACTTGTCTAATTGTACGGACCGATGGATTTCCCATTAGCTGTCAAGTTACTAAAGATGAAGAAGAGTTTAGAAGTAATGTAGGAGAGAGGACAATATGAGCCTGGAAAAAGTTTTTTCAGGTTGTTAAATCTGGGCTTGATTTTGCAGAACAGACTGCATTACTTTTCTCTCCTTCAAACTTACTCATTTTTTGGTTTGAGGTCTGAGCAGAAGATTCATTATGTAGCAGGGGCTGGACCCCTGGGTCAATACTGGCAGTCATAGACCTCTGAATAATCAAAATTGAGAGATGTAGCTCGATGACATCCTTACCTCTATCTACCAAGTTCCGGCCCTTACTCTTTCTCTACTCTATAAGCATAGTAATAACATTCATTGACTTTTTAAAAATTCCACTTATAATCCAGATACTCTATCATCTCATCATTTTCATGTTATTTCCTGGGAAGTTCTGGCTTACACACGTCATTTGTATCTGGCTGTCACTGAAGTGTAGAGATCATTGTATATTGTGTATCTGTATATTGTAGTTTGCAGCATCCTAGCCTCTAGACACTAAATGCCAGGAATATCTCCTCAGTTTTGACAACCAAAAATTTTTCCAGGCATTACCAAATGTCCCTTAGGGGCCGACATCACTCTCCTTTGAGAACCACTACCACAGAGTCTGAATAATTAAAAATTTAAGTGGGTCATTGCCTTTGAGCCCATTGAAGGAAAAAAGCTTTCCTAATTAGCTTCTTCAGCAACTGAAAAATACATGACTTTTTCTGGTGGCCTGCTGAGGGAGGTAGTTTTGGGAATTTGGAACTATAAAAAACTCCCTCTGACTGGACAGGCTTTGTTCCTGAGCCTCTTTACAGTCTGAGGCTGGAGCATCTGGTGTTCAGTAGCAATTCCTATGTTAAAACAAAGAAGTTTGAGACCAGTGATTCAAATCTTTTAATATTAAATATTAGATACTTATTATATGCAATAATTAATAAATACTATCTGAATACTAGAGCTAATATTTGCCTACTAGTTAGTGTAGGTTGGTCATGTTTATATATTAACTCATTTAGTCCTCAGAACAACCTCTGGGTAGGTCTTGGTGTTATCTCTGTCATAAAGATAAAAAAAAACTGAAGGGTGAACTTGTTCAGCACACAGCTAGGAAGCGGTGGAGTCGGACTGAAACCCAGCAGTCTCGCTCCATCCAGAGCCTGTCTCCTCAGCAGCCATAATTTACTGAGCATGCTCTGCCATCCCTGATTCTAAGCTGAAAGCTTTGTATACATGGCTTCCAATTTTTATATAGTCTTTCAGGGTAAGTTATATTATCTCACATTTTACAGATATGGAATCAGGGGCTTGGGGAAGCGGTGTCCTGCCCATGATCCCCCAGATCTCTGAGCGAGAGCCTGACATACTTACATGTATCACGTGGCTTCCCACTTATGAGTGAAAAAAAGTTTTGTTTTGTTTTTTGTTGTAGATGGACAGAATGCCTTTATTTTATTTGTTTATTTTTCTATGGTGCTAAAGATGTAACCTAGTACTTCATATGCTAGGCAAGTACTCTGCTACTGAGCTACAGCCCCAGCCCAAGTGAAAATTTTTTATGACCTTGTCTTTCTTTTTCCCTGGAGCCACCATTCACTTGTTAAAAAAAAAAAATACCAGTTAATTGACCTCTGTAATTTAGTATTAGTAACTCAATAATGTCACCATTTCTAGTCAGATCTTTTTCAGATGCTTTGTGTCCATTATCCTATTTAATCCTTACAATAGTCCTGGTGGTATCCCATTTTGTAGATGAGAAGACTGAGACTCAGAGAGATAAAATAACTTTCCTAAGTTCTTTTGAAATAGTAACTAGCTGAGCCTTGACTTGAACCCAGGCCTATGTAGTTCTAAATTGTATTCATAACTGTTATGCTCTTTTGTACTCTGTTAGGGAATATCCTTAAAGTACTTTAGAATTATCACACATTATTAGCAGTTGTGAGGAAAGACTTTGTGGGTAAGATGTGTTCTCTGGTGGCACTCAATTGTAACTCCTTTCACAAAAGCAGATGAGACGGGTGTTTAGTGAGTATACTGGGGACTTGGCACCAACTTTGTCCACGGACTCATGACTTCAGGCCTTAACTTGACAGATCTGCTCAGCTAGGCCCAACACTTCAGTGATGGTCTCCCTAGTGACTGCATTGAGTTTCATGGACCTATATGTCATTTGAAGAGAGTCTGATCATGAGGACATGAGGTGCTCTAGACTCCTAAAGATGATCTCAGCTTCTTCCATCTTCTCAGGAATAGAGGCACAATCTGCTTTAGTCAAGTACTTTATACAAAATATTCCATCTTGCCTTTCGAATGCCTTGGCCTGCACAGCACTCTGAGGTAATGGAGTATAAAGACAACTGCTCTGTGCAGATCCCATTTCCTCAGCTGGCTGGTGAGCTGTCTGAGAGCAGGCTGCGTTGGCCAGACCTGGCTGGCCTGGGGAAACAGAAGGTGTTTTGAAGCCTTTGGCTGCTTTCAGACCGGTTTTCTCATTGTTAGCCCTCTGCTATCTGGGTGCAGCCTGGGTCTTCTGCTCTAATACTATTTTACCCCATTTCGCAAACATGACACACCTAGTCCCTTCAGCTCTTGCATAGCTTTCTTCAGTTAGGCTGCTGTAAACAGTGAGCACATTGGTTTAGTGGCCAAGGGAAAAAAAGACTGCTTTGGGGAAAAGGTAGTTAAGGAAATTGTAAGGTGCCACTGGGTTATAGAGTATGTCAGTCCCAGAAGGATTGGAGCCAGGCAGGCACTATTGGGACCTCCCTGTGCCAGCTTCCTTCTGCAGAACAAGTTCAATGTGTAGGGTTCTAGTGTAGGGGATGCCCAGGGTGACAGGGATCTTCCCCTAGGATGCACTCTTCCAAATAGCAATGAAGCATTAGCTGCACTGGAGGGGCCCAAGGGTCAGGGCTTGTGCACAGAGTGATGTGGCTCTCACTACACCAGCTGCCTGTGTGGTACAGTGCCCAGAAGCACCTACTGCCATCCTCCCAGTGGTCAGTGTGGTTAGCCACATGGGAAACCTGAGGAGGAACCTCTTGACTACTGACAGCTTTTTCATTTTCTGAAGCTTCCCTTGGGTTTTCATGGAAGTTACTCAGAAGAACCGGCTACACTGGTAGAAGTTGGTACCTTTTGAAAAGGTCTGCATTCTACTTATTTTGTGGCTCCCCAGAGTTAAGATGCTCTAAAAATTGGGATATGACACAAGGTGATTTATAATTAGATTGCTGACAAAGAAGGTAGCAAGGATTGGTGTCTGCATCACTGGATGAGGACTTAGCCTAGCAGACAGTGACAGTGTGAGAATCAAATCCAGAATGATCAGTGGCCCAGAGAGCTGGTTTCTTCTCAAGCTCTGCTTAGTTGAGCTCTGCTAGCACTCCAGAGCTTCTGGTCCCACTCATATCCAGGTTCTCAGGGAGAAACATGGCTACTTTTTAAAAATAACTTTTTATCTCTGGGCATAGTGATGCATGCCTGTGATTTGGGAGGATGAGGCAGGAGGATTACAAGTTCAAGGCCAACCTCTGCAATTTACTGAGACCTTGTTTCAAAATAAAAAAGAGTGCTGGGGATGTGGCTCAGTGATAAAGAACCTATGGATTCAATTCCTAGTACCTAGATTAAAAAAAAAAAAAAAAAAAAACTTTTTAAATTACAGAACTGTGTCTTCCTGGGGTGGGCTTAGTGGTAGAGTGTGTGGCCTTGCAGCACAAAGCCCTGAGTTCCATCCTCAGCAATGCAAAAAAAAAAAAAAAAAGATATTTTTCTTTCTAGAAAGTAAATAACACCTATAATTTTACTATCCAGAGATGGTAGTTAGAATTTTGATTTTTTTTTTAAATTTTTTTTATGATGCAAGCCTTTTTGAAATTCATCTAGTGTGTTAGTCTCTGTCCAGGGGATTATTTACAGTATTATATTTAATACTATATGAAAGTGATACATATTCTGATGTTTGTGTTTTCATTTTAAATTTGTCAAGTCTATCCTTAATTGCATCTTGGCCTCTGAGAGCATGAATCTTAAAGACTATGTACAGAGTGTGCAACTATACCCAGTAACTTGGGTAGTTAAGGCAGGAGGATTGCAAGTTTGAGGCCAGCCGCAGCAACTTAGACTCTGTCTCAAAATAAAAAATAAAAAGGGCTTGGTGTGTGACTCAGTGGTAAAGTGTCCTTGGGTTCAGTTACCAGTACCTATCACTAATTTTCACTGAGTTCTCCATTTTAGATATTAGTCTCACAGCACTGACTTCATGCTGTGTTTTTCCCGTAGTCTAAATTATTCATAGAATGGTAGCCACAATTTATTGTTTGTTTTGTGCCAGGCACTGTGCTAACTACTTTTCAAAGACTATTTCATATAATCTTTCTAACAATCCTGAGAAGTGGGTATTGTTATTATCTTCATTTTTCAGGTGAGGAAACTGAGCCATAGAGAGAGTATGGACTATCATTTACTTAAATGGACTATTAAGCATAACCTATCAATCTATGAGGATAAGAGATGAAAAGAATCCTGCTCCTGTCCTGCAAGTTGACAGGCTGGCTGAGGCCAGGGGTCCATGGAGACAGACCCAGTGAGTAGATCCTGGCAGTATTTGAGTCTCTGCCCTGGTCTGGTGTTGTGGTCTTGCCGTCCCCCTGAGGGACTGGGTCTTTTTTCCAGCAAATATTTACTTTCCTATCAACTCATGAAAAGTCTTATCACCTTGCACCAGGAAGCTTGCTATTATGTGCTGTCAGGGTTGCTACCCTTTTAGATTGAAGAGGACAGTACTGTTCCCCTCCTTTTCCTTTCCTGCTGGGCTCAGTGACCTTTCCCTCATTTGATCAAAGGTGACTTGCATACTAAGGCTGGTGTCCTGATTGGAAGAGGTAGCTTCTCCTAGGGTTACCCTAACCATTCTCCACCTTTTAGACTTCAGAGGCTTTCTGAAGTCCAGGTTCTGTTCTGTAGAGCCTCCCCACCCTCTACTACACATACTCTTCTTCTTTGTACCTTAGCTTTCTCCTCGGGGCCCTAGGCACTAAATACTTTTCCTGGGGATACATGTGCTTAACATAATTTGAAAATATTCTAGAAAAGATTTAAATGCCTTTCAATTGCATTTTTCTTGGTGGAGGGAAGAGGTGGGTCTCTATTAGACTTTTTAAAAAATAGCATCTGGGATCCCTCTGATTTCTGGAGACTGATCCCAGGGCCTTGCCCATGCTAGGCAAGCACTATGGCATGAGCTACACCCCCAGACTACAAGCACTTGCCCAGCTTGGAGGATTTTAGAGAATGTGTAAGACTGCATTTATTGTGAGTTGTTTTTAATGAGTAAAAATGGATTTTTGCTTGTGACAATATGTGTATCATGAATCATTTAGGAAGGATCAATATTCCTCTCCCTTCTTCCTGAGCCTCCAAAATAGCCCCATCCAAGACCCTCTATCAGCCTGTGGGTAGCCATGAATTCCCCAGGGCTGTGGACAGGGTGTCCTAGAGCTGCAGATCTGAAGGAAAGCTTCCAAAAGGACCCCTGCTAGGAAGGGACATTCTGGGCCACAGGGCCTACTTTCCCCGGCCTAATGGCTCAGACTCTGAGCTTCCTTTGTTTGCTTGGCTCCCAGATCTTCTAGGCACATTGTTCCCTTATATAGTATAAAATGATGCCAAGGACAGTCCTCAGCCCTTTCCGGAAAGTTTGGGGTTTGTCAAAAATCTCATTGGAAAGGTATGAACTGACAGAAGTGGGGTAGGTACCTTTTTAAGAGCTTGGGTCTTCATGCATTTTCTTATAAATGCTTTGCTTTAGCGAGTTGCCAGCTAAGCCCATGTCTGCAGCTCGCTTACATGCAGCTTGAAAGAGTATTTCCAGTGGAGGTAATGGGGGCAGAGCAAATTGTTCATTTATTCATTCATTTGGTGACTCCTTGGTGCTGGGCCTATGGACTGCTCTGTGCTCGGCCATGGGCACAGAGTGACCCGTGCATTGGAGCCCTCGGCATCTTTATCCAGGTAGAATTAGGTGAGGGTCACCAGGGTTCCTCTTGGGGGTCAAAAAGCATTCCTGAATAGAATCATTCTCCTCTTCAGTTGTGGAAGAAGAGTGGTGAGGCCAGGGGTGTGGGGTTCTTAGTGTCAGCTAGCACCAGCCTGCTGGCTGGTAGGTGTAGGTAACGAGGGTGGCTATGTGGTTATGGTGCCCTCAGTCTTCTTGGATTGTCACCCAGAAGCCTGACTCACAAGAAGTTCCACTGAGGCAGTATCATAGGGAAAGGTAACTCTTTTACTCCATTTCCTTGTTCCTTGTTTGGTCTTCAAAAAGACCTCAGCTCATTGTGGAATGTGTAAAATGGAACTGTTTGTAGGATCTACCAGCTTTCCGATGCTCATGTTGCTTCCAGGTGTCTTAGCCACTTACCCATCAGGTCTCTGTTTGGGGAGTAGCAATAGCAGCTAACATACACTGCATCCTTGCTGTAAACTACACGCTGGTTTAACTCAGTAAGTCCCTGAAGAGTGCAGTGAGGGAATAAGTGCATTTTACAGGTGAGGATGCTAAATGTCACACATTTAAGGTGGCATTGAGGCTAGACCCTAGGGTGTTGAGCTCTAGTGCTCTCTCTCTCCTGTCTCTGCATTGTTTTCCTTGGTGGGCTGCCAGGCCAAGAGATTGGGTCTGCTTGGCTGTGATCTGGGCAGATGATGACCTCAGCATTGCAAACAGCCTGTCCAACCAAGAGTGTCCCTCAGGTTGGGTGTGCAGAGTGCTGGGCTTTCAGAGTCTGAGAGTGCTTCTGCTCTGTCTCAGGTTTCTCCAAACTTAACCAGTGATGGTATAAATAAACCCACTACGTTGGGTAGCTGAGCTCTTCTCAGTGCAGGGGGAGAATATAGATGCCTCTGCCTTCCTGGCATATTGGAGGTTCCCTACACATCTGACCTCTCTACAAGGTCAAGCCCACTTAGTTTTCCACGGGAGGATTTTTTCATAGCAACCATTAGCCTATTTTAGTGGGAAAATGGTTGGTTTTGATGTTGGAGACTTTGATGTGCCTTCAGTGACAAAACTGATAGAGGTGACCGTGGAAGGAGTTGTTTCCTAAGCTCCAGCCCTGTCTCCCAAGCCAGCAGAGGTCTAGTCACAGTCCTGAAAGCCAGGCACTCCTTCCATGTTCCTTTCTCCACTGGGGACATTTCTGGCCTCACATTTGCCAAATAAGTATGTCTGTGTGGGTAAGGTGGTGACTTTCAGGCCTTTTGAGTTGGTTTTTGGGTGGGTAACAGCTTACGGCAGTGCTGCATGATGACATAGTTGCCATGAATCACTTGGCAGGGTTCTGGTGCCGCACAGTTCTTTCCAGATCTGCGAGGTTAACCTTTTTTTTCCCCCTCTGAAGTGTGGCCAGTGTGCTCAGGAAGTAGAGGGGAGACGTAGGGGACAGTCCTTACAAGTGAGGTCTGCCATGTACCATAGTCTCACCATGTTCTTTGAGATTGGTCATTCTGTCCCATCCCTGCCTCAGAACTCGCTGTGTACTGGGCTCTAAATTGAGGTGCATGCAGGAGAAAACACAACTGTTTTTACTGGTGTATAATTAAGCCTGACAGTGGAGAAAAAAAACAGCCTGGGGTATTTTGCATGAATATATCTGCAGGAGCTGTTAATCAGTAACAGTGGAATCTGGTACAGGTAGAAGCCAGTTATGGTCTGTATACCTAAGATAAAACACGCTTTGTATCCAGTAAAAACTATAGGGCAGTGTTTGCCTTCTTAGAAAATGTGGCAAGTACTATTTGAATGAGACTCCTGAGGCTGGCACTCAGTATGAGTCAGGCTGACTTTGCCGATAACAGAGCAGCCTGTGCCTTTCTGTGTCTGGGCATTAACTGGCAAAACCCAACAGCTTCCTCCTTGATGATCTCTGCCCATTTGGGCAAGTTCCAAAGAGCATGATCCTTTCAAAGTAACCTCTCCATTTCTCTCCTTATAACCCAGTGCCTGAAAACCAAGAAAATAATTATTTTTCTGGTTTCTATTCAGCCTTCTAAAATCATGGCAGAAGTTATCTTATATTCAGAGCCTCTGAGTTGAGGGCTTGTGGTTCTCTGGGTCACTTAGTATTTTTGCTCCACTCTTCTTGTTTTGTTTCCATGATCCCCTTTTTTTATGCATCTCTCCTGCTGGAAAGGATGTAACAGCAGGTCATGCCTTACCCCCCTCACTAACATTCCACTCCAGAAAGAGGAGCCATCAGGCCACAGTGGCTCTCTCAGTCAAGAGAAGCCAGAACAGGGGATGCAGCTCAGTGGTGGGATGCTTGCCTAGCCTGTGTGAGACCCTGGGTTCTATCCTTAGCATCATAAAAAAGGAGAGGAGCTAGGGCTATAAGGATGGGCCATGGCAGCCAGGGCCAATGTAAAGGGATGCTCCCTTCTTGGTGAGCCACTTACTAGCCATTGTTTACTTCAATTTTCTTGTAGCTGCACACAGAAAGAAAAAAGAGGGCAGGGCAGTGATGAGATTGACATTCTTCCCACCTACACTCACTGAAAGGACCTGTCCTGATTCTGAGTTCCAATTGTTTATTATTGGTCCTCCACAATTTGCCATGGGACTGTGCACTTCCTAAGATAGGTTTTCTGTCTCTTCTTACCAAGTGGTCCATGAGCTGCCTGAGTCAGGGACAGTGTCTTTTACTTCTGGACTCCCCTGCAGGTTTGGCTGTGTCAGGAAAACAAGAAGTGGGCATGTGAGGTGGGAGGGAGACGGAGCCAAGTGTCAGCAGCCCTAGCTTCTTCCCCCTGCATGTGTGTGGATGTGAGGGTAGCCAGTGCCATGTGAAACAGTGTGCGGAGGCAGGTGGGCTACACAGGAGGCCAGAGTGGACTTGGTGTTTTGGTGACCAGGAGGTGCCTTTGGCTGGCCCGAGGGACTGCAGGTTTAATCCACGCTACCAAAGTGAAGAGAACTGAAACTGCTGCCGGAACAGAATGTTCCTGAGCCACCAACTTAAGAGTTTTTCATGCTGCAAAGCTCAGCTCTGGTGTCACCTCCCCAGGCTGTTGAGGTGCCTGAATTCTTCATGAATAAGCAGAAGATTAAAAGACTGCAGGGTTTCATGTGTGTAGTAACATATTTGTAACATAAAAATTGATGTTTTAACCATTTTTGAATGTGTAGTCCTTTGGTACGTTCACACTGTGGTGCAACCATAACCACCATTCTCTCGAAAACATTTTTTTCTTTTTGTCTTCCCAAACTGAAGCTCTGTACCTGTTGAACAACAGCTCCCTGTATTCCCTCCCTCTATTCCCTGGCAATCACCATTCTGCTCTGACTCTATGAATTTGTACTCTGGGTACTTCATATAAATGGAATCATGCAGTATTTGTCCTTGTCTGACTGGCTGAATTCTTTTTAGCATTAATGTCTTTAAGGTTCATCCATGTTGTAGCATATATCAGAATTTTCTTCCCTTTTAAGGCTGAGTAACATTCTGTTGTGTGGATGCACAGCATTTCATTTATTCACTCATCAATGGATACTTGAGTTGCTTCCTCTTTTTGGCTATTGTTAACAATGTTGTAGTGAATGTGGTTATACAAATACCTGCTTTCAGTTCTTTTGGGTAAGGTTTGTAAAGCTTAAGAAGTGAGATGTCTTTAAAGATTAGTTACTGATGAATCACCCTTCTCTACTTCGGGCTAGACTTTCAGACCAAAAGTCAGCTTTACTCACCTTCTAATTTTAGACTGCAGCATAATCACATCTGGTCACTCGCAACATCATGCTTCGTCATGCTTCATTTTGATATTTGATAGGCTTTTGCAAGCTACAATTCCAGTTTTATGTATCATCTTTCATTAACTACACTTTAGTTGGCCACTTCCTTATGATTATGCAGGCACTTCGTTGACACTTGGTGGTAGGCACTGAGCTAAACTGTGCCTTACTACAGCAACTTGCTTTAGGAGTGTGGGGCCCTTCAGGCCTTCACCCTCCTCTTTTCTCACCTGAGTAGGACTGGTCTTTTGGCCTTTCCCCAAATCTGAGTCCATCTGGGAGCCTGAAACACAAGCCTGCTGAAGACAAGGTCACTTGTCCTCCACTTGGGTCAGTTTTGTGCAAGCACAGTGTTATCCCCCCATTTGGTGGCTCTGATAATCTTCTTTTTGTTTCATCTAGTTTTTACACAACATGTAGAATTACTGGAATGAAATGTACTTTTTTTCCTAGTTGAAAGTAAAACACATTTCTGAAATACCTTGGCATTTGGATTTGTTACTGAACAGGTTTTTCCTACAACAGCTAAGAGCACACCTGGGGAGATAATGGGCTTTCTTTTATTTATTTTTTTCTTTTCTTTTTCAGTACTAGGGGTATTGGACCTAGGGCCACACACATGTGAGGAAATTTCTCTACCACTAAGCTATATCCACATTCCTTTTTTATTTTGAGACAGGTTCTTGCTGAGTTTCTCAGGCTGACCTTGAACTTGTGTTCCTCCTGCCTCAGCCTCCAGAGTAGCTTGTGTGATAGGTGTGTGCCAACACCCTGGCCGATAATGAGCTTTTGAGGAATGCACTGTCCTGTCATGAGTCTCTCTACCTCTAGATGATGTTTCCTTGAACCAGTGTCCCTTTGCTGGACAGTAAGGAAGTGGAGATGACTGGTTACAAAACTCTTGTCTTATGGGCATGTGGTTATTTCTGTGTTAATTTCTAATTAGAAATGCTCTAGACCCACAAATGAACTAACTCAAACTTCTGCATAGCTAAGGACACTAAGAACAGTCCCAGTGTCCTGGTAGGCTTTGAGCCTATGACATTGATAAGAACCTAGACTATGGGCCATGCAGCCCTTCCAAGTAGTTCAGGGACCCTGCCACTGCCACAGCCCTGTAATCACCTGTCCCTGGTTACAAGGCTTTTGGTGCAGCCTGTGTAGACCGACACTGCCTGCTCACAGTTCCCCGTGCAGCCTGCATTGTCCTTCCCCATGTTTCAGGCCCTGTGGGGCAGTACATGGAGAAAGTTTGTTCCCCACATCAGAAGAACTTGGAATCTAGTTAGGATAGACAGAAATGTTCTGAGACGGTCCTATTTTTTTCATTCTATTTGTGTGACAAGAGTTTAAATGAAAACATCCCTGGCACACAAAGTTAAAAGTCTCTTCTTATTGCAGCATTCTCTGTTCTGGACGCTGCACAGCATGGACTGGCCTGGGGCCTACCTTTGTCATCTCAGTACCTCCTTGGGACCCTCCCTGCCTCTGTGCTTTTTTCCTTCTGTTTTTAAGGCTGTTTTTGAATAGTTACGATTAGATTATTATGCTGGCAGGAATTTTGAGTCGACAGGAGTCTTGGTGGACTAGGGAAAAGCCCCCTTGGCCAGTCTGCCTGGAGGCCCCAGACAGTGGGCAGGATCCAGCTGGACAAGTAGAGGAGGAGGAAGGATCTCAGATCCCCTGCTGCTTCTCTGTTGGATTCCTCTCAAGGCTCGCCCAGCTTCTCCTGGGGCTCTGACACATGGCTGCTGGGGTGGGAGGGGGAATGATCAGGTGACATTTGGTTGCCAATGAGTTATCTTCAGTACCACTATCAACCCCATTTTTTGCAAGTGAAGACAAAATAAAATTTTAGGAGATGGCAGGGACAGGCTAAGTCAGGGGCAGAACTGAACTAGAGCCTGAACCAGGAAGGAAGGAGTGTCAGACAGGTCCCAGCTAGATGAGTGAAAGAAAAGGGGCTAGTACCTGCTTACTACCACGCTGCCATGCTATTTCCCTGATGATTCTTATTTGTGTTAGTTCTGGATGCTGGAGAGTGAAGGAAAGAGCCTGCCAGACAGATCAGATGCCTCTCAGAGAAGCAAGAGATCTGTGTTGGGGGAAGGGGAGCTTTTCACAGGGTAACTCAACTTTGACCTGGGTCTCTGGCCTCAACCTAGGAGGGGCCTGCTAATGAATCAGGCAGCTGGTTTTGGAGCTGACTTGGGGGTGAGGGGTACTTCTCTGCCCTGGGGCAGGCAAACCATTCCTCTGGCAGGGAAAGAAGAATGAAGAGTTGTTTAAAGGGTATGCAGCCAGACCAGTTTCTGGAGGTGAGGAGGCATCTCTCCTCACAGGTGTCACTGCCCTTTCAAGATCCATGAAAGACAGGCCTGGCAAGTGGTCTAGGCAGGTGTAGGTGGGCCTTGGTGTGGTTTCCAGCCAGGGGACCAACATTGCCTGCAGTGTCCAGGCCTTCAGTAGGTGGGTGGGTTTTTACTAGGCATAGAGCTCAGTCAGGATACAGATGTGCCTATGGCCTCTGGGCAGACAGTCCCTATACTGCCCTCCTGATTGTTCCCATGATAAGGACGCAGTATATGAGCTCCCTGTCCCCTAATCTTGGAAGTTGCTCTGTTCTGGTCCTTACCTGGCCTTCCCAGTGTCATACTTTCCAAAGTTGTGACCTGAGCTCTGGCGCCATGTGGTTGTTTGAGACCAAAGGAGAAGTGACAGAGACTCTGTGTATGCGTGAGTTGGACTGATAAAGTATGTACACACGGGCAGGGCCTTGCGTTCCTGGCAGACCCCCATCCAGCATTCTTATATCCTCCTGCCAAGGATATCTAGTGCTCGAACCCTGGCTCTGCTCCCTCAATGGATTTGGGTACATCCCTCCCTCACACTGGAGCTGTTCTCGTCAACATGTAGTGAAGGGCTAACTGATCTTGCAAGACCCTTGCTTCTAAAACAGGTTATGGCTTTACCTTCTGAACTCTTGTTTATTTCTGAAGCTTCTCCCCAGAACCCAGGTGAGCTTCCTTTCCTTTCCCCTGTCTAGGTCTGTCTACAAGAGGCCAATTCTTCACTCAGTCAAGGGAGTGGACTGGCTAAAAGGTCTTGTGAATAATTGTAATAACAGTTAGTCTTGTGAATAATTGTAATAACATCATTGAGCATTTATTGAATGCTTTACAGTGTGTTAAGCATTTTACATACATGATCTCTTAGTTTTCCCAGCAACCTGTTTGGTACAGAGTACTAGGATTACCCTGTTTTATAGCAAAAGAAACTGAGGCTAAGAGAGGTTATCACCTGCCCAGGGTTATTTAGAAACAAATAAATACATTTATTTTAAGCAGACTGAATCCAGAACCTTGTGCATGCTAAGCAAGTATTCTACCACTTAGCTGCATCTTCAACTCATTTATTTAAATTTTTTTCTTTTTTCTTTTTATTTATTTATTTATTTTTGTGATACTGGGGATTGAACTCAGGGGCACTCTACCACTGAGCTACATACAAACCCTTTTCATTTTTTATTTTGAATCAGGGTTTTACTAAGTTCTGACCAAGAACTCAAGATCCTCCTGCCTCCATCTCCCAAGTTACTGGGATTATAGGTGGGTGCTACCATGCCAGGCCAATGACCCTATACTTAAATCCAATTTGATGTTATTAAATCCCTATTCTGAAATCCTGATTGTAGTCCTTCCCATTAAAATGGGATAAGATGTCTTTGGGAATTGTGACCTGGATGGGGGATATTCCCTGTATCAGTAAACAAAATTCCCATCTTTCCTCTGCTCTTGCACCATAGCAGTCCACAGACTTCTGTGACCTCAGAAATCTATTTTTTTTTCCCCCACCAGGGAGCAAGCAGGTAGTTCTATAGAAGCCTGAGTGTCTTCTAATCCAATTTGGTTCTGATACTATCTACCCAGAGACAGTATCCAGTCCCACAGGTTTGGGGCTCAGTTCCCAAGTCTGCTCCCGTTAGATGCCAGCATCAAGCCCCAAAGTTTTACCTATACTTCTGACTGACCTACTATTAATCAGAGTTTCCACAATCCTCTTCTTGTTTCAGTTAATTTGCTTGAGTGACTCACAGAACTCAGGGAAACACTTCTGTTTACCAGTGTATTATGAAAGGTGTTAAAATGGATATAGATGAAGAGATGTATGTAGAAAAAAGCATGTGGCACTTCCATGCCTTCTCTAGGCACTACCCTCGAAGAACCTCCACCAGTCAGCTATCTGGTAGCTCCCAAACCCTGTCCTTTGGGTTTTGTTTTGTTTTGTTTTATTTAAGATGGACACAATATCTTTATTTATTTAATTAATTTATTTTTTTACGTGGTGCTGAGGATTGAACCCAGTACCTCACAAGTGTGAGGCAAGCGCTCTACCACTGAGCTATAACCCCAGCCCCTGTCCTTTGGGTTTTTATGGAGACTTCATTTTATAGGCACGACTGAAGCACGAACAATTGTGTGGAAATGTGACTGGACAGAAGTGTCCTCCCTCCAAGGTGTGGGGCAGGACCCTCTGGAATGAAGAGGGTCTTATGATCTACTTTACCATGGGGCTACATCCCGGTCCTTTTTTTAAATTTTGAGACAGATTCTTGTAAAGTTGTTGAGGATCTTGCTAAATTGCTGGTTGTGGCCTCAAACTTGTCATCCACTTGTCTCAGCTTCTAAGGCATTGAAATAACAGGCTGCCCCACCATTCCCAGTTCAGAGAATTTCTTTATGACCAACACCAAGACAGGAAGGCAAAGAGGTTAGAATTTCCATAATGCTCCTTGGAGAAACCCTAGTTTCTGTCGCCAGTTTTGGGAAGGGAATTATAAGCCAGGAAACATGGATGAAATCCAAAATATATACTATACATCTTTCATACTCAGTATCAGGTAAGGAGGGTTCCTTCCCCTTTTCTTCTCCGAACTTCCCATTACCATAAGATTGCAAGAACTTACTGCCCCTTCCACCCACACCCCACCCACTGCTTCCTGCTGAACCTCAGGTTCCTTGGAAGAGATTCTGAAACACACCTGTGGTAGGGAGAAGGGCTGGGGAGACAGGGACATTGGTTGTCTGAGAACAAAGCTAGGGTTGTCCTTTGGAGTTTTTGACCTACCTCCTTCACGGAGGACTAGCCTGTTGGTGTGCAGTAGGCAGTCTGTCCACCGGAGAGAGGTACTCACACACACCCGCCCGCTACACAGTATGGCTGTGTTCAGGGCAGCTCTACCTCTGCTGCCCAAATCCAGCCTCAAGCCGGCTTTTGCCTCTTCATGGCCGAGTTGTCCTCACCCAGCCTCTCAGTGGCTAGAGTTCTGCAGCCACCAAGTGTAGGCTTGGTGCTTGAAGCAGAGGGGAATTTCACCACACAGAATTAACACTTCTCTTTGGATTATTAGTCAGCCAACCACTTGCCTTTATGCTGTGCATGTGCCTAGAATTGAATTCCTTGGCTTACATGAAGAGGAGGTACAGCCTTCCCTAGAGCACTGGAAGACCTCCTGAGAGGAGCTGTTTTCTCAGGCCAGCTGAGTCAGACCTGTGCTATGCTAAGAAGTAGCCTGCCTTGTGGGGCAAATAGGTCTGTAGATCCAGGTCTTATACATGCAAAGGGATTTGGCTCTGAGGCATCGGAGGCTCTGGTAGGCTGGATATGAGGGTTGCTGAACATGGCCAAAGACACCCATGGCATCTATGGACAGTATAGGAAAAAGTGCTATAGGGAGTAGAAGCCTGTATGTTTGAGCAAAGGAGTGACATGATAGGTAGCTGATGTAGAATCATGGGAACACTCTGCAGAGCACGCTGTGAATGCTCCTTTCTAGCTGACTTTGGACAAACCATGTAACCCTCTCTGAAGCGGTCTCCTCCTCCATAAAATGGGACCATAATGTGTTCTCTACCTGTTGATGTGCAGGGCTTTCCACACTCGAGCCCAGTGGTGAGGATGGAGAGGGTGACGGAGGCTAAGTCTAGGAGAAGTAGGCAAGTGCCTTGGCTGGGAGGATTCAGTCCCATATCCCAGCTTCCAGGGTGGTGATGGAGGACCAGGAGAGGAGAAATGGGGAGATGTTTGCAGGACAAAGGACAGGACATGCTCAACGACAGAGTTGCTGGTGAGAGAAGTCCAGGAGCACTACTTTTAGCATGGCAGAAGAGAAGGCACTGAAGATCCTGATAAGCGTACCTGCTGAGGTTATGCGCCAGCAGGAGCAGAGAGCAACTGAGTGCAAGTCAGGATGGAGGGGCTTTGCTGAGGGGGAGAAGAGAAAGAAGAGCATGGGGGGTCACAGTCATTGGGATGAGCAGAGAGAGGGGAGCCAGGGACCACTGAGTGGGCCTGCTCTCTGGTACCTTCTTCCTCCAGGACCTGGATCAGTGGGCTTCTGACTCTCTGCCCATATCCAGAGAGAAGCAGCTGGGATTGGTTTGGTAAATTCTGAAATGTTGCCAACTGGTATTGCTGGAGAGGGATGTAGGTACAAAAGGAATGTTGGCAGGGAGCTGTTTGGGACTGGGCGTGGGGTGGGGAGGTGTTTTTACTCACAAGGGCTCCACTGTAGGAGTGGCACAAGGATAAGGGGTGCTTTCTGGGTTCTGAGTTCTGTGCTGGGATGAATGGTGATTTGTTGGCATCTCCTGTTTGCTAAGTTTGCCCAGGAGGAGTCCCAGAGGTCACTCAGGGCTGACAGAGGCAGCAAAGCTTAAGAGGAATCAGAACGGGATGTAAGGCATATAGGACCAGGGATTGGGAGGGGCTGGGTCAGTTCAGGTTTGGTGGAACAGGGTGAGTGGAGTGTCTAGGTAACAGAGACTTGGGAGGCAGTCTAGGACAGAGGACTGGGCTACTGGGGCTAGGAGCCCAGGTCAGTCCACGCCAGTTGCCCCCACATACCCTACAGCCAGTACTTGTGGAGAAGCTAGAAGGGGTCAGGGCTGCTAAAAAGCCACAGATGCTGTCCTGATGGCAGGACTCCTTCAGGGACTGTAGAGGAGTGGCTTTGAAGAGTGGCTTTGGAATAAGACAAAGCTAGATTTGAGAAAAACCAAAACAATACACAGTGAAAACCTCCACCTCTTCCCCACATTCTGACCTTTTAGTTTCTTGTCTTCTTTTCAGAGACATATATGTGTCCTTCTTCTACAAATAAAACAAAACACTGCTATGTTCTTTGCTTTCATTCCTGCCTAAATTCTTGGTCACATGGAAGAACTACCTAGTTCTTTTTAATGGATGCTTGGTATTCTTTTATATGGTTTGCCTTAATTTAGCCAACTGGACTCCAGTGGATAGACACTGGCATTGTTGCTGCTTTGGGGTTGTTTTGATGGAGCAGCAATCCTACTTTATGTACAACTCTGAATGCTGGGGCAATTATTTCTGTAAATTCTAGATATAGATTTTCTGAGTCAAAATTGTTTCCCTTCCTCCAAATTTCCCTTCAAAGTTGTGGGGGCACACACCTGTAATCCCTGCAGCTTGGGAGACACAGGCCTCCTAGAGAATCACAAGTTCAAAGCCAGCCTGAGCAATTTAGTAAGCTCCTGTCTCAAAATTTAAAACATAATAATTTAAAAGGGCCTGGGGACGTGGTTTAGTAGTTAAACACACACCTAGGTTTAATCCCCAATACCAAAAAAAAAAAAAAAAAGATTTCCTCAAATCATACTTCTGCTAACAGTGTACGGAAGTTACATAATGATAGGTACATAGAGCTGTTATAAGGCTTCCAGTCAGTTCTTGCCAATCAGGCTGCTGGGGTGGGGCTCAGGACAATAGTTTTGCTGCAAATTGGATCACTCTGGACAGCACCCTACGAGGTGCTGGGTTGGGTTTCATAGCTGAAGAAGGAGAGGTGGCAGGAAACTGTAGTCTGACAGCTGCTGAGTACCTGATGTGTGCAGACACTGGAGCAGGGACAGAGCAGTAGACCAGACTTCTGCCCTTCCCTCATAGAGCTAACAGTCTAGCGTGAACAAGTCTCCATGCAGTGTGGTAAGTGCTGCCTCTTCAAGTCCTCTCTGACTGGGTCTCTCTCTCCCTTGCCTGCCCCCCTCCCTGCCCCTCAGTGTACGTGATGGAACGGGAAAGGAAGACAGACAGTGGGTGCGCAGCGCTCCTGGCCGCGTGCTGGACTGCACTCTGCTGCTGCTGCCTTCTGGACAACTTTGACTGAGCAGCCAAGACCCAAATGTTCCCTGCAGCTCTGCTACCTCCTGTTACTGCAATAAACAACTACAGTTGCATAATTTCACGTTTTTTCTTTGAAAAAAATCTAATCTGGAATCTGAAATTTTAGTACCTATAATAGGTATAAAATGGCACCTATTTTAATTTGCCTTCCCTGATTACTAGTGACTTTGAATATAAAAATAGAAATTTGGGGCCTTTTTTTTGTTTCACATAGTGAATTGTTTATACATTTTTTTCTTAGCCCCCCCTCCCTTTTTCTAATTAGTTTGTCTTTTCTTATTGACTTATAGAGAATCTGGTTTTCTGGTTTTGGTGTTTTTTTGTGTGGTTTTTTTTTTTTTTTTGGTACTGGGGAATGAGCTCACAGGTTGGGGGCTCAGTCCCTAAGGCTGCTACCCCTCTGATGCTGGCCAGGCCCAAGCCCCTGGTTGTTTTGCCTGTGCTCTGACCCAATGAGTATAAATTAGGGTCCTTACACCCACTTCTTGGATTCTGTCAATTTGCTTAAGTGGAACACAGAATTCAGGGGAACATGTTTACTGGTTTATTATAAAGGATATTACATAGGGTACAGACAGAGATGCTGAGGGCAAGGTGTGAGGGGAAGGGTGCAGAGCATCTGTGCCTTCTCTGGTACCCCACCTTCTGGGAATCTCAACATGTCAGACTGTCTAAGAAGCACACTAAACCCTGTCTTTTTAGAGTTTTTATGGAGACAAAGGCATGATTGAAGCTTGAACGTCTGTGTAGAAATATGACTGGACAAGAATGGTGTGATCTAATAAAATAGACTTGAATGGGAAATCTAGCAAGGTCCATCCAGATTGTCCTTGGCCTCTCTGCAGCATTCCTTCCTCTCTGGTAGTCTGTCAGATTGGAGAACTTCTTCATGGCTAGCTCACAGAGAGTCAGGGGAAGATTATTTTTTGTGACCTGCCGTAGGAAGAGAAGTTATGGTTTGTATGAAGAGGGCCTTCTAAAGAGAGGGCCTCCCTCCTAAAGTGAAAGAGTTACAAACCAGGAACTATGTTCAAAAATCAAAATATGTATATCATAATATCACAGTCATCCTTTCTCCATTAATTTGAAATGAGATTTGTTGCTTACCAAGTTCATGTATACATTCATATGGACTAGAATCAGGAGTCTGGTATGATAAGCATGCTCCCTACCTCTAGGACACACAGGAACACAAACCTCTTATTCTTCATAATTTTCTTCACTATTCTTAACTATTTACTCTTTATTTAAGAATGTGTATAAGTTTCTACAGAAAAGCAAATTTGACTTTGATTGAAATGGCATTGGAATGAAGAGTTGACATGTTTATAACACTTCTTCCTATAACAAAGAAAGTATCTCTCAGTTTTTGTCTCGTATCCTTAAGTTTTATAATTTTTTCATATAGTTCTCACATACCTTTTGTTGGTTTTAAAATTATATTTCCCTCTGATACATTATAATTTTAATCCTATTGTGAGTAGATTCCTTTTAAAAAATGTTATATTTTTCAATTGGTAAATAATTTCACCAAACTGAGGTCACAGATTGGGAAAGTTTAGCCCAGTCTTTTAGCACAGCATTATCTAGGGGCACTTTAGCTGTGGAAGGACCAGTTGTCAGTCTGCCTTTTGCATACTTCAGGGAACACCCACTTCACCAGGGTCAGTCATCCATTCCATGCCCTCATCAGGCCTTACAGTCTAGGAAGGGACCCAGACATTAATCCCTAGTTGGTAATTGGCACTGTAGGGATCCTAACAAAGCTATCTTGTCATTATCATTGTTTTTACCTGCTAGGTAATGCTGGCACACATTCCAAACACTATTGGATGAATAAAGTTGTTAAGGTACTCAGACTAGGGCTGGGGTGAAACTCAGTGGGAGAACTCGTGCCTAGCATGCACAAGCCCTGTGTTCCATCCCCAGCACTACACACACATACACACACACACACACACACACACACACACACACCCCAACCCAGTATTTTTCCCTGCTATTGTACCTGGACTACTTCTTAACTCAAGATTGAGATATTAATAGTTTTACTTTTTAAATTTTTTATTCTAATTAGTTATACATGACAGTAATACGAATGGAATATAATTTCTCATTCTTCTGGTTGTACATGATGCAGAATTACGCCAGTTGTGTACTCAAATATGGATACAGAACTAACAGTTTGACTTCTCCCCGTCTCCCAAGAAAACCTGAGTACACTCCAGTTGGTCTTGGGCCACCTTTGTTTAACTTAGTATGTAAACCCCTTCCTCCAGCCTCAGGAGTGGAGATCCTTTCTGTTTTGCTGTCACCCAAGACATGTTTCTGTACATAAGTCCCTAATAAATTGCACTTTGTGCAATTCTGGATTTGTCCCCCTCTTTCTTCAGTCTTTCAGCACCTTTCATCTTTAGTGGCAGTTCTCATATACCAGGTTTTTCTATAACAGATACACTTTCCTATGAAAAAACAAAATGCTATGAAAACATATAAAGGAAGGACAATTTGGCAGCACAGTCTGGGAGGGCTTCCCAGTGAAGGTGCATGTATGAACTAAGATCTCAAAGATGAATCAGTGTTAACAGGCAAAAAATTGTTATAGAAACAGCAGGTGCAAAGGCCCTAAGGCAGAAGAGAATGAGGCTCATGTGAGAGTCTAGAAGAGGAAACTGGTGTGGCAGAGAGCAATGGGATGTTAGCAACAGAAGAGAAACAGGATGTTAGACAGCGTTTTAGGGGTTCTGATCTTTGTCCTGTGGGCAATAGGAAACCATTGAAAGATTTTAAGCAGAGAGTTGTTATCAGTTTTTTAGTTTTTAAAAGATCCCTTTAATTTTTGTGTGGAGAGTGGCTTGGAGAGGCACAAGTACATGTGCTGATGATGGAGAAAAATAAAAACATCTGAGATATTTAAAGTAAAATAAACAGAATTTGATAATGAATTGGATATGTAGGTTGAGGGAGAAAATGAGAGTCAGGGCCAATTTCTGACTGGAACCAGATGCCTCAGTAGTGTCTGCAAATATTAGGAAAGGGGAAAGGAACTATGTTTGGTTGGAAGGAGATCATGTTGGGTTCTGAGCATTCAGATTTAGATGTCAGGTAAGTGCTAGTATGTATGCCTTCAGCTTGGAGGACAGGGTCTGGCTCGAGACACAAATATGGAAAGCTTTGGAATGGTGGTGGTGGTTGAAATGAGATCAAGTTGGTAGGAAACAAAGGGAAAATAAAAAGTAGCAGCATGGGATTCAGCTTTAAGGAATTCTGGCATGGACTATATAATGAACCTGCAGGAGAGTCAGAGGCATAAAACCAGGAGAATGGGATTTCCAGAAAGCTGAGTGATCCTGTATTAAGAGAGGAGTGATCAATGGCATCAACTGTTGCTTAGAGATTAGGTAAAATGGTAACTCAAAAGTGTCCATTAGAGTTAGCCACCACTGCGGGGTGAACTTCTCTCCAAAGGACACCAATTGAGGGAAGACAAGACTGATGGGACTGGAAGACAGGGCTTCTCAGGCCTGAAGGCAGGCAGACGTTTTTATAAGCTTGGAACTACAAGCTCAGAGATGTAATGAACCAGCTGGAACATGAACACCAAATGTATGCCACAAAACACTAAGTTTCAAAAAGGTCAGACACTAAGTGAGAAGACTGACTAATGTCACTCACCCAGATTTGAGCCTGGACAGGAGAAACATTGTTCCTTGAGCAGATCAGGTCCTTGTACCCAAGGGTCCAGCACACTGGTAATCAAGCAGAAAACCACCCATGCTCTGGGGAGGCTCTCCTGAGCCTTCATGAACACCATTGCAGATTGTGCTAATATCTTTTCAAAAGAAATCCTACATACAACTCCAGATTGGAAAATAGATATGGAATTGCTGTCGTTGAGGGAAGGGACCACCCTGAATTCTATGGAAGCCTAAGGACCTAAGTTTTTTTCAGAATTGTCCAGTAGAGTTAGCCAAGGGAAATTTGGGCTGATACTTAAATCCTGCTTAAAATGTCATTCTGGATAATGCCTAGCAAGCAAAATGGAGTGTGGAACAGCTGGTGTGTTCTGTGAGGATCTGGAGGATAGACACTCTACTGCTGAGTAGGATTCCACTGTGTGATACCACAATTTATTCATTCAGCCTGTGGAAGGACCATGTGGATTGTTTCCACTTTTAGGGAATTATGAATGTAGCTGCTATAAACATGTAAGTTTTCATTCTCTAAGTGAATACTCAATAGTAAACTTCATGGATCAAAATGTTTTAACCTTTAAGAAACTGCTACTGTTGGGCTGGGGATGTAGCTCAGTAGTAGAGTACTTGCCTAGCACACATCATGGTGGCCCTGGGTTCTATTCCCAGCACCACAAAATAGAAAAGAAAAAGAAAAATACTGCTACTGTTTTTCAGAGTGGCTGTAGTGAGTTCCAGTAGCTCTGCATCCTCACTAGTATTTAGATTATTTTTTTTTCATTTAGCCATTCTGATGGGTATATAATGGTATCTTGCGGTAGCTTTCACTTGCATTTTCTTAAAGCTAATGATGATGTCATATGCTCCTCATATCCCCTTTGGTGACATGTCTCTTCAAGTCCTTTGCCCATTTTTAAATTGGGTTGTTTTTTGTTTTTTTTTTTTTTTTTTGTTACTGTGAAGTTTTGATTCTTTCTATAATCCAAGTCTCCTGTTGTATTTGCTTCCAGCCTGTAGTTCAAAGTAGAGAGCAGTTTTCTTTTCATCCCCTTAACAGTGTCTTTCACAGAACAAAGTTTTTATTTTGATAAAATCCAGTTTACCAATTTTTTTCTTTTCTGGATCATGCCAAACTGACTCTAGGTCATGAAGATTCTCTTGTTTTCTTCTAAGTCTTTTAGTCTTATAATTTTACATTTTGATCTATTATCCACTTTAGGTTTGTTTTGTATAAAGTGGAAGGTTTAAAATGGTTGAGGGCTTTTTGTGTTTTGCACACCAAAATTTTTCCTACATCCTTTGTTTGTCAAGACTTTCCTTTCTCCATAAGTTGCTTTTGCATATTTGTCAAACCAGTTAGTCCTATTCATGTGGGTCTGTTATGTCCTCTCTGTTCTGTTCCTTTGTTCTATTTGTTGGAATACACAGTCAACATTTGCCAATACTGAGTTGTCTGACTACTATAGCTTTATGTGAAATCTCCTTTTAGTTTTCTAATTCTTTTGCCTTTCTGTAAATTTTATCAGTCTATAAAAAACAAAACAAACAAACAAAAAACTTGCTGCAACTTTTATCAGGATTACATTAACTCAAAAGAGCATAGTAGGGGTGCTGGGGTTGTGGCTTAGTGGTAGAGCACTCGCCTAGCCTGTGTGAAGCCCTGGGTTCGATTCTCAGCACCACATATAAATAAATAAAATAAATATTTATTAAAAATAAATATTTATAAAGAATAAATATTTATTTTAAAAAAGGAGCATTGTGGGGACAAGTGCATAGAGTACTGGATACATGGCATACATTAAGGGCGTCTGAGTGGCAGGCCACTCCCCTTGTGCTAGGCACGTGAACAGCAGGCCGCTTATCCCTTAGGCACAACCCTGGATGTGAGGCCACGGTGTTGCAGTCCCTGCGCTTGCTCCACAGCCCACTCCTTGATTGGTCGCTGCAAGGACAGTTAGCAAGAAATTGCATTGGTGGCTGCCTGTAATCTGCTTAGCTACTGCCTGAATATATATACATGGTAACTACGCAATAAAATCAGACATGCTTCCTGCTTGGTCTCCAGAGGTCTTGAATAGTGACTGCACACCCACACTCTCCTCTACCCTGTTCTGTGGACCTCCTCGCTGGATGAGAGAGAGCCCACACAGGGAATGATGGGCATTCAAATGGAATTGCTTGCTTGCTCACTCACTCGCTCTTATGTGCCAGAACCCTTAATAACACAAAGTGGCCTGCTCCTTTACTCACTGTGTTGTGATGGTTTCAATGTTAAAGTCCCTTAGCATATGATTACATTGGTGTCTTTTGAAGCCTAACAGTAAATATGGTGTGGTCTTCATCAAATTGGAAACACCCATTATGAGACGACCAGGATGTAGAGGGGCTTGTGAGCCAGGTTGTGCTCTGGATCAGGTCAGCCACCACCATTCATAGCCTTGGTCTCCTGTGTCTCACTTTTGAGCAGGATCATGCACTGCTTGCCAGCTGTTAGAGGATTCCCCCTGTGCCAGGGTCATAGAACTCTCATGCATGAGGCACAATCACATTTTTTGGCTCTAGATATTCCTTGATTTTCCCCCCCGCCTGGACTTAAACAGCCCCACTTATAATTATTTCTCCAAAAACTAATTTAAGGCTGCAGTGGCACACCCCTTACTCCTCAAGAGGCTAAGGCCGGAGGACAGCCTGGGCAACTTAGTGAGACCCTGTCTCAAAATAAAAGGAGTTGGAGGTATAGCCTGGCTAACCTTGTGATACCCCCTGTGGTGACATGACTCTTTAAGTCCTTTGCCCACTTAATTGGGCCTAGCTCAGTGGTAGAGCAGCCCTGAATCAATCCCCAGTACTACAAAAACAAAAGTAACAACAAACTGAATTAAGGATATGTTTATTTTATAATAAATTGCTTCCCTGCCTTATGTTATAGTAATGTTACCCATGACAGAAAAAAATATGTCCTCTTCCCAAGTATGTTTTGGGGCTTCTCATACTTGTTGACTCCTTTTCTCCCACCTGCTTTTTAGAGTAACATCCTCCCCAGCTCACACCCATGGTTCCTCTGGTCTAGTCTGAATGTCTGAGGCAGTGGATGAGAGACTTCTAGTGGAACAGTAGGGTGCTGAGGAACTGCTGTTTTCATCCTGTCCTATATACTTGTTCCCATTATTGCCCTTCAGTCCCATGCCAAGTATCCTGGCTGACTTCAAGACAAAAGAAAAACTGCTATCTACTTTGAACTCAAGTGTCTCTTCCCTCTCCCCTCCAGGCATCTAAAATCACTTGCTACAGTTTTGTACAGGCATAATGGGGCCATCACCCTAGTGAACCATTTGAGATTCCCATTTGGCAACTTATTTCCTGCTCTCACCAGCATGAGAAACTATTGTTTATCTCCTTAGGTTTATAAAAGTAAAATGAATTGTCTTAAGTATCTAAATTTTTCATCTTATATACTCATCTAGGTAGAGCCCCCAGTCAGCTGGTAGCATGTCTGTGGCTACACCGATCCCTGCACTCTGGGGGATGTCTGCTCATTATGTCTTGGTAATCCAGCTTTGTACGTGCAGCTGGCCAGCAAACGAGAATGTGTATGTGTGTGTGCTATGCTGGAAAGGAGCTGCTCAGTTCTTCAGTAGCACTGTCATGAAAGTTAATTTGTGAAATGTACTATATGATTTCACTAAGAAATCCAGTGATGAAACTTTGTAAATTGAGAGCTTTTATGTTTGACCTGTCTTAATGATACTGACCTTTGTCCTCATTGCATCCTGCTGCCTTGTCCCAAGTAGAAGCTTCCACAACCCTGTATTGTCCTTCTAGAGTGGAGGCAGCAGAGGCTTTACAAAGAAATCAAGTTACTTACCTGAAGATGCCCAGCTATGGAAGAACAAAGCTGGGACCTCGGTTCGGGACTGGCCAATTCCCAAGTTGGTAGCAGAGATACAGACGGGATATGAACACCCTGGCTTAGCTTCTTTTGTTGATCATGCTTTACTTAAAAAGCCCTCATTTCTTCTAACTTGAACAGGTGTGGTCTTGGCTAGAAACCACCAAACACCCCTGAACCTCCATCCACTGGCACCACAATAGTCAGCCTCCAGTGTAGCAGCTGCATTTCACAGGAGGAAACTGGCCGCACAATGCGTTCTCTCACACATGCCCATTCAAGCTCCTCGGCATCCTTCTTCCTCCTCCAAAGAGTGGGGTAGAGGATGCCCAACCTTTTACTTGAATATTCTGAACTGGGGACAAGAGAGGTATTAGCTCCCTTACTGCATCTCGGCAGTTTCCCCATCCAAAAAAAAAACAGATTATAGGCAGCCACCTACCTCTTTAAAGGTACTCTCTTGTCCCTGGAGGATTTAGTCCCTTGAGAGTCAATGAACAAAGCCACAAGTTTTGCTAGAATTTTTGACATTCAGTTTTTGGACTACTCACATTTGATTGACTTTTTTATTCTTTACAATCTGTCTTTCAATTTGACTGTTCACTGGTTTCATTTTACATTCTGCAAACCACAGTAGTGTCTTTTTTGTCAATGGTGGTGGTAGACTCATAAGCCTAGGAAAATGCTCACATGTATCCATTTAGGTTCTCCTTCCACCCATTATCTAAGGAAATGGATGTTTCTCAATATTTCATCCTCTCTAGCATCTGAAGGGTTTGAAGAGCTAAAGTGGTGTGTATCCTGCCTGCCCTCCATATAGAGTGCCCTGGTCTCGCTTATTCCCTCCCCTTCTCTGGGAGCAGCTGTGCCTTGCCTCATCCGGACTGCTGCTTCCTCCACCCTTGTAATCCTGTAATGACTTAGAGCTACACATTACAAATTCCAGTCTGAATGTGGATTGGTTGGAGAAGCCCGTCTCCTCACACAGCTGAAAACCTAGGCTTTCATCTCTCTTTAGGACGTCACCACATTATGGCTCCTATGAAGTCCTCTCTTCTTCCCACCAGATCCTGCCAAGCGCAACTGTCTTCTTTTATGTTTTTGTCACAACTAACTTTTAATATTTCCCCACATCTTGCAAGTGAAAAGACTGAGACACACCAAATAGCCCTGTCAGTGGCAGAATCAGGATTGCAACTTTCACCTCTGTACAAGGTGATGAGCCTTAGAACATTAAGCAACCTGAGGGGTGGTGAGGTGGCCAAGGAAAAGCTGAAGTAGATCTTTCAGGGCCCAGCTACCTTGCCCCCCAAGTGCCTTGTCCTTGTTCTGGGCCACTATACCCCTCGCCAAGCATGTGGGACTTGAAAATTCACTCCATCTCAGCTGCCTGCTGAATCAGGTCACTCTCTGGTGATGGCCCCAACTCCTTGAGACATGCTCTGAAACAGGGCAGAGCTTAGATCCTGACCTCACACACACAGAACCTGGCTTTAGAGGGACAGGAGGGGCACAGCAAGGAAAGAGGCTTTTTATTCCTTCCACTGAGTCACATCTCCGGTCCCAGGCAGTCAGACTGCTGTCTGGTTTGAAGCGAGCCATCTTGAAGTACAGAGAGCCCTGGGTCAGGAGGCAGAATGGTAAAGTGATGGGTCAGGACCTGCCTTTCAGTTCATGATCCCACTTCAGGTTGCTTCCCTTCTTTGAGCTTAGCACCTTATCATCAAAATATGACTGGCCCAGGTGATCCCTCAGGCAATTTCACTGCAACCCTGGTTCTGAGAAGTTCCCAACTGTCCCAGTATCTACAACCACCCCTGTCGTAAGTGGCTCTATTCCAAGGTGCCAAGGTTAGGGCTTTGGCTGGAAGGTATAGCAGGACAGTCCTACTTGTTGGGCTGGCACATTTATGCCAATGTACTAAATTATTTCTGTTGTTTACCCAAAAATGGTTCTATTGGATCATCTGTTCACACCATTGGGAGTGGACCGCACTAAAGAACAAGTTGACTTTATGAATAAGCCCAAGGTAGAGGTGGGATGGGCTTGGGACTCATTCAGATGACCACTCACTTGGTGTTCCCTTGGCTCAATCAGTCTCCCAGACTTGGTCTTGGCCCTCGGATAGCTGCCGCCTCATAGGATGGCCACTGGCACCTGCACTTCTGGAGACCTGGAAGCAGAGACCCCACACAGGTCAACAGGCTCTCACCCTTTCCAGACCAGGCCATATCAGTGGCACTGATGGTATGGAAAGCAGTGGCAGGCTGCCTGCTGGATCAGGTGGGCAGCAGGTGAAGGGCTGGCTCACGCTGGTCTACCTCAGAGTTCTTAGGTCACTGAAGCAGGAAGGACTTGGAAGACCTGCTCTCTCTTAGCATCAGCTTTATAAGAGACTGCAAGGCAAGAGCTTAAGCTTTAGGTGGCTGGAAGAGTAGGACAAGCAGGTCCTGGAGCCTGGGATGGCCTGCCTCACAGGCACAGGCAGCTGCTGGGATAGAGCCTGGTCTATGGGTACACCAATCCTGCTGCCCTGTTTCTCTGCAGGGGGTGAGTAAAGTTAGAAGGGTTCCCAGTGTCTCCTGCCTTCTGCCTTCAAAGAAATCTATAGAGTCCAAACTACATGCTCCTGGTCTGCCCAAATAAGCCCTTAAGAGGATGGAAATTGGACTAGTTCCCTGCTGCCTCCCTCTAGCGTCCTCCTCCTCGCACTCGTGCTCGCTCTCTCTCTCTCTCTCTCTCTCTCTCTCTCTCTCTCTCTCGGCAGACCTAGCTGGTGCTCACTGGGCTTGAGCAAGTACCTTTAGGATACTGTTCTCAGTAGTGTGACCCTTTGTGCCGGGTAGTAAATGATCCCACTGTACATGGACACTCAAGGAAAGGTGAACTGACACCCCAGCAAGTTCCTGCTCCTGCATGAGGGACAGGAGCCACGAGATGGCTTGAGGTTTTACTTATTCTGGAAATGTTTATAAAGATCTCATTCTCCCTGTGTCTTGGTTTATGTGCAGCAGAAAGGTTATTCTTGTGTCCTCTGAAACCTCCCTGAAGGCTGGTTGACAATCTTCTGTTGATCTAGATGCCCGTGTGGGCAGCTTAGACTACAGGTTCTTCTGCTCCTGGCAAAGCCATCAACTCCACTTTCTCAGAAAGTAGCATGGCTGTCTTTTGGTACTAGGGACTGAAGTACCCAGAGATGCTTTACCACATCCCCACTCCTTTATTTTATTTTTAATATTTTTTTTTTTAGCTGTAGTTGGAACACAATACCTTTATTTTATTTATTTATTTTTATGTGGTGCTGAGGATTGAACCCAGGATCTCACATGTGAGAGGCAAATGCTCTGCCGCTGAGCCACAACCCCAGCCCACCTTTTTATTTTTTGAGACAGGGTTTCACTAAGTTGTTAAGGCTGACCTCAAACTTGGGATCCTCCTGCCTCAGCCTCCCAAGTGTAGAATTATAGGTGTGTACCACCATGGCTAGATGTGGTAGTTTTAATAATAGAAGGCCAGCCCCAAGGAGCTGCCTCCTGGCTCCTTGTTTCTTCTTGTTGAAGGTCCCAGGCAACAAAACCTTCTGGGGCCCCAGCCTCTTGACTTCTTGTCTTTGCTCTGTAACTCTTTTGGGTTGGGACTATACAGGTGCATTCACCAGCATGCATAAAGGACCTAATAATAATAAGGCTCTATTACCACATCAAATTATTTAATTATTTATCATTTAAAAGGTCCAAGCTGAGCAACTGAAGGTTTTATATTCCAGGGTGATGGAGAATTGGAGCCTTCCCCTGAGAAGGCCTCTGCTCACATTTCCTGCAGGTCACCCTGGCCCACTTGCCCACTACCCAGAACCAGGTTTCTGAGAAGCCCATGTGGATGGTATCTGGGGTTATATGGTATAAATAGTCCTAGATCCTGAGACCAAGGGGCAACTTGTTGGTGTCTGTCTGGTGGCCAGAAGTTACAGTGCACACTGGTGACAGTCCTAGAGCTTAGAGATCAGGCAGTGGGTTACAGGAGACTACCCGGCTCCCGGTATCTTCGATCTTTTTGCTTCCACAACAAAAGCAAGAAGGGGGTGAATGCTCCCGCCAGAAATGGCTCCGCTCCTCCCAAAGCTGCACTGTACTGTACCCAAGACACAAGATTATCCTGGCCCTTTATGACCTAGTCTGGTCATCTGGGTTATACCTGCATACTCATACACCTGTTCCCTGCATGTTCTCCTAACCTGCCCCTCATCCCTTTGCACTTGTATCCACTAGCCAAAGCTCCTGTGCAGGCCCCATACTGGACTGGGTTGAGAATTCAGAGGGATAGTTCAAAAGGGCAACTGCAGGCAAGAGAGGCAAGCAATGAAAGGACCCCTGACATGAACCCCAGTCAGTCCAACTGTTGTCCCCTGGTAATAAGAATCCCTCAGTCCCTGCTTGCCTGGGACCAGGGCACAGGCCCCTACCACTGGCTGATAGGGTCGTCTGTGACACTGGATAGTCAATGAGAGGATAGCTTTTTGGTTATGGAAATGGAAGTCAAGTCTTTAAGACTTTAAGGAAGTCAGGGCTGGAGCCCAGCCTTTGTTCCCAAGCTTGCCACAGTGGGGCACTTGATATCCAAGATCTTAAGCCAAGCACTAAACGCTGATCTTGCCTATAGGACATGGCCTGCTCCTACATTCACCCATTGCTGACCCTTTCCTTTTCTCTCTTCTTAAAAAACATCTTGGGCTGGGTGCAGTGGTACACATCTGTAACCCCAGCAACTCCCAAGTCTGGGCAGTAGGATCTCAAGTTTGAGGCTAGCCTCAGCAGCTTAGTGAGGCACTAAGCAACTTTGTAAAAATCTGTCTCAAGGGCTGGTGAGATGGCTCAAAAAAAGATATGATTCGAAGATTTGCCATTTCTGGGCCCCACAGCCTGTGCTTTGAAGAACTGGGAGGCCCGCCTTAGGGCTTTTTCCTGGGATAGTCACACACACCCCACCCCACCCCACCCCACCCCGAGTGACTTGAAAAGGAAAACACAGGCCACTCCTACCTTCAGACTCCACCCTCTACCCACCCTCACCCTCCAGATGGCTCAGGGTAGGTCTGTCCTAAGCTAATTAAAGGGGGAAAACTCTTAAGGGCTCTGGGAAACCAATGCCTCAAGAGTCTAAGGGTTGTGTGGGCTCTCACCTGTCACAGTTGACAGCTCTCCAGTTTGAAGTCTGGGTTCTGTAGCTGCCTACCATTTCTAACCTCTGTCAGCATTGTCTGAGAATAATGAACTCAAAGTCCCTAGTTCCCCAGGTTTCTGAGACTGTGATGTGAAATAAACCCCAGCAAAAATAACCTTGGCTGAGCTGAAGAAGAAAAGCAATGGATAAAGCAGGACTAGGACATTTTGTTTCCCCAGTTCAGTTGCTAAGGTTCAGTAGTTCTGACAGGAGGGAAAAACACGACTGGCACCTTAGCCCAGTCCTTGGGGTTGGAGAGGTGGGTGTCCTGCGCCTATTGCCAGGGCAGTTCAGGGTTAGGTCATGCAAGGTGAAAGGCTTTCACCTTGGTCCTGGCTCTTGTGAGCACCTTAGTAAACAGGACCTCTCACAGAACAGGCTTGGCAGAATGAACTCTGGCCTTCTGGGAAGGCCTATGAGTGAATCAAGTAGGTTAGTTCTAGAACTGGCAGAGGAGTTATTACACAGACTCTGGAGCCCACTGTGTTCTGTTTCCCCTGCCATACAGGAATCAGGGAGGCTGAGGACATGGGCAGATCTTCCAGGCAGATGCAGATGACTCTCTGCTGGGGGCTTTCCTGTTGCAGTGACCGTAGGCCTGGAGTGCCCAGGCTACAGCGGGTTAGGGCTCTGCCTTGGTGTGGGAGAGGACTGCACTGTAGCTCCAGTCACCCCTATGTTCTTCCTGGTCCCTTTTCTTTTCCCAGTTGGGCCTGAGCAGGACTGGCTTGCCAGAGGCTTTAGGCTACAAAGGCCTGGACTCAGACCCTCCTGCCCTAACTTTGCCTGGTTGCCTCTCTACTGGAACAAGAGACAACCTCTCTAAAACAAAGTGCTCATCAGCCAAGTGACTAATGATGTTACCTATCTATCTCGGGATTCTTGTGAGGACTTAATTGGGGAATGTACCTTATGAAGCCTCAGAATAAACAGGTCGGCCTCTCCCTATGACCAGGCTTCCTGGTGGAGGTGGGTCATCTATCTCCCAGTCCAGACCACCTTTGCCTGTGTTGCTAAATGAGGCCAAATTAAAATGGATGGGTTAAACCTATGCCATGAAAGCAAGAGGAGGAAGGTCCTGGGAGAGGACCACTGATACAAGGGGAGGATTGGGAAAGTTCCCTGCTAAGCCAGCGCATTCTAGCTACGACACCAGCACCAGAGAGAAGCCGCCAAGAGGAGGTATAAAAATAGATACAAAACACAGAAATAGAACTGAAAGAAAACTGCCAAAAGGAATGCTCTACTTTAGAAGATTCATACATTCATAAGCTTTGCAAAACTTTGTAACTGCTTATGAGTTTGATGATGCCTGTTTTGAGGTTTTTAAAAAGTGACTATGGAATTGACTACCAGCCATTTAGAAGAGGTCCTACACAAAGTCAGCTGACAAGTAAAAGGTGTGTGTTGTGGGGGGTCCTTCTTGACCTGTGAATCTGATCAGCACTCAATTTCTAACACCCTTCTGAGGAAAGCAGAGTATCAAACTCAGGAGACCACCCCACGTGGTTCCAGCCATCTGTCCCACTTGACCAGACTTTCCTCCCTGCTTTAATGCTTTGTGTCACAGTGTAGTTTAGAGGCACATTCTGCAATGGTGTATTGCCAAGGTACAAAAAAACAGGGTTCCTGGTTATCCTTTCAGGGCTTAAAGCCCCATTTTAGGAGATTTTATTCCTATTCCTCCTATTTTTTAAACATATTTTTATTTTATGACTCTGCTGGGGGCTTTCCTGCTGCAGTGACCGTAGGCAATATTTTATTTATTTATTTTTATGTGGTGCTGAGGATCGAACCCAGTGCCTAATGTGTGGGAGACAAGTGCTGTACCACCACTGAGTCACAACCCCAGCCCCTCCTCTTACTCTTGAGTGATGAAATGCCTCCCCAAACTCCTGTGAGGTGCTTATCAACCACCTAGGGTTTGCCAATTCTGGCTCCCCAGGCACAGGGCTATTCTGTAATCTCCCTAGTACTCATTCCTGTGAGACTGAGTGTGTCCTTTGTCTGAAGGAAGAAAAATAGTTGATGAGCTACTCTTCCTCATGTACTGCACGTGTAGGAGCAAAAAGGCTGTTTAATGGCTTTTGCCAGCTGTGGCCCTCCCTTGGTCCTGGGACATTAACTTTACAAGGTCTAAGGTTTGCACAAGATCATTCTCACCCTCCCTTTCTCCCTCCAGTGTATGTGGTGGAAGACCAAAGAAGAGATGATGTGGGACCATCCACCTGCCTCACAGCTTGCTGGACTGCTCTCTGTTGCTGCTGCCTCTGGGACATGCTTACCTGATCAGCCCAGTCCTTCTGCCCTGACAGCTATGCCACCACCTCCGATGGGTGTGCCCACCCCGTCTCTTCTGATTGCTATGATAAGTGACTAGCTCCGCAGACACCTCTACCTTCCACACTATGGGATTCTAGATTAGTGAGGGTTGCTGCTGTTTAATTCAGTGACTTGATCTTTTTAATGTTCAAAATCCATTTCTTATTGATCTTTAACAAATGTGCTAAATGACTCTCCTTTTATTTTTTTGGCCAAAGGCTTAGTTATGAAATATATATATTTATAATTTTTAAATTATACATTCAGAGTAGTGATGAGATTTATTTAATTTAATACCACTGGATGATTTCTCTGCTAACACCCTGTAGTTTCAATAAATTTGTCCAAACCTCAGTTGTCTAAATTATTCCAAATAATTTAAGTATCTTGGGTCTGTGCTTCCTGAATTCTATTACCACATCTAACTATTCGTCTGCTCACTAAAGCTGGTAAAAATATGGATAACTTAATTAGTGGACATGGTAAGGAGCAGCTTTCATTTTTCATTCTGGCCACTTCACCAATAGTGTGGATGTTATGAGGAAGGCAGGCTCCCAGACCAGGTGTCCTTCTGCTTCCTGGTGCCGCTCTGACAGTCTCAGGCAGAAGCATTCACCAGTACAGTTCAGATTTGCTTCTGCCATGGTCTAGGAAAGGAGCCAGCCTCTTGGTAACTGTGGGCTGTCCCAAGCCTGCTCTCTAGAAGCCCAGGAACCCGCAGTCACGTAGATTGTTCCTGCTGTTCCCACCCACTGCTTCCCTCTACCCAGCCATGTCACTCATCTCACCTTGGCCACGGGGTGGCGCTGATCTGCCACAGAGTGAGTTCTACTGCAACAGCTGACAACTCCCTGCCAGCCTCTGCCTATTGCAATTAGAAGTAATACTGTGCCAATATACATGTAGTTATTAGTTCAAAGCCATATTTTGAACCATCTCTTTTGTTTTATGATGTAAATGCCCCCACGATGCCATGGCTCAGAAGCACACTATTAAGTAGTACTCCCCACCCCCAGAATGCAGCACACTCCTAACCTCAAGAGCATATGTTGTGGCCAAATGTAGAAGTATTAGGAAAGGATGTTTTTAATATATAATTTCTAGGTTTACTTAATTTAGATTTTAGTAATGACTGTATCTAACAACTGGCTTGTAACAAAATTTCTTAAGATTGGCACTGTTTCTCCTTAGCAGGTCCAACTTCAACACATCACTGCCCCTAAGCCTCTCTCTGGCTTCAGAATCATAGTGTCCACCTTAGATACTGGCCAAAGGAGATGGACTTAGAGGTACTGATTACTATTGAACTTTCTTTTGAAATGTTTGGGAGGAAGCAGGGAAAGGAATCTTGAGGCCAAGTGCCGCAGAGGAGCCATACTTAAGCTTCCTTCTCTGTGTGCTACACACAGGACCAGAAGTCAGGGGTCAAAGAACCAAAAGGGAAATGGGAAGAGGGCAAGATTCCACTCTGCAACAAGGGAAGGGCTTCAATGAGAAGGAGATGCCACTGCCCCCTCTTCTTTCTCATCCCTTGACGCAAGAAAAGCAGACAGCAGAGTAGGACAGAAGCTTTTTATTGGTCTGACCAGCTTGCCAAGTGGCAGGATCAGGCAGTGCTTCCCTATCTGCCCTGGCTCCCATCTTCCCTCTCCTGGGAGTTCATGGCTCACCTGCGGAGGGAAGAGTGTTCTGGACAGAAGTGGCAGGCAGAGCCAGGGGAAAGTTAAAGGGGTGGGACCTAAAAGGGGTTTGAGACAATACAGAAAATGTGGGGTTGCTAAGCCATCCAGATAAACATGTCCATCCAGGGAGAGGGAAGCAGTTACCCTGCAAAGGCCCCTCCACCCTTGCCAGGAGGGGAGGTGTCAAGAGGAAGAGCTTCCCCCTAGAGGCTCCTACTGTGCCCTTCGCGCCATCAGCATCTCCCGGATGTTGTCCTCAGCTTCCTTAACACTCCGCTCCAGGTAGGACTTTTTCTGCTGCAATATGAGAAAGAAGGGTTAGGATCAGGGTGAACAGGCCAGGTTGGCAGATGCAGCTTTTATGCCCATAGGTTATGTCATCTCCTGTAATCAGTTCCAGGAGCATACTATCTACTGGAAGCAAGGTGTACCCACAGTGCTCCTGTCACCTGCCACCCACAGGTAGATCCCTGGGCAAGGAGAGGCAGTGGCCTGGAAGAGGAAGCAGAAATGCTCTGTGGAGGGCAGGCAGCTGAATTCTTCTTCCAGAAGGAAGTGGGCTCTAAAAATGGGCATCTTGATACATGAAGTTATACCAGACAAAGGCCAGGAAATTCCAGGACGAAGCTCCTGCCCACTAACAGACTGTCTCCTCTCAAGGTTTTCCATGGCTCAGGCCAGGAGCCCATAGCACGCCAGTGCCACAAAGCGGACAGCGTACATTGGTCTGTCCAGTGGCCTTAGGCTGCTGTGAGTGCAGGGAGTCAGATCACAGTCTCACTGAGGCAGATGAGTCAGGGTGGAATCTGCTTTTCTAATGAAATTGCTGCCGCCAGGAATCCAGGACAGTGACACACCGACAAAAGCAGAGACCTTTTGGAAGTTTACCTCCTGCCCCATCTGGGTCCTAAATTAAAAGTCTCAACTTAGACAAAGAAATTTAATTCCTTTTAGAAGCTACATCTGGACCACTATTACAAAAGGTTAGTCAAAGGAAATGATGTGTGTACATTATTTGCCCTGTGCTCACCCCAGAAGTATGGTGGCTTTACCACACTGCTCCCTCCCTTGAGGACACAGTTGTGGCTGTATCCCTACCTAGCAAACATGAAATGAAGTCTTTTTTTTTGAAGGAATAAGATTCATGTTCTGAAGGAATACTCAAAATTATGCCCTCCCACAGTGCATGCGACTGAGCCAGGCTGGAGGCAGTAATGTCTGCTCCAGGCAGCCCACGGGCCATCAATGCCCTCCTCAGCCCTTCTCCATTCATCCAAGTACCTAAAAATGACCTAGGGAAACCTGGGAAAGGCTGGGGCAGAAGGCAGGCAGCCACACATCACTACTTCAAGTGGCTCCACAGGCCCTGCTTAAAAACTGGTTGCCACTGCTGACATGGGTAAATCTAAACAATCTATTCCTCACTGCCTTTACCAGTAAACCTATCGGGTGCCTGGTGCACATGTCCCCATGTCTAACTTCTTCCACTCTGTCTAGATGTTTATTATATGATACATTCTGAGGCTTTTGCCTATAGGAGCCAAATGTCACAGGAAAGGCAAATCTTCATTGGTTTTGTGCGAAACTCTGACTCCTGCTTGTCCTTCCTAACTTCAAAATTTCTTTACTGCCAATTTGTGCGTACTTCCTTGTAATATAACAGGGGCTCTATAAAACTCACTGTGACTATGATAACAATTCAGTGACCACAAATGTATACTGTTGCTAAGGAATTTTATTTAATTACATTGCTAAACATGATATAGTTCTATCATCATGATAGCAGAGTGGGAACTTGAACTTCCTTTGATAAACAACCCTTAGACTTGTGAGTTAAAAAGAGGCACATCTTAATAACTCCTGACACACTGCTAAAGAATGTTCGCACTGGGTATTGTACAGAGGGGGACAGCAACCAGAGTGAGCAGCATACACCACCCTGGGCATCTTTAGCACATCTGAAAGTTAAGGGATGAGCTGGCAGAGGAAGCAGGATTTTCCCCTGCCATGGCCAGTGCGCAGGAACTGAAGTCTGCTGCATTCAATCCTGACCAGCTTGCAGTCACATCTGGCAAAACCATAAACCTGGAACATCATCAAGGCCTGTGTGCCCTACTGCCAGACCTCTGGTCAAATTCAGGTTTTATAATTCTCAGCTTTTAAAACGGTTTGTCCCATAACCTCTCTTCTTTTTGTCTTCCATTTTCATGAATTTTACCACCTGAAAATCGTAAGGTCTTCAAGTTTCAAACATTAATGCACATGATGCTTATCAATCTTTAATTAGTTTACATAAACTTAAATTCTTTTAAAAAATTAATTCCAACAGATGGGGCAGCCCTAGCACAGTGGGACACATTTTCCAACTATTTCAATGTTCCTAACACATTCTCAAGCAGATCTAAGTCAAACCCAAACCTAAGAAAGGAGGTTGGACCATATTTCACAAACAGAACTAATTTCTGGTACCTGTGAACATAACCTTACTGGAAAGAGGGTCTTTGCACATACAACCAAGTTAAATCAAGGTCATACTGGATTACAGAAGACCCTAAACCCAATGTTTAATGTCCTTACAAGAAGGCCACGTGAAGGCAGGTATGAAGAGAAAGAGAACACCACACGATGAAGGTAGGGACTGGAGTGACTGATCTACAAGAAAGCTAGAAGAGGCAAGGAAGGATTGTCCCCTAAATCTTTTGGAAGGAGCATGGCCCTATAATATCTTGATTTTGGACTCCAGGCCTCTAGAACTGTGAGAGAATAAATTTCTGTTGCTTTGCGCCACCAGTTTGTGTTAATAGGAAGCCATGAAAAGACTGCCCCCAGAGACAGTTTATCCCAAAGCTCTTCTGTAAGCCCCACTGAAATGCAGAGACCTGGGTAAATGTCCCTAAGAGTATACATGGCAGGATCATACTTATCCCAAAAATAAATGCCAGAATTACCAAATATAAATGTTATCAGAGGAAATGAAGAAAATTAAGGAGCCAGTGATTAAATTAACCTTTATCTTCCTTGAATCTCCATAGCTTATTTATGACACTATTAGTCAAGTCAGAAATTCTGTGAAATGCCGTCTTCATTTCTGTAAATGACAGCTCCATTTGTGCAACTGCTCTAGACAAGATCATTTTACATCATCCTTGAATCTTTCACACCCAACATTCAACCAAGCAACAAAACCTATTAGCTGAGTCTTAAAATGTCTCCAGAATCTGACCTTAAAGTTTAGCTTCCTAGGAAGTTTCCTTTTTTCTGCTCTTTGCCCTTCAGTTCCTTTTCCACTGTGACCAGTCATCTCTTAACACTTAAAAGCCCTTCAGTGGCTTCCCATCTTAAGCATAAAAGGCAAAGCTCTGTCATTTGGGGGCTGCTAAAACAAAATACCATAGACTGAGTGGCTTATAAACAACAGAAATTTATTGCTTACAGTTCTGAAGGCTGGATGTCCAATACCAAGAATGATTCAGTACTAGTGAGGGCCTGCCTTCTGGTTCAGATAGTGCCTTCTCACTGGATCCTCACATAGTGGGAAGGCAAACGAGCTCCCCTGGCCTCTTCTTATAAGGGCACTAATCCTATTCAAAGGACTCCACCCTCATGATCAAATCACCTCCCCAATGTGCCATCTCCTAACATCACCACAGATTAGGTTTCAACATATGAATCTGGTGATAGGGGGTAGGGAGAATACAAACATTCAGATTTCCTGCTTTTCAACTGTGGGAAAGCCATGCATGGTCTTGCTCTCGACTAAGTCTCTAACTTTTGACACCTCTCCCCTCACTGCTTCGGCTCCAGCCACACTGGCCTCTGTGCTGTTCCTCCAGCCTACCAGGTTTATGTTTCTGACAGGTGTCTGCCCTTTGCTACTCTCTCTGTGTAGGAAACTGCTTCCCCAGATACCCATCAACCTTTATTTGCTCCCTCAATTCCTTCAGGGCTTTCTCAAGTGCAGCCTTATCTGAAAGACCCTCTTGATTACATGCCATCCCATATTCCCTAGTCTCCTTATCCAGATTTCTCTCAGTAGCACTTATCACTACCTAAAATGATATTTGTTGGCTTCCATAATGAGAAAGGTCCACAAGGGAAGGACTTTTTGGTTTCATGATACACTTCTACTGTCTAGAAGAATGGCTGGTACACAACAGAAACTTGTCCCTTACTAAATATAGTGCATTATTATGGGAATATGATGTCTAAAGATTTAACTTGGACACACATTGATATTTTCCTCCTAATTAAATAAATGAGGAACGTGTACCTGAGGAAGCAAAGACAGAAACTGACCATCCTTCTTTGTAATGGTCTTTGGGTTTTGGCATTGCCCTCTTAACCTCTTGCCCCCCAGATTTTATATAATATATATATATATATATATATATATATATATATATATATATANGAAAATATATATATATATATATATATATATATATATATGACTCAATCTCACTGATCCCAGGGGGAACATCTCTACTCAAAAGAATAGGCCCTGAGGGTCAGGTTCTTAGGCTTTAGTAGGTGGTCTTGGAAAACTACAAAACAAACCATCTCAATTCCCCACGTCCTGAACTCTGAAATCCTTAACAGCTTCACTTGGAGTTGGCTTCAGGGCTGCTATAAGCCGTACAGGGACAACAACTCTTTTATAAGCTCCAGGGCACAAGTGGAGCTCACACCTTCACCAGCAGTCCTAGAAAGGCCTGTGCAGTTCTCGCTACAGTCTCTTTCTGTGCAATCTCCCTCAGAACCCTGTACCTAGGAAATTCTACAGTGACAACAAACCACAAAGCTCTGGGTGTAGCGACATTCTTGTGAGGCCTTGTCCTGATGAGAAATTCTGAGATTTCCTGTGGGGCTCAGCATCACCAGGGGAAGTGACATTGCTCGAGTCATTGCTCATCAACCTGAGGTTCTTTTTCTGGGAGACAGACTGAGGGGCTGGCATTTCATACTCATCCCCTTTCAAAGGGAAGAAGCTCAAGTCCCTAGAATTTTCCTGATATTACACAATTTCTCAAATAGACTCCTGAGGTAATGCATCTTGTGGTGCTGTATCTATAGACTTTTTTCTTTTCTTAGGAACTTTGTCTCCAAGCTCTCCTTCTCTAAATTATGATTATTCTCCTGTCTGTCATGCCTTAGGATATAAAAGTTTTTCCTCTCTGATTCTCTATTTTTCCATTTATAAAATGAGAATTCAGACAATATCAGTGTGTCCTGCTCTTTCCCCAATTTTTCTTTAGTCACAGAATCCTTTCTTCTAATGAACTCTTGTCTTAAAGACTAAACAAATAAAACAAGTAAAATGGAGCTCAGAGGAAAAGGGAGACATGGTGAACCAAAGTAGCTCTTCTGGCTGGCCCCCCACCTCCAATCCAAGCTACAGGCGCAACACACAAGGCAGTCTTAGGTTTTCTGTCTTTGGTGATCTGTGACAGAGATTTTCTGCTTTGAGTCTCGCCTACCATGGCCACATACTTCTCCCTTGTGTTGACTCCAAGCTTCCAGCTTCTGTAGACCCCTGCCAACTTTAATTAAAAAAACAACAACAACAACAAAAAAATGAAGTAAGGGCTACCTTCTCACTGCCTCTCCCATGATTTCCAAATCAAAAGCCCAAGAGCCCCACTGACTGTCTTCTCTGTCACAGAACTGTAGTGGTTGGAAGGTGCCAGCTGCCTGTCATGGGAGAGTTTAGCAAGAGGCCAAGAACTCACTGGGGGTTGTAGAGGCCTGTCTTGGCAAACAGGAAGCAAAACGAGGAAGGCTGGTGGAGCAAAAGGGAAAAGAGAAAAAAAGAAAGGCGACAAGGCACAAGCAGAGAAATCAGAAAGGGAAATGAAGGGAGAGGAGGGATTGTGGTCACCAGGAGCAGGGTAGAGCTCTGGCAGAATAAGTGCTCCCATGACCTAAACAGGTGAGGAGCACTCAGCAGAGAGAAAGCAGGTGAAGCCTGACCCCAGATTTGATGCTAAGAGAGCTCAGGTCACAACCATCTGTGAACTCACCAGGTACATCTACTTTACTACTTGAGGCCACCCTAGGCTCTATGCTAACTGCTGAACTATAGTGCTGGGAGACAAGCTCAAAGAAAGACAAAGCAAGCTTAGACATGGAGCAAAAGACTAAAGAGAAAGCTCAGTCCCTGAATCTTCTAGAAATTCTTTTAGAAATACCATTCATATTTTTCCTTATTTTTCTCCCAGGTGTGGTTGACCTGCCAAGAGACTGATACTGCTACTGTGTGGTATCAGACTCCCAGATCCTTTCTGTGATCAACCTCCAACTCAAATCTGCCATGACTGCCACAGTCTTGCTGGGCACAATTCAGGAGCCACTTGTCAAAAGAAACAAACTTTATTTTTAGAACACACACACCACACCACACAGCTCCTCAGGAAAACCCTCAGAGCCCAACTGCCACCACCGGCTTCCCACAAGCCTCTCAACCTCCCCCACTCCTCCTGCTCTTGAGGCCAATTGGCTGGGAAACAGCTCAATGAGCATCACCGCAGAGGAGCCAATCAGTTGGCAGCTAGAAGTTTGCTGGGGCCGCTATGAGCCAATCATCAGCTGGCAGCTGGAAGTTTGCTGGGGCCCCTTCAGCTGTGGCTCTCAACACATGACAAACCTCTACTACACAGTAGAGCACATTAAAGCAGACAGACACACTGGGGTGACAGGGTAATCTTACTTCTTCCAAACCACAGAGGTAAGCCACTTGGTCTCCCTATAATTTAGGTGACCTCTACTTACTGCTATTCTCCCTAACACTAGAACCCCATTTGAGTCCCAGGCCTCTGACAATCAAGGAAGACAAAGAAGAAAGATCGATCATAGCTAAGTGTAGGGCCAGGAATGGCAACTGTTCCAATGTATGTGGCACTGATGAGACTTCATCCAAAGAATCACTGCACTTGGGAGTACCAAGCTGAAAAGCAATGATGACAATTCAGTAAATCATGTCAAGAGATAGCATTGAAGTAGGTCAGGATATTTGGTTCAGTAGATTAAGGGTAGAAGGAACATGATCACTACCTTATATATCTAAAGCAATGGCTCTTTAAAGTGTGATTAATATACCAGAAGCATCAGCATCACCCAAGAACTTGTCAGAAATGTACATTCTTGAGCCCCAACTCAGACCCACTGAATAAGAAACTCTGGGTGGAGTCCAGCAATCTGTTTTTACAGCCTTCCAGGTGCTTCTGAGGCACACTAAAGTAAGAAAGCCACTGCTCTAAATCAGAAGTCAGCAAATTTTTTCTATGAAGAGCCAGATAATAAATATTTCAGTCTTTGTGGAGCTGTGTGACTACTCACCTCTGCCACTGTAGCACAAAACCAACCATAGACTATGTGCAAATCAATGGGTATGGCATCAGTAATGGACACAACTGTGCTTCCAGACCACAAAAACAGGTAGCAGGCTGGATCTGGCCAGCAGCCTATAATTTACCAATCTCTCTTCTTAAAAAAAGATGGAGTTTTAAGGGTAGAATTGAGTACAACCAGTAGAGATTTCAGAGACTTTAAATTGTCAATGCAAGTTATCTAATAAAAGCGTAAGTTTCCATTCATTCAGCTCGCTGTCAAACCATCTCTCACTCTTTTTCCTTCAACAACCCTGGTTCTTGAAATTCACAGCATCATGCACGCCCAGATAATTCCCCCTCCAATAGGCTGGTTTTTATCCCTTCTTCATCAATGGCTCGTCTTCCTCCATACCACTGATTATACAATGAAAGTTAACTTCCACTAGAATGCACATGATCCATCCAATACATGACCTCTTCTTCCCTCACAATTTTTACTTTACACCACTTCAGCCACCCAGTCCAAATCACATAGATCTTGTCAATAATACCAGTAATTGCACTACCTTTCAAATTTCAATTTCACCACCACTACCTCATATTCTTTCAGTCACTTCTATCCAATACTTTTCACCCAGCATTTCTTTAGCTTCATCACTCAACAAGTTTCTCACTGTTCATTATATTTTCACAGCCTTTTTCCCTCTTACACAGATTAGCTTCCATGGTCCATCATTTATATTTATTCTCCTTGTATATACCATATCTCTTTTGCTGCCCCCCCCCCCCACATCTGTTGCACTTACCCTGGCAAAATTTAACCTGGTGTTGACCAGGTTAAACCCAACCACCCACACAGTCCATGCCTATACCTAACAGCAGAATGTTGCTGAAAGAACACACTTAACTGTGACAAATGGTCTTGCTTAAAATTCAGGGCCATGAATATCAAACAGGCACTTAACACTGTCAGATATGTTCACTGTCTGCTCTCCAAAACAACAATTTCAAAATTTGTCTTGTCTCCTCAAATCTCCTATACCAGCTAAGAAAATAAAAGCAATCAGTCACTCTTCTTCCCACTACTAAATCTACTAACTGACTATGCTTATATACAGAGTCTCCTTTCCTTATTGTTGAAATGTACTGTGTCCTTGTGTTTTTAAAGGAATCAAAACAATTAGATGTTTTGATTAGAATCAAAAACCATCTTCAATTTAGATGGTGATTCCATCCCTATGTGCCTTCTCAAAAATTTAACTCCCAAAGTTATCCTTTCTTCTTAGTCTTTATTTCTTTCTCTGCAAGATCCTTCTTGGTGAGGCAAACCATTACAAATTCCTCTTGACCTGACAGCCCCTTTTTCTCCCCTCCTCTTCGTAGCAAAACCTTTTTATTTATTTATTTGTTTGTTGGTTGGTTGGTTGGTTGGTTGTTGACAGACCTATATTTTATCTATTTATGCGTTGCTGAGAACCGAACTCAGTGCCTCACACATGCCAGGCAAGTGCACTAACGCTGAGCCCCAGCCCCAGCCCTTTAGCAAAGCTTTTTGAGCCAACTGTTTTTAATAGCTGCCTCCACTTCTACTTGCTCCTCAGCCCTCTCCAACCATGATTCCACCTGGCATACTAAACTAACTATAGTCCAGGCCCAGTGACCTTTATGTTGCCCAAAGCATGGGCCACTTCTCTATTATTATCTAACTTGATCTCTTGACAGTATTAAAAAAGAGAGAGAGAGAGAGAGAAGAGAAAGACTTTGTTAAGTCTCAGGGACAAAACCCAGGGTTTCATGCATGCTAGGCAAGCACTCTATCATTAAGCTACACCTTCAGCTCTTTTTTATTTTTTGAGACAAGAGTCTCACTAAGTTGCCCAGGCTGACATCAAACTTGCAATCCTCCTGCCTCAGCCTCCAGAGTAGGCTGGGATTACAGGTATGCATGCCTCTACACAATCCTTGAAATATCTCCTTCTCTTAGTTTTCATAGCACCACATCGCACTTTCTTCCTACAGAAAGTTCCCCTTGCCTACTAATAGCTCCTCCTCTGCTCAAATTCCAATGCTGGTACTTTCTAGGAAGCTGATCTGGAACTCCTTTCTTTCAGGGACACCTCTTGGACATGCTCAGTCATCTCATACCTTTGAAAACCATTATGACTCCCAAATTTATATCTCCAACCCTCCAACATGTTTAAAACACACACAACTGATTTACAATCACCTCACTCCCTTCCCATTTCCCCCATCTCAGTGAATGGCACTCATCCAACTGCTTAATTTAAAATACAAAAAAGATCACGTTCAAAATGCTTGAAAAACTAGGGAAAACAGGAACATACCCCAACATTGTAAAGGCAATCTATGCTAAACCCCAGGCCAACATCATTCTAAATGGAGAAAAATTGAAAGCATTCCCTCTAAAAACTGGAACAAGACAGGGATGCCCTCTGTCACCACTTCTATTCAACCTCATTCTTGAAACTCTAGCCAGAGCAATCAGACAGACAAAAGAAATTAAAGGGATAAGGATAGGGAGAAAAGGACTCAAATTATCACTATGTGCAGACAATATGATTCTATACCTAGAAGACCCAAAACATTCCACCAGAAATCTCCTAGAACTAATAAATGAATTCAGCATCTCTAGCAGTTAGAGAAATGCAAATCAAAACTACTCTAAGATTTCATCTCACTCCAGTCAGAATGGCAGCAATTAAGAACACAACAATAAGTGTTGGTGAGGATGTGGGGGAAAAGACACGCTGGTGGGACTGCAAACAGGTGCAGCCCATCTGGAAAGCAGTATGGAGGAAATTCCTTGGAAAACTTGGAATGGAACCACAAAGTAGCAAAGTAGCTAGATACAAAATCAACACCCATAAATCAAAGGCATTTCTGTACATCAGTGACAAATCCACTGAAAGTGAAACTAGGAAAACCACCCCATTTACAGAAGCCTCAAAAAAAGTAAAATACTTGGGAATAAATTTAAAGAGATGGAAGACCTCTACAATGAAAACTACAACACACTAAAGAAAGAAATTAAAGAAGATCTTAGAAGATGGAAAGATCTACCTTGTTCTTGGATAGGCAAATTAATATTGTCAAAATGACCACACTACCAAAAGCACTATACAGATTCAATGCAATCTCAATCAAAATCCCAATGGCATTCCTTACAGAAATAGGGCAATTATGAAATCATCTGGAAAAATAAGAGACCCAGATTAGCCAAAGCAATCCTTAGCAAGAAGAATGAAGCTGGTGGCAATACTATTCCAGACCTAAAACTATACTACAGAGCAATAGTAACTAAAACAGCATGGTAATGGCACCAAAATAGACCTGTAAACCAGTGGTACAGACTAGAGGACACAGAGTCTAACCCACATAACTTCAGTTATCTTATATTAAGGTGCCAAAAACGTACATTGGAGAAAAGATAGCCTCTTCAACAAATGGTGCTGGGAAAACTGGAAATCCACATGTAACAAAATGAAATTAAACCTCTATCTCTCACCATGCACAAAACTCTCAAAGTGGATCAAGGTCTTAGGAATTAAACCAGAGACCTTGCACCTAATGGAAGAAAAAGTAGGCCCAAATTTCCATCATGTCAGATTAGGCCCCAATTTTCTTAAAAAAACTCCTGTAGTGCAAGAATTAAAACCAAGAATCAATAAATGGGGTGGATTCAAACTAAAAAGCTTCTTCTCAGCAAGAGAAACAATAATGAGGTGAATAGAGAGCCTACAGAATGGGAGCAAATCTTTACCACAAACACATCGGATAGAGCACTAATCTCTAGGACTTATAAAGCACTCAAAAACCAAAAACACCAAAAAAGCAAATAACCCAATCAATAAATGGGCCAAGGACCTGAACAGACACTTCTCAGAAGAGGATATACAATCAACCAACAAACATATGAAGAAACGTTCAACATCTCTAAGCTGTTAGAGAAATGCAAATCAAAACTACTCTAAGATTTCATCTCACTCCAGTTAGAATGGCAGCAATTAAGAACACAACAATAAGTGTTAGTGGGATATGGGGGAAAATGCACACTGGTGGGACTGCAAACAGGTGAAGCCCATCTGGAAAGCAGTATGGAGGAAATTCCTTGGAAAACTTGGAATGGAACCACCATTTGACCCAGCTATCCCACTCCTTGGTTTATACACAAAGGACTTAAAAACAGCATACTACAGGGATACAGCCGCATCACTATTTATAGCAGCACAATTCACAACAGCTGAATCATGGAACCAACTAGATACCCTTCAGTAGATGAATGGATATGATATATACACAATCGAACATTATTCAGCATTAAAGAGAATAAAATCATGGCATTTGCAGGTAAATGGATGGAGTTGGAGAATATAATGCTAAGTGAAGCAAGCCAATCCCCCAAAAAACAAAGGCCAAATGTTTTCTTTGATATGAAGATGCAGATGCATAATGGTGATTGGCATGGGGGGGGGGTATGGAGGGGCATGGGAGGAATGGAGGACCTTTGTAGGGCAAAGAGGAGGGAGGGGAGAGGAGGGGGTAAGGGAGTAGAAATGATGGTGGAATGAATTAGACATCATTACCTTAAGTATAAGACATGAATGGTGTGTAAATACTTCGTGTACAATCAGCGTCTTGAAAAATTGTGCTCTATATGTGTAATATGAAATGGACTGCATTCTGCCATCATGTATAACAAATCAGAATAAATAAAAATAAATAAATAAATAGCCAACAACAACAACAACAAAAATAAACACAAAAAGAGCTGGTCATGGTGGTACATACTTGTAATTCAAGCAACTCAGGATTCTGAGCCAAGAAGATTGCAAGTTCAAGACCAGCCTCAGCATCTTAAAGAGGCCCTAAGCAACTTGAGCAAGACCCTGTCTCTAAATAAAAATATAAACAAGGGTTGGGGGTGTGGTTCAGTGGTTAAGTACCCCTGGGTTCAATTCCTGGTACCAAATAAATAAATAGGACTGGAGATATGGCTCGGTGGTTAAGAGCCTCTGGATTTAATCCCCAGTACCAAAAGTTACCAAAAAAAAAAAACCAGGAGCTATCCCTGATTTCCTTCCCCCGACCCAAACTCTATCTCCCTCACCAGCAAATATTAATTTACTTCTAATATATCATTAGCAACTCATACTAATTTACTTCCAATGTATTCCCAAACCATACTCTTCTTTCTAACTCCATTACTACCATCCTAGTCCAAACTCCATTATGTCTTATTTTGGAAATCTGTCATGGCTACCTTAACATGCAAATCAGGTTAATCTCTCGGCTTAAACCCTCTGCTAGCTGGGCACAGTGGCGCATGCCTGTAATCCCAGCAGCTCAGGGGGCTGAGACAGGAGGATCGCAAGTTCAAAGCCAGCCTCAGCAATTCAGTGAGGTGCTAAGAGACCCTGTCTCTAAATAAAATACAAAATAGGGCTGAGGATGTGGCTCAGTGTTCAAGTGCCCCCGAGTTCAATCCATGATACAAAACAAAACAAAACATGCTGGCTTCCCTGTCCCACTTAGAATAAAATCCAAACTTCTTAACCTGGCCAGTAAGACTGTACATGATCTGGTCCCTGTCAACCACATTGCCACATTCCCCTCTCATTTGCTTAAATAACTCCACCCAACTTATTCCTATCTTAAGACATTTTACTACATATACCTTCCACCTGGAATGTTCTTCTTCAAGATACTTTTAAGAGGCTAGCTGCTTCTTTTTATTTTATTGGCTGAAATTTCACCCTGATAAGGCCTTTCCTGAAGGCTCAAATAAAAGCAGTTACCATTTACTCTCTAAAATACCATCTTCACTATAAGAGAGTATCTTGCTTAGTTCTTGTTTGCATCTCAGTGTAAGTTCCATAAAACTAGGGAATCTTGTCTGATTTGATTAATGCTTCACTAGCACAGAATTCATTATACCAACATTTACTGAACATCCAAAATTATGTTTCAGAGAAGTTTTGGATGCTCTAATGTGCATGAGGACTGGGATTAGAGCAGTGAACAAGTTACCCCCATGTTCACTATCAAAGGACACATGGACATTGAACTAAATAAGGGGTCTGAGGGAAAGCACAATGTAATGGAAGAAACACCTGATATAATCAAAGAAACCACAGAGGCACTTTTGAACTTGGACCTGAAGGATGAGAAAGAATTAACTAAGTGGAGAGGTTCAAGTTGGAAGAAAAGGAGCAATTCCAGAGTAATGGAGCAGCATGTACAAAAGGTCAAAATGGTACATGGCATGTTTGGGGAATTAAATGATGGTTAGTAAAATTGAAGTGTGGAGAAAGAATGAATGAGTAGAGGGATGAGGCTAATAAGACTTAGTCAAATCATGCAACTGTCTC
>NW_026000026.1:71528783-71534264 GCF_001458135.2 Marmota marmota marmota
TCCCAAATTCATGCAAACATGTGCTCCCCCCCCCCGCCCCCTGTACTCAAGGGCACTTAACCACAGCTATATCCACAGCCCTTTTGTATCTTTTATTTTGAGCCGAGGTCTCGATAAGTTGCTGAGGCTGGCTTTGAATTCACAATCCTCCTGCCTCAGCCTCCTAAATTGCTAAAATTACAGGTATGTGCCACCATATCCAGCTTACTCCCACATTTTTTTATTGGTGCATTATAAAGGCATTCATGCAGGATCTCAACATATTAAATCTTGGTGTTTAATAGGCAATAGAAAGTCACTAGGTTTTAAGCAAAAGTAACAAAAAAATCAAATCTCCATCGAAAGAGTCTCACTCTGGCTGAAGCATAATAAATTAGAACACTGCTTCCACAGAGTGCTCTATGAGTCATGAAGAGGTAGTAGATGGTAGTCAAGATACTGATCCCTGTGGCCCCTGGAGCAGCTGCCTCCAACTCTGAGTACTCTTGCCCAGTTACCCCAGGGAATCGTGCAAATACAATTTTCTGGGTGCTATGATGTAAAAAAGATTAAGAAGGACTGGGTTAGAGACTACAAGTGTTGAGTACTGGAAAACAATTAGGAGGCCAATGCAAAACAGTATTTGGAAAAAAGAGTACGGTGGTTACAGTGGAAATGGAAAAAAAGCAGATTTAAGAAATAACCTTCATTAGGGATCAGAAATTGGGGGGAGGGGTACAATGTCAAGAACGACCTCCTAGCTGGGCACAGTGGCACAAGCCTGTAATCCCAGATACTCAGGAGGCTGAGGCAGAAGGATCTCAAATTCGAGGCCAGCATATGCTCTTAACAGATCCTGACTCAAAATATATGAAAGGCTGGGAATGTAGCTCAATGATAAAGAATTCCTGAGTTCAAGCCTCTGAATTGCGAAAAGAATGATCTACCAATGTGCCTTGCTTGGGCTTGCACACTGGCTGAGTGTTGTCTTTCACCAAGATAAGGAATCCAGGATCCACTGAAACATGGACCAAGTTTAAAAGGGAGTATTATGAGTTTTGTTTGCACCCTACTAAATTCAAGTTTACGTAAAAAGAAGAATAGATTGGCTCTGAAGTCCACAGAAGCAATCTGGGCTAGAGATACAATTTTGCATAAGAGTAGGACCTGAAGTTGTAAGAATAGATGAAATTCATAGAATAAGAGGACTCAGCCTTAAAAACTGTAAGGCTGGAAGGAAGAAGAGGAACTAGCAAATAATACTAACAAGGAGAAAAACTGTGTCAAAGATACCAGGAGATGAGTAGTTCAGAAAAAAGGATGCAACAGCTAGAGATCACTAGATGGGTTTAAATAAGGAACAGTTATAATAGCATAACAGAAATGGCCAGGGGCTAGATAGGGATATCACATGGCCTCTAGGATATCTTCCTACTTGAGACCGGACCCTAAAGTTCCCTGAAAGAAAATTAGCTTATATTGTAAGTGATACAGATGAGCCTCTTGAGTCATGCACATGCAACACAGTGTAAGGGCAAATAATTTTACTTCCTATGCTCAAGGAGACACATTTTATACGGCCCAACATGAAGTTATAGAAGCATCAGTATAATTATACCTAAAGAAATACTGAGAGGGACTGAAATGCTATGTTCAAGAAGGAAATTAAGGAGCCAAGAGAATGTTCTTCAAGAGACCACACAATACCACATCTGAGAATTCTGTGCAGTGCAAATGTACTAAAAGGATAGTAAACATGACATCTATATTTGTTTCAAGAATTGAGCAAAAAAATCAGGAAAAAGAAGGATCAACAGAACTACCAATATCACCACCAAGAAACCCAACCCTGCAATCTGTTTCCTTTCTCAAACAAACTCAACATTAGAGCCTACACAGAACAGGCTTCTAAATCCCATCACAGAAGAAAAAAAAAATGTGTCCAGTATATAATAAAGAAACATGAAAACACATTTTATAAAAATCAAGAAATTCTTGATGTTATTTTTCTTTTTTTCTACAATTAAAAACCCCAAATATTTTTAATAATAAGAAGGACCAAAGGGACTGTGAAAACTACCAAATGAGCAGATAATAATAATACAAAAAAGTCCCAATATTTCATCTTTAATCTGTCCTAGTCTTGAAGGAGAGCTACAGAATGAAGTCAGCAGCACAGCAGTGGAGTTTGACCTGCAGGCAAGGTAAGGGACAGGCAAATTAGGGTGTGTCTGCTGTTGAAAGAGGAAGGAAGGGCAACACCTTGCATTCTTAGAAGTGGAGGTGTAACTGACTCAACTCAGTTGAAGGCAGGATAACACGAAGGTATGTGTGGCCAAAACCTGAAGTCACTCTAAGCCTGCTCTCTGCTCAAAGCAATTCAGAATTCCTATCTTCTTACAACTCAACAACAAAAAGACAAAGACTTTTGTTAAAAAAAAAAGTTAAAAACCGAGCCAAGGACTTGAACAAACATTTATCCAGTGGAGATAAATTACTGGCCTCTAAGCACATGAAAAGATGTTCAACATAATTAATCATTATGGAAATACAAATAAAAACCACAATGAGATATTTCTTTATTCCCACTAGAGTGGCTATAATAAAAAACAGAAAATAACAAGTATTGGCAAGAATGTGGAAGAAACTGGAATCCTCATGGGTTGCCAATGGGAATGTAAATGGCTCAGTGGCTATGGAAAACAATTTGGCAGTTACTCAAAAAGTTAAAACATAAAGTTACCATATGAACCAGCAATCCCACCGAGAGGTATATACCCAAGAGAAATAAAGAAAAGCGTTCAAACAAAAACTTGTGAATGTTCACTGCAGCATTATTTTTAACAGCCAAAAAGTGGAAACAGGGGCTGGGGATGTGGCTCAAGTGGTAGCGCGCTCGCCTGGCATGCATGCGGCCCAGGTTCGATCCTCAGCACCACATACAAACAAAGATGTTGTGTCCGCCGAAAACTAAAAAAATAAAAAAAATTTAAAAAAAAAAGTGGAAACAATGTAGATATCCATCAACTGATGAACAAAGAAAATGCAGGACAACCGTACAATGCAATATTATTCAGGCAAAAGAAGAAATGAATTACTGATATATGCTACAAGATGAATGAAGCCAGAAAACAATTAAGATAAGTGAAAAGAAGCCACACACAAAGCCACATTATTATATGAACATCCTGAACAGGCAATCTACAAAGTCAGAAAATAGATCAATGGTTACTGTGTTTGGCAAAAGGTGAAATGGGCAGTGACTGCTTAAGGGGTAATGGGTTCCTTTCTGGAATGATGAAAATATTCTAGAATCAGACAGTGGTGATGATTATGCAACACTGTGAATTTTATAGTACTTGAATTTTACCTCAATTTTTTTTAAAAAGAAGAACTGTTCTCAAAATGTTACACCACAAGTGGTAAAGAAAGGGACAGCAAAACTGTCTGAAAATAGGCCCAGCCAAGCAAGTTTCTAATGAATTATTTTCACCAGCAAATCAGTCTGTACTCCACCCAGACTTAGAGCCAGGATAAAATGAACTGGCATTTATTTCTGAAAATTTATGAAAATTAACTTCAATATAAAGAAGTAACACTAAGCATTTAGATTAATGTGTTACTACAGTAAACTCAGAGAGCCAATGGACAAACAAGGACAAGGAAATTTCTATGTGATCACATTACTACTTTCCAATCAAGTAACATATTTATACAACTAAAAAAATAGAGATATGGCAACCGGAAACCCATAAAAGGACCTGGAGACAGTGAAAACAAGCAAGAGCTCAAAGCCCCAACAAGCAGAGATGCATGACTCATAGGCACCGCCTGAGCTGATTTGTATGGGTCAGCAGAGGGCAGAATTGGAGAACTACAAATATGGTCCCATATCAAAAGACTGTTTACAACTTTCCAAAATCCCTAGCTTTCTTTTCATTAAGTAAGAAAAAAGGAAAACTCATAGCTATACCTGTCAGTAGCACCCAAGAAAATGCTGTTCTCTGACTCAAAGCGAAACTTCTAGGTCACACAAGCAACAGGATCTTTGTTCATAGTTTGGAGTGTTCGGAGGGCCACCGAGAGGTCAGGTCCACATCACCCACTCTTAATCCACATGATACAGGGATCAGACCATGATGAAATCACTCTATAGACCAAACGTCACGGCTGTCACTTGTCCCCAACTCCACACCCACCAAGTTACCAAGGAACTGGTGTAAACAGAATGGAGTTTAATATGTTATTTGCTCTGATCTAAGTAGCTGACATAATACCAATTAAATTTATAATGACACTGGAGTAATAAACAAGCCCTTGGCACAATTCTCTTTGCAAACATGATTCAAGGGGTGGTTTTCATTTTGCTCTTTCTTCAACTTCCAGATGCCAAACCATTTAGAAACTACTCCTAATCTCTTATTCAAAAAGAGTTGGTGTCTGGGTGTTTATCATTTTATAAGAAAAGGACCACGAATATTAGATGGCCCAGACACTCAGACTATCCAACTACTGCATAAGAATCCCATTTCTTTAGAAGTCAAAATATGTGGTATAATGATTGGAGTCCAGAACCTGGAATCCTGGATTCCCACTCCGATCCCCTTCTTTCTCCAATTCTGGCTCTGAAAAAGACATGTGATCACCATTTTGAGAACATGAACAGAGGCAACCAAGTTCTTGAGATGGCTTCACCACAGAATTCATGGCTGTTAGGAAATAAAAATGGCAGTTACCACTGACCTGCTGGCACTTCCATCCTTAAACCCAACAACTAGCCCTATCCATGGCTATATTTACGTTTCACAGAGGAGTCACCAAGCCCTTTGGCCACACTTACTGAATCCTTTAAATAAAATACAGAAAGTTACATATTCTTATGGACTACACGACAGCAGTTGACAAGAATGAGCTATATAGATGTACTAGTGTGGACAGAGCTCAATAACCTGATGTTGAATGAAAAAGGCAAACTGCTGAAAGATGAACATTTCATCTGCCAAATATAGGATGCATATATAACATGGAATAGGAAGATACAGACCAAACTTTTGAAATAGTAAATGCTTCTGAGCAACGGTAGTAAGATTAGCATAGATGTGGGAGAGATGTTTTAAGACTTCAATTTCATCAGCATTGTTTGATCTTTGTATAACACACACACACACCCCCAAAGTAATTACAAAAAACCCTAACATTTATTAAATCTGGGTGGAAACTGCACAGGTGTTTGTTAATTTAATTTTAGTACAAATTGTGTATAAAATACCATTTATCCTTTTTCATGTTTTATGCTATGGAGGGGAGGTGGTATTAGGGATTGAACCCAGGGGCACTCCACCACTGAGTTACATCCCCAACGCTTACTTGAAATTTTATTTTGAGACAGGGTCTCACTAAATTGTCAAGGCTGGCCTTAAACTTGTGATCTTTCTGCCTCAGCTTCCTGAATAGCTGGTATTACAAGTGTGCTCCACCTCACCCTTTTATCTCATCGGCACT
>NW_026000026.1:71534284-71645153 GCF_001458135.2 Marmota marmota marmota
GGGGGGGGGGGGGGCGGTCAATATGCTCAATCAGAAAATAGCTACTAAGCATGTACCATACGCAAATATTTAGTGAATATTATGTGACAGGCATGTACTAAGTGATCACTGTATATGAAGTTAGAAGGCAGGTGCTTCTTCTCCTTGCCATTTTCATTAGCTACAGCTGTTACCTACTCTTGAGAAGATTAGTATCTTTCCTGAATGGCATGCTTCTTTGGCTCTGCCAGGAGCTGCTTGCATGCAGAAGGCACATATTTCTTTGTTAAGTCTGAAGATAGGTTCTGCCTGCCTCTGAAGAGATATACCTCTGCAGAGATATACCTGTGGCTGTCCCACCCTTCCAAAGATTTCTGAATAAGTACATATGCTTTATACACCCAACTCTGGACCAGTATTAGAAACCTGTTATTATTACAAGTTAAGCCACATCTCTCAACCAAATCTTTACCAGTAATAAAGGCCAAATATATTAAAAAGATGAGGTGTTTTTTTTTTTGTTTTTTTTTTTTGCCCAACTTTGCCCAAATTTGGCAGAGTCAAATTCGTTATGCACACCAGAGCAAAGAAAAGAAGTAACTACTACTTTCCTAAGAACCCTTAAGATAAAAATTATTCTAAAAGGTTGAAGCTTTTCTTAGCATATACTTGGATATCAAAGAGGGTAGGAAAGTGTGTGTACATGTGTTTAACTGTGCATAAGGAATAGTTAAGGTACTAATTTGTTTAAAGTAAAGAAGATTAGAAACTCCATCATATATATTATGGTATCATGAGTAAAATTCAGGGGTGTGTAGAGTATTTCCACAGGTAAAAGCAAATACATATAGTAGGTTCTTTGTTTTGTTTTGTTTTTGTGTGTGTGGTGCTGGGGATTGAACCTAGGGCTTTATGCATGCAAAGCAAGTACTCTACCCATTGAGATATATCCCCAGCCCTGTCTATTAATTTTGAACTAAATTTGAAGATTAAAAAGTCCCTAGAGGGGAGCTGGGATTGTGGCTCAGCCGTAGAGCACTTGCCTAACAAGTGCGGGACCTGGGTTCAAACCTCAGCACCACATAAAAATAAAAGGCATTGTGTTGTGTCCATCTACACCTAAAAAAAATAAATATTAAAAAAAAGTCCCTAGAGGGATTTGATAATATGCTCAACCACTCCCTCCCTGAAGTTGGTCTCAGAGAGTGCTCAGCTCTGAGTCTAACTTGATGTCAACCTCTACCTTCCATATTCCCCTCCCACAAAGAACTAACCTGCTTCCCTCAGCTAACCAAGCCTGTCCAAGTCCAGGATCAGTACAATAAGGGAAGGCTGCAAAACACTTGCAACTCAGGTCCAACAGAGGTGAAGGCCCCTGCTGCTGCGACAAAGCCATGAACCTGAACAGCTCGAAAAAGCAGCCCCCTAACCATGGAGGAAATTGGTCACAATCCTTCAGCTTGGACTTTTCTTAGCAGAGGATTGCCCATGTGAATATTCACTCAGTTCTCTCACACTGTACACTGTTCACACCTCTGAAAGCACTTTACATTCACTAAAGGGACCCAAGGCTCAGGTCACAAAACCAAACTTTCTCTACCCTTTTCCCTTAGTTGATATAATCCAGTACTATATTTTAAATGCCACCTATAAATTTAACAATTTATAGAAATTCTTAGAATTTTATTTCAGTAGCCCAGAGTTCTAGATTTAGATATCCAATTGTCTATTCATCATCTCTACCTGGATGACTAATAGTATTGCAAAGACAATATGGCCCAAATCAAACTTTCAATTTGCTTTTAAAATTAGTTATGAAATTTGAAAATGACTAGAGAAACTAATCTATGAATTAGCAATAGTACATCTATTCCTACAAATTATGTGGAATGTCTGTAGCAGGATAACCTCTGTGGAGTCCACATGGAACGCTGTGTGCAAACCAGTGAATGATCACACTGGTACTGGGAATCATCACTTGCCCAGAATAGGTAGTATACAGAAAAAGTGAGCAGAAGCAATGCTCATTTCATTCATCTTAGCTTCAAATCCTTTCCCATGAATCTTTGTAGCCTAATTTTCCATTGCAACACTCCAGAACAACTATCATTCCACTTCCAGACTTTTGTCCATGCTATCTTTGATTTGAAATGCCTTTTCTTCTCTGCTTCAGCCCTATCTAGCAAAATTCCAACTAACTTTCAAAGCTCAAGAGAATCAAGTGTGATGGTGCATGCCTATTATCCCAGCAATTCAGGAAATCTGAGATAGGAGAATTGCAAGCACAAAACCAGCCTCAGCAATTTAGTGAGACCCTGTCTCAAAATTTAAAAAGGGCTGGAGATGTGGCTCAGTGGTTAAATGCCCCTGGGTTCAATCCAAACAACAACAACAAAGCTCAAGAGAAATGCCCGCTCTCCCATGAAATCATCCCAGACCTCTCCAACTGGACAGTGAATATTATAAAGGGGAGGAAAATGTATGATTCCAGATCCAAAGCTTTAGTCTTTTTTTTTTTTTTGGCAGTGAGGGAGTGGTTATTGAGGATTGAACTCAGAGGCACTTGACTTCTTTCTCTCTCTCTTATAGGCTAACTGCACATTTCCACAGTCAAAAGCCACATTAAAAGATAAGTAAAGGACCACAATTGCCTGGTTAATCTCTAGCACAACCACTGAATCAGAGCATGCTCTTTGGGCCCCCAAGCTCTGGCTCAACACTGTAAGTGGATGTGGGTACACAAGCCCTAGGGGTTTGGGAAAAGGGAGAGCTCAAACAATGTTCTCTCGTCAGCACTTTGAACAAAAAAATCCATTCAGTGAGAATGGCACCATGTTCCTTTTGCCCTTTCTCCCTAGGAACTAAATTAAACAGATTACAGACAGTGGCAAGAGCTGGCCTCAGAACAGCCTTCCCCTTATTTGTTATTTTTAGCAATTTAGTCCGACAACGCCTGACAACTAAACATGCCTAGAATAGCTAAAGGGAGGGGGATTATCAGATACTACCAGCAAAAAAACACACTAGTCATCACTTCCTCCAACCCTAAGAAAGAATCATTTTCCATGTCTTTACAGCATCACACAGTTTGAGCCTTTAGAGTGACATATAAAAACAGAGTATGTATAAAACACCAGTGGAAACTGATAAGGTTTCCTGGCCTGGAGTACTGTTCCACCCTTACATGTGTTTTCCTAAAAACAAAAGCAGAAGCAATTGAACTAAACTATTTTATACAAAAGTGAGGAATACAATGCCTCTGTGCCCATTCTGGAAAAAGTTCCCCACAAGATGATTATGTACCAAAAAGAATGATTATGTACCCAAAAGAATGGCTTTGGGGTACATAATCAGTGATGGAATTCAAATATTTTTATTTTGCTGGTGGCAGGTGAGAGATCTGTTTGAAAATAAGACAAAGTGAGACTAAAGAGACTCATCCAATTAATCATAATCAGCAACAATAGCATCATCCCCATTTTATAAAAGAAATAACAGCAAAAATTATTTGAAAAATGAATAAACAGGTAAAATAAAAATGGTAAAGCTCTAAGAAAGTAACACAACTACATCAGATTAACTGAAATTCATAAAATATATTGTATAAAAATTAGATACATGTTACAAAATGCCCTTGTGCATGACGGAATCTAATCATTATGAACATTTTTTGAACACAGACATAGATGCTAATATTCTAAGTGCCAAGTATTTATAAAACAGTATAGGATAAAGCACTACAAATGAATAAAATGCTATCTTTCTAGGCGTGTTGACTTATGTATGTGAAGTTAGTAAGCTGTCAGCACAGTTCTACCCAAAAGTATGCATCTCTAAAACAGACGATGCCTAATAGATACTACCTTTAAGCCATCATATGTACACCTCTATGACTTAAGTGACTACAAAAGGTATCAAAGGAGATGCCATCATCTTATATTACATTTTAGATGGCAAAGTTGTAGGCAGACAACTATATTTTATTTTTGCTTCAAAAACAAGGTTCCAATAAAACATTTCAAGTAAGGTCATGATCTAAACAGAAAGGAAACTGTTTGTTTGTTTGTTTGTGGTTTTTACTTTTTTATTTTGTTTCTTTCTGTCTTTTCATTTTAAGGGAGCATTTTTGTTCCTGAAGTGGTAATTCNGTTAGAAATTTAGGGTAATAAATGCTCGACAGTAAATCTAACAGACTTGGAGACCTCTGTTGGTTCAAAAGCCAGTTCTTTGAATTCCGTTCATTTGATCTGACATATGTACCATGCTCATTCGTAAAGGTATGGCCTTCCCCACTTTGAGTACAAACAATCTTGCTTTTTCTGGCCAGTATCTATAACTTCAGGTTAGAGGACATCTGTGGTATGAAAACAGACTGATCAAAGGAAGAAACTAGGTTAAGGAAAAATACAAGAGAGTCTGATTCATTCTTTTTTTTTTTTCTTCTTCTTCGCATGTGTGAGGTACTGGGTTTGATACTCAGCACCACATAACATAAATAAAGGTCCACTGACAACTAAAAATATTTAAAAAAAAAAAAAAAAAAAAAGAAAGAAAGAAATTACTCTCTAGAAGTCCAAAAATCACTTGAGGAACTTTCAAGCATGGGAGAGAGGAGGATAAGGACATATATTTATGGTTAGACACAGAGAAAAGTATATACTACATAAAGCATATAACAATGAAGGTTAAGGTCAATAACTCTGAAGCATTCAAAGGAATAGTCTGGTGTGGACACAGGCAAGTACTTCACAGAGGAAATAAGATACTCCAAATGTATACAAGAAGAAAAGAATAACTGAATCAAAAAAAAAAAAAATGAACTCTTGGCTAACTGGAATACAAACCCAATTTCCTCAAGTCTTTTCCCTTCCTTAATCAAAATAAAGATGTACCATCAGGGAAGATATCACATCAAAGCTATGTATATTATGTGCATATAAAATATGTGTAAAAATGTATTATACAAATTCATAAATAAAAGCTATCCAGTTAAAAGGCTCACTCTATCTGAACTGTAGAGTTCACATCTAAGTTCTCAAACCAAAAAATATTTCTCTTGAGGAAATAAAATCTATCATAGATAGTTTACATTTGGGCAAATTTTAGAATGCAGATTACAACACATATGCAGACAAAGTCATTAATAATATTGATAAAAGGAATGATCAAGCAGAAAAAGAACACATATGGCTTTTGGGGATATACACCTACTCTTCTCTGAAAACCATAGAGGATGATTCTGCAGCTACATTGAGCCCTAATATATCAGGACACAGAGATTATATACAGGTAACTATAAATTCTGGGGTTTCCAACCACCAAGCTCTTTTAGACTTAAGTCTTAAATAACTGAAAACTATTTTAAAACAAACATCCATTTTTACAAATGTTGAGAATGTAAATGAACTCTACAGATATAAGCATTCATATCTGAAATCCCAACATATGTGACAATAAGAGAAACCACTTGACTCAAGACTCCCCAAGTCGAAAACAACACAGAAAAGAAAGTATGCTGGCAACTTGCATTCACTTTTTTAAAATTAAAAAAAAAAGACGGGCTGGGACTGTAGCTCAGTGGTAGAGCGCTTGCCTAGCATGTGTGAGGCACTAGGTTCAATCCTCAGCACCATATAAAGTAAAATAAAGACATTGTTGTCCACCTATAACTAAAAAATAAATATAAAAAAAAAAAGAAAGAAAAGGCACCTATAAGTACCTAGCTATTTACCTACTACTACTGAGGGCAGAAAATTAGCAAGAGGATAGAGACATTTTATACTTTTTTTCAAAACTCAAATGAGGATTAGGGGTGATCTCTGAACAACAGCTCCCCAAACAAGAGGCTGAAATAATCTGTACACTCTGAGAACATCTCGATTTATTAAGGATAAAAATGGACTGTCCGCCTGGCACTTATATATAATAGGCTACCAAAAAGAAATGAAAGTGAACAAATCACGATCTCAGATAACTATGTATTTCACAAACATGTTGAGCAAAAGACAGAAGGCAAAAAAGAATATAGAGTAATGTTGTTCATAAAGTCCAAAAAAACCTCTAAATTTTATTGTTTTAAGGGACACATTGCAAGTAGTAAAATTTTTTTAAAAAGGAAATAATTATCACCAAAATTAAGGTATCAACAAAGTTAAGGTAGTGGTTAGCTGCAGAGCAGGTAGGCAGGATGGCAGTGGACCAGGGAGTGGACAACAGGGGTGGACGGGGCAGATCTACTGTCTTGCCAATATTCAATTATTCAATTGCTCAGCCTGAAAATCATTACAGGTATTTGCTTTATAACTACTTATTCAGTTATACACATTATTTAATGCATATTTCTATAAATGCTCATTTTACTACAAAATAAATAAATGACTAAAATTTTAATGGATTCTAAACTTTGAGTTATGCAAGCAGTTGAACCATTTGGACACTTCGTATAAAAACATTACACCACTGGCTCTGCTCTCACCTCCCCTCTTCACTGAAAACACAGATAAGAATCAGTGTGGGCTGGGGTTGTAGCTCAGTGGCAGAGTGCTTGCCTCACATATGTGAGGCACTGGGTTCCATCCTCAGCACCACACAAAAATAAACAAACAAAATAAAGACATTGTGTCCATCTACAACTAAAAAATATTAAAAAAAAAAAAAAAAGAATCACTGCCAATCATATAGTAGAGTCCACTGGATATCACATCCAAAGAGGGGTCCCATGACACACAAAATAGTACCAACTCAGAAATGTACCCAGGGCAAAACTGGACATCTACCCAAGTGCAATCCACGCTATGGGAAAAAAAAAAAAAAAACACACCCTCAAGAGGCAGAATAAAATTTCCTCAATCATGGGAATTTCTCCAAAACATGTTCTCATCAGAATATCAGAACTAACCCAATTGCAGGGTGACACAGGCACTTCCCGTCCAGTTCTCTCATCACTTTTCTTCCCACTTAAGTTCAGGAACCACTTGGTGACCAAAACTGTCATTTTTGTGGGAGAGTCAGGACATTGCAAGTCAGAGCTTTACATAATTTTTTTTTTAGATTTTACTGATACCCTGGGCTGGAGAACTATTTCAACAATCCAAGAATTCCAACACTCTGTATCAGAAGTGGCACTAAGCCAGGGACAGAAGGCCATGGGTTTCCTTATTCTGTCATTGCTGAGCTTACTGGGAGGTGGAAGGGGTGGTAATCCTGCTGGAGATAGAGGGGAAGGATGGTGGTTACCAGTATATGCATGCACCTAAAATATAAGAGGCTTTTAGTTGAAGGCAGATTAGCCTTAACTAGTAATTTTTTGGTCCACATCTGAAACAAGACAGAGAACATAAATGACATATGGGAACAACTGTAAATGTGTTCACACATATCACTAAAAGCTTACTGCCTAGAATTCACAATAGTGGAAATTCTAGCTCATCTGAATGCTGAAGCTAAGTTTTCAAAACTGCAAAAGAGGACAATAAGTAATTGTTTCCTTCTTACATCCAAAAGAGTGAGCAAAAATATAAAATGCATTTTGCACTCTTCAGAAGACACCAATCTCCTCAATCAATAATTTAAACTTTAAAACTGAATTTTGTCAAAAAAGGATTTCTTCCTAATAATGTTACACATCTTTTTAAAAAAATACTTTACAAAGACTAATGAGACTCAAAAAAATCATAATTCTAAATCCTAAACAATTATGTTTTTGGTGAGTGTTTTTGTTTGTTTGGTTTGGTTGGGTTTTGCTATTCTAAGGTTTCAAACCAGAGCCTTTGTAGGCAAGCACTCTACCACTAAGCTACATCCTCAGCCCTTTTTTTAAACTTTTGAGGCAGGGTCTCACTAAATTGCTCAGGCTGACCCTGAACTTATGATCCTCCTGCCTCAGCCTCCAGAATAGCTAAGATTACAGGCCTGAGCCACCAAACCCAGTTATTTTTTAAAACTGTGCTTTTACACTTTTTCTAATAACAACATATACTATATTAACTATTATACACCTGTTATCTGCTTTAAGAAGTTATATAGTATTTTTTTGGTACTGAGGTTTGAACCCAGAGGCACTTTACCACTGAGCTACATTTCCAGCCCAATTTTTATTTTTTATTTTGAGACAGAGCCTCACAAAATTACTGATCTTCCTTCCTCAGCCTTCCAAATTGCTGGGATTATAGGTATGTACTATCACCCTGGCTTACTATCAGTATTTTTTAAAAATAAAGAACCTCCTCAAATAATGACATAAATAATATGGTTACTCTATCATCCCCAAAGCACTGTTTTGTATGTTCTCATGAACAGGACCAGCATCATTGTTCTACTAATCACTATTTTGATAACATGGTTGTAATTTCCTCCTAGAACTTGACCTATCATCTTTATAAAGGAAAAATTAAAATCTATAAAACATTATCATATTGTAATACTGTTTGAAAACGCTTCATTAAAATAATTATGTTTGGGCTGGGGTTGTGGTAGAGAGCTTGTCTAGCACGTTTAAGGCACTGGATTGGATCCTCAGCACCACATAAAAACAAATAAGTAAAATAAAGGAATTATGTCCACCTACAATTAAAAAAAAAATTTAATGATTATGGTTATTTTACATATACACATTCATAATTTTAGATGCATGCTAAGACAGTGATTGTCTTTATCTTCCAGTAAGGAATATCACTCTCTATCAAAAGGACTTCCATCCATGTCAGCCAACTTAGTGGCTATCAAAAACTAAACAAATTCTAAGTAAACTTTACATTCATTAATTAAAAAAATGGCATAAAATAAATGGGGAGTGGATCTGAAGACAACAAACAAAAAAACAGTAAGAACAGAGCTGAGTAAAAAGGAATCTAAGAAATACCATGAAGATGAGCTTTCAGGTCAGAGAAGCTGAACAACTATATCAAAGAAAAGGTCTGTCCACAGTGTCATTCATACAGACTATTGGTAGAGGGTAATGAGGCATACACAGTGGACTACTTAATGAAACAAGTTAACACTTTAATTAAAAATTAGACTTATGACCCAGACCAAAAAGAAACTTACTCTTTCAGAGATGAATACATGTAAAAGGAAACAGCCTATCCTTTGTCTGCAAAGTTTTGTATAAATTGTGCTTCCCCACTTAATTGCAAGGTATAATGATGGTGATGATAATTATACAGGATTAAGATGAAATAAATTGTAGTGGCAATAAATACTAGGGTACAAAAGAAAAGACTGTATTTAGAAGAGGAACAACAACTGGAAGGCTTTAGAAAAAAACATTTAGATTTCTAAAATCTACATCAAGCTTTCTAAGTAACACTGAAACTAGATTTTCAGCCTCTGCTGCTTTAGTGTTACAGCAGAACCCAGCCTCCTACCAGTGCCTCCCTTCTAAATTCTTGTCTCACAAATGAAGAGAATGAAATCCCTGGATGAGGAAGAGTGAGCCTAAGAGCAGGAGTTCTTTAAGGGAGAAGAAAAGAGAAAGAGCTCCTACAGGGTGAGAGGGAATCAAATAGAGGTTGCCATTTAAATGTACTAGTCTTGGGGGTTATACAGCTACAGAGTAGGGGCACTGATCAATATCTATGCTAATCAGGTCTTGGAAAAGTACCAGTGCTACTGGTCAAAATCTCTGGTAAACAGATATTAGAAAAGTACCAATGCTGTTGGTTCAGCCCATGACCTTCTAATTGGCTGTGCCCTTTTAGTCCTTGAAATTGAACTTTCCTATACCCTCTATTCAAGTCTACTCCTACCCACTTCCATTTTCCCCAATTTGAGACAAAGGCTTGGCTGGAATGTTTGGAATGCTTCTGGTTTATTTTCATGGAGTGGCCTTTACTTTGGGGGAATAAAAGCCTTAATAGGATTCCCTATCCTATCTTATTCAATAGAAAATCATATTTGTGATTTACTTCAACTAGTCATAGTTTATATTCCCAAATTCCCAAACTGTGCTAAGAAGCTAAAAGAATAAATAGGGAGTAGAAGAAAGCAGCACATAATTTAAGAAATTAGAAAATGCTTCTTGAGAAAAGTAGCCGTATTCTAGAAACTGAAGGATTAGTACATGGAGCTGGTAAAGGCAGAAGGACATGTTCAGGTGGAAGAATCTTTAAAAAATCTACTAGAAACAAAGAAAGCACAAGAAATTCCAAAAGTTCAGAATATTTCAGAAGGCTAAGGAAATGAGGGAAGACAGAGAAATAAAAAGAAGTCATTTCATAAAGAGTCCTGAAAATATATTAAAATGTTTGATTTTTACCATAGAACAACAATTAATTTTTACAAAAGGGAGTAATATTACCAAATTTACATCACAGAAAGGTCATTCTAACTTAAATGTGCTAGAAGGACTAAAAGAGGGAAGGCTAGAAGGAGGAAAACCAGTTAAAATGCAATGTAGGCTGGAAACAGCAATTCTGAAGGCTGAGGCAGGAGGATTGCAGGTTTGAGGCCTGCCTCAGTAATTTAGAGAGGCCCTAAGCAACTTAGCAAGAATCCGTCATAAAATTTAAAATAAATAAATAAACAAAAGGGGCTGGAAATGTAGCTCAGTGGTAGTGTACCCCTGGGTTCAATCCCTATTCCACAAAATACAAAACAAAGGGCTGGGACATAGATAGTTTCCCTAGCGTGTGCAAGGACCTGAGATAAATCCCTGGTAAAACATACAATGCACACACACACACACACACACACACACAGTAGCCAAGGAGAAAAGACAAATTAGTAACAATTAAACACCTCATAGCAACAATGGAAATCAGAGGTCAGTGAAATGTGCAATGCTATTTAAAACAGCTGAACATTCCTAAAAACATAAAACACAACTTTGAGTTCTGTATGCAGTAACGACTAACATTTGCACATCAGATAAATACCACCGCTCACTAAACAGACTATGGAGAAATTTTTAATATCATCTAGGAGACCTCACACATCTTTCTGATCAACTAACTGAATAAGCAAAAGAAAATCAGAACAGAAAATCAGAACTCTCTAATTTCCTTAGGGTAAACAGTGTTAACAATTTTAAAGCCCATATATCATTTTCAATATCCTTACACAGATCTTTCTTTTCATAAAAAGAGAACTATATAAAATTACCATTTGAAAACTTTAATGCCCTTATTGCTACTTATGAATAAGAAAAATTTTCAGAATCATATATCTAGTTGCAAAGTATTTGTCTTGCCTACACATGAAAATACTTTGGTGGGGGATTTCCAGATACTTTGTTTCTTTTAAGTGAAAACACTACAGGATATAAAATTTACTGTGAACAGGTGAGCTGATAAAAATGATACGACTGGATACAACAATTACCTGGTTACCACAGGTCAACAGTTTTTTCTTCACTAGGTTTCACTGTTTGCTTCTTTTTGTTTTTACAATTCATCTTTCAAACTCAAATCTTTCATTGACTTTGTTTAAATGATCAGTTAGTCAAACTAAGAAACCTAAGATACTATACACTACCAGGCAATGCCAAGTCAGTGCCCTGAAAAATCCCCAGGAGACTATAGGAGGCGGCTCCCCAATTCAGCAGACGGCTGAGTCAGTTTCTAAACCAGTGCTTCAAATAATACAGAAATTAGATAAAGTGACCTATGAAATCATGACATATCCACCCCCACTTTGGGAAATCTTAATCCGTAAGAAATAATTACCAGTGGTCTGTCAAATCTAACTTTTATTGTATGCATGATGGACTTTTCACGAAAGCCCAAAACACCCCATCAAATCTTAATATGTATAAAGGAACTATACCAATAAATTCCAGGTCCCAAAGATTTACTAACTTACTCTTACCTCTCATCTTTCTCCCTAACTAAAACAAATAAAGCAAAATTTGTTTTCCTCACTTGTCTAGAATCTAAAGTAGGTTAAAGGAATTACGACACATAAGAGACATTATACCAGGAGTCTCTAACAACTGTTACCATTACCCACACTCCTACCCATCCTCCACAATCCACTACCTACATGGTTTTTAAATATGCATTGCTCTCTTGTTTACGGTTTTTAATAAATAGAAACATCCATTCAAAGGTAATAGAGAAAATACATTCAGATTAATAGCATCCTAGCTTCAAAACTGCCTACAGCTCCAAAGAAACTGTTTTGTTTGTTTTATGCACTGCCATGAATATGACCACTTCACGGCTCTAACATAAACAATAAAAATGTGACATGAACCTTGGCAGACATACATTTTCATTTAACATGACACAAAATAATTACTTTTTCATAAAAGCTGACTGCTATTGTCAATATTCACTCAAACTTTACCTCTAATTCTTTAATTTTTTCTTCTGCTATTTTCTGTTTCTCTAATAGCTGATTATGAATTACTTCCTTGGATTGAAGAATAAACCTACAAAACACAAAAAGTTGAAGATTAATCCACATGACCACTGTATTTGTCAAAATCAATAGCTATATACCACAAATATAAAAACTAAGAAAACTTAAGAGGATAATTTCCCAGTTCAGAACAAATAAAATACACTGTTATATTGTAATAAACTCAAAAACCACCACAGGTATTAAGCCTTCTTAGCTAAAAAGGAATAAAAGCTTAAAAGTACACTCTGCTTTCTAATTTAAGAAGGGAATCAGACTTTAAGTAGAATCATAGATACAAAAAAATAATAATTAAAAAATAAATACCACAAACTAACAAAAAAGTCAACAAATGATAAAAATCCCTATAACTTTTATTTTTACATTTATATAATTTAATTTTATCTGGATTTTTTTAAATAATATTTGTAAATTGAAGCTTCCCTTCATCTTTTTTCTTTTCTTTTTTCCTTGTAACAGCAGTAACTCATGACCTTTTAAAGTCACAATCAAGTACTGTGTTAGGATCAATGCATTAGTGTTATATGAGTTCCTCACACAAAAAGCACTGTATAAGCCCAGTATCTTTTATTATTATTTCCAGAGTGTATAATACCTCTGAAAAGCTCAAAATGCACAAGTGGAAAATTTCAACTTTTTCCAACATAGACATATTATTCGCCACTGATGAGGGTGGAAATATGGGGAAGCTTCTTTAAAAATTAACACTGAATCTGTTTTGTGGCTTTATGTTCATAATTTTTGCTTCAGGGAAGGGAAGAACAAGCTCTTTTATTGCTCAAATAAATGAACTAAAGGAGTTTCCTTCAACTGGAACCAAGAGGAAACCCCAGTGCTCAAACCGCTTTCAGCATTATCTAAGCTAAAACAGATTTCAATTAAAGATTATAATTAATTAATCAGACTATTTCTTCTCTTTGCACATAGAGTTTAGCAACAAAGAACTAAATAACACTTCTTAACAAAAAAGTCAACAAAGAAAACATATCAAGGTAGCAATATTCAATTTTCTCTGCTAGCTCCACAAAAACACCACCATCTAGTTAGGCTCTCAAGCAGAGGATATATGTGTTATCATAGATATAAGACAAGTAAAAAGAGAACAAAAAAAACACCTAGCTACTCCCTGACATTTTGGGAGGAAATTTCTTTTTCCTTACTCATAATTACACTTTGTCACATATATTAATACAATCTGGTGAACTACTCTTTTTCACTCTAGTAATTATTAAGTCACACTACCACTGTGACATAATAGTCATCCTAGATAATTTAATCAACGATCAAGTCTTCAGCAGTAACTTGATCCTTTGTTTTAAAAAAAAAAAAGTCAACTTGCTCATACATGTACTAGAAAGACTAACCATATTCATGAAAAACAATGATTAAATCTAGGTCTTTTCCTATAGAACACTTGGTGTCTAAAATGTTCTTACTTACTGGGTCCAAGAATACTTTGGATAAGACTATAGTGAATAGAATATTTTTTTCAGAACTGAATCATGCTAGTATTTGAGAAGAAGAGTTGTTTTGAACTGCATTAGGTCTTAGTGACACCAAGTAAAAGGCATTATAAAACAAGGCCCAAGAGTTGACAAATTTTATCATTGCATGCATAATTTCACCAAGTGTTTTAGCCACGAAAATAATTTTCAAAGTAAAATGCACATTTTTAAATAGCATTGATTGCTGGCCAATTAGTAGTATTCTCAAATAATAGGTCATCAGACATCAAATCTTTATTAGTGTCTGGGAAATTTTCAAAGCTAAGATTAGAGGTCAAGTCATTACTTATGTGGCCTTTAAAAAGAAACTATCTGCACAGATACTAAATCCCTTGAGCAGAAAATAAAATTACTAGAAAGCAAGAACACTAACAACAAAAACATTTTTCCATGGTCACACATCCCCGAGGTAGTTATATTGGACTGTGCCAACTTTAAAGGACTAAGGCTGACCAACCTACTACCATAAGCCTAAGGCATCTCAGTCATGAAATTTTAAACAAGGATGAGTACTGTGTAAACTCAACTGTTTACCTTAAAGAATAATAACACGGTCAATATTCACACATAAAAATTCATGAAAAATTTGGTTTAGTTTCCAATTCAAGAAAGGGCATAGATACATTATAGGAGATTGAAATGCCTAGATTTCTGGGAAAACAGTCTTTAGGAAACACATTATCTGCTGTTTAAAAAGGCAGTGAAGCAAATGTAGCTTAGGGTAAAGTACCACTGGGATTAAACCCCAGTACCACAAAAAAAAAAAAAAGCGCTTCAGTCGTGTAGCTAATTCTTAATTCATTTTAATTCATTCATGCTTGTTATTGTACATCTTGTTTCAATACACCACAGCATATTTACTCATTTCACTCTTAATGGACATGTGGCTTATTGACAACCTGAGAATTTTTTTAAATGTCACTGTGAACATTGTACAGGAATGTGTGTGTGCTTTCACAATCACATCCCTGAGTTTGTTTAGGGTATGTGCTTGGGAGTGGAATTGCTGATTCAGGGTATCTGAATTGTCAACTTTACTAGAAAACATCAAAATGTTCTCTTATTTTTACCTCCAATCAAAATGTTCTCTTATTTTCACCTCCAACAGCCCTGTTCGGGATTCCTATTGCCCTCTATTTGCATCACTGGGGACAGGCTTGGTAATGCTGAATGATAGTCCCCTAATTAGCTATCCATTATAGCCAGCTGTTGCATGATCACTGCTGGCTCAGGGCTGATGGACCAGGCTCCACCTTTAACACTACTTTTCTCCTAGGATTTTTTTTACTTCTCCAGATAGACACTCATATAATCTACAAATACAGACTGTATTACTTCTTCCTTTCCAATAAAAATAAATAAAAATAAAAAATAAAATAAAAAGGCAGTGAAATATCAGATTCTATTGAGAGGATATATCATAATACAATTTTAAGTCTTATTATCGTAGATAAATATTAGGTACACAATTTCTCCAAGTAAAGAATCTCATAGAGACCCTGATTGTTAATGAAAAACCAAATGGAAGAAAAAGAATTCTGGAGCTCATAATGTGCCATAAAAGGAAAAATAAACCATGAAGACGGAAAATATTCTAATATGACAAATGATACACAGATAACATGCTTATAATACTCAGGATTATAGAACCTAGATTAGAGTTACTGCTTTGTAAAAGGTCTCTATTTTCGGGCTGGGGATGTGGCTCAAGCAGTATAGCGAGCTCGCCTGGCATGCGTGCGGCCCGGGTTCGATCCTCAGCACCACATACAAACAAAGATGTTGTGACCACCGAGAACTGAAAAATAAATATTAAAAAATTCTCTCTCTCTCTCTCTCTCTAAAAAAAAAAAATATATATATATATATATATTTTTTTTTTTTTTTAAAAAGTCTCTATTTTCATCTGGAAATCAATGTCATATAGCCCTATAAAAAAGGAAAGACCTCCCATATGTTCATCATTTTAAAGAATATTATTAAAATGCCCATTTTGCCCACAAGTCATAAACATTCAATACAATCTTCATCAAATGAAATCTTTTACAGAACTAAAAAAATAATCCAAAAATTCATATGGAAGCCCAAAAAGAACCAAATAGCCAAAGCAATCCTGAACAAACAGAACAAAGATGGAGTACTAAATTATGGATACCTCAGAACCACAGTAACCAAAAACTCCATGGTACTCGCATAAAAACACACATATAGACCAAAGGAACAGAACAGAAATCCCACAAATAAGCCTATATATATATATATATAGCCTACTGATTTGAGACAAAAGTGCCAAAAAAACATATATTGGAGAAAGGACAGCATCTTCAACCAACAGTACTGAGAAAACTGGATGTCCACATGCAGAAGACTGAAACTTGACCCCTTTCACCCTATACTAAAATCAACTCAAAACGATCAAAATCTAAATGTAAGACCTGAAAGTCAGAAACTACAAGAAGAAAACAACTTCAAGACATTGAAGGCATTCACACAGATAATGATCTTCTGATTAGGACCCCCAAAACACAGGAAGTAAAAGCAAAAATTGATAAATGGGATTATATAAAACTAAAAAGCTTCTGCACAACAAAAGAAACAATAGAATACAGGACAACCTACAGAATGGGACAAAAGTATTTGCCAACTATTCATTTTGAAGAGTTAATATCCACAACATGTAAAGAACTCAAAATCTTCACAAAAAAGTAATCTAATTATAAAATGGACAAATGAACTAAATAGATACTAACAGAAGAAATACAAATGGAACAAATATATGAAAAAAATGCTCCATATCATTAGCTATCAGGGAAATGTAAATCAAAACACAATAATCTCACCCCAGTTACAATGGCTATTATCAAAAAAAAAAAAAAACTATAATAAATGCTGGCTAGGATGTGGAGAAAAAGGAACTCATTTACTGTTGATAGGAATGTAAATTAGTACTGCTGTTATGGAGAACAGTATGGAGGTTTCTTTAAAAAAAAAGAAAAATACTAAAAATACCAAGCTATCTCCCTCTTCTGGGTATATATCCAAAGAAAATGATAACACACCAGAGATACCTGCACACTTATGTTTATTGTGTCACTATTCACAATAAATAAGACATGGAATCAGCCTAGCAGCTCATCAACAGATAAATGGATAAAGAAAATGTGGTACACACACGGTGGAGTATCATTCAGTCATAAGAATAAAATCCTGTCATTTGCAAAAACAAAAAGTAGGATGAACTCAAGGTCATATATTAAATGAAATACACAAAACACAATGGAACTACCACATGACCCATCTATACCATTTCTCAGTATGTATCCTACGGAATTAAAAAGTCAGCATACTACAGTGATACCTGCACACCCAAGTTTACAGCAGCACAGTTCACAACTGCCAAACTATGGAACAAGCCTAGGTGTCCATCAGTAGGGGTATGGATGAAGAGAATGTAGTGTATATATGTACAATGGAGTTTTATTCAGTCATAAAGAAGAAAGAAATTACATCATTTGCAGAAAAATGGATGAAACTTTAGAATATTATGTTAAATGAAATAAGTCAAACTCAGAAAGTCAAGGATCATATGTTTTCTCTCACATGTGGAAGCTAGAGGGGTGGGGGGGCGTGTCTCATGAAAATCAAAGGGAGATCAATAGAGGAAAGGGACAAGGGGGAGGGAGCAGAGGAGAGGAAAGAAAGGGAAAATTCTGGGGAATGATATTGGCCAAATTATGTTGTTATATTGTCTGCACATACAAATACTTAACAACAAATCTCACCATATGTACAATTATAATGCACCAATTTTTAAAAATAGAGGGAAAAAACTTTAAAAAAGAAAGAAAGAAGCCAGATGCAGAAAGTATTACGTGTTCTTTTTTATATATTGGAAGCTAAAGAGAGTTAACCTGATAGAATAGTAGAGCCTGGAAGCAGGATGGTGATTGGATTTTATCAGTACACACTATATACATGGAAATATCACACTGAACCACATTAATATACACCATTCACACACGCTATTAAAATTTAATTAAAAATTTAAAAAGGAGTATAACATGGCAACATATAAAGAAACAAAAGTACTGAAAATCGTATAAATTAGAATGAATATAATAGATGTTTGTCCTATAATAACAACAGAGGTATCATTTTAAAAACTAGTTGGCAAACTAGTTTGCAGGTCAATCCAGCCATGTTCATTTGTTTATATAAAGTCAAGGGCTACTTCCTCACTACAGTGGCAGCATTAAGTTGTGGCAGAGATCCTATGACTAGCAAAATCAAAATGCATTATTACTGACTTATTACCAAAAAAAAAAGAAAAAGCTTGCTAATCCCTCATCTAAAACAAAAACAATAGCAACACACCATGAGCTCATATGTAAAATGTGTAACAATAAAACAAAGGATGGAAGAGACAAATCTGACATATAAAGATGAAGTGGTATAATAATATCTGAGGTAGATTATGATAAATTAGAGATGGATAATAGAAAACACAAGACAAACACTAAATTTAGAAAATTTAACAGGAGCTGCCTATAATCCCAGCAGCTCAGGAGGCTGGAGCGGAAGGATCACAAGTTCAAAGTCAGCCTCAGCAACTTAATGAGGCTCTGAGCAATATAGTGAGACCTGTCTCAAAAATAAATAAATTAATTAAATAAAGGAGAGGATGTGGTTCAGTGGTTAAGTGCCATTGGGTTCAATTGCTGAAACAGAAGGGAAAAAAAAAAAGGAATCCTTAGTAAACCAAAGATAAAACAGAATCATTAAAAAAAAAAAAAATCAGGGCTGAGGATTTAGCTCAGCTCAGTGGTAAAGCATTCCCCTAACACACATGAAACCCTGGGTTCAGTCCCCAGCACTGCAAAAAGATAAAAAATTATTAATCAAAGAATCCAAGAAAGCAGGGGAAAAAAGGAATAAAGAATAAATGAAGGCTGAATGTTTTCTCTGATATGTGAATGCTGATCCACAATGGGGACTGGCGGGGGAGCATGGGAGGAATGAAGGAATTTTAGATAGGGCAAAGGAGATGGAGCGAAAGGGAGGGAGCATGGGGGTAGGAAAAAATGGTGGAATGAGATGGACATTTTTACCTCGGTACATGTATGAAAACACGGATAGTGTGACTCTACTTTGTGTACAACCAGAGACATGAAAAATTGTGCTCTATATTTGGACTATGAATTGAAATGCATTCTGCTGTCATGTATAACAAATTAGAGTAAATAAATTTTTTTAAAAAGAATAAATGAAACGAAAACAAGTAGCAAGGTAGTAGATTTAAACACAGTCATAGCAACCACTGTTAGAAATATAATTAATATAAACTAAAAGACAAAGACTATCCCACTAGATTAAAAGCATGACCCAATTACATTCAGTCTACAAGAAAACTGTTTCAAATTAAAACACATAATAAATAGGTTAGAATTAAAAGGATAATCACACCTACTAGAACAGCAATAATCAAAAAGATAATAAGACCCTGGAGAGATCCCAGAATCTTCACACATTGCAGGCAAGAATGCAAAATGGGGGCCTGAGGTTGTGGCTCAGTGGTACAGCACTTGCCTGGCATGTGTGAGGTCCTCAGTTCCATCCTCAGCACCACATAAAAAGATAAATAAATAAAGGTATGAAAAAAAATGTGTGTGTGTGTGTGTGTGTGTGTGTGTGTGTGTAAAATGCAAAATGATACAGCTGCTATGGAAAACAGTTTGGAAGTTAAGAAATTAAAACATAAGAGAAGTAGGCGTGGTGGTGCATACTGGGAATCCTAGCAACTCTGGAGGCTGAGGCAGGAGGATCAAGTTCAAGGCCAACCTCAGCAATTTAGCAAAGCCCTAAGCAACTCAGGGAGACCCTGTCTCAAAAATAAAAATGAAATTAAACAAAAAGAAAAGGCTGGGGATGTGGGTCAGTGGTAAAGCACCCTGTGTTCAATCCCCAGTACCCAAAAAAGTTAAAACACAGAATAATAATAATAATTATTATTATCCTTTTCTCCCACCCCTAAAAATCATTGATTTGCTTTATTATTGAATAGCATTTCAGTGTGTAGCTGTACAGTTACCTACAGATGGAAATGATGGGTTGAATGGAATATGATTGGTCTATAAGAAACCACTAACTCGGGGCTGGGGTTGTGGCTCAGCAGTAGAGTACTCACCTCACACATGTGGAGCCTTGGGTTCGATCCTTAGCACCACATATAAATAAATAAAATAAAGGTACTGTGTCCAACTACAATTAAAAAATAAATTTTTTTTTAAAAAAAGAAACCACTAACTCTTTTCCCAAGTGGCTGCAAATAAAGTGAACAAATGACTGTTGCATGCAGCAATATGGAGAAATCACAAAAACATTATGCTAAGCTAAAGTAGATACAAAAAGTCTACATATGGTATAATTCTTTTCACATAGCACTTTTTAAATAAATAAAAGGCAAAATTACAAGGACAGAAAAAAATCAATGGTTGTCAGGGAATGGAAGTAAAAGGAGAGTACGAAACATGAAGCCATGCTTTTGAGTTGATGTGACTATTCTCTAGCTTGACTATAGTGGTAATTACACAATAGCATGCACTTGTCAAAACTTATAAAACTGTGTAACTATAAAGGATAAGTTTTACTCTATGTACATTACACCTCAAAAAATAAAAAATAAAAAGCCAAAGCCAGGCATGATGGTGCATTCCTACAGTCTCAACAACTCTGGAGGCTGAGACAGGAGGACTGCTTGAGCCCAGCAGTTCAGGACCATCCTAGGCAACATAGTGAATGTTTTTAAAAAAAAAAAAAAAAAAAAAAAAAAGTCAATAAACAATCCAGGAAATGAATAAATGAATTCACTTCCAACAAAATGGAAATAACAGCCTTATCATAAAATGACTTTACCTACTGCAAATGAATAAATAAAAGTAACCTTAGGGGCTGGAGTTGTGGCTCAGTGGTAGAATGCTCACCTAGCATGTGTGGGGTACTGGGTTCGATCCTCAGCACCACATAAATGTAAAATAAAGATACTGTGTCCACCTAACATTTAACACTTAAGAATAAATATATTTTTTTAAAAAAAGTAACCTTAAAGAAGTAGTATTGAGGGCTGGGGTTGTGGCTCAGTGGTAGAGCACTTGCCTAGCATGTATGAGGGACTGGGTTCAATTCTCAGCACCATATAAAGATAAATCAATAAAATAAAGGTCCATCAACATCTAAAAAAATATTTAAAAAAAAAAAAAAAAGTAACAGTACTGAGCTGGCACAGTGGTGCATGCCTGTAATCCCAGCAGCTTTGGAGGCTGAGGCAGGAGAATAGTAAGTTCAAAGCCAGCCTCAGCAACAGTGAGGCACTGAGCAACTAACTCAGTGAGACGGTTGTATACAAAGTATATTCACACCAATTCGTGTCTTCATTCATAGAATGTTATTTAACAAAAAAAAAAAAGAATGTACTATCAACTACAAAAGGACAGTAAAGTTAAGTAAAAGAAGCCACTGTGAAATGGCTATATACCATGTGATTCCAACTTACATTCTGGAAAAGGCCAAACTATGGAGATAGCAGAAAGATCAGCAAGCAGTCACCATGGAAAAGAAGAGGCAGACAGGCAGGCAGGATGTGGTGGGGAGGAAGGAAAAGGTGAACAGATAAATGGAGCACATGGGATTTGAGGGACAGGGAAAATATTCTGTATGGTATGTACAGTGGATACAAGACATTATAATTTGTCAAAACCCAGGACTGGACAAAGAATGATCCCTAATGTAAATTATTAATCTTAGTCTACAATAACCTGTCAACTTGAATACCCATGTTTTGAGGCACTATTCATAATATCTACACTATGCAATCAACCTAGATGCCTGTCTACAAATAAAGAAAATATGGTATATATACATATTGGAGTATTATTCAGTCATAAAGAACAGTCATGTTTGGTGGCACACATCTGTAATCCCACCTACTGAGAAGGCTGAGGAAGGAGGACCACAAGTTCACGGCCAACCTGGGAAGAGAGATGCTGTCTCAAAATAAAAAGCTCAGTGGTAGCTCAGTGGTAGAACATCCCTGGGTTTAACCCCAGTGCACAAGAAGAGAAAGAAGAAGAGAACAAAATCATGTCAAATTGGATGTAACTAGAGACCATCATGTTAAATAAAATAAGCCAGGGGCTGGGGATGTGGCTCAAGCAATAGCGCGCTCGCCTGGCATGCGTGCGGCCCCGGTTCGATCCTCAGCACCACATACAAACAAAGATGTTGTGTCCGCCGAAAACTAAAAAATAAATATTAAAAAAATAATAAAATAAAATAAGCCAGACAGAAAGACAAATATGACAAGTTTTCTCTCTTGTAAAGAAATTAAATTTTCTTTAATTCAAGTCTAGAATTAAAAGAAAGAGTCTAAAAATAGTGGAAGGAATGAATACTAGAGAAGAAGAGGAGGAATAAGAGAGGTTAACCAGAAGGGAGGATACAATTGGAACATGATATATGCTTATGTGGAAACATTATAGTTAAACCCATTAATTTGAACAATATGGAAAATGCTGAGACAATGTTTTATCAATATTTCTTCACCAATTTTAACAATTACACCATACTGTTGTAAGAGGTAGAGGAAATACATAGAGGAAACTGTGGGGGAAGAGGAGGTAGAAAGGGAGTATGTGAGAGCTGTCTGTTCTGTTTAATTTTTCTCTTAAACATAAAACTGCTTCAAAAAAATAAAAGTTAGGGGCTGGGGTTGTGGCTCAGTGGTAGAGCGCTCGCCTCGCACAGGTGAGACCCTGGGTTCGATCCTCAGCACCACATACAAAAATAAATAAGCAAGTGAAATAAACAGGTGTTGTGTCCAACTACACTATATTTTAATAAATAAATGAATGAATGAATGTTAGGAACATGTTAAAAGGACACAGGCAACAATCTGAAAGAACTCTCAATGCCCAAACGTATCTCACTACATTTCCCTGACTGACCCTGAAAGCCAACCTCTATTTGAGCAACAGAATAAACAATGTAGTGCTAGCTGGGGGTAGTGGCACATGCCTGTAATCCATGACTTAAGAGACTTGAGACAGAAAGATGGCAAGTTTGAGGTCAGCCTCAGCAACTCAGTGAAACACTGTATCAAAAAAAAATGAGGGGAGGGTTTGCTGAAGATGTAGCTCAGCGGTAAAGCCCCACTAGGTTCAATCCTCACTACCAAAATGATAACAATAACGTAGTATTAGATTATAACTGAGAAATAGAGCACTTAGACCTGCTGTACCTCAGGCATAAGAAATCTACAGAGAACACTATAGGCTCAAGTCTTAACTCTGAGGGATGCTGCTGTATCTCTGTACTGTACTCTCCAGTGCTACACCCATAAAACCTTCCCCTCCCTTTCTTCTCCACTGCCCATATTGCAAGCACTTATACAAGGCTCTCTGCTAAAGCTCTCTATCCAAAGAATTCATTTATTTTCAAAGGTTCAACTGGTACAATGATACTCAAAATAATGTCAACCCCTATAATCTGCACTACATCCAGTATCTAAAGGTCATTCTACTTGTATGTCCCACATTAAGCTCATTTTATCTACCCATACCAACATCCCAGACAAGCAATTTCACTACCTCAGCTTCAGCTTCTATTAATGCTATCATCACATTCCTACTCATCTAAGTCCCAAAACTTTATTTTTTTTTATAATTTTAAGGTCAAATTTATTAGGTGATTAAGAGATGTATACATGGGCGATAAATACTGCACAGCTGACTTTATTCACAGTCAAGTAGAGATACAGTCAGTGCCAATCTATTTTGTGGATACTGTTGTTCTTTTGTTCCAAGAAAAGTTTGCACCATAAGACTTGGACTTAGGTTTCGGAACTTTCCTCTCTTCAATGTCATAGCTCCATCCATTTTTTTCTGCAAAGGCAGCTGCATCTTCTTTAGTACTGAAGGTTAGAACCATATTGGACAAAGGATCAGCCGTAGATGCCCAACCCATCAAAAGATTTTCCCATCATTCCCTGGTATCAAACTCCATCCTCCATTTCTTTGTGTTGTTTACTCCAGACTGCATGTTATTTCGAGCAGGAAAAAAGATCCTGACTTTTCTAGTTTTGATATGCTCTTCTGGAACACCAGTTAATGTAGTGATATCCAATTTTTCATCAACTGTTATAAGTTGAGTGTCTCGAGTTTGGTCCTGTGCCAGCCTCCATGTGGATGTGCTCAACAATCTGGGATGCCAGTGGTTTATGGTGGTTGATAACAAGTTGGGAAACCATGTAGTTCAGCAGTACCAGTCCCAAAACTTTAGGTATCCTCCTCATTTTCTATATTCCCAATTTACCGTTTCTTTTCATACTGACCCTCTATCTTCATTCTACTTCCACCACCTTAATTTACATCCTTATTACTATATTGCTTAATTATTTCAATGGTTTTCCACCTGTCTATACTCCCTAATTAAACTCTACTTAATTCATCCAAAATATATCAACAGCTTTCATGCAGTTAGCCCTTAATTGTAGATCACCGCAATGATTATCTGTTCACGATTTTATTTTTTTATTTTTTTAGAGAGAGAGAGAGAGAATTTTTTAATATTTATTTTTTAGTTTTCGGTGGACAAAACATCTTTATTTTTATTTTTATGTGGTGCTGAGGATCGAACTCAGCGCCCCGTGCGCATGCCAGGCAAGCGTGCTACCGCTTGAGTGGCATCCCCAGCCCATCTGTTCACAATTTTAGCAGATGCTCCCAACTGGCTACCCAATGTCTGTTTCTTTTTCTTTGATGTATAATCTCAGTTTTGGGTCCCTCTACTTCCCCAATTAAAGTGAAATCTTCACTTTCCCAAGGAAAGTGAAGTCTAAGCTGAATCAAGTCTTAGTCTTAATTCATGTCATCCATCATGGCATGTCCCTTAAGATTTAAGTCCAAGCACATGGCTCAGTTTTTGTCATGAAATGTGAGGGGAGACCCATTAGAAGACTTCTGGAAAGATTTTAATTTTATGAAGAGGAAGACTGAGAAAGATGATTTATTCGTAAACAGCAAGAATTTTATTGGTCAAGCTAATTCTGAGATGCTTGTTACACCATCATATGGAGATATAAAATAGGCAGTTGGGTATACAAGTGTGGAGTCAGGGGAAGGTTCTAAGCTGAAGATAAAAATCTGGGGCTTGTCAGTATATAAAATAGCATTTAAAGAAATAAGCCCCAGCCAGGAGTGGTGGCGCATGCCTGTAATCCCAGCGGCTCAGGAGGCTGAGACAGGAGAATCTCCAGTTCAAAGCCAGCCTCAGTAATAGCAAAGCACTAAGCAACTCAGTGAGACCCTGACTCTAAATAAAATACAAAACAGGGCTGGGGATGTGGCTTGGTGATTGAGTGCCCCTGGGTTCAATCCCTGGTACCAAAAAAAAAAAAAAAGAAGCCTGGGTAAAATCATGATGTGTGTAGAGAAAAGAAAAATCCAAGGGCTAAACCCAAGGTTAATCTAACATTTACAAATGTAAAAGAAAAGGAAATAGTAAAGGAGACCAAGGTAAGAGGAAAACCAAGAAGAGGTGATAACCCTGAAGCCAAGGGAAGAAAATGCATTAAGGAAGAAAGGTCAGCTGGACTAAAGACTACCTATACATCAAGTAAAATTAGAACTGAGAATTCACTGAAATTTCTAAGAGAATCACAGTCTCTTCAGGAAATCAATCCCACATAAAAACATTCCCTGTTCTAGATAAGTAACTCACACTGCAAGGTTCAATTTGTACCAATTAAAAATCACTGTCTATTTTAAAATCAAAACTACTCCTCCTGAAATAGAAGCCGTACTATGTTAATCTATTTTAAACATGACGTTTATTTTGGGTTACTATCTGGCATTCTAAGAATTCTGGTAAATAATCACCTCTGATGTTTACCACTTTTACACTGGCCGTTTCAAACCCCAAACATTTCCACACATAAGCAAGCAATGAGTTATTCTACAACTTTTTGAGATGTGACCTGTATTTTACTAGTAGGTTAAAATACAACACTGAATAAAATATAACCACTAGACAGTTAAAAAAAAAAAAAAAAGTACTGTCACACAAGTACTGAAAGACATACAGAACAGAAAACTCCTGGTACAAAAGCAGAGAGTCATAGAGAAATATAAATATACTTGGGCACACAGCCTCAACAACTTAGTAAGGCCCTAAGCAATTCAGTGAGACCCTGTCTCTAAATAAAATATTTTAAAAATATGGCCCAGGCCCAGTGGGGGGATGCAGTTGTGGCTCAGTGGTAGAGCACTTGCCTAGCATGTGTGAGGCACTGGGTTTGATCCTCAGCACAGCATAAAAATAAATAAATAAATAGTCTAAAAAACACAATAACTATATATATATATATATATATATATATATATTTTTTTTTTTTTTTTTTTTTTCAGATACACACATAGAGGATGCATACTGTGGTTCAAATCTTTTTACTCTGAAACAATATAAAAGGTTGGGCTTAGGGTAGTCCCACTCTTATCTATTTAAAGATATATTTTTAAGGGGCTGGGGTTGTAGCTCAGCAGTAGAGTGCTCACTTAGCAAGTGTGAGGCCCTCAATCCTCAGCACCACATAAAAACAAATAAATAAAGGTATTGTGTCTAACTACAACTAAAAAAAAAAAGAAAGACACATTTTTAATACTGTGCAAATTTTTACATAAGAACATCTCAAATTCTCTCCAAAGCCAAAAGAATACTGTCTTAAAGGAATCTAGTCCAATTCAGGATAGAGAGAAATGATGGGAGGGGAGGGAAGGAATAGGGGAGATAGGAAGGGCAGCAGAATAGAATAGACATTATGATTGCTGTATGTATATAGGTGACTCTATGACCAGTGTGATTTCTGCAATCTGTACAATCAGAAAAATGAGAAATTATACCCCAATGATTCAAATGTATGAATTGCCAAGATCATTGTAATGTCATGTGTAGCTAATTAAAAAAAAAAAAATCTAGTCCAATTCAAGTTAACTAATCTTCCTCAAAACAAGAAGTGGTAAGAGTTCCTGGACAGGACAATGGGGTACTCTCCCAGATGTATCCAAACTTAAATTCTAAAAATAAAATGTGCATACATTCTTCACAGAAGCACAGACATAAATGATGCAAGCAACACACTCTAAGCTTATTTACTCCATCAGGGTAAAAATTATTTGCAGTACCCAGCAAATTTTTGACTGACTCTTGCCTTTTAGGTCAATATTTTTTCTGAGCTCATTTTTGGATATTTCTTTAAGCAGATTATATTCCATGACACGAACATTTCAGTCATCTCAAACAGATCAGACACTAAATTGTTCTTGAACCTGCCTCTATAAATGGCAGCTAAAATCAGAAAATTCTTGGTACTATTTAAACTGTTTTCTTTTCACAGAAATTCAGCTAGAGTTAAGTCAGTTACAGCGCTCAGTTCCCCAGGGACAAAGCAACAATTCAAGAATGCTGCTACCTTTGTTTTTATTTACATAGGAACAACAAGTAAAATGGTACTTTTCAACCTTCCTTCAGTCAACTACATTTATTCTTGCTTATCACCAATTGGGACACACTGAAGTACCACTGTATTGTTGCAAAACTACTACTTTTATCCAACAAAAGCCAATTTTGTTAAATTTTGTGTGTGTGTGTATATATATACATACACACACACACACACACACATATATTTTTTTTTAAGCCAGGTCTTTTGATGTCAGGAACTACAGAAACAAAGTCCTCCAAGTAAACCAATGAGTGGATTACATTCATGTTTTTCAAACAAATTCAGAGCCTAAAATAAGTAAGCCCATAACAAGCACACATGAAATATTCTAGTTTAACATGTTAATACTCAAGATAACAGACTTCTTTTTACTTTTTTAACAACAGACTTCTAATTAGCATGACATTTTCAAAATTAATTTCTCATATTTCAGTGAAATATTTAGATTCTGAAGGACATGGAAGGGGAATAAGGGAAAGAATTATTTAAAAGTACTCTTCTGTAGAAAAAATATAATTATGTACCTCTTACAAAAATGTTTGCTAATATCTCCTGACATAAAAAAAACAGTGATGTCATTCTAGACAGCAGTAGGACAGGGTTATAATGAACATCAAGTTTTCAAATCACTGACAACTTAAGGAAATTAAGAACATTACTCAAAAATCTCTCCCTAGAGTACCACATCTGTGGAAGAGAAGCGCGTGTCCATCTGGGGTTACTTACATATTTGACATCAACAGAACTGAAGTCATTTCCCCCTGCACAACAGGAAAAGTTGTTTTTTTTCTTTCTTTCCACCCCCCCCACCCTTAGAACTCTGAGCATGAAAGCCATGACTTTAAATGGCTCTGTATAAAAACAGAAGAAAAGGGTGGGTCATATTCTACTAGTAAAAGCAGCTGAGCACCAAGAACTTTTAAAATAAAATCCAAAATATAAGAAAACTACTAAATTTCTTATCTTTTTTTTTCCCTAGAGCTGAGGACTGAACCCAGGAAAATTTCTTATCTTTTAAAATTGTTTTATCTTTGCTTTGTGTTCTTTACTCTAAAATACAGACTAACACCTTTAAAGAGCATTAAAAGAATTTATAAATTTGCAATTTGGCTCTTACACCAAAAGTATTCTACACATTTTCTCCCCCTTCTGTAGAAAGCACTAAAAATTTAAACTTGATTCTGATGAGAGCAACAACATGACTATTTTTACCACACTATCAACAGTATTTACCACACTAAGACTTTTTAACTTTATTTTCTATTCTCAGTAATAAAATATAGTATGACTATTTCTCCAACTTTAAAATTACCTCAAATCAGGCCAGATGCAGTGGCACACATATGTAATCCCAGTGGCTTGGGGAGCTGAGGCAAGAGGATCCTGAGTTCAAAGCCAACTTCAGCAATTTAGGAGGCCCTAAGCAACTTAGCAAGACCCTGTCTTTAAATAAAACATAAAAAGTCTGGGGATGTGAATCAATGGGTAAGCACCCATGGGTTCAATCCCCAGTATAAAAAAATAAAATAAAATAAAACCAACAAATCAAATTGGCTGGAAGATCAACTCTAAATCTACATGAAAATATAAAAGGGCTACCTAAGGCAGGTTTTCTATTAACATTTAACATAACTTAGAAAAATTGTAAATTATTCATCCTGCCTTTACCAAACAACAAAATTCAAATTAGGGCAACAATCCACATAATAAGATCCCCACAAAACCAACCTAAAATTTTAAACTAAGCATAGTTCAACCAAGCTGTAATAAAAAGTTGAGATTTCTACAACCTAAACTGGGCATGGAGGCATATGCCTATAATCTCAGCGGCTCAGGAGGCTGAGACAGGAGGATCGACAGTTCAAAAACAGCCTCATTAATGGCAAGGTGCTAAGCAACTCAGTGAGACCCTGTCTCTAAATAAAATACAAAATAGGGCTAGGGATACGGCTCAGTGGTCAAGTGCCCCTGAGTTCAATCCATGGTACCACCCTACCCCACCAAAAAAACAAAAAAAGATTTCTACAACCTAATTAGGTGAAAAATTGCTTAACTATTTAGGCTAAAATGTGTTACCTATCAAGAATACATCTACTATTTAACTTTCTACCTGTGTGACTTTTATCTTAAATTTATACTTCTGGATCTTTCAGCCATCAGAGATCAACCACTAAATTACTTCAACAAGTAGAAATAGCAACCCTGCTCCCAAACAGCAATTTCTGCATTGCTAGACACTTATCTAGTTGGTAGATTTATACCATTGTTCATTCTTAGTTCCTCAAATGTAAAAAATACCCACAGAATGGTAACATACCTCTAAATTAGTTTAAATGTGGCACAAAGTTATATTTAGTCAGGTTCAAGTTTTAAAAAGGCACTTATGATTTTTCCCAAAGGCTAATCTACTCAAGTTCCTCCTTTATTAAAAAAATAAAAGCCTAATTTGTCTCTTTTAGAAACTAGAAATGTTATTTATGTAATGCTCAAACAAAAAGGGAATTAGAATAATAAGTCCTCACATCAAATCAGGGTCAGGATTATATTGATAATAAATTATCTACTGTAATAAAATAAATTTGACATTTATTCTCTAATGATGATCCTTTGAAATGCTAGCATGATTAAATTTCAGTTATGTGGACTTTGAAATATAATTCTTACAAAAAACATTAAAATAATTTTTTAAAATATTTTTCTTGGGCTGGGGATGTGGCTCAAGCGGTAGCGCGCTCGCCTGGCATGCGTGCGGCCGGGGTTCGATTCTCAGCACCACATACAAACAAAGATGTTGTGTCCGCCAAATACTAAAAAATAAATGTTGAAATTCTCTCTCTCTCTACCTCTCTCTCACTCTCTCTTTAAAAAATAAAAATAAAAAAATAAAATAAAATATTTTTCTTTAGTTGTAGATGGACACAATGCGAGGCGGGTGCTCTACCACTGAGCCACAACCCCAGCCCTAAAAATAATTTTTTAAAATTATTATCCTCTACTGTGCAAAGAAGAAAACCCCTACAAGTAATTATGTTAGTTTTTATTCATGAAAAAAATTGAATAGATATAAGAAATATTCACATCACATTTAAGATTTGTATTCACTGTTTGCATGCTAGAAAGATGCAAAGATGAACACTTCCAAATATTCAGACAGATCATCCCACAGTTGTAACTTTCATCATAGTTCTCAAAGCAGTATGGTGAGGTCAGCTCACAAACAGCTTAAGTAGCAAAACTAGAAATTGGTGGTAGTAGTATCAGGCTACACAACAGCCTCTCCAAAGAATATGAAGTAAGAGAACTAAAATGTGCTGGCAACATGCCAAAGGACTGGATGGAATATAGCTTTGAGCAACGAGTACTAGGAGCCTACAGTATATAGCAATTCATCTTCTCTGATCCTGTTGGTTTGACTTTCTTTGTTTTAAACCAAAAATAGCCATGTTTAAGAAGTGTTTAACACTTTCAAATCTCTCCATACTTATGAGTTAAAGTGCATGCAGGTCTGCAATGATTTGTTAAACCCATACCCTTACAAGAAAAATCTGACTTCTAATCTATGTAAGATGAAGAAGGTAAAATAGATACCATTATACTGATATTAGTATGCACAGAACAGCCTTTATTCTACAAGAATTATACTTCCCTCCAAATATTTCTAAAGGTTTGGATTTTCTACATTGTCAATTCTGACTGGCATCTAGAATAAATCAACTTTCTCAATGGAATTAACAAACAATCAGGGGCTGGGGTTACAGCTCAGTGGTACAGCGTTTGCCTTGTACATGTGAGGCACTGGGTTTGATCCTCAACACCATATAAAAATAAATGAGTAATATAAAGGCATTGTGTCCATCTCCAACTAAAAATACTTTTGAAAAATTAAATAAACAATCCTATTAGATTAATCCTTTCCGAAAAAGGACAATTTGGTTAGAAACTCTGACCTTATTTAAAATGTTACTTTTATAATTTCATCTTGACTAAATCATATAATAAAATAGAATAACACTGATTCTTAAAGCTCTGACACTTTCTAAACATAACCTTTCCTTTGAAGAACCAAAAGAAAAATGCAATTATTTCAAGCAAAAGAAAATCAGACTCAATTCAAATCAACACACATTTAACACCTATTCTGTGCCAGGCATTATACCAAGAAATGAGGAAACATAGATGAGAAAACCCAAAGAGCCAGAGTAAGGATATAATTGCTAGTACAGACGATAGTAATCTACCCTTATCCCATGACAGATGTCACTAATCACTCAGAGCATGTTTAAAGACCAATGAAACCTTAAGTCCCCAACAGATAACACAAAACTAGTAGAAATAAAATTTATGTGCTATCCTGAGGCTGGTAGACCTGAGGCTAGATGGGTAATTTAAGGACAGCTTATGAATGACCATGAATGCTAGGCTAAGTTTAGATTTTATCCTGTGGACAACAGGATGCACAAAGGATTTTACAAAAAACATTAACATGATCAAGTCTGGCAGATATATAAAGAATGGATGTGGACAGACAGAATGCAGGCAGGAAGAACAATGAAGATGCCATTACAATAGTTAAGCAAGAAATAATGAGGCCTGAATTTCACAATGGAAAAATCTACTGCAGGTTCTAAAACAAAAACAATTGGATCTTATAATCTGTGGTTTAAAAATAAGAATTTGGGAAAATTAATATTGTTAATCAGAATTCACAAATAATAGTCAAAAAACAATTTAAGGTAAACACTAGAATTAAAGAAGTGAATCACAATGATACCCAAGATTACTCAAGACCATAAATTCAGAAATAGATATTTCAGGTTTAGCATCAAGAAAGAGAACATCCTCATGACCAGACTAATACTCAGCAAGTCTTTTCTTCCTTTCAGGGCACTAATACTCTAGCCAAACAACAAACAGTATTCACCTTACATGCCCTACAATGCAGGGTCAAACTCATACTCCCAGTAAGATGCAGAAAGCACAAAAGTCAAATTTAAAACCAAAGATTATCCAAACACTTAAAACTACACATTTCTTTAAAGGAACATAATTTACTAAATCTTTTGAAAACATCATTCTACTATTAGCTAATTCATATCCAAGCCTTTAAACTCTAACATTCTTTGCATGTAATATAATCTATCTGGAGTACTTCAGACATATTTTTTTAAAAAAGCAATTCTATCACTTCTGTGAATGTTCAATAAATGAAAGTATTGCAATTAAAAATAAAAACTTCAGGGCTGGGGTTGTGGCTCAGTGGTAAAGCACTTGCGTAGCACGTGGGAGGCCCTGGGTTTGATTCTCAGCACCACATATAAATAAATAAAATAAAAGCCTATTGACAACTAAAAAAATATTTTTTTAAAAAACTAAAAAATAGGGCTGGAGTTGTGGCTCAGTGGTAGAGCGGTTGCCTAGCATGTGTGAGGCACTGGGTTCAATCCTCAGCACCACATATAAACAAACAAATAAAGGTCCATCAATAGCTAATAAAAAATATTTTTAAAAAAATTAAAAAATAAAAACTTCAGTGTAGCTCAAAAGACCAAAGATGCTGAAAAAGTGTTTCTATTTTGAAAAGATTCTTTGGCTATACAAAGGATGTAAAATCCAAGCACAACATGTTAATAATCGTGCTAGAAAAGCTAGCATTACTGTTTAAAGACCTCAGGATATTCACATTAAGAATAAAAATCACCTTATAGTTAATACTAATGTACTACATAGACACCTAATCAAGGATTCTACTTGTTCTTAACCCAATTCTTTTGTCCCATTAATAAATTCTCAATTTGGGAATCTCACTCTCTTAAAAAGGAACCAAAATGAAAAGAACTCAGAGATAAAATTTATATGTGATATATCTTTCATTCTAAGAAAGCCAATCAGAAAAGTTTACTATAATCCATCTCCTATCCAGTCATGAGCAGGGTCTTTTTTTTTTTTTTTTAGTTATACATGGGCACAATATCTTTATTTTGTTTATTTATTTTTATGTGGTGCTGAGAATGGAACCCAGGGTCTCAAACGTGAGAGGCGAGTGCTTTACCGCTGAGCCACAACCCTAGCCCCTGAGCAGGGGTCTATTTCTCATGATGTCATCCTAAAGTCATTACTAAATTTTACACATGCTATGCTTCCTTCAAATCAATCACAAAACAAGTCATCCCAAGACTGAGGTCAAATTCCATTCTAACTAAGAGACCTCCAAACTTGAAGTAATGGTACATTTTAAGTAAAGACCAAATTCCAGAAAAACCCTCCTCCCCTACCTTCCACACCTAAATAAAAGTCTTTTCCTTTTAGCTCATAGTAATGGAATGTGACCTGTAACTTAAAAGCTTTTCCATTCCTCATTTTCTGCTTAGAGAATATGAAGCAGACCTATTCTCTCTCTTTAAGAATAACGTTTTGGCCAGGCTAGGCAGTGCATGCCTGTATTTCCAGCAGCTCAGGAGGCCGAAACAGGAGGACTGCGAGTTCAAAGCCAGCCTCAGCAACTTAGCCAGGCCCTAAAGCAACTCAGCAAGACCCTGTCTCTGTAAATAAGAATATAAAAACGGCTGAGGATGTGGCTCAGTGATTAAGTGCCCCAGATTCAATCCCTGGCCCTTTTCTCATATTTTATTTAGAGACAGGGTCTCACTGAGTTCCTCTAGGGCCTGGCTAAGTTGCTAAGGCTAGCTTTGAACTCGAGATGCTTCTACCTCAGCCTCTCGAGCCACTAGGATTTCAGTCAAGCACCACTGAGCCTGGCCAAGAATGATTTTTTTTTTTTTTTTTTTTGTAGCGGGGATTGAACTCAGGGGTACTTGACCACTGAGCCACAACCCCAGCCTTGGGAGCCATGTGCACCATTCCCAGCAAGAATGTTGTTTTTGGTTTGTTTGTTTTTTTAATCTTTTTTAGTTGTAGATGGACACAATACCTTTATTTATTTATTTGTGTGGTGCTGAGGATCAAATCCAGCACCTTATACATGCCAGGCAAGCACTCTACCACTGAGCCACAACCCCAGTCCCAAGAATGACGTTTTTCAAAAGGGGAAAAAAAAAAAAAAAAGTAAGACAGGCTGAGTGGTATACACCTGTAATCCCAGCAACTTGGGAGGCTAAGGCAGTAGAATCACAAATTCAAGGTCAGCCTTAGCAACTCAGCAAGACCCTGTCTCAAAATAAAAAATAAAAAAGGGGTAGGGATGTAGCTTACTGGTAAAGGCACCCCTGGGTTCAAATCCTCAGTACAAAAAAAAAAATTTTTTTTTTAAAAAGAGGGGGAAAAAAAATGAAATGTTGGTGGTTAATTGTATAATAATAATTAGAAAAGGTAAACTGACTTACTAAATTTTTCACAAGTTGTCCTATTAAAACAATGCATGACACTCAGAATGAGTGTATTTAAATGGCAAGCGAATCTTTATTTTTTATTTTACAACTCCGGTCAGACATCTAAAAGATTTGTGGTTTGTAGATTCCTAATAAGTAGGGAAAAGGAGATTAAAACTATACGTACCAAAATAAATCTTCACATACAAAATGCCCATAAACATAAACATATTCCCATTTTAAAAAAATCATATTTGCAGCATTGAAGCAACACACTTCAGTAACTAATCATAGAAAAAAACAGTAAAATATTTAAGAAATGTACTTCAAAGTGCCTTTTTTTTTTTTTTTGGTGGTGGTGGTACTGAGGATTGAACCCAGGGGCACTGTACCACTGAGCTGTATCCCCCACCTTTTTTATATTTTATTTGAGACAGGGTCTTGCTAAGTTGCCCAAGGCTGGCCTAAATCTGAAATACTCCTGCCTCAGCCTCCTTAGTAGCTGGGATTATAGATATGTATCACCTCAACCATCTTCAAAGTGTAAATTTAAACAATACCTATGTGGGGTTCAATTCCTCATTAAAAAAAAAAGGAACAACAAATTCTATGATTTAATTCAGACAAAAGCTCTCCCAAAATAACAACATTAAGGACATATTTTACTTACATTCTTCCTACACCTTCATACATGTTAGTCTCATCTACCAAAGTCATAATCTCTGTATCTGTAAGATGCGCATGCTTTTTCGTTCTGTTTAGCTGTTCAATCTGTATGTCTGCAAGCTTCACCTTCTGTTGAGTGTCAATAACTTTGGCTTGAAGCTCTGTGAAGGCCTAATAAAAACAAGTTCTTGATTTAGCAGTTTAAACATTTTACAGAAAACATTTAAGTCAAATCCAAATTTATTAGATCCTAACCAGGGACTAAGCTGTGAAATTTACTAATGCAAACATAAAAGAGTCAATAAGTTTAATGTTAATTACAATTAACATTATAATTAGCTATGCTAAATACTGAATTTATCCTCTCCCTAGAAGATGCAATCAGAGGCTGTGATTGTAGCTCAATGGTAGAGCATGTAATGCCTAGCATGTAATGAGGCACTAGGTTACATCCTCAGCACCACATAAGAGTGAATAAATAAAATAAAGGTATTGTGTCTACAAATATATATATACATATATATACACACACATATAAATGTATATATGATGCAATCAATTTTTAAAAAGCAAAATAAGGGGCTGGGGATGTGGCTCAAGCAGTAGCGCGCTCGCCTGGCATGCGTGCGGCCCAGGTTCGATCCTCAGCACCACATACAAACAAAGATGTTGTGTCCGCCAAAAACTGAAAAATAAATATTGAAATTCTTTCTCTCTCTCTCTCTCTCTCTCTCTTAAAAAAAAAGCAAAATAAATGCACATTAAATATAAACATATCAAGTAGCCAAAAAATAATAAAAACAATAAGCCCAATAGAGGATGAAACCCAGAGACTCAAAGCAAGAAACATCAAGTAACAACTGACTAGATTTGTATTACACAACTGGATTTCAAAGCACTTTCCCACATTAGTTCAAAATATTAGCTTAGAAATATTATTGATAACTTTAAAGAGATCTCACTTCTCCCAATAATCCTAAGTAAGGGGTAGCAGTTTCATCATTCACATATCACAAACAAGTAATTAAATGAGTTAAGAAAGAAAACTGGTTTGCACAAGATTGAACACTAAAGGTGGAAAAGACAGATATTTCAACCCATTTCTTCTGACCCCTTAGTTCAGGAATCTTTTCATTCTACTGTCTCAACTCAGAAAGCAGTCATTATAAAGAGAATGACCAAAACAAAAAGAGAAAATGCTAGGCAGTGGCAGAATTGCATCATGATCTTCATCTGCACATACTAGGCCAAATGTGACCCTTGTGTACGCTACTTAACTGGGAAGATAAACACAGTTCTTGGATACTTTTATTGAAGTGCCTGGAATGACTTTCACATGCTGTCAGATTTATGCCTTAACAACATTTGGTAGGAACAATACATGGCAAAGGCTACTACTTAACTTTTATCCTGACTTTGTTGTCACATACTAGTGGTGTTCCAAAGATCTCCTTTGGAGTTGGACAGGTGTCTGTAATTTCCTACTAGTTTTCACCAAGAAGAAAAGAAATTGAAAGCCACTAGATAATTATAAAAAAGAACTTGTTTAAAGCTCTTATTTAACTGGTTGTCAAACTATTAAAGTATGCAATCATTTTCTATTTGCATTCATAGTCTATGTTTCTTAGCAACAAATTCTAATGTAGGTAAGTACAATTGTACTCCTGTTAGCTTTTTCACTAAACCATGAAATGGTTTAAATTTAAACAGGAAAAAAAGGTAATTTTTTTAAATGCATGATTTTTTAAGATGTAAATTCCAAGGATCTCTGATTGCTGTGTATACAGTTTGCTAAGGAAGCAAGTACTGTTAAAGCCAAGATATTACACCGTGTAAGAAAATACCACATAAGGACTAAATTTACAAGTTTCAAGAATGGCAAAAAAAAAAACAGGACACAGACACCTAATATCCCCAGAGGAATAACAGCTTCCTTGGGCAAAACAGCTATTTCAGCTGTCCTGTTTTTTATGCAAAGGTTAACCAAAGGTAGTCATTAAAGTAAGATGTTACTAACCTGAATAACCTAACTAATGAACAAAAAAGTAAACGGTAAAACAGACGATACTGTACATAGTCCCCATCTTTGAAACCTTTTTAGAAAAACATTTAAACTGGTACATTACACAGGGTTTGGGGTCCGCAGTGTCGTTAAAATCCCTGACCCACTCCTAGGTGGCAAATGTTTCTGAGTAACAACCTATTTATAAGTAATTGTTTGAACAAAGGGAGAAATACAATTCCTTCTGATACTTTACTGGAAAACGTTACTAGATTTTTTTGGACAAGTCTTTCCAAAAGGGGACGGGGCGGGGAGCTTAACCCCTGAAGAACACTGCTATAACAACGTCTGATTTTTTGAAGCGTTGATACTGCTACCTTTCAAGGTATGGTATCCAATAAATGGCCAAAAACAAAGGTTGAACTCGGGGCTTTTCAAAGCAAATAATGAGGTCGAATTTTAGATGCCTCAGCTCGGGCAAGCGGTCCGAAGGGGCTTCCATTTGAAACGCTCTCTTCAGTTCTTATCATGAAGCTGAATATCTGAAGGTTTCAAACGCAGTGAAATGGCTCTAGAGTTCAGACTGGAGACAGGCCGGGGATTGGCAGGTACACTTACCCCAGCTTAACCAGTTCTACCCAGCAAGAGCCGCTCGCCCCCAACCCCAGCTAGAAGAGCTGGTCCCGCCTCAAGACTCTAGGAAACCATTCCCCGCTCCCCTGTAGCCTCTTTCCTTCTGAGACCCAGCCCCCCTCGATATTCTAGTTGATATTTTAGGGATGATAGTCCCTCATCCCCCAAAGAAGAGGTTCTGCCTACTGAAGACCCGTTTTACCTTCTTCAGCTCGAGATCCACGGGGGCCGCCATCTTGATGCGCTCTATGCGCCTGCGCGCTGGGGGAACGCTGGAAAGAGGGTGGGGGAAGGGCGCGCCTTGAGGTTTGGTTGACCGCTGTCCTTCTGCGCCGGTGCAAGACTCAAACGACCTCGTTTAAAGCTCGCATCCCTATCCCCGCAACCCTACCCGAGCATCTCCGACAGGTGACGCTTAAATGTTCGAGATTCCAATTTAGTTGGCCTTTACCATGTAATTGGTCAGGCCTAACTTGCTCCTCTACATCTTCCAAGCCGAAACTGCAGATTTTTTTGTGTGTGATTTTATGCAATTTGACAAATAGTTTAGTTCGTGCTTCTAAGTTGAGATATATGAAGATCAGCTCAACCACTCATCAGTCATTTAGTCTTACAACTAGTCCCTGTGCTGTCAAGGATAAGTAAAGACTAGAGCTTCAGGCGTACCAATATGGAAAAGACCATTAGAAAACTTGAAGCGTAGTTGGAGTGTTCTTCCAAAGAAGAACTTGTTTCTTCGAAGACTTTCTAGATACAGTGTTCTCAAGATAGACTAAATAAATTTGCTTTACAAAGCAAACGGAGCCAGGCGCAGTGACACATACCTGTAATCCCGGGATGCTCCAGAGGCTGAGGCAAGAGGATCGCTGGTCTCAGCAATTTAGTGAGACCCTAAGGGACTTAGCCTGACCCTGTCTCTAAATAAAAAATTTTAAAGGCTGGGGATGTGGCTAGTGGTTAAGCGCTCCTGCATGCAAAACCCAGTAACCCCCCCCCCAAAAAAAAAAAGCAAAACAAATTCTGGGCTGGGTGTGTATGGGTGTGTAGCCCAGTGGTGTAACACATGCTTAGTATCCGCAAACCCTGGGTTCAATATGGAACAACTCAAACAAACATTCTCTGGGCTCATCCCAGACTTAATTCTTAGAATCTTGGAGAGTAGGGCCAGGAAATTTGGCAACTCTTCCCATGACTTGATGATGCAAATCGCCTGCAAACCACATCTTGTGACAAGTCCTGGTATTTGAACCCAAGGGACAGATGATAATTGGCTTTTGGAAATGAAAATTTTGTACCTACTCTGAAAACCATTAGAGAGGTAAAGGGGCAGGGAATTGGGAACTTGCCAGATATAGATTCAAGGCTTGGTCCACCTTGAACCAAGGTGGACAATTTACTAGCTGTGTGGTTTTCAGGAATTCACTTATCCTTGAAGAGTTTTAATCTCTTCATATTTAATTGAGAATAACAATACTGATCTAACAGTATTATTGTGAAAAATAAATGAACCCAGGATGAAATGCTCCAAATGTAGCACCATACACATAATATGTGTTCAATAAATAGTTAAATTGATGTGGTTAGCGTTGTCCTGTTTGTCTTTCAAAGTCTAGCAAATTGGTACCATATCCCCTGTCATACAGAACAAAGATAATTTCTCCTCTAAACTCAGCTCAAGACATCTGTTCCTCTCTTGAGACATGACCCTTTAGGGCTAAGGATGTAGCTCAGTGGTAGAGTGTATGTGTCTAGCATGCCCAAAACCCTGGGTTCCATCCCCAACGCCAGAAGAAAAAAAAAAAAAAGACAACACTTTCTTCCTTCTAAAAACATTCTTTGTATTAGACTATATACTCCTCTAAAATAGGCAGTTTTCTCACTACTTATATCAACTTCTACACCTATCACGGTGCTTCACAGGCACTGATACTGATGAAAAGCAGCCTCTGTTAAGACTGCTTTTTATGACTTTGTTAGAAATTTCTCTTTTCTCTGGTGTCTTTTAAAATATACACTTTGAAACAGGGCATATTGGCACACACACATTTGAATTCTGCCAATCTGCTCTGATGTGTGTTGTCTGTTTTTCCTGCTTGGAACAGTATGCCTCATTAATCTGAAGATTCATGTCAATTCTGGTAAATGTTCAATGAGTATCTCATGGAATGTTGACTCTCATTTCTCCTTGCAGAACTCCCATTAGAAGTATGTTGAAGTGGGTCTGGGGTTGTAGCTCAGTGGTAGAGCGCTTGCCTAGCATGTGTGAGGTACCGGTTGGATTCTTAGCATCACATATAAATAAACAAAATATAGGTGCACTGACAACTAAAAAAAATGTTTAAAAAAAGAAGAAAAATGTTGGAGTATTCCTTATTAAAAAGAAGAAGTATGTTGATGCATCTACATCTCTCAACCTCTACACTATTTCCCTGTTCTATACCCTGGGTTTCTATAACTTTATCTGTCAGTGTAATAATTTTCTCTTCAAACATGTCTAGTTTATTATGTAAACCAGTTATTGGGTTTTTATTTCAGTAACTATAGATTTTAATTCTTTAAATTCTGTTTGGTAAATTTTTTAAAATATTTTTTCAGATGTTGATGGACCTTTATTTTATTCATTTATTTATATGCAGTGCCGAGAATGGAACCCAGTGACTCACATGTGCTAGGCAAGCGTTCTACTACTGAGCCACAACCCCAACCCCTGTTTGGTCATTTTCAAATTCACTTGCTCTTTTCTGTAATGACATGATTTGGCCTAATAGTAAACATAAATACAACATAGTGAACATAATTATATTAAATTTTCTTTTCAATGTCCTATCACCTGAAGTTTTGGGGGTATTAATTCAAAGAACCCAGGGGCACTCAATCACTGAACTACATCCCAGCCCTTTCTATTTTTTATTTTGAGATAGGTTCTCACTAAATTGCTGAAGCGGGCCTCAAACTTGCAATTTTCCTATCTAGCCTCCCAAGTCTTTGGCATTACAGGCATGTGCACCAAACCAGGCTTGGCTCTCTCTTTTGACAATTGATTTTCTCAAGTAACTCAGGGATTTTTGGTAAGAACCATCTTCAGCCAGATGCAGTGTGGCACTGTCTTATAATCCCAGTAATTCGGAGGCTGAGGCTGAGTTGGAGTCCAGTCTGGGCAACTTAGCAAAACCCTGTCTCACTTATTAAAATATTTTTTAAAAAGTCTAGGAATATAGTTTGGTTTGGTTTGGTTTTGGTATCAGAGAATGAACCCTGGGGTGCTTAATCACTTAGTCACATCCCCTGCCTTTTATTTATTTGTTTGTTTGTTTGTTTTATTTTGAGACAGGGTCTCTCTGAATTCCTTAGGGCCTCACTAAATTGCTGAGGCTGGCTTTTAAATCCTCCAAGCATGCCCCACTACACCCATCGGGAAAGTATTTTAATGATAGAGTACCCCTGGGCTCAATCCCCAGTACCACACACACACACACACACTGTTGTCTGTGTTCAGTGTGCCCTGGGCTGTGGAATCTCTGGGTGGCTTCACATTTACAACAACAAAAGCCCTACAAGAGGAGCTGGGTTGTAGCTCAGTGGTAGAGTGCTTGCATGGAAGGTATGAGGCACTGGATTTGATCCTCAGCACCACATAAAAATATTAAATATTAAACTAAAAATATTTTTTTTAAAAACCCTATGAGATTTATGGGTTTCAAACTAGTTTTTAACCTTTTAATTTTTTTTCCAGTGTTAAGGATCAAACCCAGGGCCTCACATATGCTAGGCAAGCACTCTAGCACTGACCTACCTCCTCAGTCTCACTTTAACTCTTGGCACCACTTTAGTAAAACAAATTGGGGGGTGGGAGGATAAAACTTACCCTGAGCATAAAGTTGACAGTATATGATATACATTTATGGACTGGAAGTCACTGGAGTGTGTTGCTGTGTTTCCCTCTCATCCGCTCTTCAAACTAAATGGTTATTTTCTTTCTCTCTCTAGAGCTTCTGAAATGACAGGAAAAGTCTGTATCAGCAAACTCTGAAGAGTTTGCCATCCTTGGATACTTGCCTGAAGAAAAACCATGATGTGTCTGCCTGTATTATTTTTATAGAAAAAAATAAACTTTGCATTCAGGACTTAACACAACGGGGTGTACTCCTTCTGAGGTTCAATCAGTCCACAGTTGTGGAATCTAGAAAGTTGATCTTCGCTGGGCGCCCCACACGCTTGTAATCCCAGCGGCCTCGGGAGGCTGAGACAGGAGGATCTCGAGTTTAAAGCCAGCCTCAGAGAAGCACTAAGCAACTCAGTGAGATCCTGTTTCTAAATAAAATACAAAATAGGGCTGGGGATGTGGCTCAGTGGTTGAGTGCCCCTGAGTTCAATTCCCAGTACAAAAAAAAAAAAAAAGTTGATGTTCTATTGTTCCTCACCTCTGCTTATCAATGCTCAATTTTTTTATTCATTCCACAAATATTTATTAAACATCTATGAGGCACTGTTACTGTCCTAGGCCTTTGAGATAGATCAATACCAAGAGAAAACTTCCTGATCTCATGGAGCATACATTCCAATGGAGAAAGGCAAAAAATACATAAGCATAGAAATAAGTAACCTCAGATATTGAGGAAGAAAAATGCAACATGGTTAGAGATTAGCTGGGTGGAGGCCACTTAGGTGTAGGAATTTCTCAGGAAGATATAGCATTTGAGATGAGACCTGAAAAATGAAAATGAGCCAGCCAAGAAAATACTGGGGAAAGACAGAGGGAATTTCAAGAGCAAAGAATTTTTTTTTAATGTTGTTATGTAGGTGGACACAATATCCTCGTTTATTCATTCATTTTTGTATATGGTGCTGAGGATGGAACCCAGCACCTCACGCATGTGAGGCAAGAGCTCAGCCGCTAAGCTACAACCCCTGCCCCTGAGAGCAAAGAATTTTAAATGGGTCAGATGTGGCATATTTGAATAACATAAAGGAAGAAGTGTGGTTGGATAGGAAAACAGTACAAGATGACATCAGAAAGATGACTATATCACCAGATTTGACCAGATCAAACTTGTTAAATGGTTACGTCTTTTAATGAGAAAGAAAAATTAACACCTTTTTTTTTTCCCCCAGTACTGGGGATTGAATGTAGGCCTCACAAATAAGTAACTACTGAGCTACATTCCCAACCCTGATTTTTTTTTTTTTTTTTTTTGTCTTTTGTTTGTTTGGGGGGAGTTGTTTTTTGTCTTTTTTTTTTCTTTCTTTCTTTTGAGATAGGGTAGGGTCTCCCTGAATTGTGCAAAATAAAAGAAAGAATCAAAGATGACCCCTAATTTCCAAATAAATATGCTGAGTGAAATTGTCCAGGTAAAAATGAAGAACATACTATAGAGGTTCATTTATAGGAAATGCAATAAATCTAAAGTGATAAAATATCAGTAGTTGCATGATAAGAAGATTAGGAAAGAGATAAAACAAAGGGATTACCAAGAAGTATGAGATAATTTATGTGATGATAGATGTGTTTAATTTATTAATTATGAAGCTGGTTTCCTAGGTGGGAATTTAAAAAACTGTACATTTTAACATATTCAGTTTTTTATATGTTAATTGTATCTCAGTGAAGCTGTTTAAGAAAAAAGGACTCCTGCTAGGTGTGGTGGTGCACCACTTTAATTCTAGCACTCTGGAGTCTGAGAGAGAAGGAACTCGGGTTCAGGGCTAGCCTTGGCAGTCTAGCAATGGCCCAAAGCAATTTAGCAAAACTCTTTCAAAATTAAAAAAATAAAAAGGACTGGGGATGTAGCTTAGTGCTAAAGTGCCCCTGGGTTAAAACCCCAGTACCTAAAAAAAAAAGAGAAAAGGAAAAAAAGAACTCCTAGGTTTTTCATCAGATCAAACTAGTTAAATAATAATATCTTTTAATGAGAAGGAAAAATTAACTCCTTTTTGGTTTCTTTTTCCAGTACTGTCTTTGTCTTTTTTTTTTTTCCTTTTGAGATGCGGTCTCCCCGAATTGTACAAGCTGGCCTTGAACTTTGATCCTCCTGCCTCAGCCTCCTAAGTAGCTGGGATTACAGGCATGCACCCACCATTCCCAGATGGAAAATTTTATTTTTTTTCAGTCCTGGGGATATAACTGTTCAGTTGTATTCACTGAACAACACCTCCAGCCCTTTTTTATTTTTATTTTGAGACAAATTTTCACTAAGTTCCTGAGGTTGCCCTTGAACCTATGATCCTCTTATTTTAGCCTCCTGAGTAGCTGGGATTACAAGCGTACAACACTGTGCCTGGCCTGGAAGAATAATTTTTTTTCCTCTTTTGGTACCAGGTATTGACCACTGAGCCACATCCCCAGCCCTTTTTATTTTTTATTTTGAGACAGGGGTCTCATTAAGTTGCTTGGGGCCTCACTAAATTGCTGAGGATGGTTTTGAATTTATGATCCTCCTGCCTCAGACTCCTTAGCCTCTAGGATTACAGGCATGTGCCACCACACTTGACTGGAAAATTAATTCTTAATGTATAGACTATATGCCATGCCCAGGCTGCTCCATAGGAATAATAATAAGAAGAAGAATCCTTCCCCCTGTGAGTGGACTAAGTTAGAATACAGGTTCATAAGTTAGAATATAGGTTCAGTTGCTATAACAAGGATCCAAAATAGCAACAGCTATAAAAAACATAGAAGCTTACAATCATCCAGCATAAGCAACTTAGGAGCAAGTGTCTGAGTCTCAGAATGTCTGGTTCTTGGGCTCTTTCTGTCTTACCGATGTGGTCTAAGATCACTTGTCACTACCATGTCCATAGTCTAACTTGAAGGAAGGAGAAAAGACAGGGGGATTGCTCCCCGTTAAAGGCATGTCCTGGAAGTTGTAGGCATGGTTTTATTCCCGTCAGATCTGCCCAGACAGTCATATGATCATTCCAGGCTGCAAGAGAGGCTAGGAATTTTAGTTATTATTATGGGTCACTATGTGCCTAGTTAAACATCAGGACTTCTATTATTATAAAAAGGAAATGAAGAACTGATAATTAGAGGAAATGAGAAGTTTCTGACAAGTTTTCAGCTTACAAAACCACTTCACATTCATCATGTCATTTGATCATCACACTTTGTGAGCTAGACAAAACCCAGAGGGTGTATTCAGATTGAGAGAAAGTAGGACAGAGAGGTTACTACCTTAATTTGTACTGAAAGTCCTGCTCTCCAAGAAACCCCTCAGTCCTGGGCAGAACAGGATGGTTGGTACCCAACCCCTAGAGCCTAATGGAGAGGCAGTATGTTGTAGTGGCTAAAAGCAAATTCTAAAATGAGATTGCCTGGATTCAAATTCCAGCCCCATCAGTAACAGGGAATAGGACCCTCAAGAAATATTTGTACCTCAGTTTTCCTACAAAGAAGTGGAAATGAGGCATTGTGGTAACACCTTCACAGGGTCATTGTAAAGATTAAATGAATTGATACATGCTGAATATTTTGAATGGTGCCTGGAAAGCTGGATTTGTAATGTAATGAGTATTTTGAAATTATAGTCATTATAAACATGTCTCCTGATCTCTCTCGCTCTCTTTCTCTCTCTCTCTCTCTCTCTCAGTACTAGGGATTAAACCCTGGGGTGCTTTACCAGTGAGTTACACTCCAGCCTTTGTTTGTCTGTATGTTTTGGCAGGGACAGGGTCTTTCTAAGTTGCCCAGGCTGGCCTCAACTTGCCATCCTCCTGCCATATCTTCCTGAGTAGCTAGGATTATAAATACAGGCCACTTACCTGAATATGGTTTATTTCACTTCTGTCTCAAACATTCCCTTGTTATATCATCCTGTCTTGATGTCTCCAGATCCTTCACTTTCAAGTTCTCAGTCACACCACCCAAAGATGGTAAGAAAAGTGATTCTGTGATACTGGAGACTCTCTAGCCTGTAGGCAGCCTCTGAGGATACTAAATCGAATTAAACAGAAACGAAGCTTTTAAGACTCTCTCCCAAGTGGGCCACCTTCTGATCTCCTCAAGAATTGGGCAGCCAGGGGTAGTGGAGCAAACCTATAATCCCAGTGACTCAGGAGTCTGAGGCAGGAGGATCACAAGTTCAAGTCCTACCTCAACAATTTAAGGAGATCCTCAGCAACTTAGTGAGTCCCTGTCTCAAAATAAAAAATAAAAAGGACTATGGATGTAGCTCAGTGGTAAAGCACCCCTGTATTCAATCCCTGATACCAAAAAAAGTGGGGAAAAGGAGAATTGGGCAAAGAGCTAAGGATATGGCTCAGTGGTAGAAATCATGCTTAGCATGCACAAGATCCTGGATCTGATCCCCTCCCAAGGCCACCCTCCTAAAAAAAAAAAAAAAAAAAGAGAATGAGACATTTTGTACCTATTTGTTATGAAAGCCAACTCTGTACAGCAGGAGTAGGACCATGGGGGGCATTTGTAAGTTCGTATGGTCACTATGTGAGGGCCTAAGAAATAGGGGGGAGGAAACCTTCCCAAATGACACATTTGCCAAGAAACTCTGAGCAAGTCCTTCCAGCTGACAAAGTAAATTTGGTGCTGGGACCTTCCTAGGCTGGAAAGGGACTTTATCTGTACCTACTAGATGAAACAGTCATAGGAAACTCTGCAAGGAGAGGAAGTGAGTTGTCATTAGCAGGAACTAATGGTGGCTTTCCCCATGCATCTTGCCACATCTGATTCAATCTGTTTATTAAAAATTCAAAGAAAGTTGATATTTTCAATCAATCCTCCTGATTTAAACCTGTGTAAGAGACAAAGTTGGGAAACAGCATAACAAAGCCTAGGTTATTTATATCATTGTTCACCAGAGAAAGTAAGGGTGTGGAGCCTGCTAGAGGTAAGAGCCAAGAACAGTCTCTGCCCAAGAATCGGAAAGGAATAAAATCTGAGAAACTGAAAGCCTAGTAGAGAATCCATGCCTCTATCACCCCAGCTCACCAAGTAGGAAAAGAATTCATAGTTCTTTAGAACAGGAAAAGGAGTACAATGGGGTTGGGTTGAAATCTGGATATAACTCCTCATACACTTTTAAATAGGCACCAAAAAATACCATTCTTGGAGCCCTGCCTAGGACAGGTGATTAAGGCTTTCCCTAAGGGCACCTACTTTAGCAACAACAAGTTTTTAAATAAAGGTTTTCAAAATTGCAATAAGCTTAAAAAGTTATCATTGTTCCTTTCATAAACTGGAACAGGAGTGAACATAATACCTCATAGGCAAGGAACGTCCTTAAAACAGGAAGCCCCAGATCCATCCACATTGTTACTAGCTCTCATACATAGCCGCTAGCAACTCCTTGCTTATATTGGACCAGTTTAATCTTCACAATAGAAATAGACAATACCTCACTCCTTGATGGGTCCAGAAAGAGTCCCAGAATTGGATCTCCCTGGCTACCAGGTCAAATGCCCATCTCTGAACCAAGTACAATAGCCAGAGGTATGGAACTTGCTGATTGGCCAGGTATTGGTACTGTAGCCATTCCTGGAAGGTCAGGGGTATCATTCCCCATCCAAGATGTACAAAGAATGAGGGTGAAAGAGGTGACTTCTTTCTAAAAGAGTAGAGTATACTCATCAAAGGAAATAAATACTGAATGTCCCAAAGGAGAAAAAATAGATGTCCATTATAACTTAGCTTCCAATTTTCAACTTTTTAAGTCTTCTCTTCTAATGAACAGGTCAATTGCATTTCAATGGGTCCATGTAATTCATGATGGTAACCTGTATTCTTCCCAGATAGTAATTGTTAAAGGCCTTAGGAAACAGCCTATTTTACCTTGCAATGGAGTCCCTGGATCATTGGACATAGAGGGTCCAATGATCATAAGACAAAGCAATAGTTTGTTTGTTTTTCCTGCATTAGAGAGACTAAATACTGTCTTTCTGTTTCATTAAATAAAAGAGCTACTGTTTAGGTGAGGTAGAAGTTTCCACTTTCTTTTGTCCCCTCAGCTAAGGTCAAATGTCTCTGTGTGGGTTTGAGAAGATGGCAAACTTGGCTGGTTGTGGGAGGGCACCCTCCATGATCTCATAAGTCCTTGTCTTTCTAACTATAGAGATTAGTGGAGGATATAAAAGATCACTAGTGGGAATACTTAACCTGAAACATCAGAATCTGAAGGCTGGAAGTCGTGTAGAATCAAGGGGCAAGTTCTCCAAGGGACCCTGTTACTCCATATATCTCCATAGTGCCCTGCTATCTGAAGTATAGGGTCCTGTGTAAAATTTTCAGACAAGGATTCTAGACTCAAAGAACTGGAAGGAAATTTGTGTTCTTCTAGTCTACCTCTCTGTTTAGAATTGAGGAAAATGAGACTCGCAAAGCAGAAATGGAGCTGGGTGTGGGGACATACACCTGTAATCCCAGTGACTCAGGAGGCTGAGGCAGGAGGATTTCAAGTTGGCAACCAGCCTCAGCAACTTAGTGAAGCACTCAGCAACTTAATGAGACTCCGTCTTTAAATAAACAAATATATCTATAGCTGGGTGTGTGACTCAGTAGTTAAGTATCCCTAGGTTGAATCCTTTGTACAAAAAGAAAGGAAGGAAGGAAGGAAGGAAGGAAGGAAGGAAGGAAGGATGGAAGGAAAACAAAAAAGAAATGGTTTGCCACAATCACAACAAATGGGTGTCCAAGCTAAGACTGGAACCTAAGAGTCTTAGATTCTCTTTTAGAATTTCTTCCATCCTACCCTTTCTTGGGGGACTTCCAGCAAATCCTCTTAAACAGGAGAAAAGTCTATAGTCAGAAGTCTCCACTTATCTTGAGAATATGGGATTCTGTTTGGGGGCCACTAATCTTAATTGCACTTAAATAGGTGGATCTTGAGAAGGACCTCAATCCCAAAGCACCTAAAGAAGATGAGATAGAAAAGTCTCCAGAGTTCAGCTCCTTTGAGACAGATATCCTCAGAGTTCCTTCAGATTGACGCTATCAGGAATTCTGGGTATCCACAGCAGCATGTATAGGTTGTCTTTAACAGCGTATGGTAAATATCTGTGTACAAGTGTTTTTCTGGATCTGGATAGGCATAGTCTTCTCAGCATCTCACAGAGGCCCATACTCCTCAAACGGTTAAGAACCACTACTCTAAAATGAGGTTTTCAAACATGGCTTGTCATCAAAATTGCCAGAAGTGCTTAAAAGCACTGATACCTGGGCTCCTCCTCCTGGAGGGGTGGATTCTGTGGATCTGTGATTTGGCCATAAGATTCTGCATTTTTTTTTTTTACAAGTTCACCAGGCTTAGTAGCTGCAGCTCTACAAGAAAATATTAATGGGGCTGGGGATGTGGCTCAAGCGGTAGCGTGCTCACCTGGCATGCGTGCGGCCTGGGTTCGATCCTCAGCACCACATACAAACAAAGATGTTGTGTCCGCCAAACACTAAAAAATTTCTCTCTCTCTCACTCACTCTTTCTTTAAAAAAAAAAAAAAAAGAAAATATTAATGGAAGTGCTTTCCTGAAAAGGAGAAAAATTATCTTGGAGTTTGAGGTCATTCTGCTGTAAATATTTTGTGTTCATGACAAAGAGAAAATTAGAATTCCTGAAAAGGAAAGGGAGCTGAAACTCAACAAGCCACAGGAAAAAAAAAACAGAAGAATTCAGAAGGCCACCATGATTCTGTTACATTGTGTTGTAAGCCCACCTTACACCCAAGCAAATCAGCTCTTTCACGGACTTGCTTAGCCCTTGCCTGGTTTCCCTGACTCTACCCTCCAGCTACTTCCAGATTCTGTGAATCCTCAATCCTCTGGGCAGTGGAGCATTAGTACTTCTTGGTTATTGTTACTTCTTGGTGTTTTTCATTTCTGAACAAAAAACTATTCAGACATTGCTTTATTCATTATGCATGCATTAAGGATTTGTGCGTTCGGGATGCCAGGTACTGCTCTAGCCCTGAACAAAATAGATATTGTGTCTATTATCCTTACAGTCTAGCATAGGCACTGGATTCATTAGTGTCTGAGAATTGGGGGTATAGAGATATTTTCTTTCATGTTAGTGTTTCTATCACATGGTTTCCCTCAGAGACACAGAATACTCCAAGCATTTTCTTGCCTCCAGAACACTCTTCCTTGCACTCTGCCTGCTCACCTACAACTCTTCATTCCTCCTGTTATTCTGTCTCAGAGCATTTTATACTTTTAATGATATCTATCAGTTTTTAATAGTATACTTGTGTCATTCTTAAACTTTGCCTCAGCCTATTCATTATAGGCGTTAGGCATTTTTTTAAACTAATTCATACAATACCCAGATTTAAAGTGCAAACAGTAAAATTAGTAAAAAGAAAACTAGCTTCCTGCTCTTAGCCCTCTGAGTTTCAGTTCTGCTTTCCAGAGCAAATAGTATTATCACTTTTTGTCTTTCCAGAGATATTCTATTTATTTTGGGGGATCTATGTAATTATTTATTAAGTGGCTATCTCCTCTATTAGACTGAGGAAGGATACTATGTCTATTTTTTAATTACCTTACCCCTAGTACTTGGCATGTAATCAGTGATTTACAAGTGTTGGTGGAATGAATGAAAAGGTGTTAAGAGAACAGAGAGAGTGGGTGAGTATCTCCACGGCCAGTTCTTATGCATCTTATATCCCCTCACTGAGCACTGCATACTTGGTGAGCTTTATGGATATTCCTGAGCTCCCCTAATTCTCATGGAGGCAACTTCTCTCCCTGCAATGAAACTTCTGTCTTTTCATCTGAGTGTCCTTTCTTGGTGGAGTGTGAGCTCCTTGAAGTCAGAGCCATATTTTGCTCTTCTGAAACACTGTGTAGAGTGCTCCAAAAGTCCTCCACAAACACTTCCGGGCTGGTTGCTTTGCCTCACCTGACTCCTTTGCAATTCTGCTCCCAAGCTCTGCCAGTTGGCAGCCTGCCTGAGCAGTTTGGAGTTACTGTTTTTCTCATAAACACACATTTCCCTTAAACCCTCTAGTGTAGTGAGATGCACTTGAGCCTTACTGCAAATTCTCATTTCCTTTAGCACTTAATCTTCCCATCTATACAATAGGGTAGTAATGCCAATTGTTCACGGCTGTTGTGATAATTATATGAGGTCTTGTGTAAATTGAGTCAGTTGTTTCCCCAACCTTTCAGCAAGAAGGAGGGTCTCAGTGCCTATTTTGCTAAAAAGAAGTAAGAGGTTTCTACATAAGAAGTAGAAGCAGACAGTCAGGATCTTTAATTCTGACCCCTGGTCTAACATTTCTGAGACTATGTGGTAAGAATCACTGATAAAGTAAAAAATTACACAATAACCTGAAATATAATGGCTACATTTTTGAAGAAGCTACTGAACAATACAGCTTCAGGACAAAGTACAGAGGCTTAGGAGGTCCTGTGGGCTGAGCCATGAGTCTGGTCCCTGCTTGCCCCTTCTGTCTCCTCTTGCAGTGCTCCTGCCAGCCCCTTTGAACTCCAACCACGCTGAATTTCCTTTGCTCACTCATGAACCTTTACCACTGGCCTTTGTATAAGCTGGGAGTTTTCTGTTAGAGCAGCTAAAATTATCTTAACTATTCCCTGTCTTACTCTCTACAGGTAAAATGACACCTCTCCAGACCCAGGACCGCAGACTTCGTTATTACAACTGTGTATCGGGCATTGTTACTGATGAGGTGGTCACCACTTCAGACTTAGCGTGGCCAAAACGGGGTCACAGATTCTCCTTCTCCACTGTGGCCCAGCTCTGTGGGATGGTATCACTTTCCACCCAGGGTCATACTTGATTCCCTTTCCCTTTCTCTCAGCCTCCACATCTCTCTTGAATTCATAGGCTTCTTTTCTCCACTGCTACAGCTACCCCTCTAATTCCCTCTCCAGCCTGAGTCATCTACCCAAAAGTAGATTGACTCATGTCACTCCCCTTCACACGCTCACTTTAACACCCTAAGCTGGTCCCCAACACCTTGACAATCCATCCAAACTCCTTGGCATAGCCACCAGGGCTCTACATGATCTGGTCTGGCCTTCCTCAGCAGTGTCTTCTGCTGACTCCAACTCAGCTGTCTACCACCGTCACACTAGTCACACCAGTCACACCAAACTCATTTCTGTTCCTCATTTACATCATCCTCCCTCTCTGCTCTGGCAATTTCCTCTACCTAGAATACTCTCAGCCTCCCTCTTCACTTGGACCACAGCTGATCATTCAAGTCTCAGCTTGAATTTCACTTCCTCAGAGCTTTGGCCTCCTTGACCTCTGGATCTGGCACTTCTTACTGCCCATCCCAGCTCTCTTGACACTTGATTGTTGACTTGTTGAATTGTCTGTCTTTCCTGTTAGAGGGCAGGGCCTGGATCTCTGATCACACTTGTGTTCTTACCCTCTAGAACAAAGCAGGAGTCAGCATCTGCCTGTTAAGTGACTACATGTGAGCAGTGAACTAGTTCAGTAACTGCCAAGTTCAAGTTGCATTGTGGCACCTCTTGAGGCCTCTTAGGAATATCAGTGCTCTCAGTGACAGTGAAGAGTTAATTCTCAGAGTTTCTCTGCCATCTGAGTCAGGGTGATTTGTCCCCACTCATTAATGAGGAAACAGAGTCCCAAGGGAGCAGATGATCTGCCCCAGGGAGGCAGCGAGGTGAGCCAGTTACTGGGCTCTGGCTACAATCACACTCCCTCCCTGTCCGCCCCTGCCCCTCCCCCCACATCCCACTACTTTTCTTGTTTCTGAGCACCAGGCGGAAATGTAATGTCATGACACATTGGGGGATTTCTTTCTTCCCCTACATTTTTCTGATGTGACTCCAGCCTGGGGGCTGGAGGAGCGCTGTCCCAGGAGGAGGGAGGCAGGACGTGGGGAGGGTAGTTGCTGCATTCCTCAGAGGCCTCCGTTTGCATAGCCCTGCATAGCCCGGAGAAGAAAGAAGCTAGCAAGCTTTGGCAGAGGCACTGGGCATTCAGCTCCTGATCTGGCAGCTGCAGAGGCTGGGCTGCACACACGCTCTGCCAAAGCCCTGGAGGCAGGCACTCTCTCCTGGCTCAGTCTGCCAAGATGAGGTAGAGGGGGTCAGGGCCTCTGCTGAGATGAGGGTGCAAAGAAAGAGGCCCCTTCTTTCTACCCAATCTGGCAGCCAGTTGGCCTCAAGCCCTTAAGTGTGTGTGTGTGTGTGTGTGTGTGTGTGTAATGGGGGTGGAGGGGATAGTGTCAGGGCCTCAGTGCAAACCCTTCCCAGTTGCAGGGCTAGTATGGTCAACAGACAGCCTAGGGGGCTATCTCAGCCCCTCCTCCATCCTAGAGATGTTTGAGGGGGCAGCCTCTGGGCACATGTCCCCACCCAGCTGCTGGGGCCACTGCCATCACATTCCAGGGCAGACTGAGAGCCACAGAGCATGGCTTGAGAAAAGAGCGTGAGGCTCGCTCACCATGGAAACCAGGCTTCCTAGGAAAAGGTCACATATTTGATGTGGCTGTCATCTGGGCACCTTAAATGCAGCACTGTTTCTGTTTTCCTGAGGACACCGCCATCAGAGAAGGCCTGAGACAATGAGGGTGGCAGCTGACCTATTGGCCTGGCTTTGTGTAGGCCCCAGTCAGAGTTTCCCCCTTCTCAGTAAAACCCATGCTACACTCACTTACATAGCCTGACTTGTACTCCCAGGGGCAGCCCTGCAGGCCAAACCTTGAGTCTGGAAATGACTCCATTGATCCAAGAATCCAGAAAAGGAGGTGCAAACAAGACTCAGGTGGGTAAAAACTGGCAGTTAGATGTCAGAGTTTGTTAACAATGGTAAAAGCTATCATGTGGTGAGTACTTACTCCATCCAGTGGAGTAAGTATATAAATATATAAAGCACATAAATGCTTTATATGCACTGTTATCCCCCCCCAAAAAAAATTTAAAAGTAAATAAATAAATAAATAAAAACAACTCTCATAAGAAAGCTGAGGCTTGGGGCTGGGGTTGTAGTTCAATGGTAGGGTACTTGCCTAGCATGTGTGAGGCACTGGGTTCGATACACAGCACCACATAAAAATACATAAATAAAATAAAGGTATAGAAAATTCCCCTATTTAAAAAGAAAGAACGAAAACTGAGGCTTGGAGAGGTTAAAAACTTATCCAAAATTATTATTTAAGCAGCAAATGGCACACTTGGGATTTGAACCCAGGTTTATATAATTCAGAACCTGAACTTTGAATCTTCACTCTATTTTCACTCATTCAATTATGCATGCATTTATTCAGCTTTTCAATTTTCTGTTCAGTCATGCATTTATCAAACATTGAGTGAGAGCCTATGACATGCTACAGACTGGACTGGGTACAGGAATGCAGAGCAGCAAAAGGATATGCTCTATGACCTAGAGTTCACAGTGACAGAAATGAATCAGCAAACAGAAAATGATAATGCATAATGGGATGAAAGCCATGGAGGGAAACACCAAAGTAGCTGTGGAGCTAGGACCAATCTTTCTTGCAAAGTCCAAAGTCTGGTGATATGGAAGCAAGAGAAGGAGTGACTAGGGGTTGATGGTGGACTTTCTCCAGAAGGTATCCAAGCACACACCTGGCAAAGGACATCTGTGTCTGTAGAGTTGAATTTGGGTCCGATTTCACAGGTCAGCACTTACTCCCAAATAGACCTGATCAGGCCCCCCTTCCTGAGCATATTGCTTTCCAAGGCCCTCCAGCCCACCCAGGACCAGTAGGAAAATAGAAATTCAGGCTTTCCTGAAGAGCCTTGGGTGAGTGCCTGGTTTCCATACCATCCTTAGCTTACATTCAAGAGGCCTGAAGGAAGAATTAATTGGTAGCTTCTTCCTTCTGTCACACTCCCATTGAAGTCTGCCCAGTGCTGAAGCTGAGGGACAGAAGAAATAAAACCAGTCCTTCATTAGAGGGAAACCAACCCAGTGACTTCTAGGTTGGGCAAGAAAATAAGGGTTGGGGAAAGGGTGACTTAATTCCTCCCGCCTGTCTGGTTCTACACCCACATCATCTGTCTTTGGGAAGCCTCCCACACAAGCTATGATCCACTAACTACAACACTCCAACCCTGAAAGAAGCCCTTTTCCTGAGATGCCCTACTAGTTAGTAATAACCAGGATGTTGGGAGGCAAGAAGACAGGGAGAGAGGAAGGGAGAGAGGGAGAAACAAAGAAAGGGAGAGAAGGAGAGAGGAAGGAATGGTCTCTGAAGAACAAGAGGGCAGTTGGCTTCCTTCACATCTGTGTGGGTGGCAATGAGCTAAAAGCTCCCTGTTCTCTTCTCCATCAATCAGTGGGACAATTAAGAAAAAAAAATGCACAATTTTAAAAGTTCAAAAAGCAAAACCAAACCACAAGAACCTTCAAATTATATTAATTTGGTTGTGGACTGACACTCCGGAAACCAATCATGGAAAGGGACAGTTCTAGCTTCTTCCTCTGCTTTTGGATGAGGTTGGCCTCCATGCAGCTGTGCTGCCTGGGGTCCTGTTCCTTGGAGGCCTGGCCTGGGCCCCTCACCACAGTAAGTAGGAAATCACAGAGACTTGTTCTTTCCTTTCTGGAGAATGATGGCAAGTATAGGAGTTCACGGACTTTGAGGAGTCGAGCTGTCCTGGGCAAGGCCAACATTAAGTGACATTGCATTAGCTAATAGCAGCCTAGTGCATGTTACTTTACCCCTCAGGGCCCTTAGTCAATAATCTGGGGCTAATATTACTACCATTTCGATGGGCTCTTGAGAATTAAATAAGATTTTATAAAAGAAATATACTTTAGAGCTATGAAACACTGTACAAAAGGCCAGGTGTCTTTATTTGTTCCCATCTTCAGGAACAAAATATACTTCTTTTGACTTTTTTTTTTTTTTTGGTACTGAGGCTTGAACCCAGGGGTGCTTCATCACTGAGCTACATCAGCAGCTCTTTTTGTTGTTGTTGTTTGTTTGTTTGTTTTTAGTTGCAGAGGGACACAATGCTTTATTTTGTTTATTTAGTTTTATATGGTGCTGGGATTGAACCCAGGGCCTCATACCTACTAGGCAAGTTTTCTACCACTGAGCTACAACCCCAGCCCATCACCAGCCCTTTTTTATATTTTATTTGGAGACAGGGTCTTACCAAATTGCTCACAACCTTGCTAAGTTGCTGAGGCTTGCTTTGAACTTGCAATGCTCCCGCCTCAGCCTCCTCAGCGGCTGGGATTATAGGCGTGTACCACTGCACCTGGTGCCTCTTTTTTATTTATTTGTTTAAATCCTCCCTACATCGCCCTTATTCTCACTGCCCTCTTTCACCCTACATGAACTTAGCACATCTAAAAAACAAACAAACAAAAAACTCTTGATTTCCATGACCCCTTGAACTTGCTTTTTCCCCATATTGATTAAAAGCATCATCCTTTACTCAGTTGCTCAGACTAAAATCCAAGAAGCCATACTTTGTTCCTCTCTTTTCCACACAACCACATTCATTCCATCAGTATGTCTTAGAGCTCATTTCTCTAGAATACATCCCAAATCTGACCATTCCTTACCATCTCCTCTGCTACCACTCTAATCCTGGCCACCATCGCTTCTTATAATACAATAGACTCCTAATTGTCTTGCTTCTTCAACTTTTGTTTCCTAGAACTCCTTCTCTACCTAGTAGAGTCATATTTCTGAACCATATAGCAAATTATGTAACTCCCCTGCTCAGAGTGCTCCATTGGTTTCCAAATTGTTTTACAAGACTCCTTGTGATCTGGTCCTTGGCTCCCTCTCAAGCTCTGGTAAGTATGCTGTAGCTCCAGGAGCCCCTCTCTGTCTCATGCATACTAAGCTTGTTTTTGTCTCAGGCCTTCACATGACTGATCCCTGCTTGTTTTAGGTCAGATGTTACCTAACTGAACCATCTATGTAACTGTCCCACCTACATAACTGACCCCTCTGATGCCAGAACATCACTGGTATATATGTGTGTGTGTGTGTGTGTGTGTGTATACTTATTTCTGAAGTTTGTTACTTTCTTTATGCATGTATTGTTGGTTCATGCATCAGTGTTTTTCATTGAACAAGAGGCTGATTCTCCAGTGACAAGAATAGTACTTGGCACATTTTAAGTGCTTCCCCCCCATATTAGGGATTCTCTGAACTATATCCCCAACCTTTTAAAAAAATTTTTTAAGTTGTAGATGGACACAATACTTTTATTTTGTTTATTTGTTTTTATGTGGTGCTAAGAATCAAACCCAGGGCCTCATGCATGCTAGGCAAGAAATCTTGCACTGAGCTACACCCGCAACCCCTCCCCAACCCTTTTCTTTTCTCTCTCTCTCCCCCCTCCCCCCCTTTTAATTTTTGAGACAGGGTCTTGCTATTTGCCCAAGCTGACCTTGAACTTGAAATCCTCCTGCCTCAGTTTCTCCAGTAGCTAGGATTACGGTTCAAACCACCATGCCTTACAATTAAGTACCCAATTGTTTTTTAAATAAAAAAATAAATATCCTTGCCCCCAAATGACTTCTTTTCTCCCCCAACTCTCCTCCTTCAGAATGGGGATCTCATTTGGAAGGTGATAGGGAGGGCTCCACAAATATTTGCTAAATGAATGAAGCTAAAATGAATTACACCAGCAAAAAATGTCAGCCTCTTAACACATAGCTATTCCCAGGAGTATTAGCATTCTCAAAGAGGAAGCTTGAATTTCAGGCATTGTTGACAAAGAGAAGAATTTCAGGCCAGCAGATTTGAAGTGATATATTTGGACAGAGTTTGTTGTTCCATGGCTGCTTAAATCCACAAATACTTATTAAGACTTTTTAGGGCTCCTTTGAAACTGAAGTTGACATTAAAATGTGAAACAGTGATTGAAAAGCATTGTTTCCTTCTAAGGAAAGAATGGTGAACTGACAATCAAAGGCCTGGGTTTCAATCCCAGATGTGCCACTCATTAGTTCCTTGGACAATTCAGATAACCAACATTTACTCAGCACTTAGCAAGTGCCTGAGTTAAGTAGTTTACTCACGTTTTACTATTTTTACAATATCTTCCAGGTAGATTTTTTAGTATATTTTATGAACAGGGGGACAGTTTAGAGGGGCTAGCTATCATGTGTGAAGGTACTTCGCAAATAAACAGTGGAGCCTGGACTTGGGCCCAAGTTGGGTCAGCCTGCATTCCTCTTCCTTCTGCTGCACCCTGCTAAGACCATCTTTTATGAATCTATACATTAAGGGCAGGAGAAGAAATTCTTGTGCTCAAAGGGGTTACTCACTAAATCTTTTTCTTATGATTTCTTTACTATATTATTTTTGGATATGGGAAGAAGAAAAAAACCAGTCTGACCAGAATTCACTTAGGAGTGTAACTTGGTGGTTAGTGTACAAGCCTGGGGGTTAGATTTTCTGGGTTTACATTCTGCCTTTACCACTTAACATCTTTTTCATATGACATAACACCTCTCAGCCTCAATTACCTACATCACAGGTATAGCAAGAACACCTACCTCCTAGGACAAAGTGAGTTATAAATGAGATATTGCTTGTGAAGTATACAGTCCAGTGCCCATATGTAGTAAGCACTCTGTGAATGTTAAATATTTATTAACCTAGTAGTGATTATTATGACCATTATAAGAGAAAGTATCTCAAAGAAGGCTGAAAGGGGAGCCCATGAAGAAAAGATAAATGTTTTGCAAAATTAAGGGGTCTGTTTCTTCTGGCATCCAATCTTGAGAAGTGACTGCAGGATCAGAGGCTTCAGGGCCACTGTATTAACAATAAGAAGCCTAGAGGACCTCCAAGGAAACTTCCATCAGCAACAGGGACAGTAGGAGAGAGCATCTGAAAGGCAGGAAGCCCTAACGAAACATTAGCTGGAGAAACAAAGCTTGCTGGAAAAAGCCCAGCCAAATGTAGGGGCTTGAGACTAGAAGCTTGGAAGCAGGAAAGGGAGCCCCACAGAGAGTTCAAAGAAACTCTCTTCTCCATAGTTATTTCTGACATCTTTACTATTCTTTCTGACTACTAAAGTCAGATGTTGGTTCTTTATAGAACTAAACAGAATGAAATAGCAAAAGAATTCCCTGTCCAAGTTTTTCAAAATCTTTTTATTGAAGTACAATTCGTACAGAAAAATGCATGAGTTATACTTGGTGAATTTTCTCAAAGTGAACACCAGTCTCAGAAAAACTATCAAAACATTGGAGATTCCTTCCAGTCATTACCAATCCCAGCTGGGAGCTCCTTCCTGATTTCTTTCACCATAGATTAGTTTTGCCTTTTTTTTTTTTTTTAATAGTTTTTAGTTGTCAATGGACCTTTTTTTATTTGTATGTGGTGCTGAGAATCCAACCCAGTGCCTCACACGTTAGGCAAGCACTCTACCACTGAGCCACAACCTCAGCCTCAGTTTTGCCTATTTTTAAGTTTTATATAAATGGAATCATACAGAAGTCCTTATTTTTATTGGGCTTATTTCTTTCAATGTTGTGAGATTCATCTGTATTGCTATTTAGTACTTCATTGTCTAGATCTACCACAACTTATTCATTTCACATCAAATACTGATGGGTATTTGGGTAATTTTTTGGTTTTTGGTAATTGTGAGTTATGATAACATGACACTTTTACATGGTTTTTTGGTAAACATATGTACTCGTTTCTCTTTTATATATATCTAGGAGTGGAATTGCTGGATATAAAGTCATATGTTCAGCTCTGGTAGTTACTGCTACCCAAAGTTCTAAAAGGATATTCGAAGTATGTTTAAGATCTCTGTGTGGCCCCCTGGAGACACTTCAGAATGTCACAACTCTCCAAGGGAAAAAGATGAAGTTAAGAAGGGGCAGTCCAGAGGCCTTTGTCCAATGGCTTCCCAGTGGATCTGTTTGCTTTCAGTCCACCAGGACACCATGCCACATGATGGGCCCCAAATTCCACTTTCATCCTGTCATCCAATTCACCCTCTCCAATAGCAGCCCCTCTCTAAACTTAACCAATTTCAGAGCAGTGTTGGATTGCATCTACCTATTTGCTGGCCTTGGATTGGATTTTAATTGTTTCTTATATTCATTTATCCATCTAACAAAGATTGAATGCCTACAACTCAGTCATATTATTTAAGAATCAGACTGAAACAATATATGCACTCCTACTCTTTGGGAGTTAACATTCTAGCAGGCTTTTGGGTGTGTGTGTGTGTGTGTGTGTGTGTGTGCATGTGATGCTGGGGATTGAACCCAGGGCTCATGCATGCTAGGTGAGCACTCTACCACTGAGCCACATCCTCAGCCAACATTCTAGTAGAACTGATGGACAATAAATGTGTTAGTAGTGATTAGAGTTATGGAGAAATATAAAGCAATGTTAGCTGGATGTGGTGGTAGACACCTATAATCTCAACTACTTAAGAAGCTGAGGCAAGAGGATCACAAACTTAGCAAGACCCTGTATTAAATCAAAAGGGCAGCAAAAAATAGAAAAATACCTATGTTAAACTAGTTCCCAGTTAAAACAAGCAGACTACAGAGTAAGGATTATCTTTATTTGGATTGCAAAGTATAAATATGAACCATGTTTGGAAATACAGGTTGTAACAGTTCAGAAATGGCACCAGAAACTTCCAGAAGGGACCATACAGCATACCTTTGTAGTTTTGGTGAGATAGGTGGGGTTACCCAAAAGCCTTCCCCACCACCAACCTTCTCTATAGTAATTGGTAGGTAATCAATTACCAAGAAAAATCAACTCCAACGTTCCCTGTTCCTCCTCAGCCTTTTTCTTTGCTAATACTTTCTCTATACTGTCCTCTGCTGCACTGACCCCTGCATGGAGTAGCACCAGAAGAATGGTAGGAGTAAGAGAAATGTCTTGACTCAAGGGAGTGGGTCCCCGCTCTGTAGGTCCAGGGCTAGGGATGAGGGTACAGGAAAGCTGTAGGCATGGATGCTCGATCTCTTCTGAGATGTGGCAGGGAGAGAACACAGGGAAATACTGTTTTCTGTTACACATTGACATCAGCACCTTGGGCTTGCAAAAACACAAACGGTAGACAAAGTTGCCTAGGCAAGACTGTAGTCCAACTCATAGAGTGGCTCTGACCGAGTTAACCCCTACATCCCGACCATACAGAACATCCCTGGGGCACAGTGAAACTGGGAGATCTTCAGAAATGTGGACAGACAATAAATTACTACAGATGGGTCACAGAACCATCTCAGATTTGCTACGGGAGTGTGGCATTGAGCCAGATGGTGGGGATGCAAGAAAGAGGGTCAGAACATGGCCAAAGTAACAGTCTAGGCACTTGAAATATTATTGTTAGGTTGTTAAAAACTAAATAAATTAACATACATAGAACAAAATAAATATATAATTTAAGAGGCATTTTACAAACAAACAATAACAAAAAAAAAATAGTTGTTATCTTTTCATCTGGGCAGAAGTCCCAAAATTCAGAGTTCTCGGGCTTGTGGCATTTCACAGTTAGCTCATCAAATCCAGCGCTGGAGGGTCCAAATAGCAGATCCCTTGGTGGCTATTTGAGTACATGGCTTCTCAATCTTCATTGCTTTCTTCCAGTCCACAAAACTTTCCTTCTTCCTCTCCTTCTTCCTTTTTCAGTCAAAGATCCTGGAGCATATGGAATTTAACTGGCATTTTAATCCAGAATAAGTGTCTAAACAAACTGATGGGGGAAGTGGATTTGGTGGAAGGGAATCAGAAGGGCCTGAAGTTTCTTTGCTTTTGCTTTTCTTTTGATCACTTTTACTTTCTTCTGATTCAGATCCCACTGGATATATTCTGTTTGGCACTTGAAGACTCTGGTATTTTGGCAAAGCAATGATGCGCGAGGTCCAATAGAGATAGCAACTGGGGACAAAGAAGTCTTCACGGCTAGTTGGGAAGTCCTTTCCCTCTGCAGAGTTTGCAGAGAATTTGTGTCTTCTCAGAGGGAGCCATCCCCCACAGATTCCTAAAACACAAGGCAAAAACATTTAAAGCCAGCTCCAATCTAAAGAGGTCTTAGGAGTCTCCTGGGTTCAGTCTTAAGAAGTGCAGCAGATCATCTAGGAAGGGAAGGAAGAGAGGTGCCAAGGGTGGGAGAAACTGTTTTTTCTCAGGTATATTTCTTGGGTATGTCTCTAATAACTTTCATCCTAACTGGTGATGACTCACCAACAGTCTTTTTGAAAACAATTCTGCAATGGGACCCTGATTCTACATTAGGCTGTCCCCCAACCCCTAGTCAAGAGAAGTCAACACTTATTGAAATGGACCCAAGACCCATGCATGCCTTAATTCCTTGATGCTGCCAGGGACAAAGGATAAACCATTACCTTAAGCACAGGTCTCACTCAGTGGGAATTAGTCATGCCCAACTTCACTTTCTCTTCATTTTCTACATCATAACCTCCTCTCCTGTGGTACCTGAGGAAGAGAATATTTGTGAGCAAGCTTTGCCTGCTATGACAAAGAGCAGGTCCTTCCAAACAACTCTGCCACGGAGGCTCCTTCCATTATTTAGAAAAGCCCAAAGGGTGTGGCAGCCCCACACAACTCTGGTCAAAGCCCAGCTGTCCTGAGGATGCCTGTCTTTAACAGCAGGCTACATTTTACAAAGAGTTTTCACCTCACTTGTTTGAACCTCATAACAGCCTTATAGGCAGGTAGACAGTGTACAACCACTAAAAGACTACAATCCTCAGAAAGACAGGTAACATTCCAAGTCTCACTATGGATAAGTCGCACTGCTTGAAAACAGGCAGAGTGTGCGCGGCAGGTCTCCCCCAACCTACAACATATCTGGATTAATGTTTTGGCCCAAGGTCCAGGTACCTCAAAATTGCAAGGACAGACTAATAGTTCCACCTGTACTCTTACTACCAAACCACATACCAATGTCATCAAAGAACAGAGATAAGACAAAGAAATACGTGAAGAGGTAGCTCTATGGGTGAGTTACTAGGCCACAGAGGTAGGAAACAAACTCCTTTGAGGTATAGAACCTGCCATGGCCTGGTAAGTGTTACCCTGGTCTGGGCACTGGCTTATATCAAGCCTGAGACAAGAGATTTTTTTGGAGAACCTGCACCCAGGAACTATCCCAGGATCTGTGGGCATGAGAACAGGGTTCATGTGATCATCAGTTAGAAGGTCCAATAAGAGGAAGAGAAGAAGTGATTTACAGAAACAGGGCCCCCCATCACTCACCTAAACATGAGAAGTCCCACAATGACAAGCAGACAGACAGACGACAGCACCACCGCCACCACGGCCAGAATAGTAGTGTGATCATATGTATACAAGCGATTCTCCACCGGGAGGCTCAGCCCATGGCACCGTTCTCCATGGTAGCCTGGGTGACAGCTGGTTTAGGAAAGAACAAGGAGATGGGGTTAGTGATTTGTCTCCTCTCTCTTTTCTCTCCGTCCCTGCAATGGCCTAACTACCTAAGCCAAACCCCATTCCTCTCACCCTTAGCCTGTCAATCCTTGCCCATGAGCTCTGCCCTTTTTCTTTTCTTTTTTAATATTTTTTTTAGTTGTAATTGGACACAATACCTTTATTTAATTTATTTATTTTTATGTGGTGCTGAGGATCAAACCCAGGGCCTCACACATGCTAGGCGAGTGCTCTACCACTGAGCCACAACCCCAGCCCATCTGCCCTTTTTCTATACTGCTCCTTTAGTAGAATATTCTGGAAAATCTCCTCTGAATGTTTAATAGCATTTCCCCCATATGGCACCTTATCTTCACCAATCCCTCTGGTTCTCTGACCTAGAGTCCTGTCCAGGCAGGAAGAAGTGAGGATTTGAAGTTCTCAGTTTAGATGTATTCCACGTGTGGCAGATTTATTACATGTGTGCTCAGGCCACTTAAGAGGACTTGGGCGCAACAGCTCATGGGCTGAGTTGAGGGGATTCAGTATCACTCCCTCAGCAAGGCCCCTCAACATTCTGACCCAGAAATAAACCCAGCCTTGCCCATCAATGCTTCCAGCATCCAGTCCCTCCCCACCACTGCCCAGCCTATTAATAGGCCTATTCCTTTGCCAGGAGTCATTTTTCTCCCTTTCTTCATTTAACTCTCAGCTCCCCCTGGGTGCAGGGCACAACCTAGGAGCCTTTGGCCTCTGAATGCTAGGCTTTCAGGCCTCCTCCATCACAGGACAAAGCAAACAAACCAAGATAACATCTTCCTGCCCAGCTGCCCTGCCAGAGCATAAAAGAATGTCAGAAACAATTCCTTGGCTCTACTCACTCAAGAAATAAATCATGTGGCAACTGCCTCTTGTAACACAAAGCATTTCCTTGAAGCTTTTAGGAAGACTTGGAAGTGCTCAGAGTTAACGAAGCACATTCACATCCCTTCCTTTATCTGAACACCCCAGAGGTCCTTTGATGTAGGTGGGAGCCCCACTCTACAGAAAGGTTTAGTGGCTTTCCGAGCTCACAATAGGATAGAAGCATGGATGTGAATTGTCTGAGCTCAGCATGCCGTCCACTCATACCCCACAGTTGCCCACCTGCTAGTCAGGGGGTGCAATGGCACTAATAGCCCAGGGACATTAAGCCACTAGCTGCTGAAGGAAGCACTGAGAAGCTGGAGGCCTCCTCTTCTAAGCTGTACCTTCTCTGGGAAGGAAGGAGTGTATTTGGTGCTTCAGAGTGAGGAAGCCCTTCTTCCTGCTGACAAGTCACCAGGGAAGATTCAAGAAGCAGATCTGAGGCAAAGAGGAGGCCACAGAGGGCCTCAGATGTAGGAGCATAAATGTCTCATCACCCCAAACCAGGAGCTCTGTGTCTTCTTGCTGCTTTCTGCCCTGAGTATCACTGTCTCTGGCAGTGGCAGAGGGGCCAGGCTGGGTTGTGCTACATCCCTGACCCTGCCTTCCTGTCCTTCCCTGCTCTCTGCCCTAGCTCCTCCTGGATGCTCTAAGGAACCACCTCACTGTAGGGAAAATGTAGATCAGGACAACCATCCTAACAGAACAGTACACAGTGGCTTGCCTGGCTTCTCCATGCCTCTATCCCATTAGCCTAGCTAGGAAAAAACAAAAACAGAAACAAACAAACAAACAAACAAAAAAACTCAATGACCCCCAAACTACCAAGACATGGAAAAAGTTTCCAAGGGTGTCCCTGGAAAATCACCTGTATGCAGGAATTAGCAGGCAGAGAGGTTAAGTGATTTGCCAAATCTCACAACTAGGAAACACAGAGCCAAGTCAAAAATCACTCTTAGCAAATCCCAAATTCATGATTCTCTTCATTTTGTGGGGCAGGGGGGGGAACTGAACCCCCCCCCCCCAAAAAATGTGCTGAGGACAGAACCCGGGGCACTTTTCCACTGAACTTCTTTCCCAGTCCTTTTAATTTATTTTTAATTTTGAGAAAGAGTCTCACTAAGTTGCTAAGGCTGGCCTGGAACCTGACATCCTCTTGCCTCAGCTTCAGCTGGGATTATAGGTGTGCACCACCACACCTGATTGATTGTTTCCACTCAACAATGCAAGTAATCCTAAGGAAATAGATATCTGAAAAGTCCCTGGGGCTGTCTGACCCTGCTCCTGTTATTATTATTTTTTATTCATAGCTTTAATAATAAATAGTAAACTATTAAAGCCTTACTATGAGACCTCATGTGTGCTAGACACTCTATTACTGAGCCATATCCCCAGCCCTCATTTAATTTTAAAACCACCTCTGTGAAATGAGAGTTACTCTCCCTATGTTAAAGATGAAGGAACTGAGGCATAACTTCTATTAAATAACTATTAAATAGTGAATGGATTCAATCCAGCAGTCTAGATGACCATAGAGATTATATTCTGTAGGGGGTGGGGACTGAACTTGAGTCTGTTTTGTACTTCCAGTCCATCATCCAAACCCCACAGGTAGTTACTCAGATGATAGAAATAAAGCTTGGCCTCAGAGTCCCGCAATTCAGTTACATAATCCTTCCACCTCCACCCTGAGTCAAAAGGATAATAATGTAAACATCCTAATATTACCCACCTCCCCCTCCCTTTGCAGCCAACTACTAGGAATCTACTAGGGAAGGAGGGGGTTGAGTACATTCCAGCATCCTAGGGTGGGGGCAAGATCGAATGTCCTACCCAAAACCTGTGCCCATGAAAATAGAACATGTTCCTCCTCCCCATGTCTGTGACCCATTTCAGAACCTGCATTAGAGCAAAATCAAGAATGGTCTAGGGTCAAAGACATCATTCACATTGGATTTCTCTACCTGAAGAGGTAGAAGGGATACCTTTTGATGGAGGAGACTTAGAATACGCGAGTTCCAGACTAGTTCTGCTACCATTTCTAGCCAGGTGATCTTGATAAAGTCACATTACCTTTCCAAGCTTTGAATAATAAATGCCCACCTCACTAGAACATTGTGAAAAAAATAAAAGGAAATAATATGGGTAAGAACACTTAATAAAAAGCCAGGCCCCAAATATGTGTGCGTTATTACAAAATTGGACTGTAGAGGGTACTGCCCATATCTGGTAGAAGAGGGCACCCAAGTCAGACACAGCCAAGAGAAGGGGGTTCACCATTCCTTCATTCCTTCGCAGCATCTGGGCCAAGATGTGTGTGTGTGGATAAGCAAAGGCCCCAGGCCTACCTCTCTTCCAGCTCAGAGTCCTCCCTAGTCCAACCACTCTCAGATTTCCTCCAGCCACAGGAAACTCTGCAGCCAATTTTTGGGTCAGCAGCCAGTCAGGAGCCCCAGGAAACTACTCTTTGAGGGCAACTTTTGGCTGGTGACACAGAAGGGTTTTCCTGTTCGTGGTGGCTGCAGAGGGCTGGTTTAGGAAGCCAGCTAGCCTGCAGCTCACCATGGCAGTCTGGACACACCCTGGATGGTGGTTCCTGGGTCTGGAGCTGAGGAGAAGCCACAAATGTAAATGCGCAATGTTGCATTGCCCCAAACCATAAAGTCTGTGTCTTCTTACTGCGTCCTGCTATCCTGAGTACCAAGGGATGAAGACAAGAGGCAGCCACACTGGACACAGAATCCACCCCATGAAAATCTGCCCAGGAAACTGACATAAAGTCTTCAAGTCAAATTACTATGCTCTTAGACTAGCAAAAGCCTAAGAGTCCTCTAAGACAACAGCTGCCCTCTATAAAACCCTGCTCAAACTCTGCCAGGACAAAGGTAGTAGAAAAGAAGGATGCAGCCTGGGGGCATGAAAAGCATGCTGTACTAGGAATGAGGCACCCGAGACCCTGTCCTGTTTCCATCCACTTTTTTAACTATTGCTCTCATGCAAATGACTTCTGACTTACTGGCTACAGTTTCCTCATTTTTCAAGTTGATAACAAGTCCTGCCTTACCTGCAGAGAGTTTTTGAAAATCCAGGAAGACTACATCTCCCTATCCCCTAGGATGGTGCCTGGTACCAAGTAGGTGCTCAACACACCTGTTAAGCTTAACTCATATGTAATTACTGAAGATCTGGGATAAAGGAAAGATGGCGTCATTATGACTGTCATCACTATCCCTAAGCCAAAGGGAAGTTGGCCCTGGGCACACTTATCAGTTTTCTGAGCTTAGGTGGTCAGTTGAGCCCTACTCTCCAGGGAAGCAGTCTTATAAGAATTCTCAGCTGAGCTTCTATCTAAGCTCCACATCTATCCACCAAAAAGCCCTGGACCAATTTTGCCCAAACAGATTCCTGGCCTCAGTGCATCTTGACTACCCTCAGATGCACCATCTCCACTCTGTGCCAATGATGCTGTTTTACAAATTTAAAAAAACATTTCCTGTCTGTCCTGAGACAATGGGAAGGATAATATGGTGACTCTCTATGCCACTCTTAAACACTCCTCCCCAATAAAAGCTCCTTATAAGGATGTTATAGGAAAGGACACAGTGACTGTGGACATGGTGGGAAATGATGGGTCTGTATGTTAACTGCCAAATATGGGGCAGCTCTGCTATATGTGATCAGATAGGACAAGGAAGCTTTTAAAAGTTAAGGGATCAATTACAGGTAGAAGAGACAACAGGTAGTCAGCCTTCTTGATAAAATGGGAGAAGGCATACATACAACAGTGTTCTGGCCTGTTCAGCATCTCCCGGTCATAAGACCCCCAGAGACTGCCTCTTCACGGGCAAAAGAGTAGATATTTGCAGCCTAACATAGGGTGCAGGCCTCAGGCACAGTGGCAACATTATGCCTGCCAGAGAGCGTGGTAGTGTTGTCATCCTGAGGGGTTGCCAAAACAGTGACTTGCTGGGTTTGGTTTCAGAGAACCTAAGGAACTCATGGCCTCTCCACCCACGATGCTGCCAGACTAGAGGCTGGATGCCTGCTGGGTTGGGTTCCATTTCCTGTTAATCCTGCACAAAGGAAGAGTTCTCCCACCACTGTGGCCTAAGGTCAATACTTTCCATGTCCCCTACCTCCTGTTCCTTACTGGTGTGAGAAAGAAGGGAGGAGGAGCTTCAACTCCCCCATGATGACTCCTGTCTGTATTGTCCTGCCATGCCTTAAAATCAACCCACATTTGCTCATTCACGTGCACACAAACCTGAGACACAGCATGTGACCAAATGCACCTCATACCTGCCTGCAGGAGCCCCACTCCACCCAGGAACCTGCTCTGCCGTGTTTCCTACTGGCTTCTCACTTCTAGAGTAGGGCATGAGGCAGGAATGAAGAACCTGCTTCCAGGTGCCAGTTCTCTTAGCCACATGCTCATTTCTGGGCAAGCAGGAAATGTCCCCAAGGATTCAAGAGCGTCACAAAACCACACCACAGGAAATTGCATCCTCTTTGGTAGTGGTGCGGGGGTGACTTCCGCTGACTAAAAATATTTCCCTTCCTCCCAACTTCCGCCCAGAGGTTGAAAAGAAACTGTGTGAAATTATGAATTCAAGGAACAGTGACAACGAGGAATAGCCACGTGGCTGACAGGATTCTACCTAGTGAAGGGACACTTACATGCACGATGGAGCCCGAAGTTCCTTTAAATATTTGCATTCTCCATGTATGCAGAAGTCCTTGTACTTCCGAAGACACGGGTCTCTCTTCTTCCCTAACCCCTTGCCTTTCTTCTTTTTTTTCCCATGCTCCTCTTTGCTTGGTGTGGCCAGAGCTTGTGGCTTGGAGGAGAAAGCAACTGTAGGAGAAAGGCACCCTATTAAGCCTTTGATTCTTCCAGGGAAGATCAGAACAGCACCACATTTGGAAGGAATACATTCTCTTTGATCCCATCTGGAGTCAGAGGCCTGGGAAGGACTCTGGGCTCAGTGCCTCCCAAGGGCTGAAGGAAGACTGGGTAGAACCACCAGAAAGAGGGAACCTCAGGACAAAGTAGAGGGTACAGTATATTCCAAGGAATGCTAGATCCTCTAGTAACTGCAGTTCACTGGGCGATACTACCAACTTCACCCACACCACTGTCCACCTTCCACTCCCATCTTTGACTTCCTGACACCTATTTCACTCTCTTTGGCCTTCAATCAGCTTCACTTCCTTATTGCTACACTCAGTGACCCACTCGCAGGAAGAGAGTGTCACAGACAAAAAATCGCTTTTGAATACTTTGATGCTTTAGGGGTGGGAGGTCCTAATAAGAAAAATGTGTATGTCTTCAGGTAACCCCCTTTGGAGTTCCTAATAGTATGAGACAACCATGAGCTCGGGATAGATCTTGGTTTGAGAACAGCAAACAAGTCATCCCTGGTAAAGGGCCTTGCTTCGAGCAAAATATTTACCCTTTTGAATATTCTTTATAATTTACCCACTTTCCCAAAGATCTATTTACATTTATCCCCAAATGTCCGGTCTATAGTGCTATGGGATGGTGGGTACAATGTGTACAAGGGGTGGAGAGATGAAAAGTAAGGAATTATCCAGAAGGGACTGGAACAATGACAATTCCCCCCTTCTTTCCAGGCTTTGAGGACTAGGGGAAAAATGACCTCACCCAGACATCCAGCTAGAATTGGCCATGGGCTACTCCCAAAACTAGCCCAGGGGTCTGATGCCAGCTTTTTTCTGACCCCTGTTCCCAGTAGGAAAAAGATGTCTACTGCCCATAGCTATAGTCTGTGTCTGGCAGAAAGGTAGGCATAATACATTAAACTGCACACCTAAAATCCTCAAGCTGGAAATGACTTCAATGAATATCATGGCTTTCCATTTTTAAGATGAAAACCTTGAGATCTCAAACAGCAGTGACTTGCCCAAGATCATGCAGGATTGGGATTAGAATTGTGATCTCTGGTCCAGTCCCAGGGCCATTCAGAACTCAGAAGATGAGGCAGGTGGTCAGGGGAACCCAGTGACCAGGTCTGTAGGGAAAGCAAGTCAGGAGGGCCATGTCAATCAGAAAGGAGAGGGAGAGAATGGCAGGGTGACAGCCAGGCTCCTGCTGAGGACAGGGAGCAGTGAGTCAGGTCTGCAGAGGTATGAGGAGCAGCCATGTGGGTGGGAGGTGAGTCACAGCCCAGCCCAGCCCTGCCCAGCCTAAGAGAGCCAGGAGAATCCAGGCTGATCAGGCAATGGGTGACCCCAGAATGTCAGTGAGAGAGGATGAAGTGTGGGAGCCCAGGCTCAGCTTTGGAGCAGACTCCCGATTTATAAAAAGGATAGAGTTTCCCAAGGGAAACTCTGGGTGAGGAAGGAGAAGAACAACTAAACGGTAGGTGGGGCTACATCAGGTGGGTATCTTTTCAACCAAATATAGTCATTCTGGGGCCACAGGGCTTAGTCCTTGCTCCACCCCCACAAATCACTGCAGGTGGCCAGGGACAGGGAAGCCAGTAGGCTCTGGACTCTGCCCTATGCCTGTGTTCAGCTCAGTACACATGTGGTCCTTCCCCTTTTGGAGTCTACTCAGGAATTCAAGGTGGTTAGGAAATCTCCAAGGTTTGATAGCACTCGTAGTCACCCAGCATTTCAGTATAGCCTCCTAAGACTCCAGGGCTCACCATTCATAACCTTCCCCAAAGGTGCTGGCCTCACGCAGAGAGGCAAAGAGTACTCCATTCCCGTTTCCTCAACCTGGAGACAGGTGTGTGGGGAAGAGTAATACTGCAAACTTGATATGTGCCTAGATATCTCCACATTTGTTCTCTCTCTCTCTCTCTCTCTCTCTCTCTCTCTCTCTCTCCCCACCCCCTTGGGATTGAACCCAGGGGCTCTTTACCATTGAGCTACATCTCCAGTCCTTTTTATTTTTTTGAGACAGGATCTCTCTAAATAAATGAGGCTGACTTGTGATTTTCTTGCCTCAGCCTCCTGAGTGGTGGGATTATAGGCATGGCCCATAACACCTGGCTGTTATCTCTATTTTACACACAATAGTCACCAGATGTGGGAAGGAGGATTTGTGCCCTTTTTCACATGGGAACTCTGGGGAAAGCATCTCAAGAATGCCTTTTTCCTACCACTCAACTTATCTCAGAGGACAACCTGCCTGTTCAATTAGCCCTAAAGTATCCAGAAGGGCAGCAACCCAGACAGGTGAGATTCAAAGTAAGAAATGACAGGCAGCAAGACCTATTTCCAGGACCACCAATCCCCTCTTAGGCCATCAGCTTTTCCTTGGGGTCCTCCATGAATAACCCTCAACCCACAGGAATACTCAACAGCATGAATCTCAGAACCTCTTATTCTTCAACTGCCCACGGGGGTCCAAGGTTGGGCGGCCCTCACACCCACCTTTGAAAAGGTCCAGATCTGTCTCTTCCAAGTCCAGGACTTCTCGGGCACGATCGCCTCCCGTGGGTAGCAGCTGCTCCGTAGATCCAGTGGGAGGGTCCAGGTTGCTGGTTCCAGCCGCCAGCCCTCTCCGAAGCCGCTCCAGGCTTTCGCCAGTCACTAACGCCGAGAACACTGCGAGCGAGGGGCGAGGCCGCATCAGACCCCCACCTAGACCCCGAGCCACCATGCACCGATATCAACGCCCGCCCGCTAGGGCGCACGGGCCCCACCAAGTGGCCCGCTTCGGGGGCGCTGCAGCGACCTTCCCCTGTGCCCCCAGCACAGCGTCCCCATCCCCCCGATCTCCGGGGGCGTTAGCAGTCTTCTTACCTGCAGCCAGAAAGATCTTCAGCACTACCGACGGCAGCAGCTTCATGGTCCCGAACCCGGTGGGAACAGCAAGGCAGCAATCACTTTGGAGGCAGCGGCCACCGGGCAGCGGCACCGGAGCCAGGCGGCGGAGCGCAGGAGATTCCCCCGGGCACCGTGTGCTGCCCGCCTCTGGTGCAAGCCTAGCTGGGACCCGCGCACAGCACGCAGCCGCTGAGCAACTGTCTGCTCACAGTCAGTCCGCTGTCCGCTTGAGCCCCTGCACCTCTTGTCAGGCCGACGAGCCGCGTGCTGCGTGCAGCTCCCGGGGCAGACTGAGCGCTCCCAGCGCGCGGCCGGGAATAAGGCTCCCGGAGGCGCCGGAGCTCCGCCCCGCCCGGCGCCGCCCCCTCCCTCTCCCCTCCCGCGCCGGGAAGCGCGCCCGGCTGGAGGCGCCGGCAGAGCAGCCCCCGACCCTGCGGTCTCGGCGGGGAAGGGGGCGGGGGGGACCCGGCGGCTCTCACATTTTTTGGGACCAAGCCAGGGCAACCAGGGCCTGTGGGTAGGGCTGCTGACCGGCAGGTGGCAGGGACCAGTTCCTACCTTTCCTCATCCGCCTGGCGCTCTTCAGCCTTGTGACTGTTGAATTGAGAGCTGTCTGGGCCTGGTTCTTTGGGCCTTCCCTGCCCCTATCAGAGGTCTCCACCTGTATCACCTTCTGCGTTTCAAAAGCCCACTTTTTTTTTTTTTTTTGGCAAATAGTAAATAACAATTCATTCATCATTTAAAAATTAGGTATATGAATGCCCGCAGGTCTCATGAGCCAAGTGGCCACCTAGTTAAAGTTGCGGGCACTTGGTGTCAATCCAGCAAAAGCAAAGGAAGTTGGTCTTCCAGACGCAGGAGTGGCTCTCCCCTCCCTCATCCCCACCCCTGCTTCCCCCCAGCTTTTCCCCCAGGGGATAGTCTAGTTTAGGATTTTTGAATTTTGGATTATAATTCCCAGGCTTCTGGAATCAGAGAGAGACAGATTACAAAACAAAACCTTATACTTTTCCTTGCCTTTTCCTTCCCCCAAAACAACAACGAAAACAAGCCTCCTTCTCATAGCACCCAGCTGGCTAACCTAGACTGCTATGTTCAACAGGTGCCAAGAGATTGATGTTTCTCTTCTAACCCATGTATTTTTACAGGGGTCTTGTGGAGTCAATGTCTTGACCCAAAGAAATGACTCTCTCAGTAGGTATTTCAGCTCCCAGAGACGTGCTGGGAAGGGAGTTGGTTGACACAGGGCTGGGTTGGCATTCAGAGCCCTTAAATTGTGCCAGATAGAGCACTTGCCTGATTGAGCGTGTGTAGGGATAAAAACAGGCCTTCTATTTATACACCGTCTACCCCACTCTCCTTCCCCACCCCCACCTTTGCAGGGGTCAGTCTGGCTCTATCCTCTTAACTTGCCCCAGCAACCCTCTCCAGGCCTAGGTTTTCATAGTACACTGGAATCATTACAGACTTGGGTTTGAATCTTGCCTATGCTATTTACACGTATGACCTTGGACAAGATACCTACCTGACTGAGCCTCAGTTTCCACATCTCTTGAATGGGAATAACATCAATAATAGTACAGCCTATTTGTAGAGAGCCTTTTGAGGATCCAATGAGGGAACACATATAAAGCAGTTAGTACAGTGCCAGGTAAATTATAAGCTCTCAATAAATAGAAACTATTATTATTATTGTTGTTGTTATCACTAAGCATTCAACTTTGACAACACTATATCTTCAGTGGTCATTTTCTCTCCCTTCCCAGGCCCTTTGCTGGTTCCTAGGACAGCTCTGAGGCTTCAAGTTATAGTTGAGCAGGTTTTAGGTGGAAGCTCACTTATCACCTATTTGGCCAAGAGCCACTGTGGGATTATTCCTTTGGGTGATCAGTACGAGCCTAGGACCTCAGCAGATGGTGACCGCCCAGGCCACACCTTCATCTTCCCTCAGTAGCTGCCTGACCACCTGCTTCCCCCAAACAGAGCCACCTAGGGGTCAGGGCTCTCCCCAGGGGAGGGTGGAGGGAAACACTTCCTGACACATAGCCAAATCACCCCTTTTCCCCCCACCCGCTGTTCACACCCTGCTCTCCTGTCCCAGCCTGCCTCTCCCTTGGCATGCTCTGTCCTTCCGCCTTCTCACCCCCACATCAGATTCAGCCTCGTTCGTGGGGCAACTCCAAGTTTTCATCACACCTGGAAGCCTCACCCCAGCTAAGTTTGTGTGTCAGCCAGATTTTATAGGAAGCGCCTGGAAAAAAAGATGAAATGACTGAATTGAATTTGGGGTAGTCACTTCCCTTCTCAGAATCTTAGATGTTTACACACACACACACAAATCATCACAATTCATGCTGGGCAACCTCATTAATTCATTCTACAATCACTGAACACTTTCCAGGAATTGGGAACACAGCAGAAAATAAAACTGCTGAGAACCTGCTTTCACGGAGCTTACATTCTATAGGCAACAAGCAACTCATTAAGTAAACAAACAAGGAAAAATATATTCTGTAGTGATTAGTGCTAAGATGAAAGTTAAAGTGATGTGTGTGCTATGGTATGATGTGTTCCAGTGCCCAGGATGACTTCTTAGATTTGATGATGGATTAGCAAAGCCTTCTCTGAGCTGGGGCATGAAGCTGAGGTCTGAATAAGAAGGAACCAGACTTGTATCTTCCGTGACAAAAGCACTCCAAGCTGTGCAAATTGCACATAGACTCTGAGGTGGAAACAATCGTGGAGTGTTCAAGAAACAGCAAGAAGGGCAGAAAGGGAGGAATAGGAGATGACATTGGAACAGAGGCTAGGACGGAGAATAGAAGATGTTAGATACCAAGGTAGACACTGGGTTTTATTGCCCAAATGAGATGTCAATGGAAAACCACAGTTATGCAAGATTCTTCTAAACCTTCTTTCTTTCTGCCAAGGTCTACCTCATCCACTATGGTGTTAAAGTGCCAGAGACACAATCCCAAGGAAGCAGAGTTCAAATTAATAATTCTGCCTCTTTGACTGTCTTGTGACCAGGAGCCAGCTGAGTGTTGGAGACTGACTGCTCCTTGGCCACCAGTGAGTCAAAAGAGGACAAATCTAGAGCAGAACTCCTGGCATCCTGTTTCCCAGCCCCTCCTAGGTTCCCAGGCTTTGGAAAAGCAGGCTCCCCAGGATTCTGACTGCAGCTGAATCACTGCCAGGCCACAGAGTCCTGGATCTGGAGAAAGCTCTCACAAGCCAGTGCAGAGGACCTGGGAGAAAAGTTGCTGGTGGTGACAAGAAAGCGGAAAAGGGACGAGGAGAGAAAAGCAGCCAGAGTTCCTTCCCCACTGTGGCTGAGATGTCTATGATGGAATTGGTCCCCCAAAACCTGGCTGTGCACCAGAATTACTTAGAAATGTAGTAAAGATGAAAAGGCCCAGGCTCTACCCTAGTCCTTCTGAATAAAAATCTCTGGGCCAAGGTCCAAGCATTTGCATGACAGACATGTAATCCTGACACCAGCCAGGTACAGAATCATGGGTCTGCATAATTAATCAGGATAACATGTCAAACATCTAGATGAAATCTGAACCTCTGAAGCAGAGGCAAAGGAACCTTGAGTAATGATAGCTCTCAGGTGCTTAATGCTTCACCTGCTTTACCTTGCTTGATGCTCACAAGAGCCCAAGAGTAGATACTTATTTTCAACATCCCCATTGTAAAGGATTGAAGGTAAAAGAGGTAACAGGCCAGGGTGAACCAGCTAGTGAGCATTACAGGCTCAGTTTGCATTTCTCTCTTTTACCAGGGCTTCTGCTCTTCAACTCAGCATCATTTGAGTAAATGAATAAGAAGAGGGCATCCTCCTTTCCACTTCTGTGGATGTAACATCATCAGCTTTACTGAGGTTCTGTCCTTCATCTGTCCTGGAGCATGATGATAAGAATCTCCGCCTCCCTAGGCTGCAAGGAGAATTAGGTAGGGCAGCAGGGCAGCTAGTGAAATACATACACTCTTGAGAGAGTCGAGTAGATGTGGATTAAAGTTTGGGTTCTGATTTTCTAACTTTGAACATGTTATTCAATTTTTTTGTATCCACAGTTTGCTCCTCTGAAAATTATAATATTAGTTAATATTGTGAGGTCTTGTGATGATTAAATCAGATCAGATGTGCATAACTTCGAATATGATGCCTGACACATAATAGGTACTAACTCAATGACAGCTGTTACTATGAACAAATTCCTTCCTTCCTTATTTCTTTTCTTTTTTCTTTTCAAGTTGTAACTTGAATAAAATTTCTGCTTTACCATGGGCTGTTCTCAGAGATGATGAGGTCCCTTCTGGGAGACGGACATGCTTATCAATGAGATGGTAGAACTGCAAGGCTAACCAGAGTTTTGGAAATGCTACTCCAAGAAAGCGATTCCAGCTCAAAGCTGGGAGAAGCATGTGCGAAAGTGAGTGGGTGGGGGGTTCAAGTGCTTTTTTCTTCTACTCTGACTAGGAGAAATGAGTCTTAAGTAGCCCCAAAGCTGTGTTGGGAAGAGGGCTAAAGGAGGGAGCCTCCACTGGGGATACTTCAGGTCACCTTAAGGCCAGAGTTACCCAAACTTGGAAGGTCAGGGTGAGGGATCATTGCTCCTTGACAGGCTGGCTTCTCTCACCTTGAGCCCACTAATCGGGAAGTTTGGGGGTGCATTTGGATTAGAACTCAGGTCTGCTTATTGGCGTTCCCTTGTACCTCCTTATACTGTCTGGGGGCACCTCAACAGTGTTCTCCATGTGTGGATGGACAGGTTCTAATATGTGACTGTTTGGAGCCAGGATCCATTTGAATGGAATGAAGAATAGGAATGAATGATGTAATGAGAAGCCTTTTGGTGGGGGGGGCGGGTGTCAGGAATTCTTGTTATCTCCAGAAGATGTCAAGGAAGGGACATTTATAATGTGCTGAATTCCCTGCCATTCTTCTCTGTTTTCAGACCTGTTTCTTTGACTTTTAGAGATTAGCATCTCCAGACACAGAACTTTGCTCCTCGGCCATCCCCTAACACAGATAACTCTCTACCAGCAGAGAGGGGGCAGTGATTCCTCCCTCACCACACAAGTCTCAGATTCCTTAGATAAAAAGGAGGGCGGGGGGTGTTGTACCAGAAGCAGCGGCACACATCTGTAATCCCAGCTACTCAGGAGGCTGAGACAGGAGGATCACCAGTTTGAGGTCAGCCCAGGAGCTCAGCAAGATCCAGTGTCCCTGAGCTCAATCCCCAATAAATAAATAAATAAGGCTAGGATGTAGCTTGGTGACAGAGCACCCTTAGTTCAATCTCCACTACCACAAAAAGAAAAAAAAAAAAGTTGAAATGATCATGCTGTATTTAGGAACTGGCCAATGTTGTCTTTCATGAATTATTTTCTGTCATGTTGCTGTCAAAAGGCTTGCTTAGAGCTGAGATGTAGCTAGTGGTAGAGCTGCTTGCCTAGCATGCTCAAGGACCAGAATTTGACCCCTAGCACTGCCAAAAAGGGGGAGGAGACAATTCTATGACAATCTACAGTGCCTGATCTACAAAGCATGATAACCTTTTTCTCTGTGACTCAGCTTCCTCATCTATAAGTTGGAGAATAACAATCTTCTTAGGGGATGTTCTTGTGACAATTGAAGGAGATAGCATCTTTGAAGTGCTTAGCAAGATGCAAAACTCTATAAAAACAGGTTAGTACTTTTGGTAATTTTTCCAGTGCTTAACTTTGGAATGTAATCACATCATACTCTGTACCAGAAATATGTAAGTTCAGTTCTTAGAAATGCAGTCACAGAGCTGCACTTTAACAATTTAACAACCAGTTGCTCTTTCATAACTGAGGGTTGGTCTAAGACAATGATTTGCAAAGGAAGAGATACTGTCCCCTAGGGGACATTCTGAGAATTTGTGGTAGACTTTTTGATTGTCACCAACTGGAAAGTTCTTAGGCATTTGAGAGAAAAGGGGTTCAGACTAGCATAATTAAGAATAGCCCCACTTTTCATACTACTTTTGAGTGTCCTGTTGAACACACATACTGCTGAAAAACTTGATATGATTACTTGAACCTAGAACCATCTCTAATTTACACAAAAATATAAAGATTTTTACACTGACTTTTCCAGGAAGGAAATTAGTGAGAATTGTTCATTTTGGTGATGTCAAGTTGCCGATACAACATACCTTCATCAGTCAGTATTTACAGCTATTATATTCCAGGTAAGTCTGTGTAAGTATAAGCAACAGGCTATTTCACTGATCACTTTGCCTAGCTTGTTGTGGGTGAATCTATACATGAGATAAAATTTCATAAAGCTATACACATGGACTGAGGGTGTAGCTCAGAGGTAAAGCACTTAGCATGTGTGAGGCCCCAAGTTCAATCCTTGGCACTGCCAAAAAATAAACAAACAAAAAACCTATACATACACACAAACACACACATTATATGTAGAAACTGGTGAAATCTGAATAGGTATTTGACCCATGTCACTTTTCTGGTTTTGATATTGTACTATTGTCATGAAACATGTTACCATTGTGGGAACCTGGATAAAAAGGTACCAGCTGGGGACCTCTCAATAAATTTTTGCAATTTCTTATGAATATATCTAGACCCACTTAGTTTTTTTTTTTTTTTAATGGGAGTTTGGGGGTATGGCTGAAGGGTAGAATACTTGCCTGGTGGTCCTATCTCCAGCACCCGCCCCCCACCCAACACACACACACAATTTTTTTTTAAAGTTTATTAAAAACTTTTTGTAAGGGTTACATGAAATAATGTGGCTGGAATAGTGGTTGAACATAATCAGCATTTTAGTACCTAGAAGTTCCTTTCCTCCCCACTCTAGAGTGAATATTCTCTAGACTATTATTGTATGATAATAATGGCCTCTTTTTTGTGTGTTTACTGTGAGGCCTATTTTGCATGCATTCTTTCATTTAATAAAGCCTACAAAGTGGGGATTTTATTTTTGTCATACTGGGCTTGGAGCCAGGGCCTTGCACCTGCTAGGAAAATGCTCTATCACTCCAGTCTATGGGTACCTTTATTATTTACCCTTTTGCTCATAAGAAAAACTCAGGTTCAGCAAAGATATTTTCTCCATTTATCAGAAAGTGACCACAACCAAGATTCAACCAGGCAGCCTGTTTGTGAGGTTACTCCTTCTCCACAGGGCCCAGATCAGTGCATAGGATAAAGGTATGCTTTGAAGCCTGGAAATCATCTACTAACTCACTCTGTGTACATACAGGAAAACTGAGGCTCAGAGAGAAGGGCTTTGTCAAGGACAGACCCAATAAATCTGTGGTTGAGCCAGAATAAGAACCCAGTCTTTGAATTCCAGCCCACATCCAGAACTGCTCAACTACACAGCACACTTTTCTTGGGCCCTATCTGGGCAAACACTGGTGCCAACGGAGGGACTTGGGGTTCCTACTCATGCCCCTCACCAACCTGTCCAGCTCAGAGCACCAGGTCCAGAGCTGCAAATGAGGTCTGGAGAGGCTGACTCCTCTATAATAGGCAGTCCTGGGAGCCAAGGTGGTTGGAGACACAGGACAAGGAAAGATGCTCTGAACTTTGGCAAGAATTGGGATAGGAAATGAGGGTGTGTGTGGGAGGGACAGGTATCATAAGTCCATGCTCCCATCCCTCTCAGGTTTCCTTGAGTCACTTGCCCCTAAGGTTGGGACACATTCTTGAAGGGAATGGTCACAGGGGTTCCTCAAAGGCCTCTGTAAGTCTAGGTCAGTTTCTATTTCTCCTAAGACTGAAACCAACTTCCCCCTCAGGCTCTGCACCCCAATTGGTAATATAGTGACTGGCTCCTCTAGACCTGAGGCTGGAGGAGAGGGACATCTGGATTCCATTTTTTCAGGGGATGAGTCCTTGCTATTCAGTGCGGGGCGGGGTAAGCGGGTTATTCAGATGAACCTGATTGTTCCTCTCTTCTTTATCCTGTTGTGCTCCCCACATACCCCATCTCTCTAGATCAATTCTCGATGGACCAGGGCAACCAGGAGAATCAAGGATCCCTCTCTCCATCCCTCCGTTCCATCTCACTATCTCGGAGCCCTGGCGAGGAAGCCTAATAGCCGCTTGGCTTAAGGGAGAGGCTCTAGCATTTTGGGTCGTGGGGAGCAACGCCCTCGTGTGGCCTTCAGGAAAAGCGCGGCTCCTTGCCCAGCCCCCTTCCTTTCCTTGCGCTCCCCCAATAACCATTTATTGAGAGCTACCACATGCCACGCTGCTCTAGTCTCAGCGGCCAAGAAAGATAACATACTTGCCCCATGGACTGTACTTCTGTGTGTGTGTGTGTGTGTGTGTGTGTGTGTGTGTATAGAGACAGGCAATAAACGATAAACAAATAAATGAGGCAGTTACTAATAGTGATAATTACTAGGAAGAAAATAAAACAGAAATGTAATGGAAAGGGACCGTAGAGGGCAACTTAGGATAGGATGGAAAAGGAAGGTTTCTTTGGGTAGGTTATATCCAAGCAGAGATCTAGGTGACAAGGATCTAAGCAGGTGAGGACCTGGGGGAAATATTTCCTTGCAAAAAAATAGTTTGCGAAGCCCCTCAGGCAGGAAAAGGCTTTGCATAACAGACAGAAGGATGATGTGGTTAGAAATAAGGGAAGATGGAAGGAGTTGTGATTAGTGAAGTGGGTTGAGGTCAGGCCATGAATCTTGGAGCCATGACAATAACTTTAATTTTTCTTCTGGGAATGATGGGTACTCACTGGGTGAGTTTGAGTGGAAGAGTAATGTGGCTCTATTGGTTTTTGTTTGTTTGTTTGTTTTTGGTGCTGGGGACTGAATCCAGGAGCGCTTAACCACTGAGTCATATCCTCAGCCCTTTTTTATTTTTTATTTTGAGACAGGGTCTCACTAAGTTGTTTAGGGCCTCATTAAATGGCTGAGGCTGGCTTTGAACTTGCAACCCTCTTGTCTCAGCCTCCTGAGTTGCTGGGATTATAAATGTAGGCCACCACACCCAGCTTGATTGCCTTTTAAAAGGACTCCTGTGGCTGCCACGTGAAGGTTGGACTTTGGGCAAGGCAGAAGGAGTTGAAGCAGGAAGATTATTGCAAGAAGCTAGAAGGCCATTGAAACAATTCAGCTGAGAAATGATGGTAGCTTGTGTCAGGGTAGTAGTGCTAGAGGTGGGGAAATGTGATTGGATTCTGTATATATGTGGAAGGTAGAGTCAACAGTACTTGACAAGGGATCACATTCTCTTTTGCTCATTTAGTACAATGAGCAACAAACACCCCAATTGTCTCCTCCATCCTCAGCAAGTTAAAGGGGCAGGGCCCAAGAACATAGATAAATTGGGGGTTTCCAGATGTTGGACAAAAAAATTTAAGATACAGATATTCTCTGTGACTTGCCTCTGTTTTTCATCATTAGCTCATTTAATGGGCAGGTTCTATACCTGCTGTCTCCCTTACCCTGCCAGGTTTCTATAAGACCAATTATTTAATAGGTCCCTATTTGTCCAAATGTGTGTGTCTGTGACCCCCAGGGTGTGATGCTGACACCCCAAACAGTTCTGGATGTTTGGTGTTTGCATGTGATACAGGCTAGGGACAACATAATCTGGGGGAGTAAGTACTTAGACCTAGGTTAGCCATCTACTCCTATTTATTTACACAAAACCCAGTGGGGTCAAACCTGATCTCACAGGAAATGCACATATACACTTTGGCCCCGGGTTGGGCATTTCTGGAGAGCCTGGGGAAACCAGGCTACAAACACTCTCATGCCAACAGGGGTGGGGAAGCAAGTAGGGGAACAGTTGACCCGGTATGCTCTGGAGCTAGCAGGTCTTGTTCTGTTTGTGTTGTGCTACTGTAACTGGGGTTGAGGGTGCGTTATAAATATAGCCAGAGGGCCCCTAGAATTTCACTGCTCCTGAGACTCTGTGTGATCTTCAGTAAGATGAAGATGCCAGATGCCCATGAAAATGTTCCTGTAGAAGAGATGGACAGCAGCCTTGGCCTTAGCCCCAGCGTTGATGGCCCCTCAAACATAGACAGCAGGGAATTGGGGATATCCAAGGACCCTCTGCTCTTCATCCAGCTGAATGAGCTGCTGGGCTGGCCCCAGGCATTAGAGTGGAGAGAGACAGGCAGGTAAGTGGGACCCAGGCTAGTTCTGTGAGGCCCTTCCCCAGTTGGGGCTTCTTCCATGACCCCCTTGTTCCTCCTGTGGGTCTCCTTCCAACCTAAAATAAGGACTTTTTTTCTCTCTGCATTCTGCCTTTCATAATATTAGTGTCCTTTGCAGTCTAGCTCTGAGTTCCCCAGGTCCCAGGATGAGGGGTGACTGCCCAAGATAGGCATGCTTGGCATTACAGGGCCCATGACTCCCCCATTGCCCTATCTTCCCTGGCTTTGCTGTGTCCCAGCTCCTGGCTGTGGGAGACATTCCCCAAATAACACTATCCATCCCCCTCTACCACAGGTGGATGCTGTTCGAGGAGAAGCTGGAGGTAGGAGCGGGCCGGTGGAGTGCTCCCCATGTGCCCACCCTGACACTGCCCAGCCTCCAGAAGCTCCGCAGCCTGCTAGCCAAGGGCCTTGTACTGCTGGACTGTCCAGCTCAGAGCCTCCTGGAGCTCGTGGGTAGGCTGTTAACCTTTTCAGGGAGATGCCATTTCCCTGGGATTTTCCCCAGTCTTGGAATCTTCTAGAGCCTACCTGACCCCATCCCACCCTAGAGATTATTACAAGAAGGAGTTGGAAAGGCAGAGTGAAGAAGCAAATTCATGGGTCCCTACATTTCCTAAGACCCCTAGAAGGGAAATGAGGTGGGGAGAGGATGATATGGAGGTGCTTCAGAAAACTCTTAAGGACCTCAAGCCCCACATCTATTCTCCAGAACAGGTGATCCAGGCGGAATCATTGAGCCCAGAGCTAAGAGGACAGCTGCAGGCCTTATTGTTGCAGAGGCCCCAACATCACATCCAGACCAGAGGCATTTGTTGGGGTGAGAAGCCCTTTCCTGGGCCCAGGATCAACACCCTGGGGTGGGAGAATCCAAGATGTCCCTTGCACCTTCCTGAGACAGAAGTGGCCTAGGCTTAGCTCAGACTTCAACCCAAGACTCCTGGGCAAGTTCAGGAGCTGGTGGAAATAGGGGAAGGGATGGTTAGGAGCCCAATAGAGCTCTGTGAAGGGAGGCACTTGGTGGGTTCTGTGTCAGGGGCTTTACACACAGTATCTCATTTAATCTTGACAGTCACCCTGTAAGATAGTACCACAATTATCCCCATGTTAGTGATGAGAAAACTGAGGCCCAGTGGGAAAGAGTGTGCTTTAGTTCTCATAGCTTGTTAGAGGAAAAGCTGGTCAGGGAGCCCTGGTGGATATGCCCCCAAAGCCTGTGCTCTTGACCGCTGTATAATCCTTTTGTAGGATCTGCCCATCCAAAAAAGGCTTCCCATGATGAAAATATTCCCCTGAAGGAACAGGTTTGTGGCCCTTCATTGGGTAGGGTTGGGAGAGGAGTCAGGAATTAAAAGTTCTCATCAGTTGAGATACTGTCAGCATTCCCCTCCCCAAATAACCTTTCATACTCTGTGCCACACAGGGTCAAAACTCCCTGAGACAGAAGCTGCCTCCAGGGGCCGAGGCAGCAGCTGTGCTGGCCGGAGAACTGGGCTTCCTAGCACAGCCTGTGGGGGCCTTTGTGCGACTGCGGGACCCTGTGGTGCTGGGGCCACTTACTGAGGTGCCCATCCCCAGCAGGTGAGGCTACTGAGAAGGAGGCAGGGGTCCTAGAACTCAGAAGAAGGGCCTGTATGGGAGTGGGTTATGAGGGAATCCCTGGGTCAGTCCTCTGAAGGTGTGTGGGGGATGGGTGTAGGGATAGGGAAGGTGAGAGTGGTCAGCTCTGCAGAGCAGGCATGCAATGAGTATATGTATGGAGCTGGTAGGGAGGGCAGAGCGGTGTCAGTGGGCAGAACTGCCTTATGAGAAAGCAGCATCTGACCCTCCCTGGGGTTTGGTTCCTTCTTCAGGTTTTTCTGCCTCCTCCTGGGGCCCCCCGCACCCAGAAGGGGCTACCATGAAATGGGTCGGGCAGCAGCTGTACTACTCAGTGACCCGGTGAGCTGGGCAGGCATGCCTGTGTGACTGTGCACATAGGCTACTGTGAGTATGTGTGGACTCTGTATGTGTGACCAAGTACAGCAGTGAGGCAGAGTGTAGCTTTGTGTCTGTAGCAGGGGAACTGAAATTGCCATGGTTACCAACATAGCCTCATTACTGGCCCAATGCTGCACACAGAAGTCATTCAGTACTCATTGAATGAACGAATGCACGACTGATTTGCCTGCCTGTGTGACCTGTGTGTCTAGTTTTGAGAAACACACAAATGAAAATGCATTTGAGAGTCCAATTCTGTATTTACTGCCCATTCTGTGTTCCTAAACCCAGCAATTCCAGTGGTCAGTTCGCCGAGCCAGGAACCTTCATGACCTTCTGGCAGCCCTGGATACTTTCCTAGAAGGGGTGACTGTGCTCCCCCCAGGTCGGTGGGACTCAACAGCCCGGATCCCCCCACCCAAATGCCTGCCCTCTCAGCACAAAAGGTACCTGGGGGCCATCATTCCATACAGATCCTTCCTCAAAAGCAGTCTAGGGTCTAGAGCTACTGTGGAGGAGAGGACGGTCCTATCTTCGAATTTGAGGTCAGGCCAATCTAACTCTGATTTCTGCTCTTTCACTCTCTCGTTATTCAATCTGGACAAGTATCTTCCCCTCCCGAGCTTGGCTTTCACAGGGCGTGATATGACCTGAACCTTCTTTGCTCGCAACTCTGCCCTGTGAACCGGCCCCTCAGCGGCCACCAGGGGGCAGGGCGCCCCCAGCTCGGAGCCAAGTCGCGGGCTGGTTGGAGATTCTCCAACAGCCTGGGGTTCCCTTCTCCCTAGGCTCCCCTCGCAAATGCAGGAGGTCGAGGGCCTCTCCCGCGCGCGCAGAGCCCGCACAGAGGACAGGGACAGCCATGAGCCACACAAGCCTACCCTGGAGTTGCAGCGGACCGGCCGGTGAGGGGAGCTGCTTGGGAAGGATTGGGGGCCTGGGGAAGGGAGGAGTCATAGGGGATCCAGATGTGTGCTCGCCGGAAGGGCTCACCTGGTCGCAGGAAAAGTAGCGGGGATGGGGGCGTAAGGTATGGGAATCCGGATCACTGACGACCCACGGGCGGGAGGCTGTTTGGGGGCCTTGTCCAGGACGTGCGACGGAAGGCTCCGTGGTACCCAAGCGATTTCTTGGACGCCCTGCATCCCCAGTGTTTCTCAGCGGTGCTCTACATTTACCTGGCCACTGTCACTAATGCCATCACTTTCGGGGGTCTGCTGGGAGATGCCACTGAGGGTGCCCAGGTGGGTGGGGTGCAAAAGAGGGGTTGACACAAGCTTTGGTATCCGGGCTGCCATTCCCTTCTCCTGGAACTACGGGTGGGCTTAGGAGGCTCCCCAGAAGCTTGGGCTCCTGTGCAGAAGACTCCAGAGTCCTGAGCCCCATGCTGTCTTTCAGGGAGTGCTGGAAAGTTTCCTGGGCACAGCGGTGGCTGGAGCTGCCTTCTGCTTAATGGCAGGCCAGCCCCTCACCATCCTCAGCAGCACAGGACCAGTACTGGTCTTTGAGCGCTTGCTCTTCTCTTTCAGCAGGTAGGAGACCTCTCCCATCTCTCCAGCCCTTTACTAGTCACATCCTCAGCCTGGTCCTGGCTTGGTCAATAGGAAAAAATGAGAACTGTCTCTTTGGCTTGAGAGGCACCTGACCTGGGTTAGGTGGGGAGCAGACAGTCCTGCTGTCTCTCACCCCACAGAGATTACAGCCTGGACTACCTGCCCTTCCGCCTGTGGGTAGGCATCTGGGTGGCCACCTTTTGCCTGGTGCTGGTGGCCACAGAGGCCAGTGTGTTGGTGCGCTACTTCACCCGTTTCACCGAGGAAGGTTTCTGTGCCCTCATCAGCCTCATCTTCATCTATGATGCCCTGGGCAAAATGCTGAACCTGACCAGAGCCTATCCCATCCTAAGGCCGGGGTCTCCTGCTTATGGCTGCTTCTGTCAATACCCAGTCCCAGGAGGTGGGTTGAGGGAAACAGGGAGGGACCTTGACCAGGTGAGAACTGATGTGGGATGGGGAGGGGTTCCCCCTGGTTAAATTCAATGAAATGTGAACACTTACTTGATAACCAGCAGCACTCTTCTCCTCTATGGTTCTGAATCAATTGAGAAAAAAAGACAATAGAAAACCCAATATTGTCTTTATTTCTAACACCAATAGAAGAACATGGGTTATACTGTGGGTGAATGGGATTCCTAAAAATAAAGACAAATTAGAATTACCTACTCGGTAATGGCAGCACTGACAGAGATGATCTTGCTCCAGAAGAGCAGAGCTAAATACATGTACCAGATAGACAGCTTACTCCTGAGAAATGGAAGAGAAAGAGGCAGGGCTAGAAATACCTACCTTCATCTCCTTTAGGTAATCAAATAAATCATAGTTTTTTCCCTGGAGGGAGTGACTGACCAGGTGAAGAGATTTGGAGTATTACACTTGCATATACCCTTCCATGTATCCCTGGTGGAAGGCAACACCAGGACTGGGGAAGGAGTGTCCTCTAACATGAGCCGGATTTGTGCTAGGCATGAATAAGACCAATTTGTCCCAACAGCTTGGAAAGCTGAGATAGGAGGATAAAAGACAGGGATAGGGAGATAGAGACTTTGAAGCCAACCTCGGCAATTTAGTGAGGCCCTAAGCAACTCAAAGGGCTGGGAATTTGCCTCAGTGGTTGATTGCCTCTAAATTCAATCCCCAGTACCAAAAACACAAACAAACCCAGTTTGTGCAGTGGTAGAAACACAGATTTGGGAACAGCTCATGCATTTGGCCAACATACATTTGCTGAGCAACTGCTGGGACCTTTTTCTATGATATGCACCAGAGTTACAAATGAGTAGAGAAGTGAGGGGCAGCTGGGTGCAGTGGTGCTTGACCCTAATCTTAGGGAGTTGAGAGGTTGAGGCAGGAGGATTGCAAATTTGAGACTAAGCTCAGCAACTTAAGGAAACCTAGTTTCAAGATTAAAAAAAAAATTAAAGGACCAGGGATATAACTCAGTGGTAAAGCACCACTGGGTTCAATCCCCAGTACAAAGAGGTAGAGAGTGAGTGAGAACTTATGGAGATGAGGGCAGGAGGCAATGCCCGACATAGCATCATAGTTGGTAGTGATAGAGTCAGCAGACAGAGGAATCAGAAGTAAGAACTCTGGCTCATCTAGACCCATCAGATTAGAATCTTGTGGGGTTGGAGAAGGTTCTCAGGGGTTCTCAAGGTTCTCTCTGCTTTCCAGGAAATGAGTCTCAATGGACAAGGACAAAGCCAAAAGACAAAAATGACCTCTTAACCATGGTGAGATCCTGCTCCTGAGAAGGCCTGGGAAAGAAAGGGTGGCAGCCAAAGCAGTGAGTGGCTCTTAACTCTTCCCACACATAATCTAGGTCACTGAGGCCTATGACCAAAGACCTCCCATCCTGGGTCCTCGATGTTTCTGTGGGTCCCCCTTTCTTCAAGGTGTTTCCAGGAGAATAGTATACTTACTCTTCTGCATATAATGCTATCCGCCCTTTCATACAGGACCTTGGCCTGGTCAATGCATCCTTGCTGTCTCCACCTGAGTGTACCCGGCAGGGAGGCTACCCTCGTGGCCCTGGTTGTCATACCGTCCCAGACATCGCCTTCTTCTCCCTTCTCCTCTTTCTTACCTCCTTCCTCTTTGCCATGGCCCTCAAGCATGTAAGGACCAGCCGCTTCTTCCCCTCCGTGGTGAGTATCACCTTTCTCTCTGTGTTAGAGGTTTGCTCTTAGCCTGGGTCCTGTCTCTGAATGGGAAAGTGTGTGGAAGGAGGGGGATGGCAGGCTGGAACCTGACTATCTACCATGTGGCCAGGTACGCAAGGTGCTCAGTGACTTCTCCTCAGTCCTGGCCATCTTGCTGGGCTGCAGCCTTGATGCCTTCCTGGGCCTAGCCACACCAAAGCTCTTGGTGCCCAGAGAGTTCAAGGTAAGAATTGGGGATCGGGAGAGGGGCCAGAAGGGAAAGCAGGGCCAGCAGACCCTGGAGGAGGAGGATGCATAAATATTACCCTTTTCTGAGCTTCTTTTCTTACACATAAAAAAATAGTAATAATAATGGTTATTGAAAGCATTAAATGAAGTACTGCAGCAGACATATAAGTGAATATAGAAATATATACACAGCAGATAATTATTATATGGTAGGGGTCAGGAGGATGGGTTCTAGGTAGACAGATCTGCCACTTCCTGGCTGTCTATTAGGCAAGTTATTGCACATTTCTGAGCCTCAATTTCTTAATCTATAAATGGAAATAAATAACAACAGTTCCTACCCCATAGGTTGTTTTGAAATTTACAGAAGATCACAGTGTACAGTACTGATTATTGTGCCTGGCACATACTCTCTCCTCAGTAAATGTTAGTCATTGTTGTTATGGGTTTTCCCTACCCTTGGCATGGCCCCACCCACTCCACTACTCCCCACTCTTCTTTGCACCACCCTTCATTACCTGCTCTGATTCATTACAGCTGGAGCTCCTTCCCTAGAGCATGGTAGTGTTCAGGACAAGGCTTAGCCCAGATTCTTAGACTCTGCCTGCACATATGGAGACCTTCCACTGGACCCCCATTTCCCAGACAGGAGAGCAGAGGGGCTCCATCTAGGGCCAGGTGGCTCAGAACATTGGGCCGCTCCGCCCCACTTCCCAAACAGACGCTTGTAATCAGAGCAAATGCAGACACACCTGGCCCTGCCCTTCCCCTGTCCCAGATCATAGCAGGTCTGAGCCTGAGTTGCCCCACCCTGGATGGGGGCTATGCCCAAGGAGGAGGGCTCTATTATATACTATATACTACACCAAGAAGTATGGGCAGGTTTTATCCACCAACTTTTCTTCTTCCTGGGAGGGAAGGACCCTGAAATCCAAAGTTCAGAGCCCCTGGTTCCAGTCGGCTTGGTGCCCCTTTAAGTCACTGGGATGGTGTATTTGGAACCAGATGCCTATGCATGTGCACGTGTGATTGTGTGCACACATACACATACATACACAAATCTGTTTCCACCTAGAATTCAGTGTCTTGAGGAGGGGAGCAGGTTGTAGAAGGATACCAAGGTTGGTTGTGCAGGTGAGGTGCTCTTAGTAGACTCTCCAACATGGAATGCCCTCCCCCAGCCCACACTCCCTGGGCGTGGCTGGCTTGTGTCGCCTTTTGGAACCAACCCCTGGTGGTTGACTGTGGCAGCCACCCTGCCTGCCCTGCTGCTGTCTATCCTCATCTTCATGGACCAGCAGATCACAGCAGTCATCCTCAATCGCAAGGAATATAGACTCCGGGTAAGGCCTGCTGGGTAAGGTCTCAGACCAAGGGACAGAAGCTCCAAGGTGGGGCCTCCAATCCCTAGTCTTCCACGGAGAGGACAAAGGCCCCAGGCATGGGCTACCCTCATCTACTTCCCATTCTCCTCCTCCTCACTATCTGCAGAAGGGAGCTGGCTTCCACCTGGACCTCTTCTGTGTGGCTGTGCTGATGCTGCTCACATCAGTGCTTGGGTTGCCCTGGTATGTCTCAGCCACTGTCATCTCCCTGGCCCACATGGATAGTCTTCGCAGAGAGAGCAGAGACTGTGCCCCTGGGGAGGCCCCCAGCTTCCTGGGCATCAGGTGAGGCTAGTATTCAAGAGGCTAGAGCAAGAGATGTACAGCAAGGTGGGGCACAGGGTATGTGACAGAGTTTCTGCGTGGCTTAAACTCTAATCTTGTGCACCACAAGCACTGCAGTGGGGTAAATGGTGGGTTCTGGGAACTGCAATGGGTAAATCAGATCTTCTCTCCTCCTTCAGGCATAGGGACTGGGAGGGGCCTTAAGGGTGGAGGCAGGCAAGTGATTCCTAAAAATCCCCACTCAATGTAGAACACATGATTGATGTTACAAAAGAATTCATTACAAAAACAATTTTGTAATTGTTGGAAAACCAATCTGTCTAAAGTATATGGAATGAATTTTGTGAATTTTGAAATGTAAGGCTTTTTTGTTGTTGTTTTTTGTGGTACTGGGAATCAAACCCAGGACCTTGTGCATGCAAGGTAAGCACTCTTCCAACTGAAATGTAAGTCTTTATGGCAGTATAAAAATTACTAATTTTCCATCAAAATAAAAACAAAGAGCAGCTATGATCTTGAACTAATGGTGAGGCCTGGAAACCTCATTTTGAAGTGCTCTGCCATTTGCCGCCCACCAATACTCCACACCAAACTAAAGCCTTCACCCTGCCAGGTAACCTACTGGGTGATCCCTTTACTTTTCTCCAGCTGCCAGAGTCTATACTGGTGTCTGGTCAGGGTCTCCATCCTAGACCCAGGAACTCTCCCAGATCCGGGCTAATTTCTCCTTCTCCCCACAGGGAACAGAGGCTGACAGGCCTGGTGGTGTTCATCCTTACAGGCATGTCCATCTTTCTGGCACCTGTGCTCAAGGTACCTGGTAGGCCAGGATCAGGGTCAATGCAGTAATAACAAAACAGATAGCAAAAGCTGACACTGGTTGAATGCTTACTGTGTGACAGGCACTGCTTTCTCCATACTTGACCTCATTTTATCCTCATATTGACCCTAAAAGTTATATCAACTTTACAAACAAGAAACGCAAAGGTTAAAGAAGTAACTTGCAAAAGAGAGAGTTTCTCAGATCTGAGACCCCCAAACTCATATTCAGAAGGCTTTCTATCCAATGGAGCAGAATGTGGGCATCTAACCATCCCCTAGGGTCCAAGTGCTACCCTTGTTCCCAGCATCCCAACCAGCCTGAGACTAAGGCTTTATCATCACACCCCAGAACAACTTTGAGGCAAAAACCCTTTTCTTCTCCTTCAACAGACATTTATAGAACATGTGCTGTATGCCACTTCTGCTGGGTACCTGGAAGAAGTGAGGGCAGAGGAGTATAGAAAAGAAATATGAAACTAAGCCCTCTACCAGAAATATACACACAAACAAAAATCAAGTAATAGCAGAAGGGCTCAATAAGCCAAGATAGTAAAACACTTAAGGAGGGTGTGGAGAATGTCAGACAAGAGTCATTGGCAGGAAGACAAGAGAGGTTAGGGGAGGGAAAGGTCATGGAGGCTGGATGAGAGTGATTTAGTAGAAAGAGCCAGATGGACTGGATCATCCACTTACTAACTAGGTGACTCTCATAAACTATATGCCAAACATATAGTTCCAGGTACTGGGGATATGGTGGTGAACAAAAGAGGTCATGTCTCCATCCTTGCAGTCTGGTGAGAGAGGACATATTTTAAACAAATAAGGATCCAGGCACAACTCTGGAGACTAAAGAGTCAGGTGGATCCCAAGTTTGAGGCCAGCCTGGGCAACTTAGTGAGACCCTGTCTCAAAATAAAAATAATAAAAAGGGCTGGGAATATACTTAGTGGTAGAGTGCACTGGGTTCAATCCCTAGTACTTAAAAAGAAAAAAAGTAGTACCAGGGCTACTTTAGATTAGGTATTATCAGTGAAAGCCAAAGACCTCTCTGGGTTGTCATAAGATGAGGTATGTGTGGTGAGAGGGAATTGTCCATGAAGACATGAAGAAGTCTTATGGAAGAACATTTTAGGTGGAGTGAATAGTAAAGCAAAATACTTTTCATGGGGTAGAAACAAACTTGGCATGTTGAGTGACATAAAGGAGGCCAGTATACTGGGAACATACATAACAGAGAGGAGGAATGTGATAGATAAGATTGGAGAGGTAAGCCAGGTAATGGGCAAGTTACTTATTCTCTCTCTGAAAATCAGTTTCCCCATCTGTAAAATGCAGACAATAATATAATTCACCTCATTTTACTGATGTGAGAATTTCATGCAATCAGGCGATCAGGCATGCATGCAAAATGAGAAAAGAAAGAAAAGAAAAGGCGTGGGCAGGCTCAGATGCTGGAGGCTGGGGTTGGAGTCTGAGTTGGGGCGTCTGGGCACTGGCAGAGGTAAACTCCTTCACCAGCTCTACACTTCTTCCTACCAGTTCATCCCAATGCCTGTGCTCTATGGCATCTTTCTGTACATGGGGGTGACAGCACTTAGCAGCATTCAGGTGAGTCCATTAAAATCACCCAAAACCCCACTCCTCCTGTCTAAACTTGCCAATTACCCTTCTGCCCTGTTTGCTTTGCCTCTCTTGAGTGTAAAGAGTTGGCTGCCAGGCTCTGGATGGGGAGGAGGACAAAGGGACCTTTTGCCCCACCCCCACTGGGCTGGAGTAGCTAACAGTGACACTTTCTAGCTACCTGATTGCCCTGCTTTCCTTTTCCTCTCATCCTCCAGTTTATGAAGAGAGTTCAGCTCTTGTTGATGCCAGCAAAACACCAGCCAGACCTGCTGCTCTTGCGCCATGTACCTCTGAGCAGAGTCCACCTCTTCACAGCTATCCAGCTTGCCTGCCTAGGTCTGCTTTGGATAATTAAGTCTACTCCTGCAGCCATCATCTTCCCCCTCATGGTGATTTGGGGCAGTGTTGGGTAATCCTGGGAGTTCTGGGAGACTCTGATCCTGAGAGGGTGGCCAAGGCCTCCACAAGTGGAAGTCTATCCCCTCTCCCACTTGCCCTAGCTCTTCTTGGTTGGAAATCCTAAGAGAAAGAAAGACAGCTGAAGGATACTTACAGATAGGATAAGGCCAGGGTGCTTGATTCACCTCCTTTCCTAACCTCTTTGGGCTGATCTATGAACTCAAAACCAAACTGGAGTCCTGGGGTAAGGCAATGTTGAGGGGTAACAGAGAAGGAAGTTGAGAGCCATGGATTATGCAGTAGGACCAATCTGTTTACCATATCCCAGATGTATAACCTCTGAGAAGTTTTAATCTTTTAGGGCCTCAATTTCTTTCTCTATACCATGGGAATAAAATATCTTATAGGGATGTGTTATGTTCTGTGAAATGATACTCAATGCCTAGCATATAGGAAGTGCTCAATAAATATTACAGTTATGCTGTTGCTGCTGACAACCTTGGGCTTGTTTCTATTTCTGCAGTTGCTAGGCCTGGTTGGAGTCCGAAAGGCACTGGAATGGGTCTTCTCACCACAGGAACTCCTCTGGCTGGATGAACTCATGCCAGAGGAGGAAAGGAACATTCCTGAGAAGGGGCTAGAACCAGAGCACCCATTCAGTGGAAGTGACAGTGAAGATGTGAGCTCCAGATGGGATGACCCAGGGGAATGGGGCAGAAGTTGGGAGCACACTCTGTCCAGAAGCTATTCCTAAAGTTTAATATCTCCACTAACCGTGAAGATTTGATAAACACAATCACTCTCCTTAGCTCTATGTTGACATAGGCAGAATGGATAGTAAGGGAAATTTTTATTTGTAGGGCAGGGGTCCTGGTTTATGAGTCTATAGGGTGGAGAGGGCTGGATCACAGCTTTAAGGTGTGTCTTTTTCAACCTTGATCTGGGTTTTTATATATATCACTGGGGTTTATATCCTGTCACTGGGTCCCTTCTTTGCTTGCCTCTCTCTCTCTCTCTCTCTTTTTTTTTATTTCCAACCCATCTTTGGATCTCTCTTCCACAGTCGGAGCTGATGTATCAGCCAAAGGTCCCAGAAATCAACATCTCTGTGAATTAGCTGGAGTAAGAGTATGGGAGTGAAGATCCCAGGAAGCCAAGCATAAGGTGAGGGTGTGAGCCAAGTAAGTGCTCCTAGCGTTGAGGATGGGAAGATGGGGCTCAGGCCTTGGAAACTTCTTTGGATAATTAAGTCTACTTAATCATCTACCTGACCAGTCCTGTGTTCTCTTCATACTCCAGTACCTTATGAACCCTAGGGTGGGGGAGGAAGAAGAAGGATATTTTCAGAGGCAAGAACAAAACGGCAAGAGGGAATGGGCTTGACTCCGTGCAGTTCCGAAGTCTGGCCAATAGAGGGAGATCAAATTCACACCATGAGGGACGTGGAGGTGGAAGGGGCGGAGGATGAGAGGGAGGGGTGCGATGACAAAAGAGCCGAAAGGAGAGCAAGGAAGGATAAAGCTTAGGCTCCTCTCCCTCGCCCAGGAGGCTCCGCCTCAGCTGTGAGCCACACTCCAGACAAGTGGAGGGATCCTCTATACCATTCGTTTATTCATCCATATATAATTTTCTGAGTTTTTTTTTTTTTTTTTTTAATTAAACGAGCCTATCACTGAGTATCCGGGAACTAGAGACAGAGTGGCAATCATAATCCCTGTCTTCAGAAAGCTTAAATCCCAGTGGCACAGTGGCAGCAGGAGGATTCCAAGTTCAAGGCCAGCCTCTGCAATTTAGCGAGACCCAGTGTCAAAGAGCATATGTAGCTCAGTGGTAAAGTGCCTCTGGGTTCAATCCCCAGTACAAAAAATAAAATAAAATCCCAGTGGGATAGTGCTGGATAAGAGAAGCCCAGGATGTGGGAGGTAGTGAAGATGGAATGAGTAGGAGTTAGTGAAGTTTCTAACGGGAAGTGGTCCATAATAAGAAATCTGAAGAGAAATTAGCCAGGACACGATGGAGGGGAAATGGTCTATGCTGAAGCCACAGCATATGGAAGAACCCAAAACTGTTTGCCCTTGATGATCTGAACTTTCTTTTTAGCCAAGAACACCCTCTCCATGTCTCTACAAGACCAAGAACCCAAAAGCCCCCACCAATTGCAATGGCAAGTTGGGCGTTAGTGAAAGGGCAATTCACTGGCTGGTCCAGAACAAGATCTCCTGGGCTTATATCCCTTAGCATTCCTTTTGCTCTTTGTCCTATTGTGTCCTTGAGCCCTTGCTCTGGCCTCATCATTTCTTCTCCCAGTTCACATGTGTGTCCTCAGGAAGTTAGGACATTGTTGGCCTTTGGCTTCACTGTCAGATGCTCTCAGCTGGGGATCTGGAACAATGGGACAGGACTGAAGGGCAGCTGGCCACAGGCTTTGGGCATTTTCTCTAGGTCAGTACACATGTGTCTAGGTCATTCTTCTTGTCATCTGCAGAGAATGAATATTTCCTGGAAGGGAACAGGCAGTTTTGTTGGTGTTTAGGAAAGGCTGGTGAGCCAAAGGGATTTACTTGCTCTCTACACAATTAATGAGACCTGAGCCAGAAGCCCTTCCCATTTTGAACTATCTGTTCTCACAAATCCTCATTTATAGAATCTGGAGATTGGTCATCTTTTCTACTCGCAAAAGAAGAAAAAGTCTCTTTCCAGAATAAGGATCCCTTTATGTGAAACAGCTTATTTATTTACTTATTTTATTTTGAGACAGGGTCTTGCTAAGTTGCTGAGACTGGCCTCCAACTTGCCATCTCCTGCCTGCTTCCTGAGTCACTGGGATTACAGGCCATGAGCCACTATGGCCAGCTTGAAGCACTTTTTTATACAAATAAAAATAATCTTTCTTATTGTTTTGTTGACCACAAAAGTAAATGAAGCAACTGGAAAAATCTCAAAACATTACAGAAATGGGTAATTTTGAAATGGAAATCATTCAAGAAATAACCATTGTTCACATTTTGGTGTCTGTTGTTCAGATTTATTTCAATGGATACGTTACTATTTTTTCTTAAAAATAGTATACTATAAAGTTCTGTACCATATGTTTCACTTAATATGCACTGAGCATTTCTCCATGTCAGTACACATGTGAACTTCTCACTACCTCATTCGGTCATCTGCATAGAATAAATAATCTTATAAATTTGAAAAAGACCCCCCCAGCATATAAAGTCTTCTGCAAGTGCAAGAATTTCTCCAGAGTTCATAGCTAGGAGTGGAATTAAAGAATAACAGTGAAAAGAACACCTATATATTCCAACACTCAGGTTAAGAAATAGAATATTTCTAGTACCTTAGAAGCCTCTCTCTATATGTCCTTCCCAGACTGCATCCTCACTTCCAGAAATAGACTCTCCTACATTTGATGGTAATCATTCTACTGCATTTTTTGAAACAGGGATTGAACTCAGGGGCACTCAACCACTGAGCCACAGTCACATCTTCAGCCCTATTTTGTATTTTATTTAGAGACAGGGTCTCACTGAGTTGCTTAGCACCTCCCAAGCTGCTGGGATTACAGGTGTGTGCCACCAGGCCTGGCGATTCTACTGCTTTTTAAAAGAATTTTAACTTTCCTTATGTACCCTTACATATTTATTATTTTACATACTTTTGGATGATAAATATAAATAGAACCATAGTGTAGAATTCTTCTGTGATGGCTTCTTTCACTCAGTATGTTTGAATCAATCAAGTTGATGCATGTACTTGTAGTTTGTTTGTCTTGTTGCTATGTAGTACTCCATTGTATGTCTCCACCAAAATTCAATTATCCAACTTTCTATGGATTCAAAGAAGTCACTGGTGAAGTCAATGCTCTAGTACTTCAGCTGTGGAAAGTTTAAATAGATTCAAATTCTTTAATTTTCAGGCTATTTATTCTTTAGCCAGTTTTGGTAAGCTGTATTTTTTGGTTATTTATTATTTTTTAATTTTCCTTTTGTGGTGCTGGGATTGAACTTGGGGGCCCTTATTGAGCTAAATCCCTAGCCCTAAAATTTATTAATTTTTATCTAAGTTCTCATATTTATTGGCATAAAGTTATTTTAATAACCCTTATATAATTTTAGCTGTGATTCTCTTACCATTTCTTTTTTTTTAAATTTGTAGATGGACACAATACCTTTATTTTATTTATTTATTTTTATATGGTGCCAAGGATGGAACCCAGTGCCTCACACATGCTAGGCAAATGCTCTACCACTGAGCCACAACCTCATCCCCCCATTTCTATTATTATTTGTGCATTCTCTTAATTGCTCTTGCCTCAAGTTAGTTTATTTAATAGTATTTTCAAATAATTTTCACGTTGTTGATCTCTGTTGAATGTTTTCTATCTTATTACTTTCTTTCTTTTCTTTGTTATTCTCTTCTATTTCTTTAGGTTATTCTGTTGTTTTTCTAAGTTCTTAGCCCCTATTAAAAGAATTTTTTTTTTAGTTGTAGATGGGCACAATACCTTTATTTTATTTGTTTTTTTAATTTTTTTTAATTGGTGCTCAGAATCGAGCCCAGTGCCTCATGCATGCTAGGCAAGGGCTCTACCACTGAGCCAGAACTTGGTCCTATTTTGAGCCTAATTAGAATGCATCCTAATGTAAGCATTGCTGTCATAATTTTCCTCCTGTTTTAATTACATCCTATAATTTTGATACATTATATTCTCAACATTTTAAAAATATTTTTATTAGTTATACATGGGCACAATGCCTTTATTTTACTTGTTTATTTTTTTATGTGGTGCTGAGAATTGGACCCAGTGCCTCACACATGCTAGGCAAGTGCTCTGCCACTGAGCCACAACCCCAGCCCCTTAACATTATTTTTAAGTATTTTCTATTAGATCCACAAGCTATTGAAAGTGCATTTTTAAATGTTCACATATATTATTTCCCCCTTAGTTATCTTTTTTTTTTTTTGTAACTTATTTCTAATTTAATTGCATTTAGAGATTTTTGAGGCTAACTTTATGGCCTGGCATATGGTCGAGTTTTGTAAATATTCCATGGGTACTTAAAAAGAATGTTTATTCTCTTAATTGTTAGGAGCAATATTATATTAATTTCTATTAGGCTAGACTATTAATTATGCTGTTCAAAATGTTTTACATAGTTGGTCTGTTTGAACTATCACATTAATGTACCTCACATGATAATATATTTGTCAATATCAATTTCTCCTTGACGATTTTTTCCCCCCACATTGGGAACTGCACTCAAGGCAGAAATGTGTCTGAATCTACTTTTTAAAAAATATTTTTTAGTTGTAGTTGGACACAATACCTTTATTTTATTTACTTATTTTTATGTGGTGCTGAGGATCAAACCCAGGGCCTTACACATGCTAGGCGAGCACTCTACCGCTGAGCCACAACCCCAGCCCTGAACCTACTGCTTTAATGTTGGTAAAAATTAGGAGAGTTCGGGTAAATCTTTGAATGAAGAGAGGGAGGACTTGCTGACTGGTGCAAAATGAGAGAAAAAGGTGAGAATGAGAGAAGCAATTCTGGTTTCAGGGTCAATTACTGCCTTTTACCTCTCTTCCAGGTGCTTTTACCTCTCTTCCAAGGGCTGTCCAGGGATTCACTGATCGTTCATTATACATTCATTCAGCAAATATGTGTTAAATACCTATTGGTGGCCCATGCCTGTAATCCCAGCAGTTTGGGAGGCTGAGGCAGGAAGATCATGAGTTCAAAGCCAGCCCCAGCAAAAGCAAGGCGGCGCTAAGCAACTCAATGAGACCCTGTCTGTAAATAAAATTTAAAATAGGCCTGGGGATGTTGCTCAGTGGTTATGCACCCCTGGGTTCAATCCCTGGTACCAAAAAATAAAAAAATAAAAATAAAAAAAACCCAAAAAAACAAAACCAAAAAACAAACAAACAAAAAACCCCTACTATATGCCAGGTAGTGTTCTATGTGTAAGATTTCAGTGGTAAATAAGACAAGATCTTTACTCTCCTAGAGATTCTAGTAGGGAATACAAAATAAATAAGTATAATAATATATACACAATACAATATTGGACAGTGACCAATGTAGTAATCCAGGTAAATGTGATAGTGAGGAAGGCCTTGGTGTTGGCTATTTTAATATGGGGAGTGGTAAGGGCCTCTTTGAGAAAATAACATTTGAGCAGAGACCTGAATGACAAAAATGAGTCAGACTTGGTAATAGGAGAGAGGATATGTAGGGGAAGCATTCATGGCCAAAGGAATATGCTTTCAAAGCCTTTCAGTCAGTAAGGATTTTGGAATGTTTAAGAAACTGAATGAAGGTTCATGGAGCTAGAATGGAGTGAGGGAGAGAATACTGCAAGATGAGGTTGGGAAGGGTGAGGATTAGGGTTGTAGGCTACCATAATGAATACCTTAGAAAAGCAGTGTGGGCGAGGCCTTGTCACTTGGGGTAAAAATAGTAGGGCTCCAACCCAGGATAGCCAAAACAAGGTTGAAAATAAAAAACCAAGTTGGAGAACTTGTAATTTCTGATTTTAAAACTTTCTACAAAGCTATAATAATCAAGACAGGGTGTGGTAGTAGCATAAGGCAGACATATAGATTAACAGAACAGAATTGACAGTCTAGAAACAAAACCTCACAATTATGGTCAATTAATTTTCACATGGCTGCCCAGATAATTCAATGGTGAAAAGATAATATTTTCAACACATGACACTGGGAAAACTGGATATCCACATGCAAATAAATGAAGTTGAACCCCTACTTCACACTATATGCAAAAACTAACTCAGAATGGATCAATGACCTAAATATAAGAACTAAAAAACACTCCTTTTTTTTTGTACCAGTAATTGAACCCAGGGCACTCTATCATTGAGCCACATCCCAGCCCTTTTTTATTTTTGAGACAGGGTTTCCCTAAGCTTCCCAAGCTGGCATTGAATTTGCAATCCTCCTGTCTCAGTCTATGAGTAGCTAGAATTACAGGCATGTGGCACCACGCCTGGCTAAAACACTTCCTTAAAAGAAAACATAGGCATAAATCTTTATGACCTTGGATTTAGCAATGGTTTCTTAGACATGATAACATAAGACAAACCACAAAAGAAAAAAATTAATTGGACATAATAAAAATTAAAAACTTCCCTGCTGCAAATGACACTCAAGAATGTGAAAAAACACCAGGCATGGGGACACACACCTGCAATCCTAGTGGCTTGGGAGGCTGAGGCAGGAAGATCTTGAGTTCAAAACCAACCTCAGCAATTTAGCAAGGGCCTAAGTAACTCAACAAGATCCTATCTCTATCTAAAATATAAAATGGGCTATGGATATGGCTCAGGGTTAAGCACCCCTGGACTCAATCCCTGGTACGAAAAAAAAAAAAAAAAAAAAGGAAAAAAGAATGAATGAAAAAATAAGCCAAAGAATGGGAGAAAATATTTACAAACATATGTCTGTACTTAAAATATACAAAGAACTTTTACAACTCAATAATATAAAAAGACAAATATCCCAAATAAAAAATGGGCAAGGGATACAGACAGACATTTATTCAAAGAAGATATATACATGGTCAGTAAACACATTAAAAGATATTCAACATTGTTAATCATCAGGGAAATGAAAGTGAAATCCACAATAGGATACGACTTAAACCCTCTAGGATAGTTAAAATAATAATAAAAAAAGTGTCTGTAAGAATGTAGAGAAACTGTACCCTTCATACTGATGGTGGGAATATAATATGGTGCAGCTGCTTTGGAAAACATTCTGGGAGTTCTCTAAAAGACTAACATATCATCTGAGTCAGTAATTCTACTCTTAAGTGTATGCTCAAGAAGACTGAAAACTTAGGTCTACATAAAAATTTGTACACAAATCATAGTTACATTATTTATGATAGTCAAAAAGCGAAACAACTCTAATGACTCAACAACACAAACTGATGAATGGGTAAATAAATTGTTATATCTATATAGTGGAATATTAGCTAAAAAATAGAATTAAGCACTGATTCATGCTCTAGTAATGAAACTTGAAAATATTCTAAGTGAATGAAGACAAAAATTCTATTTACATCAAAACTCAGAATAAGTAAATCTATGAAGACAAAAGTAGACTAGTGGTTCCCTAGGCTTGGGTGCAAGATTTCTTTTAGGGGTGATGAAAATATTCTAAAATAGATGTGATGGTTGTACAACTCTGAATATAATAAAAGCCATTGAAATAAATAATGATCATAAAGGTAGGTGAACTGTGTGATATGAGAATTCCATTTTATTAAATCTGTTAAAAATTTTTAAAAAAATGGTAGGAGAAAGAATCTAATATCTAATCAGTAGGGTCACAACAGAGAGAATGAAGACCTCTAGGGCCTCCAAGACCAAAGGAATTACTATTGCTGGGCAAGAACTGGGGAATTCTCCAATACCAACTCCATAAACTTACAAGCTAAGTGAACCCAAGGGAAGAACTGTGGCCTAGGGAGATTTCTCCAAGTTGTTTTCAGAGACTTATGTTTGTTCACCTTCCATGAATATATCCACGTCCGAAGGGGATAATGTGCAGTGGTGCAAACTAAAGCTGGGTTCTTTCTCTAGATGCTCTGTTCTTTCAATGACAATACATTTATTTCAGAGTCTTTAGCTTTACTGGACTCATTAAATATTTATTGAGCATAGATTCAGAGAACTGGAAGATAGTCTCATTTTAGAGATGCAGACACTGAGGGCCCAGAAGAGTCACTTGGCTCAAGATCATACAATCAGTAAATGGCACTAAGGGGACTCAAATCATGGTGAAATACCTTATCCTTAAATTCCCCATCCATGTCAGTATATCTCTAATGATTCAGAAATAACTTAGGGTAAAACGGGGCTCAGACCAGGGGAAGGAATGGATAGTGGGAGGGAAAGGGAAGAGGGATGGGTGGGTATAGAGGGGCAGGTCTGTGGCAAAGTAGTAGTAGTTACTATGTTGGTTTACTTTTTTTTTTTTTAAGCTTGATTTCTTTCTATGTTGGCCTATTCTAACTAACCCTGTTGCACTGTGGCCTGGAAGAATTATTGTTTGTTTGGTTGTTTTTTTTTTTTTAAAGGCCATTGAAAGGTTTCAAGAACTGGGCCAGAGGGCTGGGGATGTGGCTCAAGCGGTAGCGCGCTTGCCTGGCATGCGTGCGGCCCGGGTTCGATCCTCAGCACCACATACAAACAAAGATGTTGTGTCTGCCGAAAATTAAAAATAAATAAATATATTAAAAAAAAAAAAAAAAGAACTGGGCCAGAGCAGGAGGAAGGGACGAGTATTGCTGCTTTTTTATTTTATTTTATTTTTTAGTTGGACACAATATCTTTATTTATCCATTTTTATGTGGTGCTGAGGATCAGACCCAGGGCCCTGCATGTGCTAGGTGAGCATTCTACCACTGAGCCACAACCCCAGCCCCAGTATTGCTGCTTTAGTCCTTGGTTACTCTCAGTTCTTGATATTGAGTTAAATGAACAAACTGTGGCTCCTGATAGCGTGTCCTAACCTCCTAGCTTCAGGGTTTCTGAATAAACTAATTTCTGGGAAGTCCCCTCACTCCTACCTCCCCTTTCTTAGTTTCTCTCTTCATCCTTTACTCACCTGGAGACTCAGAGAGGGTGGAGAGACAGGGAATGCCTTTTCCCTTTAATAGTTTCACACTGGAGACACCCAGAGCACAGTTCAGAGTTCTTGCTCCCAAGCTTAGACTGCTGGACTAAAAAAGATGACATTTGACTGAATGGAAAAAAAAAAAACTGTAAAAAGCCCAGCAGAGTCTCCATATGTCATTTCCATTTCTCTGCCTTCAATGGAACTGCTACAGAGTGCTGCTGCAGTTCTGAAATCTTTTGATCTCAAAACCCCTTTACGCTCTTAAAAATTATCAAAAAGACATGCAGGAATGGTGGTGCACAGTGTAATCTCAATGACTTGGGAGGATGAGGCAGGAGGATGAAGTTGAAGGTCAACCTCAGCAATTTAGTGGGGACCTAAGCAACTCAGTGAGACCCTGTCACAAAAATCTCAAAAATAAAAAGGACTCAGAGTGGGGCTGGGCTGTAGCTCAGTGCAGAGCACTTGCCTAGCATGTGTGAAGCATTGGGTTTAATCCTCAGCACCACATAAAAATAAATAAATAGAAAAAGGTCTATCAACAACTACAAATTTTTTTTTTTTTTTAAACATGGTATTCCATGAAAAAGTGGCTAGTTCAGCTTGCAACCAAAATAGTGGTACAAGGGACTGGGATTGTGGCTCAGTGACTGAGCGCTTACCTCGTAATGTGAGGCCCTGGGTTCGATCCCCAGCACCACATAAAAAGAAAATTAAAATTAAAAAAAAAATAGTGGTACAAGTGCTTTTCCCTGATGTACAGCAGAAGTTCTGTGCATACTTCTCATTCCTCACATAGAATAGTTAAATGACATAAACTCAAGGGTTGAGTTTTTTTTTTTTTTTGGTTGTTAGAGTCTGTAAACAAGTCAAAATAACACCTGGCATTTTGCCAGGGGAATGTTAAAGTTCGTAAACAAGTCTGGATGGTGCCTGGCAAAATGTCAGAGGGAGTGGTTTGAGAAGTAACAAAACCGAGCCATTAGGTGTAGAGATTCCTGATTGGTTGACTGATGTATCTAGTTTATGCTAATTAGATAAGCTGTGTGGAATGTATAAATACTGCTCCTGTCCTGCAATAAAGGGCTCCCACTCCTGCTGTATCAACGTACACAAGTTATTCGTCACCCCCCCTGATTATTCTGCTGCAGCTGTACTGCGGCAGATGGTGGTGCTGGGGATTGAACCTGGGCAGGGTCTTGTGAATGTGAGGAAAGCACTCTACCAACTGAGATATATCCCCATCCCAAGAGTACTGCTTCATCAAGAATTGTTTTTTCTTTTGGTGCTGATTGAACTCTGGACCTTATACATGCTAAGAATATGCTTTACCACTGAGTACATCTCCAATTCCAGGACTTCATAGTAATTTTTTTTTCTCTTTCACCTTTAAATAATACTTAATGAGAAAAAATACATTAACTGCTAGTAAAGTTTGATATCAATGCCTTAAATTATGCTAAGATACCAGCAATGTTTATTCCCCATATCATCAGGGCAAAAGTCAACATGGTAAAAAACAGTATTATAGCCAGGCACAATGGTGCATACCTGTAATACCACTGGCTTGGGAGGCTGAGTCAGGAGGATGGTGAGTTCAAAGCCAGCCTCAGCAAAAGTGACTCCCTAAGCAACTCCGTGAGACCCTGTCTCTAAATAAAATCCAAAATAGGGCTGGGAATGTGGTTTAGTGTTTCAGTGCCCCTGAGTTCAATCCCTGGTAACCCTCCCCAAAACAAAAACAAACCACCCCCCAAAAAAGCAGTATTATGGAGTTACAATGAAAATTCATGGATTCCCTTAAAATGTCTTGAGGCTTCCAGGAGTCTGTATAGATTGATCATACTTTGAGAACTCTGGCGATATGCCTGTGTGTATGTGCGTGTGTGCTGAAGAATATGCAAAATATTTCACATTTCCCTAAGTTCACATTTCTCTTGAGTTAAATATAATTCCCTGGATTTGATCTTTAAAAAATTGCATTTTACATTTTATTTCATTAGTTTTTTTCCTTCCTATTTTAATTTGTTGGAAGATAAATAAATAACAATAAAGTTTTTTGTTTTTTTTGGTACCAGGGATTGAACCCAGGGACTGAACCCAGGGACACTTAACCACTGAGCCACATTCCTAGCCCTTTTTATATTTTATTTTGAGACAAGATCTCACTAAATTGCTTAGGGCCTTGCTGAATTGCTGAGGCTGGCTTTGAAATTGAAGGCCTCCTATCTCAAGTCTCTCAAACTGCTGGGATTACAGGTTTGTGCCACCAAACCCATCTCCAGCTTAATCTTTTATCTATCTATCTATCTATCTATCTATCTATCTATGTATCTATGTATCTATGTATCTATCTATCTATGGTCCTTGGGATTAAATTCAGGGGCACTCGACCACTGAACCACATCCCCAGCCCTATTTTGTATTTTATTTAGAGGCAGGGTCCACTGAGTTGCTTAGCACCTCACTTTTGCTGAGCCTGTCTCAGCCTCCTGAATGCTGGAATTACAGGCCTGCGCCACTATGCCCAGCTACAGTTCAGTCTTGATTAAAAACTTTAATAATGAGCAGAGGTATCAGGATACTCTAGGGCTCTTAACCAAACTCCAGAGACCACGAATAGGCCCACTTCTCAAATGTGTGTTCTAATCCACAAACCTTTACATCTAATAAATCTCTGCTGAAGTCCAATCCTGGAAGGTTTTCCTCTTTTGCCAGCAATGGAGCTAAAGCCGAGTGTAAGGTGACAGGCTTTTATAGCTTCTGTGAACTTGTATCAGACTTATGTCTCAATTAGGTTTTCTATGGGTGTTGTTTTGTGGCAATAGTAGACACAATACCACTTCTTTGGGGAAGAACACCTGGTAGGTGGTATTGTTACCTTGCCCAGTAGATGAATGCCATGCTGCGTCTCCTGATTTATAGTCCTGCCTTGATGAGCATGGGGCGTGGCAAACTGAGTGGAGTTCAGAGCCTCAGAGATCAGTTTTGGATGAGTCAGTCTTCACCAGTAAGTCAAAATGGTAAGAAACTTCCAAACTGTCCTCCAAAGTGGCTGTACCATTTTATACACTCAAGAGTAAAGAATGTATGAGTTCTTGTTGCTTTGCATCCTTGCCAGCAATTGATATTGTCAATTATTTTAGCTATTCTAATAGATGGAATACATTTTAAAGAAGGGATCTTTAAGTAGGGGTAGTGGTGCAAGTCTGTAAATCCAGCTACTTGAGAGGCTGAGGCAGGATGATAGTAAATTCAAGGCCAGCTTCAGCAACTCAGCAAGAATCTCAGCAACTCAGCAACACTCTGTTTCAAAATACAAAAGTAAAAAGGGCTGGGAATATAGCTCAGTGGTAAGGCACAAACCACCCCTGGAGTCAATCTCCAGTACTTTCCCTGGAGAGAGAGAGAGAGAGAGAGAGAGAGCGAGAGAGCGAGAGAGAAGAAAGAGGATTTTGATACAAAATGCCACATTTCTCTTCAAAAATTTTGTGTTGATTCCTCTGGATTATGTATGTGAGTATGAATGTAGGGACAGTTTCCCTATGTTGCCAGGCTGGGTTCAAACCCCTCATCCTCCAGCTTTAGCCTCTGGAATATCTGGGATTAAAAGCATGTGCCGCTGTTCCCAGCTTTATCTGGTCACACTTTTGTTCCCATACTCCTTTGCATCCCACATTTAATCAGGCACTAACTCAGCTGACTCTTTGTTTCCTGACAGTTTCTTTTTTCTCATTCCAATTTTACTCCCTTAATCTATGCCTTCATTACCCTACACCTGGGTAACAGCAAAAACTGTTTGTTTCCTGGATTCTAGTATTGCCTAGTTCAAATTCAATTTAAAATACAGCTAAAACAAACAAACATGTTATAATCTTCCTTTAACAATTTTTATCTTGATGATTCATACCCAAGACCAAAACAAAACAAAAATTTTCTTGCTTTTTAAGAATCACAGTGAGTATCCTACTGGAACAAATTTAAAGCTCTCATTCTAGTATTCAGTATCCTGAATACTGTATTTTAATATTTTCATTCCAGTATTTCTAGAATTAAATTTCTCTTTCTGACATCTTTGTAATGACCAAGTAGGTTTTTTTTAACCTCTCTTGCCGCAGTCTGGCTGGGCACAAATCACGAGCCACTGAAGCAGGAACAAACTTTATTTTTAAACTGCAGGAAAACACTTCACACAGCTCCCGGGGAATCCTCCCGAACGCCAGGAGGCTTGTCCAGGAAACCCCCAGCCGGAAATATCTCCCCCCGAAATCCCTCCTCCTGCACTTCCCCAACCAATGGGAACTCTCGGGGAATCCCCGGAAATCCCCACGAGAACTCCAAAATAGTGCGAGAACTCAAAAGTTGCGGCAGAGGCGGATAGTAATGCCTCGCCTGTCAATCAATACTGTTGGCAAAATGCCAGGGGCCATACAGACTCGGCGGTGGCTCTCAGCACTCTCTGACAAATAACTTGAGAACTTTTAAATTCTTCATCATTATTCCCATCATTCCTTTCCATTTAGAGTAACTTACATCTTGTTTGCCTCAGTGTATTAGTTCAAAATGCTCTTAATCCAAGTTTTTTTTTCTGAATAAACTTTCTCCATTTTGTCTTGTAATCTATTTAATACTTCTGCATGAGTTTATTATCAAGACTGTCTTGAGTTTGTCCTTCAGTTGTTTCAGACTTTCTTTCCTGTTTTGCTAGAAAAATGCTCTCTATCACTAAGCTCATGATCTCCATTTTTCCATATGCATTTTTTCTACCTAATCATCAGTCAATAAATATATGCATCAGGATAACAGGAAAGAAGTGCATTAAGTCTTCTGCCTCTTTTATGTTTTCTCTAAAGTACTCGGTACAGTGTCATGCATATAGCAAGAATTAAATAAATGCTGGTTGAATGAACAGATGAAAAATTACAACATGTATATCTGAAATAATATTTAAAAATTTTATTATGTAAAAATAATATGTTCGCTGTAGAAACTAAAAATGAAAAACCCAGAAAATACAAATATTCAAAAAGAGAAAAATAATTTTATTATTATTATTATTTCGGTACCAGGGATTGAACCCAGGGCACTCAACCACTGAGCCACATCCCCAGCCCTTTTTATTTTTTGAGACAGGGTCTTACTAAGTGGCTGAAGTTGATCATGAACTTGCAATTCTCCACCTCAGCTTCCTGAGTTGCTGGGATTATAGGTGCAGGTCACCATTCCTGGAGAGAAAAATAATAATACAAAAAAAAATCCCTGTATAATTCTACTAACCAGAGATAGTTGCTATTAATATCTTGGTTTTATGTATGATCTACTGTAATTTTTCTACACATGTATGGCATTTGATTTGAAATGATAACTGTTTTGTGATATGAAATACCCCTAAAATTATACAACTTTAAAGTGTACCTCTAAAGGTCAAATGGACACACAAATTTTGTCACCTACAGAGAGTTGGTATTTCTGATTCCCAGCCCAGAAATCCTACCATCAAGTCCTGCTTCCTCTATAATCCTAATGCATAATCTCCTTGATAATGCTATCCTTTGTCAAAAATCAAGGAGTAAGAAATCCTGACAGTGGCTCAAGGAAGAAGGTGGATTTTAATTGTTCCCCCATCTTCTTTGTTGAGAATGTCAATAATTCCATAAGAGGTATTTTTTTTTTTGGTGGTGATGGGATCAAACCCTGTGTCTTGCACATGCTAGGCAAGTGTTCAATCATTGAGCCAAACCCCCAGCTCCCTTGCTTCATTTTCATTTCATAGGTAGCAAAGATAGAATGTGGAGTGGGCAAGTGGTCATTTTGTGTGTATATATATTTTGCCCTTTTTCAGGAAGAGTAGGTTCTATAGCAGACTTGATTCTAGGAAATTTTGTAAATAATCTTGTAAAATTTTCTTAGGCTGTGTGGTGGGGGTAGTTCAGTTGCAGGCATAATTCTTCTGTTTTCATATGCCTGTCTCACAGCTGTTGCTAGACATTTTTCAGGTGCATTTAACTGTAGCCCAAACAATGGTAGCCCTAAGTCTGGCTTTTTCAAGTAAAGTAATATATGCCTAGCAATTCCTGCACGATAGAGAGTGGGTTAGAAAGTTATATTATAGCACTGTTAATACACACACACATACACAAATGTGTGTGTGTGTATGTATGTGTATGTATATATATTTCAATTAATAGAAGAAGTAGCAAAGAAGAATGACAAAGCTCTTTGTATAAGGACATGGACTATCTCCAGAATAAATTAAGTGGAAAAAAAAAAAAAGGAAGGTGAGGAAGTGTGTGTAGCAAGTTGCCATTTGTGTTAAAATGTGAAAAATAAATTGACATATATGAAATGACTCACCTTTGTCTAAAAATCTCTAGAAGGATATTTTAAAAGCCTAATAATATGAGAGGGGATCTGGGTAGTTAGTGGGCAAAGTTAAAGGATTCTTTCCTTCACTGTATTTTAAAAATTCTTTTAAAAGTTTGAACCATGTGATGGTATTAATCAAATATATTGGATTTTTTTAGTATAATATTATGTGGTTTAAGAAGCAAATAATATGATTGAAGAAAGCAAGAAACAAGTTTTAAACTTAATGTTTCCAACTGTTATAAAAGAGTAAGATATTTGGTGGTAATGAGGAATAACTCCACCTAAAAAGTTGTGTCCTTTATAAGAAGGATATAATTGAGGATGTTTTCCTGATTAATGAACTTTCTCTTTGCAAATACCATGGAATCAGCATGATATAGTGGCAAGAGCATGGGTTTTGGGATCGGGTGGAGAGAAACCCAAATTTTAGTCTTTCCATATACTGGGCTTTATAATGTTGTATAAGTTACTTAACCTTTTTGAAGTTCCAACTTCCTCATCTTTAAAATGATTGAAACCTGAATAAGATTATTACAAAGGTTTAATGACATAACATACAAGTGCAACAAATTTGTTCGTTTAGTTTTCCTTTCCTTATATAGATAGACTGACCTGAGTTGGACTAGCATGTAGAAATCAAATGTCTTGGAGAAAATGCAGGTTTATGTTAAAGAACTACATGTAAACTAAGTCCCTGGATCTAGGATTTAGTTTGTCAATCTCATATAATGAGGAATGAAGCGTCTTGTTACCTAAGAAGTTTTAAAAATCCTTGGGCTATAGTTTCCCTTTCCCCCTCTCTGTCTAAAAGATGGCCAAATAGAAGTGTATGCTTCTATGCTAAACATGTTACAAATATACATCAATAAATCTTCCTACGACCCAGGCACAGTGGCAAGCACACCTGAAATCCCGTTGACTCAGGAGATTAAGATGGGAGAATTGCAAGTTCCAAGCCAGCCTGGATAAATTAATCTCAAAAACAAAAAAGACAGAGGGAAGGGGGATTTGGGTGTGTGTGCTGGGGTTGTGGCTCAGTGGTAGAGTGCTTGCCTGGAACACATGAGGCACTGGGTTTGATCCTCAGCACCACATAAAAATAAAATAAAGGTATTGTGTCCACCTACAACTAAGATATATAATTAGAAAAAAAAGCAAAATAACAAAGTATCTAGTACAAAACTATTAATAATAAGCACTCAATAAATTCTAGCAGTTATCTAAAATGAGATGAGAGGATTATCACCAAGATTCCATGACTCTACAGATAAGCAAAAGGAGAGGGAAATATGATCAACAAGATCCAAAAAGAAAGACATACTAAATCAGTTCAATTATATTTCTTACAACTCTGGTTCTAAGAGAAGGTAAATAGCTAGGGATGGTGGCACACACCTGTAATCCCAGCAGTTTGACAGCTGAGGCAGAAGAATTGGGAGTTCAAAGCCAGCCTCAGCAACTTAGTGAGGTTGTAAGCAACTTGACAAGACCCCGTCTCAAAACAAAACATAAAAGGACTGGGGATGTGGCTCAATGGTTAAGCGCCCCTAGTTTCAATCCATGGTTAAAAAATAAAAGGTAGGCAGGGCATTTATTTTCTCTTCATTTGCCAACTCCAGGTCAACACTTCAATACTTTTAAAAACTGCCTTTTCTTTAAAGAAATATTATCTTACCTATCAATGAATCAGAAATACCAGATTGATTTGCAGAGGTCATCTAGTCCATCATCACTCTACTACCACTACTACCAGACAGGCTCAAAAGAGAATATGCTCGAGCTGGGATATAGTTCATTTGGTAAAATGCTTGCCTTACATGTATAAGGTCCTGGGTTCAATCCCCAGCACGACAAAAAAAAAAAAAAGAGAGAGAGAGAGAATGTGCTTAGGGTTGGGGTTGCTCAGTGGTAGGGCACTTACCTAGCATGTGTGAAGCACTGGGTTCTGATTCTCAGCACAACATAAGTAAAGATCCATTGACAACTAAAAAATATATATTTTAAAAAAGAGAATTGCTTAAACTCATCTCTGTGCTGGAGGCATAATATGATTTATCACTTAAAAACTTTTTTTCTTTTTTGAAGTGAGTGTTAGGGATAGAATCTAGGGCCTCTCACATACTAGGCAACAGCTCTATCACGGAGTCATACCCCCAACCTTTTTTTTTAGTT